>NC_090266.1:226806384-227424217 GCF_040414725.1 Anabrus simplex | reverse complement strand
CGGCCGTAGCGGCCGTGGCCTTAATTAGGTACAGACCCAGCATTTGCCTGGTGTGAAAATGGGAAACCATGAAAAACCATCTTCAGGGCTGCCGACAGTGGGGCTCGAACCCACTATCTTCCGAATACTGGATACTGACCGCACCTAAGCGACTGCAGCTATCGAGCTCGGTACAAAACTATAGGTTAGACTTACTACTAGATTAACGGTACAAGTTATAATAAAGTAAGGTTAAAACATAATTACCCAACAACAAGAACAAGAGTACACAAGCAATTCAATGGAAAGCAAATGTTACAAGAAATACTACTAGTTTAATTTTCTAAATCCAGCCTCATGATATACAAATTCACACACGACGTAAGTATTTAAAGTACTTAACACTACGGCTTACAATACTATAGGTTGAGCTTACTATTAGCTTAATACTACAAGTGATATTAAAGTAAACTTAAAACATATCTACCTAGCAACAACTGGAGTACAACAAGCAATTCCACGAAAAAAATACAAGACATACTACTAGTTTAACGTTCTAAATCCGCATTATCGTATAAAATTTCATACAGAACTTATGTATTTCCAGTGCTTAAAACTACGGCTTACAGTAATACAGATTCCGCTTACTACTAGCTTAACATTACAATGTTAATAATGTAATGTTAAAACATAATTACCCTACAAGAACGACAACAGTACAACTAGCAAATCCCTGGAGAGGATATGTTACGAGAAATACTACTAATTACAGTTTAAAATTCTAAATCCATCATCATCATATACACATTCACACACAAAACATAAGTATTTCCCAGTGCTTAACACTACAGCTTGCAATGCTATAGGTTGAACTTACTACTAGCTTAACACTATAAGTGATAATGAAGTAAAGTTATAAGCATTGGTATTTAGCCAACAACAACAAATACTACTACTACTACTACTACTACTACTACTACTACTACTACTACTACTACTACTACTACTACATGATTACAACAATTCTCTGGAAAGCCCATACCACAAGAAAAAAACTCCTAGTTTCACAATCTAAACCAAGCAGAAAATCACAAATTCAGTGTTCGTAACTTACAACTTTTACTTTCCACTTTACACTAGCACTAATGGTCTTCTTAAGTAACTTGATACCGGAAGGGGGTCTATCAAGGACTGCAAAACTGTGAAAGTTCAAAGGAACGATATTTTCAGAAATAGAAGTAAACTCCTCATATTGTATATTTCAGCACTGTGAAGCTCAAACTTTTACGTATTGTATGTACTTGTGTTCACCAAGTATTAATTTTGGAGTTCTTTGAAACATTGTACTATATTATTCCCTCGAAATAAAAAATATTATGTGTACTCGTATATACACAGCCAGAAAAAAATCATGCGACATCCTCAAGGACAAGGTCATTTTATTCACAAGTTATGTGACAGGTAGTTCATCATTACAGGAGTAGGGTAAACCTACCTAACTTCGTGATATTAAGGATTGTAAGTAATATATCAGGACAAATACTCGATCTAGGAATATTATATTTTACATGCTGAGTACCAATACATTATTCTACAAACACATGATAAAGAACGTTCAAAAAAATGCAAAATATTTGGAGTTATAACATGTAACAAGCGAAGTGGGCGTGCTACTTAATTTCGTGATAGCATACCTAATTCCGTGACACAGTATACTTAACTCCGTGATAACTTTTCTGAGCATTGTTACAGATCACTTCACGCACTTTCCACTCATTTTTAGTATCGGTATCGTTGTCACTGACATATACAACAATACTACACATAAATACAATAGCATCAGTTGAACCACTTTAAGAAAAGTTCACTGTTAATCCATTCACTCTGTGACAGGACTACTGAGGCGTTAGGAAGGCACCATTCGTCAATGAATCTGACATTCTCACTCGTTTAAAAACGATTAGAAGTGGACCAAATTCACCTGCAGCATTTCCAGCTTGCACAATTTTTCACTTCACTGAATGGGAACTTTGTCATTGTTTGCATACTGTTTTTTGGCCATAGCATACGCAACATGTCTTATTCGGTAAACGTTCAGACCGATCCCTATTTCCTACATTTTTACTATGAAATTAGCGAACTTAATCTCCAGTTCACTCGTAAGGGCAAACGGTCTACCCATTTTTCCAATAGTCATATTTTCTTTTAGAGTACTCCATGGAACGGTGAAATGTTTAGCAGCCTTGTGTATAGACCACTTTTCCTCCAAAACTTTCTGAAGCGCTTCCCGAAGGTCAACTGATGAATATGTTTGTCTTCTTAGGTCTCAAGACCCGTTTTTTTGAGCTTGTTGCTGTTTTACTTCTTCACACATTTGCTTAACGCTGGAGCCATTATGTCTGAAATGGACACAAAACGTAAGAGTCGCAGTCATTTTCTTAAGCAATTATATCATTAATAACGCACTTAAATCCAACTCTGGCTACTGATATTATAAGTGTGTTCCTTAGAGAATATAAGTGCATATACTTGTCTGAATAATTACTTGACCAACTAACCTTAATAACGTTTTACTACAGGGACAGACCAACAAGTAGCGTGTTTCCATGCACACAACATACAATCAACTGCCTGTCCTTCACCCAGCTGAAATTCCCGCTCAAAATAGTTTCCCCGTGTAAAAGCACTCCTGCTGTACTGAGGACTGTTGGAACTAAGTGTAAAACGCCTACCTTACTTCAGGATCAACAATATGTCGCGTATCACGAAATAAAGTATGTCACGAAATAAGGTAGGTTTACCCTATAGGCCTATGTTTACAAATTGAGACCAAATGAAACACACATATTACAGAAAAGGGTTGACAAAGTGTCGCATCAATAAAAATGTACCCTCCCTCCCTATTGCGCCAATTCAGGCGTGTATTCGCGCATGCAAACGATCATGAAGGTGCCGAATGGCATCGTGCGGTAGATTGTCACAAGCAACTTGCACCTTTGGATGCAAATCGGCAATGGTTCTTGCAGGCTATGGAAAACGCGTAACTTATCGCTTCATTATGTCCCATACGTGTCCAACTGGAGAAAGATCCGGTGATCTATCCGGCCAGGGAAGTTGTACACCACGTAGAGCTCGTTGCGTCGCAGCAGCTGTATGTTGTCCTGCTGAGAAAGCACATCGTCTTCCTGTCGAAGCACGGGGACAACAACCTGTGCAATGTAGCGGGAAATGGTTACGTTACCCTGCAGAAACACCGACTGTGACCGCAGGTTGTAAACGATGCCATTCCCACACAATTACGCCTGCGGTGGGACCTGTGTGACGTGGCCGCTCACCACGTCTACCACGTGTACGTCCATCACTTGCATACATACATAACCTATTCTCGTCACGGAATACAACGGAATGCCATTCCCCCTACAGTCGACTCTTTCACGACACCAGAGCAGCCGTGCTTGGCGGTGTCGTGGTGTCAGTGGCAGCCTGGCTAGAGGCACACGTGAGCGTAATCTTGCTAGAATCAGACGAATCTCAATGGTCCTTAGTGACACAGCAGATTCAACATGAGACTGGATTTCGTTCCTGGATTATATTCGCTTGGCCATCGAGAGTGCGTCGATCTTGACGTGTGTCTGTACTACAAGAATATTCTGTGCCTGATCTACGGGTGTAGGAATGTCCTTCAGACCACTGCTAAACGCAGCGACACACCACAAAAACATATGCCCAACATGTACGACAATTTGTCGATACCTTCATCCAGCTTCCCCCAGGTCTATAATGCGACCCCGTTCAAATGGCTGCAGTTGTTCAACAGCAGCACGTACTTGTCGGCGGGGCATGGTTGTACGCTAGAATGAGTGTTGCAACCGCTGTTCACCTCTAACGTTAGCACAGTTACTGTCTGCGAAACCAAATCAAAGTACACCCGGACAGACATTCTAAGCGCCATCCAATCGCCCATGTCCGTGATAAATTAATCACTAACACAACAATCCCTCACTAGGCACATATTATACCCTGGTGCCACTGAAAGCAGTCCTTGAGTAAGTTGCATGTTTTTTCCAAAAGTATATTAACTTTGGCCACTGTATTGAGGACATGCATAGTTTTGTTTCAGTGTGAAGGATTTGTGTAAATAAAATTCCACCTAGAAAGAATGACGTATATTTAGCGTATTATTTTACACATATAATACCATACTAAGAGCTATTTTATTGCATTACAAGTAAATATCCCCTATGTTTGCTACTTACATCTGAACATTAGATGCTTTGTAATATCTGAAGTTTTTTTTTTTTGCTAGTTGCTTTACGTCGCACCGACACAGATAGGTCTTATGGCGACGATGGGACAGGAAAGGGCTAGGAGTGGGAAGGAAGCGGCCGTGGCCTTAATTAAGATACAGCCCCAGCATTTGCCTGGTGTGAAAATGGGAAACGACGAAAAACCATTTTCAGGGCTGCCGACAGTGGGGTTCGAACCTACTATCTCCCGAATACTGGATACTGGCCGCACTTAAGCGACTGCAGCTATCGAGCTCGGTAATATCTGAAGGAACCTCACTTAAGTTTCGAGTAAGTTAATTTATAACTGTTAGGCTCTTCAGCCTGCCGAAACTAATTTTGAGTAATAAATCTATAAACCACTTGCCAAAGGAAACATATGGCAACAATATTATACTTGAAAGAGAAACAACTGAATTAAAATACAATGGCATGTGTCGTTCTTGATATAACGTCACCAGATTCCATCAAATCACACTCTAATGTTTAGAAATGTTTAGAACACTCGGTCTCCGGTAATGCAAGAGTGGCCAAGACTATAAGAAATGGGGGATTTTTAGAGTCTCTAAGGTAATTAAAATATCATCAAAACAAACAGATTAGTATTATCTTCGTTTAGATACAGTATCCGATGCCCAGACCGAAACTGAAATGCATTTGCTCATTTTTGGTTTAGGACTGCATGTTCGATATACGAAGATTTGTTTCTGTTATGCACAGAGATATATCGAGTTTTGCTGCAGATCACTATTTTTAGAATGGCGTTTATTATGAATAACAACCCTTTTCCTTCAGTTTCATAATGTCACTTATTGCGGAATATTTACAAGTAAAAACTGGTGCTTTAATCAGAAATTTCATTGCTAGAGGACATTTTCTTCCATTGGGAATGAGTGTTACCTCCAGTTCCTCGGCCAAATTTTCAGAAGAGAAGGAGACGACTTGGAAAAGACCATATTGCAAAGCAAAGTTGAAGGCAGTAGACCATGTATAAGAACAGCATGTAGATGTTTAGGTCTGGCGAGTAAGATCACTGGCCTATCTCTTCAGATCATGTTAAAGAAATCTGAAAACTTCTTTGGTTGGAGGCATCTCGTCAAGACTGCAACGCAGAAATGATAGACTTATGAGGTCTCGACGCTCAGCAACGAGCAAAAAAAAAATGATGTTGATGAAAGGACGACTGATCTTCAAGAGATAGCCGTACATGTATACTTATTTGTATAGCATCCACTGGGTATACCTTTGAAGTAACAGCAAAGAAAGAAGTTGAATGAACTGGGGTCTGGTGGAGGATGAGCAGGAAATTGATCCATTTCGGTCAAGGTAATGTTTTGGGAAATTACATTGGACCACATTTCGTCTCTGCTGTGCAAAAACCACAAATGTGACAATGCTCTTCCTCTCCATTGTTTAGTCAGCCACAAATTGATAGTTATCGTTGAGTTAATTTTCCTATACGCGTGTGTAAAGGAACATGTACCTTTAAACACAGCTTACTCTAGGAGTGGATAAACATGACGTGAAAACATACATTCCTACACTACGATACAACAATATTAATTTTACTTTATACACGCGCATGGGAATATGAGCTCAACAATAATAGTTCTGACTAGCTATTGTACCCGTGCTTCGCTACGGATTTCTACATTGTGTACAGAAATCTAGGTTAGGTGGTGTACACGATGTGAGCAAGATTGAATTAAATTGCAAAGCTCTTAACGTTACCCTAGAAACGCGACGGCGATGTCACCAGACATCTTTTGTCATATGTTTTTTTTTTACAATTTGTTTTACGTCACGCCGACAAAGATGTCTTATGGTGAAGATGGGATGAAAAAGGCCTAGGAGTGGGAAGGAAGCGACCGTGGCCTGAATTAAGATACAAACCCAGCATTTGCCTGGTGTGAAAATGGGAAACCACGGAGAAACATCTTCAGGGCTGATGACAGTGGGGTTCGAACCCACTATCTCCCGAATACTGGATACTGGCCGCACTTAAGCGACTGCAGCTATCGAGCTCGGTTTTTCTCATATGAAGACTGAGTTAGGGAATTTTGACTCTAATGGTAGATCCGCTTACTACCATCAGTCACAATAAGTTTGGGAAGCTTTCATTTTAATGGTAGACACTCACTCTCCACCTGCCTTTTTACATCCTCAGAAAGACTATTTTACTGGTTTTCCCAACTGAATTAAACAAACATTACAGTGACGTCAGTAGGAATGGCGCAATTAAATGCAATGCTTTCATATGAAATACTCGATCAAATCACAAACCACACATTTTCTCACTTTTAACGATATTCCGATATTACAGTCCAAAGTTTCAGAGCTGGAATGACCAAGCCCCAGACAGCCGTGATCCGTGAACACACTTCGTCTTCTTTTCGGCGGGGAGGAGGTCGAATAGTGGAGACTCCGAGGGCAAAAATCATGCCCTTTTACTAATCTATTTCCTAGGAGTACACGATGAGTCGGTAAATATCAATTCATTACACTGGCGGCGAAAAATCTATCTGACTTGGAGGCTTGGAGGCAAAGCCATAGGAGAAACCCGCTCTTCACTGCTAATTTGGAATAAAATGAATGTAAAATTTAATAAAAGTGAGAAGGAAGAAGCTTAAGAAACGGCTCTCTTCAGGGCTGAATTTCGAGTTATGTAGTGAATTGTGGTGCTATAATTTGGAATAGGCCAAAATTGTTATTCTAGACCAGGCCATAGGTCTACTACTACTACTACTACTACTACTACTACTACTACTACTACTACTACTACTACTACTACTACTACTACTACTACTACTAAGTGAGCCTCTGTCTTAAGTATGCATACTGCTCATTCAAAACAGCGCGTCAGAGTGGGGATCGAACAGCTGGAATACTATGATGAACCGGTGTGTTACGAACCAGCTGTATCAGAACATGTATGAACCAGAGGAATGGCATGCTAAAGAGAAAGTTTTCTAACTCACCGGCTATTTTCCACCAGTAATCAGTCAGGCTATTATACTCGGTACGCAGCAGTAATACCATCTATCGGAGTTCAGAGGCAGCATAAGAGATAAAGAACACAGCCACTAACAATGGTCAATGTAATGTTATTATTCATCAATATTATGCGCTTTCGATATTGTAGGCCTTCACATTTAGTTTTCTTCCGACTCTGAAATACCACTCCTATCATAGTCGGTACGGTAAAACTGAATAAAATATACATGGTCGGAAATTGTATTCTCTGTAACATTTATGTAGTACTTTTCGATAAGACCAATAACATAGGTCGTGCGCGTAGAGGCGCGCGGCTGTGAGCTTGCATCCGGGAGATAGTAGGTTCGTATCCCACTATCGGCAGCCCTGAAAATGGTTTTCCGTGGTTTCCCATTTTCACACCAGGCAAATGCTCGGGCTGTACCTTAATTAAGGCCACGGCCGCTTCCTTCTAACTCCTAGGCCTTTCCTATCCCATCGTCGCCATAAGACCTATCTGTGTCGGTGCGACGTAAAGCCCCTAGCAAAAAAAAAATAACATAGGTATTTAAAAATTAAATTTTAGGCGCCTTCCCCTAAACTACAATTTAATCCACTTTGAATAAAATTGTTTATAGCTTAGACTGTAGTTTCTTATTCGCCGTCTCTATATACCGATTTTCATTTAAATTCTGTTAACCCATTTTCTCGTGGCTCGGCGTTGATATGGACTTAGCAACAAAAATACAAATTCATGAATATCTGTGTTATCATAGCCGGTACGGTAAAAATGTGTAAGACATCAATGGTCGTAAATTTAATTCTATATGTCTTTCGTTGTGTAGTATTTATCGATACGACCACTAATAATATAAATATTTGAGAATTAAATTTTTGGCCTTCCCCAAAGTACCATTTCATTCAGCGTGAATAAAATGATGTATAGCCTAGATTTTAGTGGCTCGTTCTCCGACTTTGCATCCAATTTTCAATGAGATAGTACCACTAATAACGTGAATATTTAAGAAAAAAAATTTGGCCTTCCCCTAAACTACCATTTCACTTATCGTAAATAAAATTACTTATAGCCTAGATTGTAGCGACATATTCCTCTACTTTGCATACCAATGTTCATTAAGATATCACCGCTAATAACATAAATATTTGAGAATTAAATTTTAGGCCTTCTCCTGAACTACGGTTTCAATCAGCGTGAATAAAATTATTTATAGCCTAGATTGTAGCGACTTATTCCTCGACTTTGCATACCGATTTTTATTAAATTCTCTTCAGCCGTTTTCTAGTGATGCGTGTACAGACAGACAGACAGACAGACAGACAGACAGACAGACAGACAGACAGACAGACAGACAGACAGACAGACAGGCAGACAGACAGACAGACAGACAGACAGACAGACAGACAGACAGACAGACGGACAGACATTACGGAAAAGTAAAAAATTGCCTTTCCTTGCTACTGTGGACATGACCAATACAGAAATAGCATTCTTTTCAAATTCTGACGGTCAAAACTTATTTAATATATATAGATGGACTGCATATCAATATGTGGCTGGGAGGCGTGACCAGTGTTACGGGAAATAATAGATTGGAAGATCATTGTCACATTCGCGGTTTTGGCACAGCAGCGACAATAAGGGGAACTTCATGTGAAATTAGACAACAAAAATAGAATATGTTTTGAAGTAATGTCTTAGAAATATAAACTGTTTCGAAATATTCATTTCTGAGCTATGTCATCTTCCTAACAGAATTCATTACATTAAATGTTAAATACAATATATTTCTCCCGACAGCATTGCAGGAGTATTATGAACAAGCTATGAAAGATATTATCCTAATTTTTTCCAATTATAGAATAATACTACCCTGGTAATATAGAGTACAATAATGTCTGTATTTGAAATTAAATTATTCTTAACGTGTTCTGAAATGCTTGTATACTTATTTCAAATCAGGACACACGCAAAACTTTGTGAGACTTCCTGCCATTGTATGGAAGCGAATTAGACATTTCTATTTTTGAAAGTCCCGCCTGAAGTTATGCAACATTAAACAACATGTAATTCGACACACATCAGTTTTAACACGCCAGCATTGCTACCAGCTCTTTGAGTAGCTACGTGCTTCGTATGTGAGCTCAACCTAACCACATAAATATATTATTACTTTTTATTCGTATATCATTTACGGCCCTATAAATTTCACAATGTAGATTTATCCAATAGCCGAAACTAAAAACATTAATATTTTGGGATATGTTTCCGTTTTGGATTAAAAATAAAATGAACTTTTCATGATTTTCACATGAATATCCTTATCGACACACATAGTTTTGTATTTAAAGTGTTAAAAATAAAAACCAATTCAATTTTCCATCTCTAAGGATAACTCAAAAAAGGGCCTCGAAAATCAACAAAAATATATTATACGATAAATTTAACGATCTGTATGTGCTATTAAGGTAAGAAATATATTATTTACTTAATTTTATTTCTGAGTATTTTACATTCAGTTCTATTCTATTGTGTATTATGCACTTCTTCAATATTCTGGAGATTTGTGCAATAATAGTTGATGCCCTCTGTCGCATGTTAAAGTACTCCTTTGATATGTAAAAATGCTATTTTCCCGGCAGTCCACTAAGTGACGAAGCAATTCATACGGGCATTTCGGAATACATAACTTAACACAATTCGACCTTTAATTTAATTGGAAGTTAATTTCATTTGAAATCCTGCATTTCTGCTCATTTTGATAAGACTAACACTTTACCCTCATTTTAGTTTACATCGAAAAACATGTGCCAAATCAGGGGAGAAACATTTTTAAATTTGCTAGTTTGAGGAGTAAAAGCACTTTTTGCAGAAAATTGAATTCTAGGTGGGCCTCGTTAATTTAAGTTCTGAAATTGACGTTGCATTATGGGACCATCTGTCCAAAGCTACTGTTTTCAAAGGCACCTCGAAAGACATTCAGAATGATTTGCTTTCGCGCATGTATGAAGTCTGTCGTGAGAAAAGAAAAAAAGAAAGAAATCACCACAGCGCACTTTATTTCTTTAATCGCAGGATGGCAAGTGATAGAATTTTGTAAGTCACGGGTAGCAAAGATATTCCTCTATAGTTGTTGATGTTCTTCATACTGCCTTTTTTGTGTAATGGGCGGATCAAAGCTATTTTTCAATCTTCGGGTAGGGCCTCCTTGTTCCAAATTTCTTCTATTTGCTTTTGCAAGATATCAAGTGATTCCTCTGGGGCATATTTCTATAGTTCTGCTGCTACTGAGTCTTCCCTCGGCGCTTTGTTATTTTTCAGACGGGCAATGTAACGCTTGATTTCATCTCTGTTGGGTGGTCTGGAACCTGGGTACCTGAGTAAGGGTTCCTTGGTCTCAATGGCGCTTTGCGGTTTAGAGCAATTAAGTAAATTCTTGATTTAATCTGCCAGAATGCTGCAATTTTCTTCATTTGACGTCGCCAGTGTGCCGTCCTTTCGCTCAAAGCATAGAGATGGTGGTTTATAGCCAGTGAGTTTGCGTTTGAAGGATCTGTAGTACTCTCTGCTTTCATTCTTCCTAAAGTTTTGTTCTATCTTTTCAATGAGAGATTTTTCGCATTTACGTTTCTGAGTTCTGAACACCCTAGCTGCTTGGGCACGTTGGGTTTTGTAGGTTTCCCAATCATTTTCTGATTTCGTAGAGTAGTACTGTTTCCACGCATTGAGTCTTTCTTGGAGGACTGATTCGCAGGTACTATTCCACCAGGCATGCTTTTTGCTTCTCTTGATTTTTGCAACGTCTTTGGCGGTCTCAACAAGGAGACTTTTGGTGTTGCCTTCTCCTGGAACTCCTCGACCCTTTGCCGAAGTTTATCATTGTCGAAGCGTGTGATCTGTTTGGTTGTCTTCCTTGTGTTTGCGGGAATTGGTTTAAATTTGATAAGAGACATATAATGATCTGAGGCCATATTGATGCCTTTCTTTACCTTGACATTCATAATCTCAGGGCTGTTTCTCCTGGAGATTGCAACATGATCGATTTGGAACTCTCCGAGAGCTTGGACGGGATAACGCCAAGTCATTTGCTTTCTGGGTAGATGGCGAAAGTGGGTCGACATGACCTGCAGGTTGTGATTTTTGCAAATGGACACCAGTCTTTTGCCGTTCGGATTGGTTCTTTTGTGATCAGGGTAATTTCCTATAACTTTCTTGTACTTCTGTTCACGACCTAGTTGGGCATTGAAGTCACCCAAAAGAAGCTTGACATGGTGTTTAGGGATTTTGTTTAATTTTTCATGTGGGCAAGCATATGAGATTTAGAACTTTTGTTTCTTTATATTTTTGGGACAAATGTCCTAAATGTACCACTCCGACTTTGGTCCAAGACCCTTCGCTTTCATCGCTTAGTAATTTCGCACCCACAGATCCACTCGATTCTTTTATATATATATCCATTCTGAATTTACGCACGATATCTTTACTTTTACTGTTAGGATGCCTCGTTATTTCAAGATCAGGCATTGGGCGTCCGGCATCCTTAATCTTAATCTTAAGTTTACGCTCAAGAGAGAGAGAAGTTTGTCTTCTTAAGTATCATATCACTGTTCAAACTCATTATGTAGCTCCTTACCTTTCCCGGGTACAACGATTATGGTCGCAACTACAGTGCACAAAAATACACACATGGATAAAATATTGTAACTTCTTTATGTCCTAAAAATTAAGCTTCTGAACGGTACAACAGTGCAGAAAAACACTCACACGCTTGCACAGCGTACAATAATGTTACGAATTATAACTATTGCAAACTTTTGTAAACACTAGCATCACACTTGAAAAACACGAGTAAACTTTAGGGATGTATGTTCGCACTGTTCACAATGTTGGTAACTTAATTTAAGAACTCCTATGGCTAGGCAATTAGCGTTTTCATTGGTATTACATTCCCGCTACTCTTTGCCTCGGTGATTTTTAAGTTAATTTTCTCTCCAAAAAGTAATTATTCGAAAGAAGGAAAATGAATATATGTTTAAGTATTGATGCATTTGGGAAAAGGCATCAATTGGAATTTGGCGGTTTAATGTGACTGCTGGCAGTAATGATGCTCTTCAACACTAGCGCTAATTATGTGCACTATTTTCTGCTACGTAGATGAATTCCTGTAAGGGCAACAGATGGCAGGCACATACTTACCCCAACACGACTTGAGAGTGGCATATTGCGCATGCGTAAACCACAGAGATCTGTTTCTGCGAAATCCTGGTCTTGTCTACGTGCCGGCCGATGTCCCCCCCGCACCTTGCCACTTCCTTCGCCCAGGTACAGACGGAGAAATCGCCTTCCAAGGGGGTTCATTCCAGACAAGTGTCCAGCCACGGAATGTGCGCAGTTCACATGCATTAAAGCCAGTACGAGTATATTACGGCTATATGGGCTTAGCAAGAGCTTCGAGATTGACATGGGAGTTATGAATATTAAGTAGTTGAGCACAATTTGATATAAACTGGAGGTTCATTGTTCCATTGCGCTATACCAGTAACCGCCACTGAGTTTGAGTTTCTCAAAATAGGGATTAGGTATGTATGTGTTATGAGATCATTCTGTGTGTCTGTCTGAGTGTCCAATTTTCTTATGAACGGATACTGCCCCCTTTTAGTGGAATATTGGTAAACGTACGAGGGGTTGCAGCTCTTTTCAGGCACACCCCCATTGGAGGTGAGCTGCATGTACCATTTCAACCACATACCAGCCCTCCTGCCAGTACCGGGAATCGAACCCGGGCCCCCAAGGACGGCAGCTAATAACACTAACCGTTACGCTATGGAGGTGGAATATTGGTGTGCTGAATGTATTGCAACCGTATAATCTTCTTTTGAACTTTAATTATTACCTTTAAAAGAAATTGCATATCGTCGTTGAAGAAAACGAATACATTATGTCACAACGCCCTTCCTACCCATTATTTTCCTTAAGAATGGTCACACCTCTCAGCCACGTACGGATATGCACTCCTTCAGAACAATTGTCCTTGTGTTCATATTCCTATGCGTATGTGTACAGGAAAATGAAACTTACATGCATTATACTGTAGGAAGGAATCATGCATACATTTCTGCAGCAGGCCTATGCTACCAGGTATTTAAGGTTCATTTTCCTGTGCACATACGTAAGCATTTGAAAATGAACACAACGGCAATTGTTCTGTTGGACTGCATATCCGAACGTGGCTGAAAGGTGTGACCAGCCTTAAGAAAAACAATGGTTAGGAAGTGCATTGTCACTTACCCGATTTTTCACAATCGTTACAGATATACTGTATATCTTCCCTGCCGAGAAAGAACCTCCCATGTGCTATACTTTGGCTTAGAACTTTGACCAGTAAAGTTCTGTCATCTAAGGTGCAATATTGTGTGAATATAGTCACTGCATTCTCGCTCTTCATAATGTATGTACTGTGGGTCAGTATATCTTCAAAAATATTTTCACATAGGAGGTTTTGACCCGGCAACGATGATTTTTATGTACATACAGTATAAAACATCACATATGATACTCGAGGTACTCTACTACGGTTGCATGTTAGGCAGTGATTAAAAGGGCTGTGTATAGTGAAACCACCTATTATGTACTGCCGGAGGCGCGATGGCATTTTGGATGAACATCCGCATCCTAGACCCACAGTGAAATATTTAGTGAATTACAATTAAATGGTCCAAATGGCGTGATCCATTGGTTATGAAAATTGTTTGAGCACGTTCAACCTTAGACACGTATCCGCAGTCAGCAGTCTTCGTATTCGTGCAGGGAATTTTTCTTGGTATACTGTAAGTGTCTAATTCTCGTACATTATGCCTTACTTCTCCGAAGAGTAATATCTTATTCACGTACTCATCACCAGTTTACATAGTGATTGTCTGTACAAGAAATGTGTTTTGAATGTTTAGACAAGTTTTCCTCGCTGCGAAAACCACAGTGTGTTTAATCATGCCGCTTTTACACCCCAAAACTTATAACCGTTCTCAGGGAGTGGAGAATGCTCTTATTTCTCGGTTCAATCCTTTGAACATAATGTCGGCGGTGGCGTACATAATTCGTGTGTCCATAGCCAGTATTTACCTGGAGATATTTATTATGCCTACTTTTCTTATCATAACTTCCTTATATGGATATCTGAGAATACAGAAATATAAAATCTTCATTAATGATACCCGAGTATTAAATGACAATAAGTGCGGCCAGTATCCAGTATTCGGGAGATAGTAGGAATCCCACTGTCGGCAGCCCTGAAGATGGTTTTCCGTTGTTTTCCATTCTTACACCAGGCAAATGCTGGGGCTGTACCTTAATTAAGGCCACGGCCGCTTCCTTACCAGTCCTAGCCTTTTCCTGTCCCATCGTCGCCATAAAACCTATCTGTGTCGGTGCGACGTAAAGCCAATAGCAAAAAAAAAAAAAAAGAAAAAAAATTAAATGACAGTAATAAAGTTGTGAGTGAAGGAGGTCGATTTTAACCCTCACTGCTTCGAGTCGCCGGCATCTGCCATACAACAAATTTGCACGGCCACTTAATGCTTGCATATTTCTTCGTTATAGTTCATTGTAGTTGTCACTCCAAGAAGCTGCGCATGGGTTACAGCCTTACGCTAGGATATTACAATTTTGTTCAGCTTTCTAATTGTTGTAAGTGTATGGCGTAAACTACTACATCTGCTGTATACCTCTTGCATGGCATAGCCTATAATATAATTTGAAAATAATGTTTCTACCTATATCGATATGAAGAGACTGCACTATATGGTAATAAACAACCATATCTGTGATTGGTCGTAACCTATCACGTGTCGGACTCGCTGGCTGAATGGTCAGCGTACTGGCCTTCGGTTCAGAGGGTCCCGGGTCCGATTCCCGACCGGGTCGGTGATTTAAATCTTCATTGGTTAATTCGAATGGCCCGGGGGTTGGGTGTTTGTGATGTTCTCAACATCCCTGCAACTCACACACCACACACAACACTATCCTCCACCTGAAAAACACGCAGCTACCTATACATGGCAGATGCCGCCCACCCTTATCGGAGGGTCTGCCTTACAAGGGCTGCACTCGGCTAGAAATAGTCACACGAAGTTATTATTACCTGTCATGTCTTTGCGATACCGCTCCGCCGTTTTCCTTCAAATTAATGTGGTTTCTTGAACCAATGAGATACATATTTCTCTAGTGACTTTTATATGGCTTTATACGTACAATAACATTTAATAGAAATGATTGTCGAATTGTACTCTGCAGTACATAAAAGGGTACAGTGATTTTAAAACTGTCCTGACTTCCTGCCTCTTGTGGGGATTTTGTATTTTACGGGGAAGCCTACACCGGGGAAATTCACCAGTGGCCTGTATTTAACGTCAGTTTTAACTACAATGTGTAATAACATAAATTCTCCGTCATTATCTAAGATTAACGAAGAAATTTTTCAACGTTCTAATGGTTGTAAGTACGTATATGGCGTAAACTACTACATCTGCTGTATACCGCTAACGTGGCATAGTTTACACTATAATTTGAAAATACCCTTTCTATCTATATTGATACGAAGAGAGTGTACGATATGGGGGTAAATTACCATATGTGTAATTGGTGGTAACCTATCACCTCTTCCGCGATACAGCTTCACGGCTTTCTTTCACACAAAAGTATAAATGTGATAACAAAATTATCTTACCAATTTTGTAATTTCCGAAACCTCCTTTTCTGGCGTTGTACAGAATGATATTTTCATTAGTTTAACAGCCTACTTGGCTAATTCATTAATTAAAATCAATAATACTGTCTCATTTGGCTGCAAATAAGCGACGACAAGCAAGAATTGTAATATCATTAGTAATATTATCGATCAAATTATGTTTAGCATGAGTTTCGTATAATTAACGTTTACCATTTTAAATCCATTACAACAATTCAAATCTTCAAGATTTAAACATTCAAATTTCTCGGTACTGTTTCCAGTTCTCAACTGTTTCAGGCTCTCAGAATACTGCGAATAGCTCAGTTCACTTTTAAGGTTCTCATATTGATAATAGAGTAGGGGAAATCAACCAGGAATGCAAGATATTTAAGCGTGTTTGCAGAAACAATCAGGAAAAATGTTGAGACTATCTTCAAGTAAATGTCCACTAGTAGAGGAAGGAACGACTGCATGTATTCCCATACCAGAAATCGACAATGCTCAAGGTTCTACTTGAAATACACTGACGGTGGTGATGGAAGTTTGCATGGCATGCACATGCTCCGTAGATAGGCCTGCAAATTTCGTTATAATAAAATATTTATTACAAAAAATTGTCGAATACTTGCTAATGATATAATTGCTTCGACCTTAATAGAGGCTAGATATGAAGGAAAATCAAAAATAATTTTACTAGCCTTTTTTAAATTTACGATGCAGTAAAGACTATGACAATTATGCTCAGGCCCATTTAGGCCATACTTAGAGTTTAATCATTAAAGGCTCCTTCAAAGAGAAATTATTTACTGTTTCTTATTTTTTATGAAATCTTTCCGTCATATTATCACACCCCCGTAGGAAAAAGTACCATATCAGAAAGAAATCCTTGTATTGAACATGTCTTGAACCTCCTTCTTGGCTAATATATTTGGAAAAAGGTTGAGATGTAAGTCTCGGAGGGAGCGGGTTCAGCTAAACAATGTATCAGCAGCACAGGGTTATCAGAGGTGTCACAGCTGCTCAACGTTTTATACAATTAAAATATAAGTTACAAGTCAGCACCCTCATTGACTAAGTCTAAGAATTTTCATAACATTCGTATTTGGTTCTTGGAAAAGCAATCACAACTGGTTCTTCCATTACAAAAAGGAATTCTGTACGAAGTTCTAGGTAGGAGTAAATTTTAGAGTCTTATAATAACACTCTTCAATCCTGATTAATATGGAGTCAGGAAAACGTGATTATGAGTGTGGGAGACTACGAGGTTTAAATAGTTCTTTTGCTATTTGCTTTAAGTCGCACCGACACAGATAGGTCTTATGGCGACGATATAATAGGAAAGACCTAGGAATGGGTAGGAAGCGGCCATGGCTTTCATTAATATACAGCCCCTGCATTCACCTGGTATGAAAATGGGAAACAACCGAAAACCATCTTCAAGGCTGCCGACAGTGGGATTCGAACCCACTATCACCCGGTTGCAAGGTCACAGCTGAGCGCCCCTATCCGCACGACCAACTCTCCCGGTGTTTAAATAGTTTACAACAACATACGTTAATTACGTTCTGATGTATAGGCTAACAGTATTGTATGTGCATTTTTGTTATGTAATATCTCAGTAAAAAGAATGTGAAATTTCTGGATTCATTTGCTTCTACCAGATTCCTTTTGTTGATTCTTCATAAGCATGTTTCCATTTAATTTTCTTCCTTCTTCTGGCTCACGTTTGCGCTTTTGATGCAAAATAGGTATTCTGCTCTTTGACCCGAAATATTATGTTTGTATTTAGCTACCCACCGCCGGAGAATTTATTACATTTCATCATTTCATTGTGTAAAAAAGCTCGGTAATTTCAAAGCTAAGATAAGTATATTTACTAGCTTGGCTCTGAAAGCATTTCTTTCAAAGCCTTTGTAACACATTTAATGAACATATTCTTTTATAGAGTTCAAGGAAGGGTTTTTTGGATGCGTACGCGAACCATCGCATAAGCAACGATTTCTATCCAGCCACACATTTTAATTTACAATTTCCCGGAACTAAGTAAAATGACTGTGTAAGAGAGTGAGTAAGGAAACAGAGCCATAATAGATTGCTTCAAGGAAAGTTATTACATTCAAAACTGCATATCATTCCTTATTTGGTTTGCCGTTATGAAGGAAATCTTTACCTACAACATTATTTTCTTTTCTTAAATGGCCGAAAGGACAAAAATCAATTACTCCAAGTATTCCAAGGGATGAGAACAATCTAGTCTATTTCCCACCTGAACGACCATTCTTCCGGAAAAAATTACTCGGAATAAATTCACATTCTTGCATACTCCAGGCTGTAACCAAAATGTACGGCACAAATCTGAAGACACATTCCTTACACATACTGTAGAGGAATAAATTATGTTATGTGAACAAGAGTCCGAAAACGCTTTGTTTCATGTTGCACCTCATTGTCTCCAACTCATTAATCATGGGGAACACACAAGAACAGTACGTACCAGCGCATACCACATGCAACTCTTTCTCTCAGGAAATGTTCAATATGCCCTCCGCGATCATTGATACATGCTTCAACCCACCGTCGTAGTGAATCTTGAATGCGTTGATGTATCCCTGGACTATTGCGTATGGTTTCGCAGCCTTCCATAATACGGGCATGGAGACTCTGAACATCTTGTATCGATACACAAGAGCTCCGAAATACCTCCAGAAATAACAGTACAGTGTGTTTAGGTCCGGAGAGCGTGGAGGCCAGGCAATTGGTCCACCTCTGTCTATCATAAACATAATCATCTTTATTTCTCTCCCGATCTACAGTATTGCTACCTTATTGATCTATTAATGGAAAAAAATAATAATGCCTAACCTAGACAGCTTTTATACTGACATACACATAAAATAATTCTCATAAAATAAATAAAATAACATAATCACTGCCTGCTGCCATTTGGCCCACGGACACCTCCCTCACGGAGGTAATAAATGAAAACAAGGCAAAAAGGCAAAATTAGGTAAATTGAAATGGCAAATACATTTTTTGCTAGGGGCTTTACGTCGCACCGACACAGATACTTCTTATGGCGACGATGCAAATAAAATTAGTATTACAGAACGGCACATCATCCTCTAGTTACAAGGCCGCCCATGGGGGGGGGGGAAATTGCCCTCCCTCCCTTTTCCTGATTGACATAGCAAGATATTACATTCCACTCCAACCTCTCCTCACACATACTATTGTCGCTTGCTGCATAGTCATCACCTTGCTTCACTGCTGAGTACAACTTACAAACCATAACACTAATCACTCTTATTTCCTTATTAACAATCGCTCCATTATCTCAAACTTTCAACTTTCGCGTTACCTCTCGTCGCTCACTACATAATCATACTTATCACCAAAACTCTCACCTTCCAACTATATCATTTTCACCTTTCCTTCAATATCATCATTCCTTACGTTCCACCTACACCATCTCTTAATTAACCTCCCCATTGAATTATACCACCACCTCTTACTCATTAATAATTACCATACCATATCTATAATTTAATCACTCTATCTCAACTACACCACCAAATCTATCTCTTTCAAATCACAATTCCTCTCCACCACGAATTTACTCCTCTTATACAACTAACAAGTCCCTTCTTGTGAAATTATAGTTAAACTCAAAGTTCATTACTGGCGAAGGTGCAAGTCTTTGCCTAAACTCGAATGAAAACACAAGTCCATTCACTTGGAAGTTTGAATATATTTAAAGTTAATCACTGGTGAAATTCATAAAGTCTTTGAGTGACCACTGACGGAAACACAAGTCTTTCCACATAAATAAATTCACTGACGAAATTTGTAAGTCTTTTAAACCAACACTGGCAAATGTACAAGTCTTTGAGTAAATGCAATTGAAATCCTAACTTTGTTTAGAGCCGTTGGAAAGTTGAAGTTCATCACTAGCAATGTTAATCAATCACTGTCTATTAGAAGGATGAGATCCTCAACAGTCGCAAATATTCCACGTAAATAATACAAGTCCATTTCACGAACACTTAGAAAAATTCCAACCTCGAATACTCGTAAATAATAACAGTCCATTCAATGATCACGTAGTAAAGTTCTGGTCTCGAACACATGAACATAACTTAGAAAAATTCCAGCTTCGAAGACGCGTAAATAATACAAGTCCATTTAGTGAACACTTAGAAAAGTTTCAGTCTCGAAGGCATGTAAATAATACAAGTCCAATCAATGAACACTTAGAAGAATTCTGGTCTCGAACCCATGTAAATAATACAAGTTCATTTCACGAACACATAGAAAAATTCCAGCTTCGAAGACATGTAAATAATACAAGTCCATTCAATGAACACTTAGAAGAATTCTGGTCTCGAACCCATGTAATAATACAAGTCCATTTCACGAACACTTAGAAAAATTCCAGCTTCGAAGACACGTAAATAATACAAGTCCAAACACTTAGAAAAGTTTCAGTCCCGAAGACACGTAAATAATACAAGTCCATTTAATTATCACTTGTAAATATTCTAAGTTCATTTACGAAGACTTAGAAAATTTTCTACAACACTCGAAGTCTTATGAATCCACTTATAGTACTTGGAAGAATCGTCTTCCCACACTTGTATAATGACAGAGTTCCACGATGATAGTAGCAGCAAGAGTGTCCCCGCTGACTACTCAGCTGAGACTGTGTGAATAGGTTACAGTAGGTCCTCTTTTATTCAATCCGGGATGTCTACGTCATAATACGGTTTGATTGAATATCTCCCGAATCCCTCGATGGATTTGCTTGAAACTCGAGCATTGGGACGTTCACGTGATCCCAAACAAGATGACATATCACTCGATTCGCTAGCATCATTATTATAGAAATTTCAAAATTTTCCCCATCGAACTCTCTAGAACAAGTGACGTGGAATCCAGAAAATACCAGTCAAGGCTGGTAACACGTGTTGAGACGAGCGGGCGGTCTAGCTAGCCCCTGTGGCTACGTCACAGCTCACAGTCGGCATACACTCGCTAGCTGGTCCTCGCTTCTGGTAAACAAACCAGACGCGCTCGGAACATTACGCGTGGTAAATAAACGTAACTTATGCTCAAAAAATCCTTATGTACAGGTCGTAACCGGTACAATATATTCCTCATCCCTTCTCTTCCCATGTCCCTCTTAATCCAGATTTTTGTGCTCCGTAGGTTATCCGCGCCTCTTATCACTATTTCCGGCATCAGGGTGGAAAACAACTTCACTTTTATCGGCCCGTTGCTCTGTGCTTTACCTATCCTCACTACATCGCCGATATCAACTTCACTGAAGTTTATTTTCATCCTTTTTTGTATGAGTTTCATAACCTTGTATATTGTCAACACTTTGTCCTCTCCTTTTTCATCTGGCACTCAATATATAAATATGCATTCCTTCCTGCGTTCTTGGCAGCTGCTTTCTATTACAGCCTTCAGCTTCACCACCTTATTTTTTCCTTGAGTGGCGCTATTTCTCTCTCGTTGATTCCTACCTTGGTCGTTGTTTCGTCTGTTTTTCCCTGTATCCATCGCCTCATATTCTCAAATTCATTTATTTGTTCCTTCATCATATTTTTAATTTGCTCAAATGGACACACTTCTTCCACAACCTCCCTAACCGACCTCCTTATTACCTCCACATCTTCCCAGCTCATGTTGCCATTGGGTGTCAGTCGGGGTTTACTTCCACACACCCTATGACTAGCAGTAGCATAATCACCGTTGCCACCAGCCTTCAATTTTGATTCCATTTTATCTCCTTCACTCCTGGCTGTTTCCTTCTTCCCTCGCCCCTGCCATCTTCCGATAACTGCCCGATATTGATCGACACCAATCATCTTCCTCTTCACTCCCGCCTTCCTTCTTCCACGCACCACTTGCACTCCACTCCCGCTCTACCGGCACACCCGACTCAGCACGTCTGTTTCTGCTAACTGTACAGGTAAGACTGACCTCTATCTACCCCTCTGTCACCAAATTTGTTATTTAGAAGCCGACGAAATTTAACACTGAAATCAGGAGGTGCTCCATCGTGCATGAAGTACAGTACATGATTTGTCACACAACTATAGGCACCCCTGCTAGCAGATCAGGTAGAACGTTCTCTACGAAATTATGGTAACTTTGTCTGTTGAGCCTGGGTGGAAGCATGTGAGGCCGTACCAAACAGTCACCCACAATGCTGGACCAAACATTGACAGAAAATGACTTGCTTCAACATTTGCGTGAGGATTGATGTCAACCCACACATGCCGATCGTGAAAATTTACAATCTGATCTCGTTGAAACGACGCCTCATCTGAAGAGCACAATTGCACTAATATTACGGTTGACACTTTGTTGAGTAAACCATTTGTACAGGAAAAATCAGCTGCTGACAGTGCCTGCACACGCTGCAAATGGTATGGATACAGCTGGTCTTCGTGTAACACTCGCCAGACAGTCAAGTGGTCAATATTCATTGTTGCAACTACTGGTAGGATATTGACACTAGGGTCGTCGTCAACTGCATAGAGAATTGCCGCCTCCCGTTTCAGTGTTCTCGTCCTTCTAGGGCATTCACGGTCGCGAGTATCAGGCTGAAATGCCCCATGTTCCCTAACGCGACGATCAATGCTTCAAACGTATTCCTGTCGGCGCACCTTCGTCCTGGAATCCTCCCCCGGTACAGACGTTGGCGTGTGCGCCATTGCCGCCTGCCAATCCATATATCAAATAGGCATCCGCCATCTCTGGATTTGTGTACACATTCCAATGCAAGAGCCAAGTCTGTGATGAACTCTAAGTACGTAGTAACCCGTGTGCTTCTCAGGCGCCACAGTGTACGGGGCAACGGATCCGCCTGTCACCCAGCGACCCCGGGTTCGATTCGCCTCCGGTTCAGGGTTTTTAAAATGTAAATGATTATTATCCCTGGCCTGGGGACTGGGTGTTTGTTTCGTCCTTAACCTTCCTTTCTTCACATTCAACATTCTACACTTCCGCAAATACAATTATATGCATGTTCATATCATATTGTGCAAGTAGTGGCAAAAGATCTACAGAGGTCGACGCCACGAACAAATATAATAATAAAATAACCCGTGTGTTTGCCAAGGTTGTACTGATCATTGGAAAAGTTGATGTTGCCTGTAAACAAGCAACGACGTAAGTCACATGGCAACAGGGACATGTACACCTACGATAATGACACCGTAACCAAACGTAACCAAGAGTGCATTTCCCCATGATTCTAACGTTCTGTTCGTGTGTATTTCTCATGATTAATGAGTTGGAGAAAAAGAGATGCAACATGGAAACAAAGCGTCTCCTGGCCCATGTTCATATAACATAATTTATTCGTCTACGTGTGAAAAATGTGTGCTGCAGTTTGTGCCGTACAATTTGTTACACCCTGCACTGTGCACTAAATTAGTAAAGGATAGGATAGAAATGAAATACTCAGTCAGAAGCAAGCCTCTGACCAAGAATTCTTAATATACCTTATATCGTTACAGGACACTTGGGATCTATTTCATTACAGGTTTATTGTAATAATTGCATATGAATGAGTAATTTGAAAAGCTTAAGACCTTACTTTGATTCCGTCATCCCAGCAGAGGTATGTAAAAGTAGCTTCACTGATCAGTACGGCATATGACATAATTATGTTGTACTTCTTGACATCAAATTTCATACCTTCATGTATGAAGTATACTGCTTTGATTTCTGCGTAGACATTAATCTAGATGGAACACATTTTATCCAACAATATTGTGCCCTACAATGCTGTTGGTTCCCGTCAAGCGAATGCTGAGCTCGAACCAAGAGCACCATAGTGAACAAAACTCCAACAAGTGTAGGCTCGTGCACAT
This sequence comes from Anabrus simplex, assembly GCF_040414725.1. Lineage (NCBI taxonomy): Eukaryota > Metazoa > Arthropoda > Insecta > Orthoptera > Tettigoniidae > Anabrus > Anabrus simplex. The sequence goes on along the minus strand of NC_090266.1, from coordinate 227,400,349 downwards.
TTCTTACCTGCATTACATATCCAATCACAGCAACTCAGTCGCGCATGTCTCAAAGAAAAGGGTAAAGATAATAGAGGGCCAAAATATGATTAAACACATGGATATGCAAGATAGCCAGGTATGAACAACCAGAAGTAAAGAAATTACAGGAAACAAAGCTGCATTCACAGTGAACATAAATTAATTTATTACAAAATTAAGAAAATATCCAAGTATTTACAATACGTTAAAATCTCAAATAAAACTTCTATTTTGTCAACCGTTTGTCGCAGATGCCTTCCATGTCATAAGGTTATCAAACCGCCAAGCTGGAACAAGCATGAATCAAGGAATGAGTCAAAAATAATTAGAAGGAATCCCTATCTGTACAAAAGCACGTCAGAAGTGCCATCTCCTCAACATAAAAATTTTTCTCACAGGACCTCGAACCCACGGTCATCTAACACCAAACAAAAAGATACATAGCTTGTACTAAATGAAGGTGCACAATCCAGCATACATAAGGCCCCAAGACTCGTCAACAAAATCACGTAAATTTACGCTAGGCCAGCAAGTAGTTAAATAATCAAGTAGCAATACAAAACAGAGCCATGCAGACAAAAATGTGATCCCTTGCTGGCAGCACAAGGTCGCAGCCGGGGAGGGCTCTCCCTGCTAACACTTGAGCTCGTGCAGACAGCAATATTACTCAGCCTCGCCGGTGACGTAAAACTTGACTTCCTTAAGCCCACAAAAAACAACGGGATGTGTGTTGGTCCTGCTACCCTTGGGGTGCGCTCAGCTGATCCTATAACAGCATACCTGCCGCCTTCCTCAAATCACTTCAATAAACACATGACGGGCCATTCTTAGCGCCGAAATTATTCAACCACTATAATATCTCTGCCTCCATTGGGCGTTTCTCTAAATCACATTCTCTGATATCAGCCTCCAAGGGGTTCATCCATAAATACACAATATCTCATTTCCCTGGCGCTACAACAGCCAGACGAATGCGGAATATTCACCTTACCATGTTCATTATTGCTCTGCGCTTGGCATAACTAAAACAAACGAGTGATCAGCTAGAATTTGATGTAAAGATATCTCAAGCAATCGGGCACACACAACTATCCCCATTAGCCCCTGTGAGTCAAGGAATGAGTCACGATCTCCTCTGAATTACGAACCATAAGTATAGGCTACGCTGCACTAACTATAGTATCTGGTTAACAGACCTAGCAAACCTGATCACAATGGAACAGAAAACACAAATAAAATAAATAAAAACATCAAACTAATATGAGTGGGAATATACAACCTACTGCCTATCCTACGATCCTGAGTTCGAGGTCTGTACATGATTACTCTAACCAAAACGTTATTTACATCTGACAGCTATTGTTGTGGTTGACGGCCATCCTGAATCTACTTACAATAAATTACATGCTTAGAACCAAATTGGAGCGATCTAACCTGGACGTATCGATGGCATTGCGAGGCGCCCCTCTGTGGACTCCTGGAGTTTACCGCATGTTGACTACTGTCATCGCCGGTGTCACAGGTGTGCGGATAACTTGATCCATGATGTCTGATGAAAGCTTCTACTGCAGCTTCCTCGAAAGTTGCGAGGTGTCTCCTTCGGTGTCGTGGTGAGCACGCCTTCCTGGTGTCCCCACGTCGATGCTCTGGGTCTTGACAGCTCCCGTCTTCTCCAACTGGCCGGACTTCTTCTCGTTCTCAGCGTGTCGTTTCTCCCGCTAGCCGTTGAAGGGAAAACTGTAAAGAGACATGTGTTACAGAGGGTTCCAGTTCGATGCCAGTTTTCACAACTTCCCACACTCACACGCTTCTAAGTTCGATTCTATACTACAGTTTATTCAAGAATTTACTCATTCACATTTGGTGACAAGATCTTGTTGTCTCATCATAGAACAGTTACTCTCAACTACCAGAAATAATCTGAGCTATTATTACTCTCCGTACTTCCCTTCTAACAATTGGTCCTCAAAGTCATATGAAGTTACTAGCTAGGCTGATAAATCATAGGCAGTACATCTTCTCACAATGTGCAAGACATCACATGTATTATGAAAATTTCAACATAGTTATGCAGATTATGTACTTACTTATTTTCCCAACTAGATCGTGCCTGGTGATTACGGCTCGCAGCTCAGATGCTAGTCTCGGAGTTAGCTCGTCGTCTTATCACAGAGTCCTGACAGCAAGACAGTCAAAGAATGAATCTCAAGCGCCCTGCGGCTCTATATTTATAATGAGGCTAGCGTACCCACGCCAACGGGTTAGCGGCGATTTTCTCCCGCCCGCGGCACGATGCGTGCACACACAATGCGCGACAAGTACCTCACTTACCATACGCATTTCTAATTGCAATCGTGCAGTATATCAAAATTTTACAAAATTTACACAGGTTGCAATTTTCTCATCAAATCAAATGCATCTCTTCTGTCTTCACAGATATCAATTAATTTCTTCGCTTCAAAACCTTTGTTGGCACGCTACATACGTGACCTGTTTGGCGTCCTCTGCCTACAGTTAAGAGCTTAGCTTGGGGTAATAAATCTATCTTATGAGATTCCAGAGACTTCATAATTATATAGCTGTTTTCTTCCCACGAGAACTGCTCACACTCCACTTCTCTCATGTAATAAATTAGTAGACGAGTATTTTCTGTGTGGTCTCGAATATTCCAAATATCGCAGGCTAAAATCATGACTAGAAGACAATGAACGGAATGGTTCAATATGTGAATGGGGGCAGGAAAATGTTCTGTAGATCAGTTCGGTATGATATAACGTGGTTCGGGGGATAAGTGTTACTGTTCCTAGTGAAATATCAATTCCAGGTTCTGAAATCAACACAATAATTCAGTAAATCTATACGGAAGAATGGATGGTATAGTGTGAAAAATTACTCAAACAACGATATAGTGTTCTTAAGTAATTAGAGAACAAATTTCAGTTTACGAGTTGTGACCCTGTACACAAAGGATGCTGCAGTATTACTTACCAAGGGAAATGTTCAATAATTTTCCAATTTCTTTTCGATCATTTAAGAAAAGGCTAGGAAAACAACAGATAGAGAATCTGCCACCTGGGCGACTGCCCTAAATGCAGATCAGTAGTGATTGATTGTAGTGTAGCGTAGTGATTGATAGAAAGCGTAAGACACTTTCTGGGGTAATTGAAGAAGACAAAGATAAGAGCTTTTCCTCTAAAGCACATAAGATTTCCCTTAAGAACAAATCCACAATATTTTAGAACCTCTTAGCATTCTTGGTAAATAAATTACTTGTGGGTGACGTTTTGAGTAAATGGTTGATTCTTGTTATCCATTCAATGAAAAATAATCGTGTGGCATTGATACGGGGTTCTGGTGTCATTAGAACACCCTAATTCTGTGCATGATTGTTGTGAACATCTTCCTGGAATGAATGTCTGATATGGGTAGACTTGTGATAACAGTGCGCCTTAGAGAGCTGCCTGAGTCTTCTCTCAATATAAATTTCAAGAGAGATCTGAATTAACACTTAATTGAGGTATGCATACGAAGTATGATAATATCAGGGACGTCTGTCCACTCCTCAAATGAATCATCTCGTTTACGAACACACAAACGTCTGCCGTGATCGTGATAAACAGAAAGAACCAAAACGGAGCACTTTAATGTAACTAAGAGATGGATATCAATTCTCACTAATTGATCGGTTTGACGATCGCCGATTATAATGCCTTCTCCTCAAAGTTTTGATAACATTAATTCCTCTCCATGTCCTGGAATTCGAGGACGGTTTTTACAATGCCTGCGATCTTACAGTGAAGGAATTTGTTCCTTTTATGTAATATGACCAGTTAAAACTGTAATTTGGATGTTTGTCATTCACATGCCCAGAACATACGACAATTTATTCTATACAAATAATGAGCAAATATATCCTGGTTAAATAAAAACACAATCGATCACAACTGAGCACTTAAACGGGTCTAAGGGATAAAAATGCGTTTCCCCCCATCAAAGATTTGACGGACTTACTTGACTTAATTCCTATTACTCCTCGGCGGAGCATAAGGCACATACAAGAGCTCTCAATCTAACTCGATTTGCTGCCAGAGTTTGATGTTCTTCCAGGACTTCCCAACTGACGCTGCCTCCGCTTTCTAAACCAGTTTGAGTCTGAGTTTTCATTCCAATGAGTTGTCATCGAGATATCCGTCCGGTTTACTTTTTTATGTGTTTCTGTAATACTCGATTCTCGGGTGTATAAGTTATTAGCAAACAGCACCCAAAGCCCAGTGGAGGGGCTGCCTCCTATAGCATCTAGGCGTGCTTACTTTCTGTCAGGGTTTCTTCCCTTAGCCTTTGGAGAACCAACTCCCTATACCACAAAGCAGTAGCTTCACCAGAGCCTCGTTAGCCGCTATTTTCAGGGTTCCTGTAAGGCCTTCACAGCTACCGTAACGGTCCCAGGGCACACAAGGCCCTCACTATATTTCACCCTTACAGGCATTCCCGTACTTCTAACGTCGCCAGTCTTCCACGACGTGGACGAGGGGTATGAACCCTCTAGGAGGCTGCCTCCATTTCCTGACTAAACATCCGACTAACTCAGGTGGGTAGAGAATGGGTTATCTTGTCGCGGGTAAGTCTAAAACTCGAAGTTTAAACTTATCTCTAAGTATCATGACAGGATTAATGGAGGTTTATATCGAATGAGAAACACAGATATGGGGTAAGACAGATTTATTACACAAAATAATCCGAACCATTCTAAAATTCACCAAGCAAAAATAAAATTAAAACGGCTTGAAACCGGCATCGAAATGAAATTAACTTCAACAATTAAAATATGAGAAAAACAAACATTATCAACGCAAAACAAAACAAAATGAGAAAACGTTAATACAAATTACAAAATTTAGTACCGAGAAGTATAATTAGAAATCAGCTTGATAGTCCAAAGTTCCTGTCAACATGCAGTAACACCATCGTATGAACCACAAATTCACGGATTTGCTTAATTTCGGGAAGGTTACCGCGATAAGCGCATGCGTAAGAGATCTAATTCCGGACGTAGTGGTACATGACGATATGAAATACGAAAAAGGCTGGTGGTATTTCCCTACTCTACATTTACAACAACCATAACAAGCTAAAATGATCAAGGTATTTACACTGAATCAGGTGGGTGAAAAACTTACAAACTATACTGACTCGACCTGTGAAACGCGGTTCACCAAAGATCTAGTCGGAACTAGATTTACCTTAATCACCAACTCAGCACTCGGGCTGTTTTCCATTAATCAACTAGACATCAAACCAAAATCACAATGAAATCAGACAAATACAAAATCCTGTAAAAGAAACAGATATCATAATTCAATAAACACAAGGAAAATAACGGGGAAAACTCCCATACATCCTGCTGCTTCGGAGCGCAGGCTAACGCCCTTCGTCAACCAGAGATTTCCTCCTTGGCAATCAGTTGAAAAGAATATTAAAACTCAAGTATACTCTCAGAAATTGGTCACTGTTTTGACAAGATAACATCAAGGAAACTGCTCATCGCTTCACAACTATGGTACTTTTGGCTGATAAACTGACCTTCATAGCGAGCTAATATTTCAACAACCACGCGGAAAATCGCCTTGAAACGTATGCATTACCGGCATGCTATTATATTCCTAAACACTTATGTAATAATCTCTTGGCCTGATATTTACTTCACGGCAGTTTTAATTCTCAAAAATAATCCATAATAAAATCACTGGCGATTTCTCGCTTTACATATTTCTCATAATATTTCCAGGCATGCACACTGCCCGCATCATTAATTTCACAATTTCACATATATTTCAGCAGGCACTAAATTCTCATACATATCCTGTAATTGTATCGGCCTTTTCATTGCCACTCAGGGTTCGATTCGCTGCCTCATCATTGTTAAAAACAGTTTCCATTCCATTTTAAAAGAACCTATTATAATGTCCGACTCGTTGGCTGAACGGTCAGCGTACTGGCCTTCGGTTCAGTGGGTCCGGGTTCGAATCCCGGTCGGGTCGGGGATTTAAACCTTAATTGGTTAATTCCAATGGCACGGGGGCTGGGTGTATGTGTTGTCTTCATCATCATTTCATCCTCATCACGACGCGCAGGTCACCTACGGGTGTCAAATAGAAAGACCTGCACCTGGCCAGCCGAACCAGTCCTGGGATATCCTGGCACTAAATGCCATACGACATTTCACTTCACCTATTACAATCAACGGTGTACATACAGCTCCACATGTCTCAGAGCACCTGTAATTCATGCAGCAAGCAACCTATCTGTCGCTAATCTCTCAATGTAAATAAAATAAAATTGTAGTCTCGACGCTGCGAGTGAGTAACTCGGAATGCTGATGATTTCAGCTATATAATTCTTCCATCTATATCACAAAACACAGGAATAACCTTAAACTAGATAACGTGCATAATTCACACCAATAAAAATCAAAATAAAGTCTGTCATCTCCCTCGATATCCCATCTAACTAATTATAAAGTAAAAGAAGGGAAACGAAACCATGCAATCCCGACCTGTTCGTATTTACAGTAGCACACATATAAAATGAGCACATGCCATCAGGTTGAAATTAAACTAAAGAACATTCCTAATCTATGCTTCACTAGTATTTATCGTAACTCACAAAGCATGCCATCCAAATATCGCATGCGTCTTATATTGGCAACTCCCAGGACATTTTTAGCGGATTACATCCCCGCTTCCACGAGATGCTACTCCATTGTCAGCACAGTTTCAACACGTGGATCCGATTTTCTCTCTTCAGTGGATGACGCCATCTTCTTGAAGCTAGTTCCTGTATAAAAACAACACACACATTTCTAGTCAGTATTTCTTCACTGCTTTTTGTGCACGTTGGACCGAACAAACACTCTGTCGGCTGTAATTGCAAGCCAACACGAATAAGTTAACAGCAAGAAATCATTCACAATCCACAGTAAATGTTAGGGATTCAAGAACTGTCTCTAAGAGCGGCCCGCGGATCAAATCGAATAGTCTCTCGCGTAACGCGACCGGCCCGATGGATAATACACTGAAAAGCGTCTCTCGCTCGATTACCAGTCTGCGGCGGAAGTTAGTGTTTGTTCCACTAACGCACGAATTTGTGACATAGCGCACTTGGTTAATTATTAATGCACTCAGTTTAAATAACACTGTTCACAAGGAAGAAATACACTGTCTTGGGTCGGTACGACGACACAGAGTTAAAATTCTGCCCACGTGGCAGCAACCATGCGTCCCGCGTGCACTAATGTATCACACTGATGTTCACTACTCGACGATACACCAGAGAAAAGAGAAAGGAAAACGCTCCACCATGTGGCGCGCTTAAATATCTATACAGGCGGCGTTATGGCTAGGGGATTCCCCAGAGATTCAAATGCTCAGCCAATCAGAGCTATAGTTTCACACCATATCTTTGTAATTCACAGAATTAATATCAAATGCACTTTTATTAAACAGATTACGGCTTAGACAATTTTCCTAATTTATTTCTGTGTATTTCTAGCTCTCAGACCTGTGGAAAAGCCTCAAATAACAGAACTGACCACTCTCTCCTGCTGAACATACCACACGTAAACAATGTTGGTCATCCTGAAGTTTCAACTCTGCTCTGTCCAGTATTCATAATCACCACGCCCTTGCTTTTTAATTGGCTCAGCACACCTCGTGACTTAACGATCTCTACATGTGCTCTCAATGCTGACAGTGAGTAAAATTGAACGCTTCTTACGTTCACTGTAAAGCTTCGAGCAAAATGTCCCGCGACATTCTGTCTCCTGGACTTCCGGTCTCTGCTGTAATCTGCTACTCTTATAATGCCTAACTGCCACTCACGTTTATAATATATTTTAATATGCCCAATAATATAATTTAATATTCCAAATGAGCCATCAGGGCACGGCGCATTATGGGAGACCAACGATTTGATGGACACCCGGTATACTTTAATGCGTTCTTCTCCAAGTTCTCCGTGAATAAATGAGAATAAATGGAATTTTCACAGGCACAGAATCAGCCTGTTCGTGAAATGGCCTCCCCAAAAGGAAAAGTGCATCTATTTTGTGTTGTTATTTTACAAGTTGCTTCTAATTCCGTTCTCACCGCTATTAAATAGATAAATATACCTATAAGTTCAATTACATTAAGCAGAATATGATATGATTGTTACCCTATTATGCTCGCGGTTTTTTCTTAAAGAGAGATAGTGGAAAGAAAAACAGTCGATTGGAGCCCTGCAAACGAAGCAGACGTGTGTGCGGAGTTCTGAGTGTTGTGGCGTAAGCATATTGGGAACAAGCATAGAACTCTACCGAGCGGTCATCGGCCGATGGAACAATCGAATAAAATATCAGGTATGTGGTTTAAAATGTGATATAAAATACTCTGAAATTGTGCTGGCAGCGTTAGTGATTGCTGCATTATTAGTAATTGGAGGAGTGGAAAGCAACCCTGGCCCACTGAATTGGGAAGATACAGCTAAGATCAAGGAGGTGATAAAAGAGGGCAGCCAAACAGACACAACGAGGGAGCTCATTATGGCACAGAATAAAGATATTCAGGATATGAAAGACAGCCTTCGGGGTGATATGGCAGGTATAAAAGAATCTCTAGATAAATACGAGGAAGAAATGGAAATTGCTAAGGAACACCGACTGGTATTGGAGCAGCGCACACGGGAGCTGTAGATGCAGGTCCGGAGTTCAGTGCTTGCCCAACGTAGCAAATGTCTGGTCATACATGGGATTAAGGACAATAGAAGCGAGGACAAAGTGGCGTTACTAGATGCTGTGTTGGAAGTGTTCACACAAGGAGTGAAAGTAAATTGCACGGAATCCGATGTGGACGACGTGCAGAGAATAGGAAGGATCCAAGGGAACAGGCCGATTAAAGTACAATTGATATCTGGAATGAAAACCCACCAAATTCTCCGGAATGCCAGGAATTTAAAAGGGACGGAAGTCTGGATCCAGAGAGACCTGGGAGTTGAAGAAAGGAAAGAGATGAAAATACTACGATTTCACTTGGGAAGAGCAAGAAGGGAGGGCCTTACAGCGTTTATTAGAGGCAAGAGACTATTCATCACAGGTGATGGTTGGAGAAAGAACTACACGCCATCCCAGCTGGAAGCCCTGGCGCGAGGAGGAAGTGCGGTACCGGCGCAACACGGAAGAAAGAATGATGACGTGCAGGAAACAGGAGCAGAGCTCGTGTCGCCAAGGTTGCTGACACCTACTGACAGAGATAGTGGAAAGAAATAAGTTACATAATTTAAGTTAGGGGTGGTGAATTTTGCAGTTTGAAATAAAAAAAATATCATTCTGATTTGAATATATATGGCTTTTTGTAGCGTTTATACTTTACCAATTTAGCAATTTATAACATTTTGGAGAAAAAATTATATGGGGTAATACTGATAAACGAGTAAATTTTTTTAAACGACATTAATGTGAAATTAATGTCAGTTTGTTGAAAGAGTAATTTTGAGATAAAAATCCATAAAGTAAATTGTGCAATTATCTTGAATTAATGGAAGTTGAAATGACAGAGAGGAAATGGATCAATTGGTATAGGCTAAAGTAGAGGAAAGGAAAAGGGAAATTCCCGCTGATGTAAAACTAGAATAACAAATGTGAAATACACGAAATACAGTCAAGTCATGGATGTTCGTGAATCAGTAACACAGTTGAATGAATTCACAGAACATGCTTCAATATTTTGTTTTGTCATTCATATTCTCATGTCACTTACAATAAAATTGTATTTGCTGAAATATCTTCCAACGTTACACTGTTGGTAAGAGCCCGAAGACATTGTAGAGTAGCTTGGGCCAACTCTGGATATTTGATATTAACTCCCAATAGCATTTGCAGGCAGTCTACATCTTTACGTTTCTACATAATTTGTAACAGTTGGGAATGAAAATATTCGTATCCCTCAAGAAAACTATCCATTTTAACATTAAAATTTCAAATTTATTGGCAATACTCGACCAGCAGTGACAGGATTAAATAGCTTGCCAACCTCTTGGAAAAAAGTAATTTGTCGAATTTTGTACAATATTTCCGCACAAATTTTTGTTTGCGTTTTCCACTTCCAATCCAGAAAGAGTCTATGAATTGCAACATGCCCATAGGTAAACATCCTCCAGCACACCTTTTAAGCAGAGTGCATGAAGTTCAATCTCATCCCACATCTTATGTGATAAAAGGGTAGGAATAGCCCTCTAACTGGGTAGGCCTACTCATTTGTTAATTAATAGTGACTGAGACCTGAGTCAAGACTTTAGCTTGAAACTGTAATTCAAAATAATGGCTTTCATCATTAAAAATATTTAGGAGGGATGAAGATCTGCTGTTTAAATAATTTTCACGCGGAGATTGAAAAAAACACTTAAAGTATCCAAATACTTGTTAGCATATTCCACAGATTTAGATTTAAAGATCTGCTGTTTAAATAATTTTCATGCGGAGATTGAAAAAAAACCTCTTAAAGTATCCAAATACTTGTTAGCATATTCCACAGATTTAAACCACGAAGGACGGGGAAAGGAAATATAAATGCTGGATGAATGGGGTAAATTTCCACTAAGGAGTGAATATAAGAACTTTTCATTTTTCTTGAATGTAAGAAAGTCATTCTCAATTTCGATACAAAATGGTTTAGTTGTGACATTTATTTTAAAATCACACGTCTAGCTAAGTTTACCTTCTGCCCAAAACACTGAAAGTGCATAAAATGGTTACCAATTACAATCCGCAATGCTGGTCCCATGTATTGAGCTGAATCTGATACCAAACCAAGTACGTTTCGATATCAGATATCAAGTTCTTTTAAAGGGTCAATTATTGCCCTGCTACTAGTAGTACCATTTCCTTTATCAAGAAAGCTACAGTTATCTAGAAATACGTCCTGGATTGCTTTGTCTCATATCGTTCGGAATGAAACCGCGAAAACACATCTACCCTACCTGTCTGAAGTCTCGTCTGCAAATGTAACTAGTGGCTTTCATAGTAGGCGCTCCTTAATCTCAATTTTCATTGCTTCTCCACAGCGAGGTATATAGTCATGTCACAATGTAGTTGCCTTTGGCAGATCTCCCAATCCTGGTATGTACAGAACTCACAATTCAAATTAATTATCTAAAACGACTTAATCACAAGATCTGTACCATACTACAATAATTAATATTGGGCACTTAATATGGGTTTTGATTTTTAGATTTCAGGCATTTCACACATCTCCTGTAGAGTTTAAATGTGGAAATGTTCTCGTTAAACTCATTGCTCCCTATTAGTTTTCATGAATCCTATAACATTAAGTACGCGGTATACAACCTTCAAATAAGGTAATTACGTTGACAAGTGCTCCCAAAAACCTGGATTGTACACTTTGTGAACAGGGATGATCTTCTCCAAAAACGAAAAACTGTTTTTCCAATGTTGTACTTTTCAACTAATTGTGTATGGTGGCTTGTTACTTTACTCCACGTTGCTTCTCTTCTGACTTATTATTATAACAACCTTTTGTACCGACATGTTCCCTGCTTTTGAAGTGCTTGTCTAAACCGCACTACTTTTGCCATTCCAGGCGCTGAGTACTCAATTTACGCATTACAATTTCACTAGCACTGATATAAACACCTTGCTGTTTACAATTTTCTGTCCGCTGTTTTATAGATATTTTTGGCCTTACTTGTTGATTTGACCTACGCGATGGGAATGAACGTGACGGTTGAGTAGCGAGTTGCCGACATGAACAGCCGTGACATAAGCTGCAGTATGATCGGTGATCTCACTACATTTCTTGCAGTGTGTCTTTCTGGACAGGTCAGAAGGCGACACGATATCCGTGAGCTCACGGATGGTGACGATTGTCTGTTTCCGGCTTTAATTTCCGCAAAACTGTGGTCAATCTCCCATAAATATTCCAACGGTGTACAAACTGCTCAGTTGAAGTTCCCAGATGAATGAAAGGCGGAAAAATATTTTTATAATTCGTTGATTTTGCATTTACATAGGGTAGCATTTTGGTACAATTTTTGCAATTTGAGTCAATTTCGCACTTAATCACTTTTCTAAACACAGTAAAAGTAAGTTTACAGGCCTTAAGAGTGAAAATACAGGTGTACAAGCCCTTGAGAGCAGTTCGCACTTCGTCGCCTTTGGGAAAATGTCACCACCCCTATTTAGAGTTCAGTTATTATTATTCGTATTTTTTTTATAATAAGAATTCTTTTCCATGTCCTGGAATTGGAAGAGTGGACCCCGTTCCAGCCCTTAAACCACTTTTCAAATTTCGTGGCAGAGCCGGGAATCGAACCAGGGCCTCCGGGGATGGCAGCTAATCACGCTAACTACTACACCATAGAGTCGGACAACCTTGGATGTTCTACTTTTAATTCTCCCGTTTCTGTTACAGGATGTCGCCTGTTTAGAAAATGTTCTGCTGTATATTTCCATACTGTTCGGCCCCGCGGTGTAGGGGGCAACGCGTCTGGCTGTCACCCAGCGGCCCCGGGTTCGATTCCCGGGCCAGACAGGGTTTTCAATTGTAATGATTAATATCCCTGGCCTGGGGAATGGGTGTGTGTGACGTCCTTAATCTTCCTTTCCTCACACACAACATTCCACACTGCCACCGTTCCAATTACACGCTGGTTCATACAATAAATAGCATTTTCAAAAATATTTCCATACTGGTAATTGATGTACGGCATATAGTAATATAATAGGCTTATATCCCGTAAATGTGTATCATTTTATCACTTTCCTCACATTTTACTTCTGCTCTGGCCGTAGCTTTGTGACATTCCGTAAATTCCTGAAAAGCCTTAATACAAGATACAGTATTTGCAGAGTGGTAGAAATTTATCTATTCATATTCTGTACTAAAGAATGGCCAAGAAAATCTCCAAATTGTTAGTGCTAAGCAGAAATGAACCCTCAACTTATCATCGCACTGATAATAATATATATTGAACTTGCTTTATTGTATGTTGTGAAAGACTAATATTCGATTTGTCCTTTTAGTAACAATTAATTTCAGCAATTCATTTAAAAAGCCACAATATTCACATGTAGGATGAAGGATCTGGCAGTGCAGTGCTTCACTTTTAAGTATTTATTTTATGAACCGAATGCATTTTTACATTGTTTAACTATCATCTCGTGAATATTTTGAAGCATGTCGATAATATCTGTCGGCTCCCCATTCACTGTTACATCAATTTAAAAGCGAATAATTCGTTGAGTACTTTGTGGGGTTTGAGTGGTTTACAGAGAGAACATGTTCCATCTTTGTAAAGTTCTCATTAATTCATTTTACATGAAATACGTATTTTATAATTATAGCACAACATAGCACGGGTGATTCTCCCTTTAAATATGCAGTACACTCATGCATGCATTACACATAGCAAGCTATATGTAATGCATTGGTTAATATTATATGCTTTGATGGGGTGTGTAAGTATGTGTGTGTATGTGTCAGGCAGGTGGAAGTGCTGAAACAGTGTGTATAACGCCTGAGGAATAAGCTAAGTTTGATAGTAGTGATTGAATTTGTATATTTTTAGTGCTTGCCATATGAATGTTTTTCGTTTGAAGTTCGATAATAAATGCACGTATGAAGAAGGTTGTTTCACTGAAGGTTACTATGAAGTCCATTTCGTTGTCAATTTGATACACATTAATATTGTACAATGTGGAATCTAACGAAAATATTTGGAGTTAATCATTGTACATCATCAACTTGTAATTGAAGTAGATATTTCAGAAGTTAGTGTAACGAAGTCACCAACTGTGCAAACTCAACGCTGCGTTTTCTGACTTCATGGAATTTTACTCAATTTATTGGGATCGTTACTTGAAATGTATTTGGCCAAGTTTAATTGCCGGATGTTCTACCTGGCGCCATCTCAATATGGAGGGATATGTTCACTGTTTCATGTTTCTGTGGTGTGTGTAATGTGTTGACCAAGAAAAGTGAATTATGATGAACACAAACAGCGAGTGTCCGAGCCAGAGGAATGAAATATACGCAGTTAAACTCCACGACCTGGCGGTAATCGAACCTGAGGCCTCTGCACCAATGGGCAGTGCGCTGATAATTCAGACAAAGACAAGGAAATACAATAGAGGTAAAGTGGACCTGACGTGAAGTATGAGATCAAGAGGGCTGCTGAAGAAATTTTAGGAATAAAGGCATGATCAAGCATGAATCAGAGTATAACTCAGGATATGCTAGTCCTGGTTGACGAACGGCGATAGCATAAGAAAGGAAAAGGAAAGAAGGGAAGATAAGTATACAGGCTATTAATGAATGAAATCGAAAGAAAATATATGGCAGCTAAGAAGCAATAGCTGAAAGAGACGTGCAAGGATGTTGAAGGTTGTAGGACTGCAGGAAGGGTATGTGCCTCATATAGGAAAATCAAGGACACCTTTGGATTCAAGGAAAAGTAGGTGAATGAATATTAAGAGCTCATTAAGAAAACCACTTCTGGGGAAAGAAGACAAGGAAGAAATATGACAAGAACATAATCAACAATTGTTCTCGTATCAACGGAGGGAAGTAGATTATATCGTCGCTTCACCAGTAAAACGTTGTATCCCACAATACTCTTCCTATCCATTATTCTCCTTAATACTGGTAACGCCTCCCAGCCATATATGGATACGCTGTCCATCAGAACAATGTCCGTTGTGTTCGTTTTCCTATGTCGACGATTAAACGAAAATGAACCTTACATGCATTGTACACTAGGAGTGCGTAAATACGTAATGCAAACGTACATTCCTACAGTACGGTACTGTAAGGTTCACTTTCCTTTACACATGGGCATAGGAAAATGAACACAACAAAATTTGTTCTGATGGACTGCATATCCATACGTGGCTGGGAGGCGTGACCAGTCTTAAGGAGAATAATTGATAGGAAGAGCTTTGTGGAATACAACCTTTTACCGGTCGAGCGACAATATGGTACTTGACAAGAAGAGATTGCTTGAATTCACACTATTCCTAACTTTGCGTCTGACCTTAGAGGATCGATTTAAGAAAGACAATCTCACATACATGGCATTCGTGCATCTGCGAAAAGCATTCCAAAATGTTCATTGGACCAAGCTATTTGAGAACCTGAGTGTGATCGGGTTAGATATTGAGGGGGCAATTTTAACTAAAACCAGTTCAAAAATTAGTCTGCAGTTATAAGAATAAAGGGCTATGTACAAAAGGAACATGCCAATACTAAATTCACCTCGCAATTTCCACACTCATCTGTGTGTGCGCGTATGCGTGCGTGCGTGCGTTTCTGAAACAATGTCAGTACTCGCCACAGAAGTAACTACAGAGGTTGTGTATGTTGTCAATTATTTAATGCGCACCGAAGTCTTTCACTCCTCTAGAACGTCATATTTGAGTTTTCAGTACGTAATGTTCTAGCAAGTTTTACATGCTTTCAGCAAACATGCTAACTGAAATTTCACATCAATGAATAAGAGAAATAACTCTCAAATATATACAGTAAACTGCAATCGTACCATAAATCAACCCTGCATCACTTCACTAATAGAATAAAGAGTGACGTTCTGTACAAGCCAGCAAAGAGCCAGTGCGTTCCGCTCGTCGCGCTCTCATGCGGCAGACCCACGAACTGCTTGTATGTCTAAATAGGAGTCAGGGTACTTCTATACGACATGCTTTTACGTTGAGAACTTTTTCAAAATATTCCTTTCATTTGTCCAGTGTTTCGTTGTTAAGTACTCTGAGCTCACCTGATTTACCAAAACACTATTCCTTTACATTTTCTGTCCCTATTTAACATTCTTTATTATTGCCTAGAAAGGCTTCCTTGCAGCTTGACAAAGCCTTCCCAAGATTTCGTTTTGGACTTTGCTAATATTTGTTTCGATCTGTTTCTTTCATCTACGTACGATTTCCTATCTTCATCAGTTCATGTTCGGAACCATATTTAGATATGAATTCTTTTGAGGATTACAGACTGTCCTAACATCATTATTGCACCAATATGTTCCCGTTTCCTCGTCGTTACACGGAAATTGTTCCTAAGCACTTCATTGCCCTTTCTCTTATTGAATCCCTTTATGGCACCTATTCTCTTTCTACATCTTGAATCTACAGACTGTCTATTATTTGGAATTTTTCTTTAATCGTATCTGTGTACTTTTAACTTTCTAGAGATTTTTTACCAATATCTGTGTACAGACAGTTTCACTCTCTCTGTACTAAGCCTAGTAATAAACAGGAAACTGCAGATCAAACAGTGTTCTGTATCATTAAGGAATTCCCGGAATACATACATATTCCTAATAGATTTTCTGTATTAATCCTCAGTTTTGACATAGTCTCTTATGGATCGTGTGCCCTTACCACCCATCCGTAATACCCGAAGAATGAATTCACAATTGCAACTCCCTCCGTAGCACAGAAGTCCACTAAACCCTTCCCTTTTATATTTTCTTCCATACTTTCCCCGCATTTAACAATCACCTTATCATAAACTTCATTTCCATTTCGGATTCTTGCCACGAAATCGGCCATTAGCATAGCTGTTGACCTCTACTACGATGTCACGGAATGCTGCATAAATCTTACCAGTTTCATTTTTATTTGCTTACGTTAACCGCTGAATCCATCTACAGCAATAGTTTACTTACGTGCCTAACATAACCTATGCCACTGTTCTACACCACACCTTGACCCTCTACGATTATCATTCGTTAAGGACCATTTAATCTCCTATCTCTTCCTCGTTACCGCAAATTACTCATGGATTCCTAACACAATAAAAGGCATTCTCCTTGTTGACTCAGCTAATTTTACTTTCCTTCTAGCGTAATCTGCATTGGTATTGATAGCTCCCCGTTGAATTACTTTTCTTTCACCAAGTTATTTCCAAAGAGTGACTGACTCTCAAATGGATATGGGAATTCGTCAATCCTATAGCTCGGAGGCTCGCTTTAAATATTCTGAGCTCAGTCATTTTTGTGGAGTGGGGTACTACACTACTTACACCTAATCTCAGCGAAGGTCTCTCTCCTAACGGGTTAGGGGCCTCCAATGGACTGTATAATCATACAGTATATCCACATGAGCACAAAGGGGGACGCGCCTCGGAATATGTCTGAGATGCAGGAACCTACTCCATAACAACTGGCGTCCCGACTCTCATGACCACTTTTTAGGCCACTCAGCCATTGCCTATGTTTCACGAACTAGTCTAACTACAGTGATCCGCACTATGAACCATAGTTTAAATATATTACGAAATATTTATGATGTCAGGAGATAAAAATGTGATGAGCTCTTTGTGTGAAAAAAAAAACAATGCCGACAGTTCCAATGGTCTAGGAGATATACACTAGTCTCCAAAAGTTAAGTATAATCACCAAACCAGGCCATACTGCCTGATAGGAATGTCAGACTGATTGCTGAACAAACGGAAGCTGACTCACACACCATGCGTCACACAACTTGTCCAAGAAAACTGTGTCAGAAAGGTTCTGATAGCTAAGGTACACCTTTGACAACAACTAACAAAACTTGGCAATGTCTCCCACAGCAAAATATGCTGTTAATAGGGTGTATGGTTACCCCTAATGGCCACACATGCTCCGCAGCGACGTGGCATGCTCTCTATCAGATGGTCTAAGAGCTCTTGTGGCAGTCGAACCCATTCCTTCGAAAAGGCAATGCGAAGGTCTTGGAGGTGGAGGCTGACGGGATGCAATTCGCCTCCCCATTGCATCGCAGGAATGTTCTGTAGAATTGAGATCAGCAGACCTCACTGGCCAGTCCATGCAATGAATGTCTTCCCCAGCCAGAAATTCATCCACCACATCAGCGCGGTCCGGTGGGGCATTATCTTCCATTAGAGGACGTCTGAATCAACCGCACCTCTCAAGAGTCGAACATGTGGTCTCAGTACCTCATCCCTGTATCTCCGAACAATAACAGTGTTCCTCGGACCACCCATGAAGAGGTGCAGGTCCGTACGATTATTCAACATGATACCGCCCCACATATGACGCCACCACCACCACCACCATACTGCTCCCGTTCCACGATGTTCCTGTGGTTGTAATAGCTACCCGGTTCTATGCAGATTAATGTGCGACGGTAATCGTTCTGTGAAGAGCACATGCCTCCATTCATTCATGGTCCCCTTTCTATGTTGACGGCTCCACAGTAAACGGGCCCGTCCCTGAGCTGGACTGAGGGGTACGCACACCGCTGAACGTCGGGTAAAGAGCCCTACTGTTCTGAGCCTCCGATACATAGATTGCCGGGAAATGGCAAACCTGAGACGGCTGCAAGCTCCGCCGACAACTGTCTTGCAGGTGCACTCCGATGTCATCGGGTGGTTAAGGCCAGATATCGGTCCTGCTGTGGGGTAGTTACCCTTGGTCAACCTGGTACTGGCCTACGACTAACATCTCCTGTGTCTCGAAATCGTCTCCGAAGCCTGGCAATTACACTTTGTTTCACATTCAATGATACGGCGACTTCGGTCAGTGTTTGGCCTGCTTCTAGGCGGCCGATTATTCTACCCTGCAAGACGGGGTCCAAATGGCGTCGTTGTGCCATTATGTTGACACGTTCACCACGAGGCTACACTATGCACACTATAACAGTGCAAACACGACTGAGGTAATAAGGGGCGTAGGCACTGGCTGTGTTTACCTGCGGTTACGCCGCTAGTCAAAGCAGGGAACACTCCTTTAAAATACAGAGCGAACACGTAATGTTGGTGGGTGCATATGTCGTGCAATTTGAGCTCTATTTACTGTAGCCCTGCTTACTCGTAACTTATGCTTAAATTTTGAACACTAGTGTAATTTTTACTGGGGGGCTTGAACAGTAGAGATTGGTCTCGATCGAATAATACGGTTGCTAGGAAATTTGGTGAAAGAACACTGGAACAATAATGGATGTATACTATATGATCAGACACAATTCAGCATGTACATGAATCCAACCAACTAGGAATTTAAGATCAATTGTTGATTTAGTAACCATAATGTACCGTACCCAAGGGTGAATACCTTCTAGGACGATGCCTCCATTTTTGTATGAACATCCAACTAACTCAGGGTTGGGCAGAATGTGGGTTGGTTGTCGGTTGGGTCAGGATAAAAGTCGAAGTTCTGCACTAAAATATCAGTCAATGACAGGAAATGGAGGTATAACACGAATGAGAAACAATCATAGGGGTAAGATGGATTTATTGATAAATATCCCCGATCATATTACGAGAAAACAATTAAAATCAAGGAATAATAATATGTCAAAATGAACTCAAAAATATAGAAAATAAATGGAAGTTGAAACGTTACTTGAATGATAATGCAAAATTTGAAATCAAAAATCAAGTTCAACAAAGAACACTTATATACATCAAAACTGAGCTTCTTCTTATAGTCCATTGTTTATATTGTATGGCAACAAGTGTACGCAAACACTGACATGTGGTATTTCCGTATGGAGTTACACACTATCGCATCACAACGATATGGTTTCCAAAGTTAAGTTAAAACGAGAGTCGCCGAAATGCTACCGTTAAATAAAAGTTACATTATAAAGAAAAGTTACGACGAAAAATAAAATAATTAAGACGCAATGGGACGCTATGTAAGTTATGCAAAATACTAGGGGCATATCCTATACTATATTTACAACAATTCAAATAATCAAACTAAACACATCTATATACATCGGATATCGAGTAAAGTCTTAAATACTACACAGATTCTAATGTGAATCCCGGTTCACTACAAAAGATCTAGACAGAACTAGATAAACCACGAATACTTGGGCTGTTGCCTTTTTAAAACAACGAGACAAGGTATACAACCACATATAACAAGGTAAAACATCATCCTATAAGGCAAAACATATAAATAACCCCTGATATCATGAAGAAAGCAATGGGCAACATGGCCTCCTTCTGCTGCATTTGAGCGCTCAACAGCGCGGTCATCCGTCATATACTTCCGGGTAGATTACGAGCTGAAAAGAAATGTTGAACTCAACACTATGCTAAAGTTTGGATTCTGTCCCCCGAGGCTGTCACAAGGAAATATCGTCTCATTCGCGCCTACTAATAAACACAAGGCCAGTAATCAGCTTGCCATGAGGTAGCGTCTTTCGCCGGCTACACGGAAACTCACGTATATTCATTCCTTCTTAGCATGCTTTTACCACTGAATAACATCAGACTCAATAGTCTGGAATTAATACTGTCCATTCTGATCACAATATACACTCAGAAGACACTTGGCAGGCACACACATCTGCACAATATTCTTTCTCTTGTCAGGCATACTATCAGCCTGCACCAATACATTATAATTCAGCATGCAATCTTTATCTCATATTTCTCATAAATCCCATTGGCCTTTCACATTATGAGACTCAGTTCGTGTCCTTTGCAGACCATCAGGCAAAACAGAGTCCAACTTAACTTCAGAGATCTTATTCTAACAACGACGTTCTGCAGCTCCTTCAGTCAGCTTCCGTAATCATGCGTCATGAAGAATAGCTATACCTGTCTCTCTGAATAACCGAAATAAAATGAAATAATACGTATTTAACGTTGTATTAAGATGAACCTGTCAATCTAGCCCTTCCAGCATGTTGTACCGGTAAATGAGCCCGACTCTCAGATTATATTTTAAAGTAAGCAAGTATATAGTTCTCAGGGCAACAACTGGGTGACTAGTAGTCAGGGCTCGGTACAGGAGGTAGGGTCCTATCTACAAGAAAACTTTGACTTTGACTGAACATGAGTTTATTCATATATGACATGAAATTTCACATCACCTCCAGGTAGATATAAGTTCTCTTCCACATAGTCCTATAATATGGCTCGTATTCTCCAGTTCACCAAGCCGGGCAGGTTGGATCACGCTCCAAAGGATTCCAGGGACTCCGTACAGAAGCGGCTGGACTGTCTGGGTTGGTAGAATGTAGAGATGCCTCGAACTTTCGAGGCGCAGGTTGAACCCCGATGATCCTGGTGATGTTTCAGGTAATCATTTACTACCTCAGTCCAATATGACTGAGAGGGTTGATGTCTCCAAGGTCACCCGCAGTACTTATAAATCTGAATTCATAAAAACCTTGGGTGATTAACCTACTAGCGAAGTCACTGGTTATTATTCATCAAGACTTTCAAAATTTAACACTCGTAAAAATGTCTCTGTATACGGGGAAAATAATTTCAGAGTTCACCACTGGCAAAAGTCTTCGTCTCTGAATAAATATTGGCAAAAAAACACAAGTCACTTCTCATGAAACTATAACCAAATTTAAAGTTCATCACTGGCGAAGGTACAAGTCTTTGAATGAACACGGACGAAAAACATAAGTCCATCCACATGAAAATCTGACTAGATTTAAAGTTCATCACTGGCGAAATTTATAAAGTTTTGAATCAACACTGGCGAATGTACAAGTCTTTGAGTGAACATGTACGAAAACCACAAGTCCATCCACATGAATAAATTTACAGTCTATCACTGGCAAGGTATCCAAGTCTTTGAATAAACACAGGTGAAATCCTAAATTTATGTTTTAAAGGCGTTGAATGATGTTAGAGTTCAACACCGACAAAGTTTATAAGTCTTTGAACCAGTACCGGCAAAACCACAAATTTATGCTTAAGGGAACTTTGAGCACATTCAGTGATCATCACTAGCAAAGTTTATAAATCACTGTTTATTAGAGGAATGAGTCTCATAACACTCGCAAGTATTGCAGGTTCAAGTTACGAAGAATTCGTTCTTTAACACACGTAAATAATACAAGTCCAATTATGAGTTTAACACACCTAAATAATACAAGTCTATTTCATGAATAATTGGAAAAGTTCCAGTCTCGAACACCCGTAAATATTGTAAGTTCAATTATGAAGAATTAGAAAATGTTCCTTAACACTCGAACTATTGCAAGTCCACTGGAGAATGCTTGGAAGAATTCCTTCTCCCACACTCGAAGAAAATACAAATTCATTTTATGAATACTTAGAAAATTGCAGAGTTCCTCGTCGGGACTATCACTACACGACGAAAGTAGCAGCGAGAGTGTCCACGCTGACTACTCAGCTGTAACTGAATGAACAGGCTCTTTTTATTCGATCCGGGACGTCTACCTCACAATACGGCTTGACTGAATATCTCCTGAATCCCTCGATGGATTTACTTCAAACTCGAGCTTTGCGACGTTCAGGTGATCCCAAACAATACGACATATCGCTCAAGCCGCTAACATAATTATTACGGGAGTTACAAAATTTTCCCCGTCGAACAATCTGGAAGATATGACGTGGAATCTAGAATATACGAGTCCAGGCTGGGAACACGTGCTGTGACGGGCGGGCGGTCTAGCTAGCCCCTGTGGCTACGTCACAGCTCACAGCTGTCATTCACTCGCTTGCTTGCCCCGCTGACGGTAAACAAACCAGGTGTGCTCAGAACATCACGCGTGATAATTAAATGTTATTTATACTCAAAAAATACTCATGTACAGGTCGTAATCGGTACAATATATATATGAGGAAAACTCGGAATATCCTACACTAAGTAGCATGCATAAATGAACAACAACTAATCCTATCAATCCCTTATTTTCCCAATCATCTAATCATAAAGCAAACTGAAAATAAAATAAACATGCATTATTCTCGTATCCAAATCTATCATAGTAACAAAATTAAACAAACACATGCCGTCAGGCTTACTTTACATGAAATTAAAAATCCTATCTACACTGCCCTAGTACCGTAACATAATTTACATATCATGCCATTAATAACACATGCGTCTTAACTGAATTTCACATGACGACTCTCGGGATACCAGGATAGCAGCTTACATCCCCGCTGATTGAGGGATTTACACCATGTTAATCACAGCATTAACATATGGGAATGCACTTCCTTCTTCTGCATGCATAGCCATCATCTTGCTGGAAAATAATTCACTGGAACACATAAGACTTTGGTTGACTATATCTTCGCTGCTCAATGCTACGAGCCGGAATACCCTTTCTCTTTACAAGATCAGCTAAACACACTGATACATATATAATAAACACTTCACCTAAAGGGTGAGAATACAGTTTTAAGAGCAGCACACGGTTCGCTACGAAAGTTCCTCGCGAAACGCGCCCGTCACGGAGTAGTGAAACAATAGCACGTCTCCTCTACACTTGCTATACAGCGGTCACTTAACACCGTCTTTATATATTGAAAGTAAACTCTGCCAGAATATACTTTTCCATTAACTCAAAAACAGTAATATCTTTCAACTGCACAATTTAAAATATTATTTAGAACCAGTTACTGTTACTGGAATAACACTACGTTAATCACGATCACCAATCAGAGTTTGTGCTTCCGCACTATCCAAGCATTTAACACAGAGTGACGCTCTCCAGAGCTTGGGTTACTGAGGAGGCTTCGGTGACGCCATTTCAATACTGGGGTTCCCGGGTGTCTGAACCAACCACCAATCAGAACATTCGTCGTATATGACATGATATTAATTGTGATATATTTACAAAACACAGCTCAAACACTAGCAAATCTCTTCCACCAATTTTTATATTACATTTCCAAATATATCTGACTTCTGAAACTGTGGAAAACCGATAAACGACAGAAACTGACTTTAGCAACTGAGCACGTTGGTCATTCTGGAATAAAGATTTGGCCCGGTGTAGCCTCCATGTTTGCCAAATTCTGAATTTCCCATTGGATGAAATATCTTGCTTGGTCAGCATCTAATACACGTGCCGATCCTTGCCAACGCTTGGTTACGCCACCCTTTCTCACGGTCACACGGAAATATGAAGCACTGTCCAGCGACTTACTGTCTTGCTCAACATCCGGTATCAACTATCTTAGGATCCGATACTTTAACATATTAGACTGTAACTTGTATGAATAAAATTTACATATTGGGTCAAATAATACTCTAATTATTATTATGGGCTGGCAGGATACGGCTCAATAAGACCATATGGAAGTAGAAAAGATCTACGGAGATCTAAAAATGTAGAAAGGGAAGGAGGAGCAGAACTCGTTCTTGAGATACCATAACTAAATAAGGGCACTTTTTCCGGACTGGAGTATACGAGATCTATAACAGAGAAGTTGAGCACAGTCTCAAATTGAATAAGGATAGATCTGTAACATTATTGTACGTGGATTTGTAATGCTGAGGAGCCACTTGGAATGAAAGCAGGAATAAGGATGAGTATTGAAGAAATGAAACCGACCTGAAGAAAGAAGTTTGAGAAAATAAAGGTTGCTTACCAGAAATGGTTCAGATCTAAAAGACAAGAAGAAAGAAACCAGTAAAACGTAATTAGGAGAGAAGTGAAATGGGGAGTCATGGAAGAAAACAACAACGTCCTGAGGTATACCGGTACCGGTACGTAACGTTTCAATCTCAATTTCCGGAGAATTAAATCAGAGTTTACTTAAAGAACATTCAGTGTACTGATGAAGATAATGAAGAATATACTTATCTAGATATTCGTTTCGTCTACCGGCATCAGCTGTGAGGCTGCAGTAACGCAACTCTTACATATTCTCTTTGCGCGTTTGTTTGTTGACAATCAGACACTGATTCAAATTCAAGATGGCGACTACTGTGTGTGAGTCTGTGATATCCGTAGTAGATAATGGTGTAAGATGCAGTGAAAAATGTGGCAAATGCAGAAGAGTAGTTAAAATGGGATTCTGTGTCGTAAGTGTGTTGAATGGTACCATTTTCGTTGTGCAAATATTGTAAATAGGACTGATATTGAAGAAAGTGAGTGGCTGTGTCCCGAGTGTAAACAAACTGAGAGAGAGGCAGAACAACAAGAAAGAGAGACTTACGAAACTATAATTAAGATTTTAGGAGTGCTACAAGAGGACTTATGCGCTCTGAAACATGAAAATAAAAGCTTAAAGAACAGAATAAAGAAACTGGAAGATAAAGAAGACATTGGAGAAGAAAGATCGCCGTGGACGGAAGTGACGCGTGGCCATTTTAGGCCTAATGTTAAACATATGGGAGAAACTACGTACAACTTAAAACCGGGAAAAAACACTTTGCAGTGCCAAAATAGATTTCAGTTATTGCAGCAAGTTCCAGAAGAAGACACACCAAGTTTTCCAAATAATTTTAAATCCAGCGGAGGTAAGCTACAGAAGAAAACCAACCGAAAGTCAAGATCGCCAAAGATTCATCTCTACGCAGACAGTCAAGGGCGGGGTATGGCAGAAGGCATCAAGGATGAGCTGCAGAATCCAGAGACTGAGGTTTTAGGACTAATAAAACCAGGTGCCAAAACTGAAGACGTCCTTTCAAGTTGTGATCCTGTGTTAGAGAAGGACAATTATGTGGTGATTGTGAGTGGTACAAATGACATTGCTGCAAATGAAGGTGAGGAATTAATTACGACTCTCAGAGGTAAGGTTTCTAAACTACCTGACTCAAAAGTAATTGTAGTAAATGTGCCACCCAGGTTTGACCTTTTAGAGGACTCATGTGTGAACAAAGCTGTACATGATGTAAATATAAAAATCAAGAGATTAAGTAAGAGTTTTAGAAATGTCTATGTAGTAGATACTTTAGGTCTTGACAGGCAAATGTTCACTAGACATGGGTTACATCTAAATGGTAATGGAAAAGCAACTCTCTGTAGACAAATTGCTACAATTATCAACAGAGATTTGCAAACTAATCTGTACTTAAGAAAACCCATACCACTAAACTGGCACATACAGGGAAACTTGCCAGAAAACCCAGACCCTTAAATCAAGATCTATGTACAAGGGTCTGGGTTCCAGGGAAGTTCTCAACTCATGAGTCAAACGTTACCCAATTGCAACAATCAAGTTTTAGGGAGGAAGGAGGTCTGAGATTGCTCTTGGTAAACTGTCAGAGTGTAGTAAATAAACAATTAAAATTCGGTACATTGATGGAATCTTATGAGACGGATGTGATGATAGGAGTGGAATCGTGGTTGAGAGAAGGGGTGGGTAATACAGAAGTATTTCCAGAAGGGTATACAGTCTATCGTAGAGACCGAGGAGATAAAAAAGGAGGAGGGGTATTTATTCTGGTGAAGGAAACTTATTGTTCGCATGAATGGTTTACTGATGAAAGGGATGAAATATTAGGGATAAAATTAGTTTGTGATAATATGAAGGAGGTGGGAATTGTAGGAACATATAGGCCTGGAAGAGAGGAAAGAGACATGGTAATATTTGAGAAAATAATAGATTATACTAATAAAAACAATAATGATACGGTAATAATTGGGGGAGATCTAAACATGCCTGAAGTTGAATGGAATGGAGCTGCAAGTGAAGCCCATGAACAGAAACTGGCAAATAAGTTAATTTGGGAGGGAGGATTTACACAAGTAGTATAAGAACCAACTCGTCTCAATAACTTGCTAGATGTATTCTTGGTTAAACCATGGGAAATTGTTGATAAAACTGAGGTAATTGAAGGAATAGGTGACCATAAGGCAGTAATAATGGATGTAGGACTTGTACCAAAAATGCGTAATAAGAGGGTCACAAAAGACAAGAAATTATACAGAAAAACTAAAGTTGATGAATTTGGGACTTACCTTAAATCAGAATTCAGTTGTTGGATAAGTGAAGGGAATAGTGTGGATACACTTTGGGCTAAATTTAAAGGAATCATTTGGGAAGGAGAGAAGAGATTTGTACCTGTTAAGAAGGGTAAAATGACCTCAGACCCTGTTTATTACACAAGGGAAATAAGAAAATTAAAAAGAAAATGTAGAATAGTAAACAGGAAAATCGAAGAAGGTAGGTAGAGTAGAGAAAGTAGAAAACAGCTAATGAGGGAACTGAATAGAGTGAAAAAGGAAGCAAAAGAGAATTATATGAATGGCATTCTTCAATAGGGTAATGACCACAAAGGGAAATGGAAAAAGATGTATTCATATATTAGGAATAAAAAAGGAAAAGGAATCCAAATTCCTACAATGGTGGGAGAAGGGGTGAACACTATTTAACAGATACTGAGAAAGCAAACCTCTTTAGTAGGGAATTCCGAGATTCAGTAGAAGATTGTCAGGACTTGGAAACCGTAACAGAAGATAGAGAGAGAGAGACACAGAGGGAAACAAGAAGCTTCTCATTCACAAATGAAGATATTTTCAGAGAAATCCAACTGCTTCAGCAAGGAAAAGCAGCAGGAAGTGATCAAATTACTGGGGAGGTATTAAAGACAATGGGGTGGTATATAGTGCCTTATTTAAAATTTCTCTTTGACTATGTCATAAATAATAGTGTGATACCAAAGGAATGGAAGGAATCTATAATAATACCAATTTATAAAGGAAAGGGTGATAAAAGGAAACCAGAGAACTACAGACCAATCAGCCTGACCAGTATAGTTTGTAAAATACTGGAGAGTTTAATAACAAAGTACATCAGAGGGATATGTGATGGTAAAAATTGGTTCATGAGGAGCCAGTATGGATTTAGAAAGAAATTTTCTTGCGAGGCACAACTGGTGGGATTTCAGCAGGACATATCAGATCAGTTAGATTCAGGAGGCCAGTTAGATTGCATAGCCATAGACCTTTCCAAAGCCTTTCATAGAGTGGAACATGGAATATTATTAAAGAAATTGGAGGGAATAGGATTGGATGTAAGGGTTATACGTTGGATAAGAACATTTCTAAATTCAAGGGTTCAGAAAGTCAAAGTAGGAAATAATATATCACAGGAAGAGAAAGTCTGGAAGGGAATTGCACAGGGTAGTATAATCGGTCCGTTATTTTTCTTAATATACGCAAATGATTTATTGAACAATATAACATCGAAAATAAGATTGTATGCAGATGACATAATTGTTTATAGGGAAATAAAAAACATTAAGGATTGTTCAGAATTACAAAGGGACCTTGACCGTATCCAAGAATGGGTTGAAGAAAATAATATGAAGATTAATGGAGGCAAATTAACTGTTACAACATTTACAAATAGGAGCTTTGAAACTGAATTTGAATATACTTTGGATGAGGTAGTTATCCCAAAAGATGGCAAGTGCAAATACTTAGGTGTGAGATTTGAAAGTAATTTGCACTGGAAGGGTCATGTTGATGACATTGTTGGGAAAGCATACAGATCGTTACATGTCATAATGAGACTACTTAAAGGATGCAACAAAGAATTAAAAGAAAAAAGTTACTTAAGTATGGTTCGTCCATTATTGGAATATGCAGTGTTAGGGATCCTCACCAAGAATACCTAATAATAGAACTAGATGGTGTGCAGAGGAAAGCAGCAAGGTTTGTAACAGGGGATTTCAGGAGAAAGAGTAGTGTATCAGAAATGTTAAAGGAACTTGGGTGGGAAACTTTAAGTAAGAGAAGGGAGAAAACTAGACTTATAGGATTATATAGAGCCTATACAGGAGAAGAAGCATGGGGAGATATCCGTGAGAGACTTCGGTTGGAAAATAATTATATTGGTAGAACTGACCACAAGTACAAAATTAGAAGGAATTTTAGCAGAAGCGATTGGGGTAAATTTTCTTTCATTGGGAAGGGCGTGAAGGAGTGGAACAGTTTACCAGGGGTAGTGTTTGATCCTTTTCCAAAATCTGTACAGATATTCAAGAAGAGAATAAACAACAACAGAGATAATAAATTAAATGTTAGAGGGCATTCGACCAGTGCAGGATATTGTAAATAATAAATGTGTGTGATTAAATTAATTCCATCCCCTGGTCTAAGGAGTTTGGACAGCCCAAGTAGGGGACTGCCTGTAGGGGTGAAGTACAGTGGGGACTTCGAGGGCCCTGGGACCGCTACGGTAGCTGTGAAGGCCCTTCAGGAACTCTGAAAAGTGGTGGCAAAAGGGGCTCTGGTTAAGACGCAGCAGGTCGTTATGCTACGTAGGTTCCAAAATGGGTAAAATATAAATATGTAAATAAATTCAGTGTTAATTTTAATCTTATACCAGTTGTATAGTATTATTAGAAGTAATTTCACATACCGTACTGTATATGAGTTGACTATGTTTGTAAGATATTATAAGTAGAATTTTGTAAGCAATATAAATTTATTAAGGATGATGTGTGTGTTTAATAGAAAAAATTATTAGCGTAAATTGTATAATATTGTATTGTAGGAAAATTTTCTTCGTCTCCTGTTAATTTAAAATTTAGTGCTTGACAATAAAGCCATGAACAGACGAGGACATTTATTGTACAATAGATGGCGCCACGTCGAGATATCTCCGTGTGTACGTTCACCTTGCATGCCATCTACTGGCATACCAGGGAATTGCTTGTAAATGGCATGCCATTGGAGCATGATATATTCCTTACCATCTGGTAGCCATTTCGAGCAAGAGCTGACGTGAGAAGTGTGAAGTGTGTGTTACATTACCGTGTAACTCTGCTGTATTTTTATCGTTAACTATTAAATTAACTATAAATTGTAGTTGTTTCTATTTTTATTCCTTTTTAATTGTTATGGAGTGGTCTAAAGTCGCGATAGATGTCCTGATTGAGGCCTACAGCAGAGAATCGTGCCTCTACAACAACAAGTCGCCCTCGTACCACAATAAACATGCGAGACACGTGGCTATGGATAATGTGCGCGAGGCTTTAAAAGAAATTAGACCATCGACAACAAATGGTGACATAATTAATAAAATGAAAAGTTTACGTACCACGTTCGTGGCAGAACTAAATAAAGTTAATAATTCGAAGACAAGTGGTGCTGGGATGGACGAAGTATACAAACCTTCAATTTGGTACTTCGAAAAACTTATGTTTTTGAAGGACTATGTCCAGCCCAGAAAAGGGACCAGCAGTGCAGCTCTCTCCATAACACACGATGCTTCCCAAGAAACAGCCAATAGAGTAAGTACGGAAATTTGTAAGACTTGGTTATTTTATTATTATTATTATTATTATTATTATTATTATTATTATTATTATTATTATTATTATTATTATTATTATTATTATTATTATTATTATTATTATTATTATTATTATTTGATATATAGAGTATACCATTATCTATGCTAACATTTTACAATACAGTAGGCCTAGTAACATTTGAATTGAACTAGAAACCATTATAATGTTCATAAAATTAATACTAACATTCTATTGTCTATGTCCTAGTATTATTTTATGATAAATTATGGAAACTGAAACATGAATCCAACATTTAACAGTTATTCTTCATTTCAGGTTGAATTTACATGCGAAGCTGTTCCAACCCTTGATGAAGTTCCTGTAGTTGGAGACTGGGAAGTGATGACGCCAGTTCCATCAACATCTAGTGATCTACCACCACAGTTAATTGCTTCACTGTCACCATCATCACCAAATCAACCATCACCACATGAAAGGAGCATATCAAGAGGCCAGAAAAGGAAACTAATCGTGCAAGAGGAAGACAAACTCCTTCAACAAGCCACTTCAGTTCTGGACTCTGTGGCAAAGGAAAAACAGCAGCTGTCTGATCTGGATGCATTTGGTGTGTTTGTTTCTAGTGCTTTAAAACAACTAAAGAAAAAATCCCTTGTCTTTCAAGGGAAGAGAGAAATATTTGATGTTATATTGAATCTGCAAGAAGAAGACCACAGGCTGTGTGAGTAATTAAGGAAGACTGGTTTAGATGTTCTTAATTTAATACTGCAATTTTTTTTCTTTCTTACTTTACTTTCTTGTAATTTCACACTGATATGATTTTTCGGATACAACACAGTCAAATTAAAATACTATCACATACATGTGGAATGACAGAAGCAGAGATTGAATTATAGTACATTTTTGCCTTGTTTTCTTTCCTATTTATTATGTTAATTTTTGTAATTCACACTGGTATTATTTTCACATACAGTATAACATAGTGAAAGCTAACTTAAAAAATAAAATACTAGCACTTACATATGAAATGACAGAAGCATAACTTAGATAAAAATATGAATTATGATACATTTTACATTTACAGCTTAATTAATGCAATAAATTAAACATTATGAACTTTAGTCAAATTTCTAGGAACACCACATTCCACATAGTTTAAATTTAATTTATTTTATTCACATTTATTGTATTTCAAAATATACTTCTG
Source organism: Anabrus simplex (assembly GCF_040414725.1). Taxonomy (NCBI): domain Eukaryota; kingdom Metazoa; phylum Arthropoda; class Insecta; order Orthoptera; family Tettigoniidae; genus Anabrus; species Anabrus simplex. The sequence goes on along the minus strand of NC_090266.1, from coordinate 227,369,118 downwards.
AAATGTCAATAATTACAATTCTTTATCGACTCCCACTGCCATGGCACAAAACCAGTAGTATTAAAATATTCTTGGTAAGTATCTCTTATTTTCCTAGCATCCTCTGCAGACCTCTGCCTCCCTACCCTCTGTAATCCTACAAGATTCTCCTTCCTCCATCCACCAGGAACAACTACACACTGTTCTGTATCTTCCCTCTCTTCTAGATGTCCTACATATCTTTTATTACCTGTACTTAATAAAAAATTATGCAGTGCACAGGCAGATAATGTTATTATTTCCACTGTCTCCACAGGAAGCTCAATTTTTTTCAACAATATCCTAAATCTGTTGCACAGTATGCCAAATGCATTTTCTGATGTGCGCCTAGCCCTGCTCAAGCGATAATTAAATATTTTCTGCTGCTGAGTGAGATTCCCTTTATAAGGATTCATGATGTTTTCTTGTAGAGGGAAAGCATCATCTGCAACTATCACATAGGGAACTTTGACAGTGCTCCGTGGTAATAGTTTTGACAAAGGGAAGTTGGCTAAATTTTTGTCCATTATTGTATGTAATGTACTATTTCTCAACACACCCCCATCACTTATTCGTCCATTGCATCCTACATCTACATACAGAAATTTATATCCTGCATCAACTAGAGCAAGTAGCACTATGCTATTTCCTCCTTTGTAATTAAAATAGTATGAACCTATGCACCTTGGTGGCCTAAATTCAACATGTTTTCCATCAAGAGCACCAAGGCAATTGGGAAAGTTCCATATTTCTTCATACTGCTTGGATATTTCAAGCCACTCATTTTCTGTTGATGGCATCTGAAAAAGAAAATGTGCCATGTGAAAGTTAAAATGCAGAGTATAAATATAATAATGGGGCTTACAAACTCAACAAATAATGCTATCAACCTGTAGCATGAAACATTTATTTATATCACAGTTTAAATAAGACAGAATTTGGTTTGAAAAATATTGGTTTACATGTTGCAGAAATTATGCCTTCTGTACAGTAGGCTATAGTTGCCATAAGCTGATGAAAAATATAGATACTATAGCATATATCCCTGGTACATACTAAGCATGCTAAACTCTACCAACATAACATGAGAATAATTAAATCTGTAGGCCTACCTTCAAGTATTCATCCTTCAGGCTTTCATATATAGCTTTAGATGTTTCTGGAATTATTGTTGAGATAGCACTCGCAGAAATCCTAAAAGAATACATCAAACTTTTGTAGCTTTCTCCAGTTGCCAGGAACCTCAAAGTCAGCACTAATCTGTTGAAAGGGAAAATAGTGTTAATATTTCGGTTTTAGGTTACATAGGCCTATAAGATGTACCGGTAGTGTGTTTTAAGGAACCATGTAACATTCATATACGTACCTCCTTGATGCTGAAATGCTTTCTCGCATGTTGGTGTTCATCTTTATGATTCTGGGTTCTACCAGATTTAAAAGCTTCGTAAACTGTGCTTCATCCATTCTCAAGAAATTTTTGTAGGATTCTGAGTCTTCAAGTCGTAGCTCGTTATTTAATAAGCTGTGCAATTCTCTACCTTCATCACGCCTCTGAATCCACGGTCGAGTCCACCACCTTCTATTGTACCATCGTAACTTTCTTCTCCTTCGACGTCGAGAAATCACGGCAATAATAACTGCAGCTGCAGCGGCTATCGTCCTCGTATCTTTGGCGTCAGCCATTTTCTAGCAATAACTTGCGACGGAACTGGTAAGCGTGTGTACAAGCTCCCGTGCAAGATTGCATACAAGGCAGTGGAGCAAAAAGTTGCACCATCGCGTGGCGCCATCTGTTGTACAATAAATGTCCTCGTCTGTTCATGGCTTAATGTATTTTAGTGTACCATTTGCCACCGAGGTAGACACCTCATTTGCAAATAAAGAGATTTTGATTTTTTGATATAGAACAATTGGTTGGATATAACATTGACAGCTCTTACTGCAATTAGATGGGAACCAGAATGATTAACATTTCTGAATCAAAAATATATTTTGAAGCTCTCTTTTCACATGATTATTGAGAAAAATGCAGTGATATAGCAAATTATATATCATGGAAAAGGTCACCGATAGTAAAGTATACCAGGTCTTTCAGATATAAAAGCATGGTAGCTAATCCTTGTGGTTTAGTAATAGAATTATTGAAGTGGATAACATATTTTGTGTGCACCAGATTTGTCGGAAAATGATGGCAAAAATTAAGACTTTTAGTGTTTGTTGCTATATGAAAAGCTTATGATTCTGTGTCATTGAATCTACAATGGAAGGCATTGGAAAACATTGGTTTGGATCGCGAAACAAAAAATTTCATTAAGGGAATATACCACAGAGGAAAGGCAACTGTAAAATTTGGTGATAAGGTACCGACTTTTTTTCAAACAAGCAAAGGTTTGTGGTTCTGAACAGAAATGATCCAATGAATCAAATGAGAAATTCAGAGGAATCACACGGAATATCTGCTCTATACATATTGACATCTCATTCCCAATTTCTATGTGATTCCCCTAAATTTCTCATTTGATTCGTTGGATCATTTCTGTTCTGGAAAATTCCCCTCCGCTATAAAAGCTGGGAGCTTTTGGGCCATGTTGTCTTTTTCTTCGCTCCAGGCTAGAGTGCGCACGTTAGTGGAGGCAGGGAAAAACCTTACCCATCCTCGGAAGGCCCACCAGTTTAAGGTAATGGAAGACATCTGTATATATAAACTAACTTGTCCTGACTGACTGACTGACTGACTGACTGACTGACTGACTGACTGACTGACTGACTGATTCATCATCGCCGAGCCAAAACTAACGGGCATACAGACATTAAATTTTTACGATACATCCATATTAACATGATGGTGCTCGCTAAGGGAGGATATTTTCATATTCCGTCCCTAAGAGGGTGAAAAGGGGGATGAGTTTTAAAATGAGGATATCTTTATCTCAAAAACTTAAAAGTTTACAGACGTAAAAATTGGTATTTGGAATCTCTTTACAAAGTAAAGAACACGTATTTGTTTGTTTTCGGAAAATACCATTTAGGGGGGGTGAAACAACGGGGAAAAGGGGTTGAACATCTTTTATGAGGATATATATATATATATATATATATATATATATATATATATATATATATATATATATATCTCAAAAACTGAAAATGTTACAAACATGAAAATTGAAATTTGTAACTCGTATTTTTATGTTTTTTGATAATCCGATGGATAGAGGGTGAACAGGAGTGACAAACGGGGTGAAATTAAAAAAAGACTATATCTGCAAATTATATCAGACCGGTAACATATTACAGATTTGGAAACTGGCATTTGGAATTTCCCGTAAAAATATAGAAGCATAAATGTTTTTTCGGAAGATCAACTTAAGGTGAACTGAAAAAAAGGGGTGAATTTTTAAAATTAGCGTATGTACAGTATATCTCAAAAACTTAACATTTTGCAGACGTGATAATTGGTAATTAAAATCTCCTTTAAAAATAAGGAAACACGTATTATTTTGTTTTCAGAAAACCCCTTAACCGTGGGGTGGGGTGTGTGTGAAAGAATTGAAATATATTTGTAATTATTTGTATGAATGTATATACAAAAAATCTACGGATGTTGCAAACGCAAAAACTGGTATTTGGAATCTCCTTTAAAAAAAAGAAACACGCATTTTCTGGGGGGAATCGACTTGGTAGGGTGGGTGTAATAACGGAGAAGAATTCCTTTTACGAGGATACCAATATCTCAAAAACTGAGGATGTTACAGTCGTGATAATTGTTATTTGCAAGATCTTTAGAAGAAACGGATACTGTATGTTTTTGGAAATTTCACTTGAGTGGAGAGTGTGAAAGGAAGAAAAAACTTGAATCCTTTCTTCTGGAGAAAATTATATCTCACAACTGAAGGTTACAGACGTGGAAATTGGTATTTGGAATCTCCCTGAAAAATAAACGAACACGCACTTTTTTGGGTGGGGTGAAACCAACTTAATGGGCGAGGGTGGAGTGAAAAAAGAGTTGAATACTTTTCATCTCAAAAACTAAAGATGTTACAAATATGAAAATATTTATTTGGAATTTTCTTTCAAAGTAAAGAAGTACATAATCTTCTTTTGTCTTTGGAAAATCCAGTTAAGTGGGTGACTTAATTGAACAATTAGTTGAATACATAGTATGAGGATACTTATATCTCAAAAACAAAAGATGTTACAGATGTGAAAATTAGGATTTGGAATCTCCTTTAAAAATAAAGAAACACGCATTTAGGGGGTGGCGGGAAATCAATTCGGGGCCGGGGCCGGTGACAAAGGGTTTTAATTCCTTTTTATGAAAATACATATATGTCAAACCTGTAGGTGTTACAGTCATGATAATTCGTATTTGGAAGCGCCTTCATAAATGAAGAATAGCGTTCTTTGGTTCTTCGGAAAATTCACTTCAGGGGGAGGGTGAAATGAAGTGAAAATATTAATTCTTTTTATGGAGATACTTATTTCTCAAAAAAAGTAAAGTTACACACTTGAAAATTTCTATTTCGAATCACCTTGAAAATAAAGAAGAGGGCAATACATTTAACGGGCTGGGATAAAACCTAGTTGAATTCTTTTTATGAGAATACGTATATCTCAAAAATGAAGATGTTACAGACGTGAAAATTAGTATTTGGAATCTCCTTTAAAATCTCCTTTTTCGGAAAATCGACGAAAGGGAGTGGGGTTGAAAGTAAGTAAATAAGGAGCTGTAATGTGTTTATGAGGATACATTATCTTAAAATTGAAGCTATTGCAGACGTAAAAGTTAGTATTTTGAATTTGCTTTCAAAATAAAGAAAGACGTATTTTGGGTTTATGAAAGTCTACATAAGGCGGGAGAGAGGTGGAAAGAAGTGAGGAAGAAGATGTTCAATTATTTTTATGAGTGTATATTTATATAAAAAACTGAAGGTGTTACAGACGTACAGACATGAAAACAGGTATTTGGAATCTCCTTTAAAAATAATGAAACACGTATGTTATTATTTTCGGTAAATCCAGTTAAGGGGCTGAAAGGAATTGGAAAATCGAGTGAATTTTTGAAATGAGTACCGTTATATCTGCATTAAATGTTCCATGGCTAAATGGTTAGCGTGCTGGTCTTTGGTCACAGGGGTCCCCGGTTCGATTCCCGGCAGGGTTGGGAATTTTAACCATACTTGGTTAATTCCTCTGGCACGGGTTCTGGGTGTATTTGTCGTCTTCATCCTCATTCCGACGCGCTGGTCGCCTACGGGCGTCAAATCAAAAGACCCGCAACTGGCGAGCCGACATGTCCTCGGACCCGCTCGGCACTAAACGCCATACGCCATTATTACATTATATGTCAAAAACTTAATATGTTAGAGACAAGAAACTTGGTATTTGGAAATTCTTTTAAAAATAAAGGAATATGTACATTTCTGTTTTCGGAGAATGCACTTAACGGGGTGTGAAAATGAGTGAAATATAGTTGAATTATTTTTATGAGGATACTAATATCTTAAAAATTGAAGATGTTTCAGACGTAACAATAGGTATTTGGAATCTCTTTTAAAAAGAAAGAAACATGTATTTTTGTTTTCGGAAAACAAGTTACAGTTAGATGGGGGTGGGGTTGGACTGATCAAAGGGTTGAATTCTTTTTGTGGGATACTTATTATTATGACCGTTCACCGTCATGCTATGGACATGTTATGAGGTCTGGCTAATTATATATGCCGTTTTCCGCAACATCCTGTGACATATAATGCAGTAGTTAGCATTCTGTATGTCAAACCGGGATATGATCCGCGACGCGCCAGTCCGGAAGGAGCATTTTTCCTACGCTGTAATGAGAAGAGGGCAACGCAGTATTGTTAGCTTTGAAACCGCGCTCTCTTTCCGAGTGATCGAGAAGAGAAGATAACGCTACGCATGGAGATGGAGGTTTTTGGAGACCGGGCCGAATTAAGGTGTGTTAAATTTTGAAAAATAAATGCCCACTATAAATTCAACACTGCATTCATTAGTACCACCTCACCATAATTTGCGAAAAAGAGGAAGAATAAGAATACTTCTATGTGAAATAATTTTTCTAAATTTATAAATCAGGTCCCATTCGAACCAATGTATTTTATGCTGACTATCAATTCATATAAATACAATGCTTTAAATATGGATCAGTAATGACGCCTATCATACAGTAGTACGCAGATCAAAGGCGAATACTGAAATCTGACAACATGTGGAAAAAGTGGGAGATATTGCACGATGAAACATGACGCATGATTTTCCAGAAGGACGCTTTGGAAATTGTGAATAACCTACTGATCGCTTTGGTTTCATATATGTTCAGTAGAAAGTATAAGTCATAAGCTTTAATTCGACTGTTATCACGTCGTTCAAAGACTCCGATTACCGGACCGATATTTCGAGCAGCGACATATTTCACCTCCCCCCTGACCATTTGTCCGGAGGCTATAAGTATGACCTGGACCCAGATACTGTACCTCATTCTCATCCGTGTAGCTGCAGTGGTAACACCTTACCTTGTCGTCTGTGTAGTTGCAGCTCAACATATTAGAAGTGGACCTGGATATCAGTTACTTGGATATCAGTGTACCAAGTGTTGTGCCATTGAAGAAACACATCAATGTAATTAAACATTTTTACGGAATAAGCCGTGTGGTACAAGTTAATGTACATAATTGCCGAATAGATGCCTTAATTTGGCATTTAACGTCACAATCGTGGAAGAGAGTTAGTTATGACTTATGGTGCAATCACCAACGGAGGGCAAACGCTTCAGGTTATTTGGCGTGGTGATACAGTCAATTAATATACGAGAGTTAATTATCACCGCTCCTGAGTATTTAAAAACGAGTGACATTTTAGCAAAAATTAAATAACTGTTCTTAACAAAATTGACGGTCAAGGAATGAACAGTGACTTTACAAATTATCACTACTTGCGTTAATCTATTTCAACTTAAGAGTGGATCTTGTTACAAGTAGGCCCCCCTTTGAAAGTGCATAAAACAGTATTTGATAACTCACACTCCACTTTCCTGTATGTTCGTGAGTGGTCGTCGAACCCAAGACTCGGAGCCTACAAGAGTCGCGCCTGAGTGCCTGCGATCAGCTTTACAAGGATCGTCCCAAAATTCAACTGAGAAAACAGCAGTTCGAGTCATGGATCGTCGTATGAAGAAGAACCAAGGACTACTAGGAACAAGAATATTCAATATGTTCGTGTAAAGATCTAAGATGTACTCTAGATGACAGCAAGCCTTACTCACCAAGTGTAAAGTACATACTTTTATATACCCTAAACACGAGAGATGCATGCCAGTAATAATAATATTTGTAAATATTATAATGCCATAATTAAATATGTAGGGAACATTATGCGCGTATGACTGGGAAAGATTTATTATTAATAGTTAGGATCAACAAGTGATTTTTAAGATAATCATTGATATTTAACAAAATTAATTTGCATGAATTATTATATAGACTTCAAAGTTCTATGCTTATATGAACTATCTTTGGGAAGAACGGCAAGTTAGCTAGATTAATATTTCTTCGTCTGGTAAAGATCTTCAGAGTAGTTTGGATATAAATTATACGTTTGCGATTCAGGTATTTGTAATCTCGGATAATATTAGATAATCATTGGAGTTGATCCAAACCGAGGTGTAATTAATTTATAATTATATAAGAAATTGTGAGAAGAATTAAATACCCCGAAATAATGGAGTCTTCTCTGTGAATTAAATGAACGGATTGAGATACGATGGCAGGACACGGGAGGGCGAAGCTGTAACATGTATTATTGTTGGAGTGATAAGGAAGAATAAATAATTATAGCTGTTGTGAGATATTAAATTGGGCTGAATATATAGCCAGATAACGAGTAATAAGAAATAATGGCTTTCAAGTGAGTGCATACTTGACAATAAGCCGAGATGATATGTAAGGAAAATGAAAGAGAGAGTGACGGAAGATTTATGGTGTCCAAAGCCTAGGGCTGCTTACAGCTGTTATTGTGATTGACAGGTATATGCCGGTCGACTTTAGGCAGACCAAACTTTGCAGTCTCCAGCAAAGCGATGTTAACGGGCCAAGCTCCTTTCATTTACCAAAGTAGCCTCAATCCTATTCTAATTATACGTTGCGAGCAACGCGGATAATTTCCGGATTTTTGTGAAGGATGGATCCATTCTCATGCTAAGCATTAATTTAGCCTCTGATTGGAGTCCAAAAATTTTTACCTTGAAAGCCGAAGCCTGTTGGTTGGAATGATGCTGGAGCGAAGATTTAACCAGATATTATGGCTTGGTTAAGCCATATCTTCAAGATGTGTTGTGTAAATATATTTGATATTTTTTAATATGTATGTTTCTGTGTGTTTTATTATTTCCCAAAGTTTACTATGGTGATGGGTTTGATTCCAGTTTTGACTGATTTTCTTTAAATATATAATATGTTACGTAAACCCAGGATACGCACATATATGTTCAGCGTGTATGTTCATCGTAAGTGTTCAGTGTAAATATACATTTGTCGTGGTCAAATGGATCACATGTTCGATACTCGGCAATGCAACCTCGTGTGTATAACAGATGTGCTTATATTGTGTTATAATTTTTTTCTCTCTATCCAAATCATGACTAACAAATAGAGGATACCTGGTTCTTACCCAGGAGGCTCGATTTCGATCCCCGGTACCTGAACCATATTTAATATCCATTTGTGACGAGAGTTTAATAAATAAAGGATATCATTCAATATCCATTTTTATAAAAATAAATAAACTCATTTATCAGTGTATATTGATCGAGTTAATTGATGTACGCCAAGAATTAATATGCCAAGACAATTTCAAGAAAAGAAGGCATATAATGTATATAATTGTGTCAGTTTAATTGTTTCTTTTGCTCACATCTTGAGATAGAACATTATTTGTGTGATTCAAATCAGTATAAATAAAAATGTTTAGAATATATACTTGAACGGAGATTCTTCTCATTTAACAAATATTAGCAAATTCCTCTCATATTATAGAATCCTACTTTCATTATTTTAGATAGTGCCTATTTTATTTCTTTATCGAACATTCCATTACCCATATTGCTCTACGAATTCAGCCGGTGATCTTATGAAAGTAGGGAGATAAGTGACTTCTGGCGGTTCTCATCCAAATGTTCCATCTGTACATCTGTTTGCGAAACCAAGTTAAATAATATTGCCCTAATTATACCCAGAGTAATCCTCATTTGTTGTCCAACTAACGGGGCCAGTTTCATTTTGCCGCCTGTTGTGTTCAGAGCTGGTTCATACTTAATTTGGTGCGACGATAAAAGCCCTAACGGTTGCATTTGGCTCCCAGCGTGTTAAGGGCAGGGTTCATACTCACGTTATGGCACTAAACCAGCACATGATGTGCTAAGGGCAGGGTTTATACCCATGTCGAGGTACTGAACTAGCATCTACTGCGTTAAGGGCCGGTTTTATATTATGTTGCGGCACTAAATTGGCACTTATTGTGTAGAGGCTAGGTTTATATTCATGCCATGCCACTAATATAATGCCGAACATGTAAGAGGCAGTTTTCATACCCGTGTTGCGGTAGATTTTAAATGTCTTCGCAATACATGGCGCTATAATATTTGCATATTAGATTGATGAAAATGTTAATTTTATTTCACAAATATATAGCCAGATATTAAGGCAAGAGTTTGAATACCGCTACTGTGATAAGGGAATACCTAATACCAAGTAGTAATACCGAGTCGGTATGGTACAAACGAAATAGATGGAAATATCGAATTTATTACGAATAATATTTTGATAGTAGAGAGGAATACAAAGTTTAGGGAATCAGAGCGTGTGAGTATAGTATTCATAGTGAATAAATATGACGGACGGAGTGCTTAAGCGACAACCAGAGACAACGATATCACGCGCAAGGATATTTAAATGAGTGACGGAAATAAATTAATTTTATATGATAGGGAGAAGAATGAAAATCGTGTCTCCAGATTAAATGGAAAAGTACACGATAGTCACTCAAAATTATAATAGACCCGAGAAAATTATGGAATTTGAAATTCCATAGGGAACAACGAAATGATTTTACCAAAATTTGAGGATAGAGTAAATAAGTCGAATTCTTAAAATTCTGCTAGTTACGGGTCTAGGCCAAAGGTGATGCATTGTTGCAAGCCTTGGTAGCTTAGGGGACGTATCCCATTGTGAAAATTTAGAGATAGCGGTCAAGAGGGGATGCCTCATCCTACTACTCTTGAACTTGTTGTGATAAACAGTGCGATGTCCACAGCTCATAGACGGGTAATTATCTGCTAAAGCATTTTACCAATCTTGAAGGTGATGACATCCAATGTTTATTAAATATATCATGTTTCCAGTATATATAAATTATCGAGCCCAGTACAGGTCGCCAATTTCAGTAACTTTTTATTTTCTAGTTGCTAATTTAAAATCATTTAAGGAATATATCGGGACAGGATGATTGATAAGTTGTGTACATGTACTGATAGAACCACTAATAAGTATTAGTAGGCGTGATGTGGCTGTTTTGAAGCTTGTTTTTTAATATGATTATTTTTCAAAAACACGCCTAACTAAGGCTGGAAATCTTAAGTCATGATTTGGAAGTAGTATGGTTTGCTTGATTTTGGGGGTACAGTTTCTCAGAATAGTGTTGTGATGGATGTGCATGAGGTGAAGGAGTTGATAGACAAGTTGATGGCGGAACAGAAGGCCGAAAGTGAAAGGCGGGACGAACTTTTAAGGGAACAAAGGACGGCCGATAGTGAAAAGCAGGCGGAACTTTTTAAAAAATTGGATGAACGTTTTGATAGGCAGGATCAGGCCAATGCAGACATTAAGGAACATTTTGATAGGTAGGAAGATTGTTTTAATAAATTGGATGAACGTGTTGATAGGCAGGATCAGGCCAATGCAGACATTAAAGAACGTTTTGATAAGCAGGATGCGGATTGTAAACAGCGTTTTAATCGAATGCAAATAGACATTGACGATCAGTTCAATAAGATGGGTGAGCATTTTGATCATCAAATCGAACAGATAGACTGTCTCACTAAACGCATGAATGACCAAGAGGCGTTGACAAAGGCCCATGCCGTGGAATGTAATACTCAGATTAAAACTGTAACGGAAAAACTAGAAACTATGAATATCCAATTGGTGAAAATCGAAAGCCGCATGACTACCCAAGAGGTTAAAATTGAAGATTTAGGAGCTAAAACAGGGACAATTATAAAAGACGTTGAAACGCTACAGGGGCATGTAGAGCAGCTTACAGCGAAATCCGAGGATCTAGAGAGACAGTTGGAAAAGGCCGCGGAGGAAAATGAAGCTAAATTCAATGAAGTACATGAATTAATTGACAGACGGCTAAACCGTGTAAAGGAAGATGTTAGTTTGGATGTTGGAAGAAAGCAACGTGAAATTCATGGTCAATTGCAGGAATTAGTTGAGAAGACTGACAAAGGAAGCCAGAGGGCCTATAAGGCTAGTATAAAGACGGACCTTCATGATGAATTAATAAGGGAACTTCGAGAAGAAATGGATAATTTTAGACTACAGGAGATCAAAGGGATGGATAACTTCAAACTAAAGGATATTAAGGGAGAGGCAGTACTGACGTCCATGCAGGAGAAACGGGAAGATCTTGGACGTGACTTATCTTATACTGGTACCGAGCAGGAAGTAATAGTTGAGTCAACGAGAATAGATGATAATCAGACTCGTCATCCGCCAGGTCACGGCTCGATTCCACATGATGCCAGTGTGATGCCAATCTATAATTTTGTAAGAATGGCTAATGATGAACCCAGGAAGTTAGGGTCTAGTGCTCATATGACCCCGAAAGGCTTTCTAGCTGAAGTTGATCAATACTTCACTGATCATCATACACCTTTAGTTAAGCGCCTGAGGGTTGTCGAACGCTATTTCACCGATCAACCCTTAATTTGGTTCAAGGCTTTCAAAACCAGTTTTGACAGTTACGAGGATTTCAAGCGTAGGTTTCTGGAAAAATACTGGGGTATCACAACACAATTAGACCTGCGCCTAGAATTGTATTCAAAACGGTACTCCGCCACGGGGCAAACGAGGTTCTGTGAGTACTTTCTAAATCAGCTATTATGAATGAAGGAGTTGTACAACCCCACGTCCGAATTGGAGTTGGTCTCCGCCATAGCGAAACATTTGCCGCCTGAAGTACAAAAAATTTTATATCAGCAAAAATGTCAAGACGGCCGTTGAAACTGAGCATATCCTACAATTGGATCAAACGACGAATGGAGGACATTCGCGACAACGTCAACATGAAATGATACACACGATGAATATAGATCAAGGTGAAAAACAACCAAAACGTAGGAATCAAGGGACGAGTACTGAGGACCTTCGAGAAAATAGTTTACCGAAGCGCAGAGACCAAAGAAATCTTACGACATGGGACGGACCTCGGGAACAGTACAATGAAGGATGGAATTCCAGAAGATATGATTATCGAAGACGCCCGCAGAGACAAATTGGACAAAGATTTAATCAATACAACCAATTTCGTAGGCCATATTCCCGATGGAAGGGTGAAAACAAACAGTCGTGGTCAAGATCGAAAAATCAGGATGATTCGGTGCGAGACCGACAAGCTGAGTCCCGACGATACATTGAACAGTTGAGGAATCAGTTTGCTAATTCAGACAAATGGCAGAAGCCCATTCACGAAATGGCCACATCAGGGGAGTGTAGAGGAGCCTAAAGTCTCCAATTCCAGGCTCAACGCACACCGAATCATGGAGGTAATTTAAATCCTCGAGCAGCTGAGTATTTTGTGGGAGGTGGCGCTGTAAAAAGTACCAATTGAATAAAAGGTAGATAGAACCTTTCGCCATTAGCAGTCATCCAAACGAGTTAGAATGGACAACAGTAACCATAGATGCATGGGTAGTTCAACCAGAAGATTTGTTGGAGGACCCAATTAGACGGAATTAGAAAATTATAAAAGAGCTTCCGGTAATATACATAAGAGTCAATGATATACGCGTCCGCTGTTTGGTGGATACTGGAGCCAGCGTCAGCGTAGTATCCAAGGCGTTTGTTCGAGAGGTCCAATCGAAATTCCAAATTCCAGTATTGCCGGTATCCAAATTAAAGTTGAGGGGTATTATACCAGATCGCACTACAGTGTGTGACACTCAAGTATACCTAGATTTGGAAATAGGTAATGCGATATTGTCACATCCATCTTTAGTGTTGGAGAATGTGGAATACAATATTATTCTGGGAGCAGATCTCTTGAGAGAATGTAAAGCCATAATTGATATGGATAATAATCAAGTAAAGTTCAAAATTAATTCAAGTCAGGAGGACGTCCAGTTAAATGACGTACCAGACATTATGGATGAAGAGAGAATTTGGACCACTCAAGTTCACCGTAACAGGGAAGACAGACCAGAGATATTTTTGAATTGGGAATTAAAGGAAATAGAAGGAAATGAATTGTAAATTCGAGAGGATGATTGCCAATTTGGACAGGGGGAACGAAGAGGAGGAACCAAAATTTGAGGACATAGTACAGACTAAAATTCAAGAAGCCAAAATCATTGAGGAAGGCCGATCTAAATTAAAGGACATCTTAGACAAACATAAAAACGTTTTTGGGTCACAACCTGGGAAAATTTTGAACTTTAAATATAACCTCATCATCACTAATTGGTAACCATTTAGGAGAAAACCATATCCTATCCCAGAGAAGTATCACACTAAGGTTCGAAGCATTATCAAAAAATGGAAGATAATGATTTAATTTCAAAGGTTCCGACACCATTTCTTATCCACTTGTCATTGTGGAAAACGCAAATGAATCGTTGAGGGTATGTTTGGATGCGAGGGCGTCAATGAGAGGATAGTGCCAGAGTACGATAGGGCACCTAATATTAATGATATACTAAAACATTCAGCATAAACAGCTCTTTTCTAGTTTAGATTTAAGAGCATCATATCATCACGTAGAGTTGACGTATGAATCAAAAATTTTCACAGGATTCATGTTTGATCAACAAACGTATGTGTATAATCGGCTCCAATTTAGAATGAAGAATGCTGGGTCAGCCTTGATAAGGGCGTTAGATCGAAATTTGAGTGAAGGGGTCAAAAAGATAATGGTCCGGTATGTGGACGACATCCTGATAGCGACATCAACATTAGAAGAGCATCTAGAGCATTTAAACATTGTACTAGAGGAACTGGATCGAAATAACTTCAAGATTAACCTTGACAAGTCAAAATTTTGCCAATGGAACATTTTATTTTTGGGGCATATCATCGATTCAGAGGGTATCTCCCCAAACCCTGTCAAAATTAAAGCTATTCGGAATATTAAAAAACCACTAAAGGTCAAACACGTCAGGCAATTTTTGGGAATTTGTGGTTTCTTTGCCGATCACTGTCCTGCTTACACAACCACGGTTGCTCCTTTGCAAGATCTTCTGAAGAAGAACAACCGTTGGAAGTGGGATGATACATGTGAGGAAGCTTTTAAGAAAACAAAGGATTTATTATTAAATAGCGTTAAATTGGGTTATCCTGATTTTGAACAGTAATTCATTATCCAGACAGATGCGTCTATGATAGGCGTCGGTGCTGTACTGTATCAGGAAAGGAAAGATGTCGAGCCACGATTTAATTATTTAGCCTTTATGAGCCGTAAGTTACGAGAGCGTGAAAGGCATTATACCGTGACCGAACTTGAAATGTTAGCCATTGTTACCGCTCCTGGTTATTGGCGGAAATACATTTATGGGTTTCCCATTCTTCTCAGAACAGACCATCGCGCTCTCACTTTTATGCTCAAATCGACAATGTCGTCGGAAAGAGTAAATCGGTGGACCCTGTTCGTGCAACAATTCGATCTAGAAATTGAGCATTGCTCTGGCAAGGATAACGTTATTGCGGATGCCTTGAGCAGAAACCCAGATCCAGAAGTTCAGGTCATTTACCATTTGGAATTAGGTGAAGGTGATCGGGATGCACTCGATCAATTGAGACATGTTGCCCAAGAACAAGAGAGATGGCCAGAAACGCGTCGACTAATCGATTTTTTCGAAGGCGACTTCAACCAGGAACACCCGAATATCAGGACGATGAACGACTTTCACAAAATTATAATTTCCTTGATGGTATATGGTATAAATATGTAGATGATGCGCATACTCGACTTCGAGTGGTTGTTCCACCACCATTACAAATCGACTTAATTTGGATTGCGCATCATGCAATAGGGCACGCGGGAGTTGACAAAGTGTTGGCAACTTTGATAGAAACATTCACCTGGTCAAGAATAAGGAAAATGATCCGCACCGTATTGTTGACGAGTGACACTTGTCAACGCATCAAACCCAATACATATTTGTTCAAACAACCCCAAGACCATTATTTCCAGAGAAGCGGCGAGAACTGTTTGCAATGGATTTTTATGGCCCTATTCCAAAGGCAACTAGGGGATTACAGTATATTTTAGTTTGCATAGACGTATTTTCAAAATTTGTCATGCTATGTCCGGTTCAAAGGGCAAACACCCGGAATGTTCTCAATCAAATTCGCAATAAAATAATCCCGAAGATGGGAAAGCCCGAGAGGTTGCTTACGGATCATGGATCCCAGTTCACCTCCGCCGTATTCAAGCGGGAGATGGAACAGATGAATATACAACACATCATGAGTTCCATAAGGCACCCTGAATCTAATCCTTCAGAAAAGATCATGCGGGAAATAGGAAAATTTTGTCGGATATATTGCCCCCGACAACATTGGCGGTGGGTTGATGTCATACCAATCATTATGGAATGCATCAATTCAACGATCCATGAATCAACCGGACAAATCCCCAGCCTTCTTCACTTTGATGAAAAACCTGATAGACCTTTGAAGGGTATTATACCATGCCCCGAAGATCCAAGACCGTCAACGGAATTGCGGATAAGGACCACATTGGAACACCTTCGCAAGCAAGCTGAAAAGAGGTTAAGGGGCCAAAGAAACAGAAGATTTCACCGACCCCTTCGTGTAGGAGAATTAGTTTTAGTGAAACGTCCCGCCGTTTCTGATCCTCCACGGAAGTATTATCACAAATTCGCGGAACTATATATAGGGCCGTACAGGATCATACAAAGTTTGGACAATAATTCTTATAAAGTACAGTCGATGGATGGTACCGTGCAGGCGATCCATAATGCATCGAATTTAAAGTTGTACCATGTACCAGGGCAACTTCCCATTGAAGAACGTGAAGATCCCATTGGTGGAGAACCAAGTGAAGAGGAAGAAGATGAAGAGGAAATCGATGTCGTAGACGATATTGAGAATGATGAAGAATTTCCTGAAATCAATTTATTATGGGATGGAGAAGATTCTACACGATGTACACGATGATGATAAGTTTACTGACGATGAAGAATGCAGAAAATGTCCCGGAAAACGAGACTTCGAAATGCGTATTTTATTACTAATATTATTGGAAAGACGCAAATTAACGCAAGCAAACATTACGATTCGGAAGCAAGATTAATATTTTCTAATACAGTAACTAGTGACATGTTGAATAAGAAAAAACACTAATTTCGTGATTTTTCTTAGTCGGAGCGGGTGAAGGATATGACCGTTCACCGTCATGCTATGGACATGTTATGAGGGCTGGCTAATTATATATGACGTTTTCCGCAACATCCTGTGACATATAATGCAGTAGTTAGCATTCTGTACGTCAAACCGGGGTATGATCCGCGACGCGCCAGTCCGGAAGGAGCATTTTTCCTACGCTGTAATGAGAAGAGGGCAACGCAGTATTGCTAGCCTTGAAAACGCGCTCTCTTTCCGAGCGAGCGAGAAGAGAAGATAATTCTACGCATGGAGATGGAGGTTTTTGAAGACCGGGCCGAATTAAGGTGTGTTAACTTTTGAAAAATATATGCCCACTATAAATTCAACACCGCATTCATTAGTACCACCTCACCATAATTTACGAAAAAGAGGAAGAATAAGAATACTTCTATGTGAAATAATTTTTCTAAATTTATAAATCAGGTCCCATTCGAACCAATGTATTTTATGCTGACTATCAATTCATATAAATACAATGCTTTAAATATGGATCAGTAATGACGCCTATCATACAGTAGTACGCAGATCAAAGGCGACTACTGAAATCTGACAACATGTGGAAAAAAGTGGGAGATATTGCACGATGAAACATGACGCATGATTTTCCAGAAGGACGCTTTGGAAATTATGAATAACCTACTGATCGCTTTGGTTTCACATATGTTCAGTAGAAAGTATAAGTCATAAGCTTTAATTCGACTGTTATCACGTCGTTCAAATACTCCGATTACCGGACCGATATTTTGAGCAGCGACATATTTCATCTCCCCCCTGACCATTTGTCCGGAGGCTATAAGTATGATTGGACCCAGATACTGTATCTCATTCTCATCCGTGTAGCTGCAGTGGTAACACCTTACCTTGTTGTCGTCTGTGTAGTTGCAGCTCAACATATTGGAAGTGGACCTGGATATCAGTTACTTGGATATCAGTGTACCAAGTGTTGTGCCATTGAAGAAACACATCAATGTGATTTAATATTTTTACGGAATAAGCCGTGTGGTACAAGTTAGTGTACATAATTGCCGAATAGAAGGCCTAATTTGGCATTTTAACATCACAATCGTGGAAGAGAGTTAGTTATGACTTATGGTGCAATCACCAACGGAGGGCAAACGCTTCAGGTTATTTGGTGTGGTGATACAGTCAATTAATATACGAGAGTTAATTATCACCGCTCCTGAGTATGTAAGAACGAGTGACATTTTAGCAAAAATTAAATAACTGTTCTTGACAAAATTAATATTCGCGTCCTTCAGGGACATTCGTTGTGATAGTCTGTGTGACGGTCAGGGAATGAACAGTGATTTTACAACTTATCACTACTTGCGTTAATCTATTTCAACTTAAGAGTGGATCTTGTTACAAGTAGGCCCCCCTTTGAAAGTGCATAAAGCAGTATTTGATAACTTACACTCCATTTTTCTGTATGTTCGTGAGTGGTCGTCGAACCCAAGACTCGGAGCCTACAAGAGTCGCGCCTGAGTGCCTGCGATCAGCTTTACAAGGATCGTCCCAAAATTCAACTGAGAAAACAGCAGTTCGAGTCATGGATCGTCGTATGAAGAAGAACCAAGGACTACTAGGAACAAGAATATTCATCATGTTCGTGTAAAGATCTAAGATGTACTCTAGATGACAGCAAGCCTTACTCACCAAGTGTAAAGTACATACTTTTATATACCCTAAACACGAGAGATGCATGCCAGTAATAATAATATTTGTAAATATTATAATGTCATAATTAAATATGTAGGGAACATTATGCGCGTATGACTGGGAAAGATTTATTATTATTAGTTAGGATCAACAAGTGATTTTTAAGATAATCATTGATATTTAACAAAATTCATTTGCATGAATTATTATATAGACTTCAAAGTTCTATGCTTATATGAACTATCTTTGGGAAGAACGGCAAGTTAGCTAGATTTACATTTCTTCGTCTGGTAAAGATCTTCAGAGTAGTTTGGATATAAATGATACGTTTGCAATTCAGGTATTTGTAATCCCGGATAATATTAGATAATCATTGGAGTTGATCAAACCGAGGTGTTATTAATTTCTAATTATATATGAAATTGTGAGAAGAATTAAATACCCTGAAATAATGGAGTCTTCTCTGTGAATTAAATGAACGGATTGAGATACGATGGCAGGACACGGGAGGGCGAAGCTGTAACATGCTTTGTTGTTGAAGTGATAAGGAAGAATAAATAATTATAGCTGTTGTGAGATATTAAATTGGGCTGAATATATAGCCAGATAACGAGTAATAAGAAATAATGGCTTTCAAGTGAGTGCATACTTGACAATAAGCCGAGATGATATGTGATGAAAATGAAAGGAAAGTCTGACGGGCGATTTATGGTGTCCAAAGCCTAGGGCTGCTTACAGCTGTTATTGTGATTGACAGGTATATGCCGGTCGACTTTAGGCCGAGCAAACTTTGCAGTTTCTTTTTTTTTTGCTAGGGGCTTTACGTCGCACCGACACAGATAGGTCTTTTGGCGACGATGGGATAGGAAAGGATAAGGAGTTGGAAGGAAGCGGCCGTGGCCTTAATTGAGGTAAAGCCCCAGCATTTGCCTGGTGTGAAAATGGGAAACCACGGAAAACCATTTTCAGGGCTGCCGATAGTGGGACTCGAACCTACTATCTCCCGGATGCAAGCTCACAGCCGCGCGCCTCTACGCGCACGGCCAACTCGCCCGGTCTTCGCAGTTTCCAGCAAAGCGATGTTAACGGGCCAAGCTCCTTTCATTTACCAAAGTAGTCTCAATCTTATTCTAATTATACGTTGCGAGTAACACGGATAATTTCCGGATTTTTGTGATGGATAGATCCCTTCTCATGCTAAGCATTAATTTAGCCTCTGATTGGAGTCCAAAAATTTTTACCTTGGAAGCTGAAGCCTGTTGGTTCGAATGATGCTGGAGCGAAGATTTAACCAGATATTATGGCTTGGTTAAGCCATATCTTCAAGATGTGTTGTGTAAATATATTTGATACTTTTTAATATGTATGTTTCTGTGTGTTTTATTATTTCCCAAAGTATACTATGGTGATGGGTTTGATTCCAGTTTTGACTGATTTTCTTTAAATATATAATATGTTACGTAAACCCAGGATACGCACATATATGTTCAGCGTGTATGTTCATCGTAAGTGTTCCATGTACATATACATTTGTCGTGGGCAAATGGATCACATGTTCGATACTCGGCAATGCAATCTCGTGTGTATTACAGATGTGCTTATATTGTGTTATGATTTTTTCTCTCTATCCAAATCATGACTAACAAATAGAGGATACCTGGTTCTTACCCAGGAGACTCGAGTTCGATCCCCGGTACCGGAACCATATTTAATATCCATTTGTGACGAGAGTTTAATAAATAAAGGATACCATTCAAAATCCACTTTTATAAAAATAAATAAACTCATTTATCAGTGTATATTGATCGAGTTAATTGATGTACGCCAAGAATTAATATGCCAAGACAATTTCAAGAAAAGAAGGTATATAATGTATATAATTGTGTCAGTTTAATTGTTTCCATTGCTCACATCTTGAGATAGAACATTATTTGTGTGGTTCACATCAGTATAAATAAAAATGTTTAGAATATATACTTGAACGGAGATTCTTCTCATTTAACAAATATTAGCAAATTCCTCTCATATTATAGACTCCTACTTTCATTATTTTAGATAGTGCCTATTTTATTTCTTTATCGAACATTCCATTACCCATATTGCTCTACTAATTCAGCCGGTGATCTTTTGAAAGTAGGGAGGATGAGACTTCAAACCTGGCAAGTGACTTCTGGCGGTTCTCATCCAAATGTTCCATCTGTACATCTGTTTGTGAATCCAAGTTAAATAATATTGTCTTAATTATACCCAGAGTAATCCTCATTTGTTGTCCAACTAACGGGGCCAGTTTCATTTTGTCGCCTGTTGTGTTCAGAGCTGGTTCATACTTAATTTGGTGCGACGATTAAAGCCCTAACGGTTGCAGTATATCTAAAAAACTGAAGATGTTACAGATGTGTTAATTAGGTATTTGGAATCTCCTTGGAAAATAAAGAAATATGTATTCATTTTTTCGACTTGAGGGAAGAATGTTTCTACATGTACAGTTCTATGTCGCATTGTCGTCTTAGCCCCGAAAGGGAATATCACAAACATGGTTTACAATGAATTTTTTGGGATAAATGAAACTCAATTACGGGTGAGTTCTTATACTTTAGGAATTTTCAGATAATGTCTTAGTACAATGCCGAAGAACGATTACTTTGATCAAATTACGAAATCCACCTGAGCGAAGACGCTGGTAATTGCTAGTCCTTAAATATGTGATTGCTCCTGAAAGTTGACTTGAGGGGAAGGTTTCAAAGTTCTTGCTTGATGTAAATTCCTAATGCTTAACATCACCCTATAAATGTAATTTTCTGGCAAGTCTAAGGAGTATATTCAAATCCCTGCTGAGAAAGATGTAACTTAAAGAATAAAGATTGTTCAACGTCTTTTAATTCCCATTCAACTGGGTATTAAGGTTACTACGATTTTATAAAAAAAATTATATTTTAACTGTAATTTTGGAACTTAATATTTGTCACCAGCTAGTCACCATCTGTAGTATTGGCTCAGCCTCTGTAACTTAGGGCCACAATCCCAGATGGGATCTTAAGTGTTTCCAAGTATATTTCAACAGGAGTAAATGTGTTTTGCCTCCCAGCATTTTGTTTATGGCCTATTTCTTAAACCTTTGCTTTTGACCACTAAGGCCATTTAAAATGGGCACTAATTGCCTCTGTTTAATTTCTACTTACTCATAGCCGATTGTGGATCAGATTGTCGAGAAGATAAAACAGTGCACTCTGTTTTGTAGATTTATGCAAGTTTTGGATAAGAAAATTGTGCCTTGGGGAGGCTAGATTGTAATAAGGCTTGGAAATTAGTCTCCTAGCGTGTAAATTGAGTGAAACAGAGGTACTGTTTGAAAATAGTGTAACGTTGAGTTACAAGCTCATTTTGTAACTACAATTTTGACTGTAAGTCAATGTTGTGATCAGAGATGACGAGCCCACCGTTTGTCTATTCAACTGCTATTTGTTGTTGTTCATCAGATTCTAAAGTCAGGAAAGAGAAAGGAAAAAATTAAAATTCCAAATTTAAGTTTTTTAAATTATGCTCACATACTTTCTCCGTCCGTCCATTCAAGCCCGAACCTTCTTACACCTCTGGAGCCTACGATACCACCGCAATAATAATAACAATAATAATAATAATAATAATAATAATAATAATAATAATAATAATAATAATAATAATAATAATAATAATAATAATAATAATACCGGGCGAGTTGGCCTTGCGGTTAGGAGCCGCAGCTGTGAGCTCGCATCCGGGAGATCAAATCAAGTCAAAATCTCTTTATTTGCAAATGAGGTGTCTACCTCGGTGGCAAATGGTGCACTAAAATACATTATTGTCAAGCGCTAAATTTTAAATTAACAAGAGAAAAAGAAAATTTTCCTAGAATACAATATTATACAATTCACGCTAAAAAAAATTTCTATTAAACACACAGCTCATCCTTATTAAATTTATATTGTTTACAAAATTCTACTTATAATATCTCCTGTACTTACAAACATAATCAACTCATCTACAGTATGTGGAATTACTTCAAATAATACTATACAACTGGTATAAGATTGAAATTTACATTGCATTTATTTACTTATTTTTAAGCCATGTTGGAACCTAAGTAGCATAACGACCTGCTGCGTCTTAACCAGAGCTCCTTTTGCCAGCACTTTACAGTGTTCCTTAAGGGCCTTCACAGCTACCGTAGCGGTCCCGGGGCCCTCGAGGTCCCTACTGTACTTCACCCCAACAGGCAGTCCCCTACTTCGGCTGTCCAAACTCCATAGACCGGGGGATGGAATTAATTTATTCACACACATTTTTTATTTACAATAACTAGCACTGGTCGAATGCCCTCTAACATTTCATTTATTTTCTCTGTTGGTGTTTATTCTCTCCTAAAATATCTGTACAGATTTTGGAACAGGATCAAACACTACCCCTGGTAAATTGTTCCACTCCTTCACACCCTTCCCAATGAATGAACATTTACCCCAATCGCTTCTGCTAAAATTCCTTCCAATTTTATACTTGTGATCAGTTTTGCCGATATAATTATTTTCCAACTGAAGCCTCTCACGGATTTCTCCCCATGCTTCTTCTCCTATCTAGGCTCTATATAATCCTATAAGACTAGTTTTCTCCCAAGTTCCTTTAACATTTCTGATACACTACTTTTTCTGAAATCCCCTGGTACAAATCTTGCTGCTTTCCTCTGCACACTATCTATTTCTTTTATTAGGTATTCTTGGTGAGGATCCCAAATACTTTTTGCATATTCCAACAATGGACGAACCACACTTAAGTAACTTTTTTCTTTTAATTCTTTGTTGCATCCTTTAAGTAGCCTCATTATGACATGTAACGATCTGTATGCTTTCCCAACATTGTCATCAACATGACCCTGCCAGTGCAAATTACTTTCAAATCTCAAACCTAAGTATTTGCACTTGCCATCTTTTGGGATAACTACCTCATCCAAAGTATATTCAAATTCAGTTTTAAAGCTCCTGTTTGTAAATGTTGTAACAGTTGATTTGCCTCCATTAACCTTCATATTATTTTCTTCAACCCATTGTTGGATACTCTCAAGGTCCCTTTGTAATTCTGAACAGTCCTCAATATTATTTATTTCCCTATGAAGAATTATGTTATCTGCGTACAATATTATTTTTGATGTTATATTGTTCTCTAAAACATTTGCGTATATTAAAGAAAGTAATGGACCGATTATACAGGATGTATATAATAGTTAGACTGGTGCTATTGGCCATCAGAGGAACATTCCGATTTCATTGTTCATAGCAAGTATTCATGTTTCAGAGAGCCTAAATATAGGACTTTAAGGCTTGATATTATGTTGCTATAAATTATTAGAGTTAGATTATAAAATAGTACTGTGGATTGAAAATGTGATCACTGTTTAAGTAAAGGAAGAATCCGTTTCAATGTTCATCATAACGTAATTAAGAATGTTACTTAGTATAGTTGCCGGCATTTTCATTTGAATGCAAGTTGTAATAGTTGTGTGAAAGGACACTGGTAAACGAGACAATCATGGTTGTTATCCTCTGCAGTAGAGATGTTATGTTACAGGTTAATGAAAATAATTTGAATTTATGGGGCAGAAATAAATACTATCGATGGAACAGCAATGATACTACCCATCTCACTCCTTTCCTAAATTCTCAAACGTATATTGTCCGGCTGCATGGCTAAATGGTTAGCGTGCTGGCCTTTGGTCACACGGGACCTAGGTTCGATTCCCGGCAGGGTCGGGAATTTTAACCATAATTGGTTAATTCCGCTGACACTGTTGCTGGGTGTATGTGTCGTCTTTATCATAATTTCATCCTCATCACGATGCGCAGGTCGCATACGGGAGTCAAATCAAAAGACCTGCACCAGGCGAGCCGAACTTGTCCTCTGACACTCCCGGCACTAAAAGCCATTTCATTTTTACCGTATATTTTAAGATGCAGTTAACTTTTACAGAAATCACAAAGCACAGTAATAACATTCGTCTTCGTTTCAAAACTTAACACACAAATTCTCCGCCTTCTTGATTCACGACAACATCGCTGCTTGTCCAGACGCAACATCATCCAACCTTTGTTTTTACACTGTCAAATAAAAATTATAATCACTCTAGCTGTAGTACCCGGCGTTGCACGGATAGTTTTCGAATGTTCACCTTTAAGATTTGTATTACCAGTTAGCTATGTGCGACAGCTGTGGGCTTTTAAGCTCCTCTCAGGCATCCGTCCGAATGTACACTGA
Source organism: Anabrus simplex (assembly GCF_040414725.1). Taxonomy (NCBI): domain Eukaryota; kingdom Metazoa; phylum Arthropoda; class Insecta; order Orthoptera; family Tettigoniidae; genus Anabrus; species Anabrus simplex. Next base: position 227,344,465 of record NC_090266.1, on the reverse strand, counting down.
ACGTTGACTTGAACGGTATTCAGAGCGACACATTTCGTCTCAGCTACACATAAACAATGGATGCGATATTAATATCGATAATTTTTCATTTTCATTTCTCATTATCCACCCCCAGCGGGGTTGGTATGTTTTATATCAATCGTATTTTTTGCAGATGGTAAGGCATATGTGTACCAAGTTTCGTTGAGATCTTTTCTGGGTCATACCCGCATACATCCATAATCTCGATTATTTTTACATTCATTTCACCCTTTCTCAACCTCTGTACTGATTGATGCTGAAGTATGACTTAACCATCCAGAAAGTCACAGTTCAAATCAGCGACCTCGTAAACAATGTATTCTACATTTATATAAGTCATTTTTGTTTATTTTTATATTTCACCCGTATCCCTAAGAGTGCTAGGTGTCTTTTACCCCAACAGTACATTTTTTCAGATAGTAGGTTATATGTGTACCAAATTTGTATGAGAGTTATGCTGGAAAAAGCACAAATACATTCGTAATTGGGGTCATTTTTGACATTTTCTTTTCCACCACTTCAACGACATCCGGAGTGTCATAATTTACCTCAGCCAACCATAAACGTATGGACTGTCCATTAATGTGTCGTTGTGTTTGTATTTTTAAAATTCACAGGGGTGCAAGGGATATTTTACCCCCACAGAAGTTTCTTCCAGATATTAAGTCATATGTGTACCAAGTTTGGTTGAGGGGTATGCTAGAGCATACACACATACGTCCGTAAACTCGGTCACATTGGACATTTTCTTTTCTTCATCCGTTCTCACCCCTCTTCCGACTGGGACTCAACTTCGTCTTAAACGGCATTCAGATCGTCACAGTTCAACATAATTTGACACAAATATCGGTCGTTTTTGAATAATTTTATATTTCACCCTTACCCCAGCGTCTGTGTCCCTTTATCCCACCGTATTCTTTCCGGAGAGTAAGCCATATTTTTATCAATTTTGGTTTATAGCTACCCTGGAACAAACATACATTCATAATCTAGGTCATTTTGGACATTTTATTTTTCACCCTTTCTCTTCTCAATGCCGGAGAGGTCTAAACTTGCACTTAATACAATCCGGAATGTCACTATTCATCTCAGCGACAACAAAAACTTTAGACTCGACGCCATGTTCGATTATTTTTATATCTCAATACCAATAACAATTCCGGAGTGTCACTATTCATCTCAGCAACCTCCAAAACTTTATTCGATTTTTATCTCACCCCTTCACTCCCCAACCCCTAAGGGATAAAAATCCGGAGTGTTACCATTCATCTCAGCGACCCAGAAAGGTATAGATTCGACAATATTTTCGATTATTTTTATACCGCATACCCCCTCGCCCCTCCACCTCAAAGGTGGCTAAACTTAGACTTAAAAAGTTCGGATTGTCAATATCTCAGCGACCCCGAAAATTACGGTTTCGACACTATTTTCTATTATTTATTTCAGTGCCAACTCGACCCCTACCCCAAAGGGAGTTAAACTTGGACTTAGCGACGCCGTAAACTATGAATTCGGCACCATTTTCGATTTTTTTATATCTCACTCACCCCTCGCTCCCACCCCAAAGGGGTATAAACTTGGACTAAAAAAATTTCCGGAGAGGCACTATTCATCTCAGCGACCCCAAGAACTGTAGATTCGACACTATTTTCGATTATATTTATACCTCATTCCCCCCTCGCAACCTCACCTCAATGGTGGCTGAACTTGGTATTTAAAATAACCCGGATTGTCACTATTCCTTTCAGCGACCCCGAAAACTATGGATTCGACACTTTTCTAGATTATTTTCATATCTCACTCCCCCCTCGCCCCCACCCCAAAGGGGTATAAACTTGGACTTAAAAAATCCGGATTGTCACTATTCATCTCAGCGACTCCGAAAAGTATTGATTCGACCATTTTTTCGATTATTTTTATATCACATGCCCACTCGCCCCACCCCAACCACAGCCCAAAGGTGGCCGAACTTGGACTTTAAAACAATCCGGATTGTCAATATTCACTCAGCGAACCCAAAAACTATGAATTCGACACTATTTTCAATTATTTATATACCTCACTCCTCCACGCCCCCAACCCAATAGGCGGCTGAACTTAGACTTTAAGGAGTCCGGAAAGTCACTATTCATTTCAGTGACACCGAAGAAAATGGATTCGACACTCTTTTCGATTATTTTTATACCTTACCCCTCGCCCCCGCCCCTGAGGGTGCTAGGAGTGTCTCATCCCCAGGCGGCTTGTCTCCTGATACTACGTCATAAGTATACCAAATTTGGTTGAAGTCGCTCCAGTGGTTTAGGAGATGTAATACATACATACGGATGCTCACACATACAATGGCATTTCTGTATATTGTCCCCGTACTAGGTCTGCCGGTGAACAAGAGACATCCCAGGGGTGCTCAGTTCGACAGGACTGCTGACTTAATAAATGCAAGTGGCAGGATTGACATAAGGTTCGGAAAATAAGAATGTTTTAAGTATAGAGAACATCTCACACTTTTATTCAAATAAAATAAAAATATTTGCAATCTTGACATCTTTGATGATGAAAATGATCGCTACGTTACGTTAATTTACTACTAATCTTGATGTGACAAAAAATACAAACAAATGGGATGGTACACGTAACTTAGTTTTCCCTAATATTCTAACAGAGTGTTGAATATAAAAAAAATTCTGCTTGAAAATATTCATTTAGTAATTTAAAATTTAATATATTTGAAAAATGAGTCCTTGCGTAGAATTTCTCGAACAATCTGGAAAATTGCATTAAAATTTAATGAAGTGTATAAGTGAAAATATCCAAGATTAGCAAGTTTACTACTTTGACAAAATATTAGTGAAATTCTGTTCATCAAAATTTTATTAAAATCTAAAAGAAATTTGAATTTGCCTTTGTTTTCAGAAAGTTAATTCGAGACGTCGAGTATATCTGTTCACGTCTTCCCACTTATCTCCTCGTGAGAACTAACAAGAAAACTTATTATCGCTTGGTCATTATACGAACAAAAATTCGCATTATGACTCCTCGGAAAAATCAATAAATAGAAAAAATGTATTTCCTCAGCGTGGAAATCCTGTCCACACAATGAATTAACACCATCAAAATGTCATACATCACCAGAACACAAATGCACAAAAAATAAATGTCTTGACACTAGAAAATCTCTAAATCTACGACCTGCTACTGGAAAAATGCCAAAGAAAGAAATATCTACACGTCACATTCGGGTATTAATCAATATCACCTCTCTCCCATTAGCTCGTTTCAAAATATTAAAAGGTAAATTCTCCACGTGAGTACGAAGTATGACATCGAAAAGTGAGCTCGCCTGGTTCCGAACTGTAACCTTATTAGGATATTCAATTGAGGATCTATTTTCCAGATCTTAGGTCCTCCAATAAGATTTACACGTACCTTAAACTTAGAATTCCTACTTTCATGAGCATTATTAGGATATTACCCTGAATTATGGAGTACATCGATCAACATGGACTTATCCTTATCATCAGAAGACATTACTACATTGACTACACCTCGTATAATCTCGAAGATTCAGTATTTCCATTATACCATGATCAACATCATGTATAAAAACATCACTACATTAACACGTGAAAATTCAATATCACAAAGACTCATATCGCACGTACCAATTCCACATAAACGTACAGTACAACATCATAATGGCGACAATAACGCATCGTAACCACTTATCACGCAATGTGTAGTCAAGAAAATTATAAGAACCTGTTATCGTCCCAAAACAAGTCTTATCCTCATAAAATATGTCTCGATGATTCAATAATCCATCAGTCATCATATACCACAACGCATGCACTCTAGATAAATCCATTCTCTCGATTCGGAATTAATATCCTGATGACATGCTATCGTAACCACGAGTCCAATTTATAATGAAAATGTTAAAAATATTGGGAAAATATTACCTCGATAAATTCATCTAACCCAGATTAACTTACTATCGTAATGAAATTAGTACAATGAGAAAGGATGGTTCTGATAACACATGGATAACTTTAACTGATCCATCATCTTCGAACTCAACAACTCGTGGTCATGAATCAAGCAAGTATGCAAATTAAACTACAAGTCCTATCTCACACATAAGAAACAACCAGTGAAATACCGCGAAAAATAAATCAACTAGATATTATAGACCAAATCTGAAGAAAGGTTAAGAGTAGAAATAATGAGCTGCATAGAACAGATATAAATAAGACGTTGTCGACTTAACTTATTTTGTTGTCTTCATATCGAAGTTCTGGGGTCCTCAATCACGCATTATAAGGCTTAAGTCCTTGCATTTCCCCGCTGCCGACGCTGGTCTATGGGCTTAGAATCTCATGATGGAGTGTGTGGAGTCTCTGGCACGAACTTCCATCTTCTGGCGATGATAATGTAGAGGTCCTCTTCCACATTTACACTCTCGGAAGATTGCTGAAACTTGTACCAAATGAATTAAGAGAAATCCTGAACACACATACAATTTATGATGAAAAGAAAACGCACATTTAAGATTTATCTGCTATTTCGACGTCTGTTTGTTGCATTAATTAAGGTCGTAGGTTTGTACAATTCGAAGAAAGCGTCGAACACGGGAATGAGTCCAATATCCCTGATGATATTTCCTCACTGACGTTCTGCGTTGTAATCCAGCCAGCGAAGTGAACGAAGTGACTGCAGTGAGTAAACCATGAATATGTGAGAGCTCGTACTCTTATGACTTGCCTTAAATATCGTCGCGTAGCACTCGTTGTAGGAAGTGAAGTCAATTCAATACTGAATTCTTATGGGGTTTGATTATATAATTTCACCTTAATTTCTGCCGAAATACCATTGAAATTAAGTACAAATTGAGTTATTAATTTTTATAATTCACACGTGACATAATTAACACGGTCCAGTCAAATATCATTCATGTGTACCTTCTTAATTATGCATATCATGCCACCAAAGATATTATAAATATTTCCTTCATTATAAATCAATGTGACTGCAGACGAACTTCTGGCTATTTTCATCTCTCGCCCGCTTTTATTTTTATTTTTTTATTTCCAGTCAGCCAGCTACCCCTGGCCAAGGACACGCGCCCCACGCCGACAAAGCTAGCCCAGTAACACACTGACCCATATTCACTCAGCCGTGACCTGTATAAGGTCACAATATATATGTAGGGGAGATAGATTATTTCAATTTTCGTAGGGATCTGTAATTGTTTTGAAAATAAAATACAGTCCATGTTACTAACGGTAATGCAGCTTTCTACAGGTGAAATCGGTTAAGTAGTTTTTGAGTTTATCCATTACAAACAAATATATTACTCACACACTTTTTAGTGATAGACGGACACCCTAGTGCTGAATCGGTCGACCTCGGCAATCTTCGAGATACGTATTGACAACCTTTGAAACACAGACTATGAACCGCTTGTACATCGCTGTGCGACACCTGGCGTACACATTACCCAGCTTTACACAGCAAAGCCGAACTATAGATTTCATGCTAGGAACAAGATACGCATCGAGAAATGTAAAATAATGTGTGTGTGACACAGTTGTTGGCTTAAGATAATAAAGGTTTAGAAAATACATATCGATTGATCATATTATCGATTCAATTCAGATTTCATTTCCATTCACTTGGCAGTATTACCGGAACCGGGAGAGCTCCCTTCTTACTCCTCAACCGCGTACACAAATCTATCACTAAAAAGTGTGCGAGTATTACAAATATACAAATGTTGTTCTCTTTATAATATTAGTATAGATTAACAAGATATATTAAACGAAATTTCAAACACAGTTTAAATTCTTTCACTCAAGGAAACTTACAAGGATTTTCGGTTTCGTGCCAATCCTAGTAACTTTAGCAACTTGCAAGGGGGCATCAGGAGCTGGATACCTTGTAACAGCTACCTTGGTATTTTTGGGGGTAACATCTTTTTTTGCGCCTTTACCTGGCCTTATGGGAGAGAAACATATCTCTAAGCGATAGATGTGCTGTATTGGCCGGATGAATTCTGCAGCAGCAGTTGTCACCTTCACTACTCGTACTACAATATCTTTCCTGGAGAACACTTCTGTCACCATCACTAAGGGCTAGTCCACTCTCTTCATGTTGTCATTGCCGATCAGCACAGCATTTCCACAGTTTATCTCTTCCCTCCTCCCGTTCATGTATCCTTTCTTGTGAACGAGTTGACCTAGATACTTCAGCCTGAAACTCTTCCTGAATTCTTCTTTCAAGCGTTGTTGGTATTCAAATTTTGTGATAAATTAATGTTATCAGTGGAATCGATGTCTGGCACTCCCACCCTTTTGAAATCTTGTATGTACATTGAAGGTGTCAGAGCCACCAGGTCATTCTGATCATCTGATATGAGGTCAATCGTCTGGAAGTTTCAACCGCTTCACAGTCAATAAGAATCGTCGTCATTTCTTCATGGTTTACAAAAGCATGACCCAGCAACCGTCGCAACATCTGAACATCTGAACGACTCTTTCACAACACCCACCCAACCACTATCTCATTTTACTTATTCACATTAGGTACTTGAAAGATCACATTTTAAATATTGCTTTACGTCACACCGACACAAAGAGGTCCTTTGCCGACGATGGGCTAGGGAAGGGCTAGGGGTGGGAAGGAACCGGCCGTGACCTTAATTAAGGTTCAGCCTGGTGGGAAAATGGGAAATCACGGAAAACCATCTTGAGGGCTGCCGACATTGGGGTTCGAACCCACTGTCTCCCGGATGCAAGCTCACAGTGGCGCGCCACTAACTGCACGGCCAACTCGCCCAGTTTTCATCATTTTCATGGATCGTCATGTATCTATGATGGATTTCTGGTGACCTGACACCGGAAGGTTTATGATAGTGTTTGGTACGAAAATTATTTACAACTAGGACAAGAATAGATGGCTGGAAAATATATATCTATATAAATAAAATTGTAGGGGGTCCGCTGTCTGTAATTTCTTTTGTTTTGCCAATTTTTCAGATATTTATCCGTTTTAGGTCAACTCAAGACCGAATCGGTGGTTTTTACGTTTCGTGTCTGTTTGTTTGTCTGTTTGTCTGTTTGTCTGTTTGTCTGTCTGTTTGTTTGTCTGTTCCACCATCACGTCGAAACGGCTTGATAGATCTCAACCAAACTTCATATTTAGAGTATACTCATCCCGGGGAAGGTTTCGATATGCATATTGTTTTAAAATCTTTGAATACACGGGGGGTTTATAGGAAAACCAGAATGGTTTTTCCATCATCACGTCGAAACGGCTGGATAGATCTCAACCAAACTACATATTTAGAGTATACTCAACCCGGGCAAGGTTTTGATATGCATATCATTTTAAAATCTTTGAATACACGGGGGGTTTATAGGAAAACCAGAATGGTTTCTCCACCATCACGTCGAAACGGCTGGATAGATCACAACCAAACTTCATATTTAGAGTACACTCATCCCGCGGAAGGATTCGATATGCATATCATTTTAAAATGTTTGAATAGACGGGGGGTTTATAGGAAAACCTGAGTGGTTTTTCCACCATCACTTCGAAACGGCTGGATAGATCTCAACTAAACTTCATATTTAGAGTATACTCCTCCCGGGGAAGGTTTCTGTATGCATATTATTTTAAAATATTTGAATATACTGGGTTTTACAGGAAAAACAGAATGGTTTTCCTCCATTTTCTCTTATACTATTGATTTTCTGTAAACTTAGTTTACCGTGCGTGAAACGTCTCTTCATTATAAACAACTTTCGTTATGTTCATAATTTACCTTACTCTTCACATGACGGAGAAATTAACAATTTTCCGCTGGTATCATGCTCTGCATTGAGTGACCGACAGAACGACAACGAACCTACAGGTTACCATGGCAACCTCTCTGAATGCATGCCAGCAGGGAAGTAACGTATTGCCATTTTCCTCATCATGCTTTTAAATTCGTGGTTGTTCCTCGGGTAGAAGGCAAGAGAGGAGTCAATCGGCCTATCTGCGGGATATTGGCGGAATATCGTTGGATGTTATAACCGCCCTCGAATAGATTAGGTAATAACACCATTAGTCATCTTCTTATTATTTGTTTACCTAGGAATCACTGGATCTAAATTTCTCCTCTGTTACCGCTTTATTATATCCATAACACACACTAGCATAATTTATTGAGGGGATTTGATTTTCCAATACGTTAACTTGGCATTTACATATTTGTCGTTATCCGGCTGTCCTCAGTTATAATCCATTTTCTATTACTTTCAACTTTCTTAACTGTATTATTTTCTTCCTTAATTACGCCGTATGTACGCGAATGCTACAAACTACTGGATGTATTTCCACCAAGACTCATATTTAGAATACACCTGTCCTTGATAGGTTTTAGGGAAAATATTGTTTCAAAATCCCTGAACTGACTGGGGGTTTATACGAAACCGAAACAGTAATTTTGCACTTCCACAAAATATACACAACCAACGTTAATTTAAATCTACCTGTCTTGGTAGAAATTAATTTATAAACTTTTTTCTCATGTGCATCATTTCGATACGAGGATTAATAAGGGACATATCATTAACGGACCGTTTTTCTGTACAAGTCCCATCGGACTTAACTCACGAGCGGGTGCGTGTAAAGCGTATTCCTTACAACTTGAAAACTACTGAAGACATTCGAACCAAAATTTATATTTAGCATCCACCTGTCCAAAGGTAGGTTTTAAACGTAAATAACATTTCATGTTCCGGAATGGACTGGCGGTTTATAGGGAACCGAAATGGTGATTTTACTCTTCCACAATATATACAGAACAAGACCAACCTAACTGGAAATCGACCAAACGTGATGGAATTCCACCTCTAAACCTTTTTCTTCATGTGCATTTTTTATAAATGGTCACTTTTGCAGGTTAAGTCCAGCGGACATAGCCCAAAAGGTGTTTTACATGGAGCAGATTCCTTATCTATATAAATCAAATCGTAACGACTGTGTGCCTCTACACTGACTATTTTGGCGAAATTTTCGTACAACATTCCGTTATAAGGGGTAATAATGATCATCTCCATAATTTTTGGTTTAGTTTCCTGAAAGTCCTAATTTTTATCCGCCTCGCCCAAAATCCAGATTGCGGCATAATCTGCCAGAAGAAAAAGAAGATAATTGAAATTTGACAAAATTATACCTTTTCGCCTGTAACGAACGGAAAACATCCAAGATCATTACATTTTTCACTTTTTATCCCCGAAGAATATCGAAATATGCAGGCAATTTTAATGATGGTGCAGACCTCCGGAAATTCCTATCACATAACGGATTGCACAATCTCCGTTCAATTTGGAATGATCTACAACCTTGGTCTTTTGACTTTTGCCGTATCTGTATCCCATTTACGTTTGATTTTTCTCTATTAATCGATGTTAAGTCAATTTGGAATTTTCACATGCATAATTCATACTTTCAGTTACATATATGAAATACAGAATCATCATACTCTTCACGAAAATCGGCCCACCCAGTAGGCATATGTGAGCCAAATGCTATGTATGTAGCTGTCACATAATTATCCGAAAGGTAATGTAATGTGAGATAATCTTACCAAACCTTTACCCTGTTCCACGTTTCTAACTCAATGTGACCCAAGAATAGATGACATATCATATGACCAGCCATTTAGGCCACTAAATCCGGCGTGTCTTATGGTATAATCCTTTGTCGATATGACGTACGTTTAGTAGCAGTTAATCTGTAAATGAAGGTCTTCAATATTGTAAACACGCATATACTTTCGTATGTCGATCTATATATATTCACTGATGTCGATTTTTAGCTATCGAGAAAGGGTGGGTCTGATATTGTAATCAGTACTCCCCACACCGACTTTGACTGGCAGTAGGAAAGGGTTCCTTCTCCAACTCCTGTGTAAGGAAGGCCTACAATTGTAATGAATAGTTCCCTTCTCGATTTGACTTGCAGAAGGCAAGTGAGCATGCAGTTTTGTTTATAACTCCCCTACCCGATTGTGTTTGGCAGTAGGCAAGGGTGCCCGCCATTATAAAGAAATGTCCTCATCTAAAATGTGACTTTCATTAGGCATAGTGGCCCGCTATTTTGATGGAAACTCACCAACTTGGTGTGACTGGCAGTAAGGTAGCTGGAAGTAGGAAAATGGACCTGGCATTATAATGATAACTGCACAACTCAACTTCGAGTGATAGTAGGGTAACTGCCTGCCATTATAATAAAAACTCCTCAACTGTAATCTGTCTGGAAGTAGGAAAGGGGGCTGCCATTTTAACGATACTCCCCAAATCGATTCTGTCCGCGTAGTAGGCAATGGGGCCTGCAATTATAATGTAAACTTCCCAACTCGATTGTGAATGGCAGTAGACAAGTGAGCCTGCCGTTATATTACAAATACATAACAAACTTTTTACATTGGAAACAACGTACGGGGACCTCCCCATGCTCTTTCTCGGATAACGCTAAGAGACATGCAATTTTAAAACAATCTTATTTACTGCATGTACACTATTTACGTCGATATTCAAATACAATGTAGAATACCGTAGCGAAGCACGGGTACATTCGCTAGTCAACATTAAACTTAACTTGTAAAACCTGATACGTCGTCATATTATCGATTTAGGAAAGATACGTGAGCTATTGTAGGCTGCAGTAGTTAAATCAATTCAAAATGGGCTAAGCTAATACAGAAGACGACAAGAAGTCACTCAATAATTCCACAACTCAAAGAGAAGCAAGGTAAAAAAATCTGTATTTCTGTCATTTCTATTTTAAACGATAAAAACCTACATTCCTGGCAAAAGTTTAAGAAATACTTTTCATTTCATATCTTTTGTGAGCCAGGCAGTCCAAACGCCACTGGGAATGTATCTTATTCGTGATCATAAATTCACTCCCCGTGGTCATAATAACCCAGTTATTTCACCGTACGGAGTGACCAGAACCTCGTTAGGCCAGACGCTATATAGATTACCTTAATTTCCTGGCATTACAAATCTAATCTGAGGTTCGTTAACGATGCCATTGACATAAAGTGAGTTGAAATTGCTGATTGGGGGGCACATAAATGTTTTATGGATCCACTGCAAATCTGTAAGGAAGCTTACGATACTGTAGGCCTATGATTTAGGAAATGAAAACACACACCATGCATCTTGACGAGACTTCATGTAATAAAATTATGTTATGGCGGTGTATTGGTTGTTTCACTGATACTCTAGTCTACTAGTTCAGAGACTGACGACTGCGTCATCACTCACGTACTCCTACGAGTAAGTATATTCTTATCATCAGAAAGAAATGAAAGAAGCAAGAACATACTCTGGAACAGAAAATCTTCAGTGCCTGTAGCTACACAAATTATACTAAAGTTTCCAAAACGTTTAGTCTTAACTTACTATATTTTAAAAAGTATAAGAAAACATGTAAGATGACTTCGATTTCCGCGTGACTGTTTGATAGGGTTTCCAAGGCACGGGTTTTCCAGTTTTACGTAGAATTTGAATGACGCGGATGTTCATTTCCAAATTCCACAAACCCTTAACCATATTCGAAATTGTGACCACCGTCGTTAGAGGTCAGTGTACACATACTGGCTGTAATGATAGACTGCTGTGGTATGTTACACCAACGAGTGACTGGAGAGTCTTATGCGGAAAGTAAAGTCATTCCAGTATTTTGTTGAAGTTGAAGTTCTAAGAACTAGCCTATGAAAAATATGAAAAAATCACGAAATTACAACGACATCGTCATTACATGAGTCACATGTGCTGTAAACGAGAGTTCTTTAAACACACAACTGCAATTAACAGACATATGTAGAGTATATTCGAACAAGATGGTATTTCAACCGTTGTCTAACGGAGAACAATACCTTCATGTCAGTGGAATATCATGTATTTGTGCAAGAGGGGAAGCGTTTCCTTTCTCTCTTCGTTTTTTCTGATGTACGAGATCAATCGATGCAATATTGCACTTCTCCAAACACATTATGCATATGTCCGTAATTCTCCAAGGTGATCGAATAATTTGAGTGGTAGTACATGCGGACCATACGCGTGAGTATTGGTAGTGTTTAGTACTTATTTACTATTCTTCGGATATTCTACGAGTGTAGTAGAAGAACCTTTAATAAAAACATTGCACACGCCTTTTCTAATAAAGAAATACAAATTGTTCGTTATGAAGGTAATCTTTCTACAGATCATAAAAACAGTCGGCATCATAGACATATTTCAATACAACTCATAGTGGTGTCAAACTCTAGGTTTCAGATTCTTGTGTAGATATATGTAATTCAGGCCTTGCTCAAACAGAGCCATCGCGGATGATAGTCTTTGAAAATATATTCCAAGGAGTGACTTCGTTTTCAAACACAGCATATGCAGAATATATCTAAAGATTCACAACGGCACACTGGCATTGACATTAAACATAATACTGTTTGTTAATGTGGATATATAAGGTAAATTATTTGACCATGTTACTTTCAATCCGTCCTGGAGCATTATACTTAGACAATTAAAATATTACTAATAATAAGATAATGGTGACCTGAAATAAAGCTATGCAGTCAAAGTGCCTTCCCATATTCGAGGACGCCTGGAGTCGTGATAATGCTGAAACTGTCCAAAAAAGTAAAGAGTTAGTCGGATAGGAAACATTATTATAGGCGACCTGACGTCGGGATTCTGTTTCATCGAGATAATAGGTTGTAGAATGAGCAGGCCATGCGACACTGCAATCTGGAGTATGCATGCTCCAAGTGAACCTAGGGTTCATCCTAGTATGCGATCATAAGTATGGGATTATTTAAACATGGTGATCAAATACACACCGGTTTCATGTTCTGTTCTATTCCAGCTAAAAACGGTTATTCATTACTTGCCTTTCCCTACATTCGGAGTGCCGCATTACGGCTTGTGGGTACATGTGTAATAAAATATTAGAAACTTTGTAATACCAGTACTGTCTAAACAATTTAATCCAACATTACATCATTTCACTTTTTATTCTATTTGATTCTAAGAGTGGGTCATCTACTGAACTGTTCAAAATATGATGGAATTCTTATTACTTTCACGAATATCATGAATCGTATGAAAATCAAGTAATTAATTGCACGAAATATCTGAAGTGAAAACTACGGAATCCTTCGCTGGCCTATATACTGACCGAAGCCATGGAGGATTCAGTCTGTCTTGAGCGTGTAGTAAGAGACCCCAAGCAGTTAGGAGACGGTCGCGTGTCCATGGCGAATCATTTAGCAACGAGTGAGTTCGTTAGATGGTTGCGTTGAGTTCAAAGAGGCTTCTTAGTTATTAAGTGAACTGTTCTGGAACGACACTGCACCGAAAGAAGCCATGTTGGAGAGCAGGCTCTAGACGCGTTAGGAGGGAGTGAAAACTGCAGCGACCATAAAATGCAAACGTGAGAAAACTTCTAAATGACTGTAAATGGTAGTTAATAAATTTAGTGGATAGTCAGTCGTACACACTAGGCCTGATTCCCTGAGTAGTGATTTCATATTTAAGAACTCCAATAATCCGCGGCTGAATATATACCAGGTGGCTCTCGAACGCCGTACTTTCTACTTATAAATGCCCCACTTGCACAAATGGTAAATGGGAGGTCTACCAACTGATTTTCACAGGGAACTACTACCAGCGGGCAGGTTACGTCAGAATATGAAGAGATAAGAAACAGAGTGTCACTCGCAGCATGTTACCGGTCTAATGCACCCCTTGCATCAGTAAACATCGTTTTCGAACGCATAGTTCTAGGCTTGTGTATGGTACAGCCGCACTATATTTGCTGTCTGCATATCAGCAATGACTAGTTTGATCAGCAGCGACGAATACACAGACATTATTTTAAGCTGGACAATCTGGTCGGAGTGCAGCAGAAGCTCCAAAAAGACGTACGTCTTCTACACACGTACTTCACCGAACAGTATTAGTTTTTGTTTCATACAAACAACTCTTTCTTCGAGTGGAATGTCTACACGTGTATAAATTAAAAAGCTATTAGATTTACTTTTCTGCATCTTTGGCGTGTCTACAAAGAGTAGCGGCCATTATGGGGTGGGGTGAGAAGGGAAAGTAGGAATGGCGCTAGTAAAAGCAATGATTTCACATGAAATACTCGAACAAATGAAAAACCACACATTTTCTCACTTTTAACGAACAGTACTACGCTGCCGATCTAAGAGTCCAAAGTTCCAGAGCTGGAATGACCAAGCCGCAGACAGCCGTGATCCGTGATCACTCTTCGTCCTTTTTCGTTGAGGGGAGGGTCGAATAGTGGATACTCCGAGGGCAAAAACTATGCCCTTTTACTAATCTGTTTCCTAGGAGTACCCGATGAGTCGGAAAATCTCAATTCACTACACTGGCAGCGCAAAAATCTATCTGACTTGGAGGCAATTTTTTCCTCCAAGCCAGAGGAGAAACCCCCTCTTCACTGGTAATTTTGAATAAAATGAATGTAGAATTTAATAAAAGTGAGGGGGAAAGAAGCTCTTTTTAAGAAACGGCCCTTTTCAGTGTTGAATTTTGAGTTATTTAGTGAATTGTGGTGCTATAATTCGGAATATGCCTAAATTGTCATTCTAGACCAGGTCATACTACTACTACTACTACTACTACTACTACTACTACTACTACTACTACTACTAAGTGAGCCGCTGCTTTAAGAGTGCACACTGCTCATTCAATAGAGCGCGTCGGAGTAGGGATAGAATAGCTGGAATACTTTGATGGACCAGTGAGTTAAGTACCAGCAGTACGGTATCATAAAATGTATGAACCAGAGGAATGATATGCTAAAGAAGAAAGTTTTCTAACTCCGCAGCTATTTCCCGCCAATATTCAGTCATGCTATTATACTCGGTACGCAGCAGTAATCCCATCTATCGGAGTTGAGCGGCAGCAGAAGAGACAAAGAAGATCACCACAAACAATGGTCAATGTAATGTTATTGTTGATCAGTGTTATGCGCTTTCACTACTGTAAGCCTTCACATTTAATTTTCTTCCGACTCTGAAATACCACTCTGATCATAGTCGGTACGGTAAAATTGAATAAAACATAAATGGTCGGAAATTGTATTCTCTGTAACTTTTGTTATGTAGTACTTTTCGATAGGACCAATAACATAGGTATTTCAAAATTAAATTTTAGGCGCCTTCCCCTAAACTACAATTTCATACAGGTCGAATAAAATTGTTTACAACTTAGACTGTAGTTTCTTATTCCCCTACTCTATATACCGACTTTTATTAAATTCTGTTAACCCATTTTCTCGTGGCTCGGCGTTGATATGGACTTGACAACAAAAATACAAATTCATGAATATCTGTGTTATCAAAATCCTGTACGGTAACGATGTATGACATAAATGATCGAAAGTTTAATTCTATATAACTTTAGTTATGTAGTATTTATCGATAGGACCACGAATAACTTAGATATTTGAGAATTAAATTTTAGGCCTTCCCCTAAACTACCATCTTAATCAGCGTGAGTACAATTATTTATAGCCTAGATTTTAGTGGTTCATCCCGCGACTTCACATACCGACTTTCATTAAAATCTCTTGAGCTGTTTTCTCGTGATGGGTGTACAGACAGACAGACAGACAGACAGATAGACAGACAGACAGACAGACAGACAGACAGACAGACAGACAGACAGAGCGGAAAAGTAAAAAGTGCATTTCCTTTTTACTATGGACATGGCCGGTACAGTAATACCATTCTTTTCAAATTCTGAGCAATGTACAGACAAAACTCTTATTTAATATATATAGATATATGTGTGTATGCCCAATTTTGACTACAAGATCAGGTACCGGTACGAGGTTTGGAACTTTATGAATAGCAACTATTTAATTACAACTGATACAAAAGAGATACATGTTACCAAGTTTTAATACTCTTCAAAGTAGTCACCAGAATTGTGTACAACTCGTTGCCAAGAATGTGGAAGTCGTGGTATACTTTTAGCAGTGCCTGTAGTGTTGATAGTTAGAATGGAGCGGTCTACTGTCAGACGAATCTCTGGTAAAGTTATTAATCGAATGCCACGAAGTCCTTCTTTCATCTTAGGAATCAAGTTAAAGTCATAAGGGCTTCAGTTTGGAATGTGTGGTGGATGTTACAGTAATTCTCAGCCCCACCGACCGAACAAATCAGCCACAACTTGCGCTGTATGCGATTGAGGGTTTTCGAGGAGAATGATGGGTGGGTTGTGCAGAAAATGTCGCCGCTTCTTTCTCAAAACTGGTCGCAGTTTTTATTCCAAATATGAACAGTACCCTCGTAATACTGTAATCTTCTGTGGAGGAATAACACTATCACAGTCGTACATAACATTCACAACGCAGGAGTTCTGACGAAATTTCGATCTTCGTGGTGACCCATTGTGACACCATTAGCTCGTTTGGTGTTTCAGTTTTGGGTCTTACGGTTTAGGCCATGTCTCATCCAACGTAACGATGCGGAGTAAGAAAGACCTTCCTTGAAGCTCATAGCGCTTCAAGTGGTTACGGGCATCGTCGTATCGTAACCATTTGTGTATTTCAGTTAAATCACGTGGAACCCATCGTGATGCAATTTTTTCTCATGCTCAGACATTCCTTTCGAATGTGAAGCAAAGTCGTATGCGCTAATCGGGTGTCTCGGGCGAGCTCACGAATCGTATGGCGTCGATCAGTGTCCAGTAACGCGGCAAGAGCATGCACTTCTTCTTCACTGACACTAGGACTACTTGGCCGTTGTATGTCTGCCAAATTTTGGCGTTTCTAGTTGAAGGCTTTTACCTACCGTGCCACTGTCCTGTAAGGCATATTCCCCGCAAGCTTCTTGAAGACTTTGAATACGCTGTTGTGCTGTACGACCTCTGGCACATTCAGTCTTTATCAAACTCCCTTGTTCCTGTTTGGAACGCATCGTTACAACACTACCTTAGACCACCAGGTAACATGAGGCTCTGTTACTATCGCCAGTTCGCATGCGAGTGATGTAGGAATGGCGTGTCCATGTGCTCTCAGGTAACGTCGATATGTAACTGAGGTGTGCTATCAGTGACGTTATTAGGTTATGTTGTATGGCATCTCTACTGCAGTGTTGTCACTATTAAAGTACCAACATTCGTATATGAAGTTCTACCGCAAAATACCTATAAACGTATTAGGATATTTCAGTGTGATTTAGTAAGTTGTAATGATTTTACCAGTTAGGCTAGATAAATCGCTGTTCTCAAGTGATGTCTGCACCACGATTACAGTCAACAGATCTTGGCTCGCTTACAACCGTCACCTCTAACATACATTTAGCAACTCTTAATATTATCACTGCCAAGAAATGCACACAGTACTATACGTTGAATTCCACTGAATCATTAAAAGGGAAGTCTAACCAATGTCTTCAAGTTCCTAGCCTGCTTCTCTCACTGTTCATGGTCTAGTTAATTATACTTTTTTGGAACTAATACTCCTTCATCCAATTCTTGTAACGCCACATCCGAACTTCTTCCGTGGAATTAATTCGTAATTTGGAATTTTATCTTCCTTTACCACTTTTCACCATTGTTCCCTCCTGTTTGTACCGGCAATTATTCTCGCTACTCTCAGGTCTTTTACCTACAGTTTATAAATAAGGTATCCTGAGTTTACAAGCTTTCACTCTTATCCGGCAGAGTCAGCAGGAAAGCAGAAACATCTAAGGGTAGATTCGTCTCCGGTTTACATTGTCCGTTGATCGCAACTGCCTCAACCCACTACATTTGTTTTTCTACATGTTGATTCAGTTTTACTGAGTATGCTAGCACATCACAAGCAGTTAAAATATTTTTGTTTCGTATTTCCAAAAACGTATTCAATATTCTCATATTTCTTCAGAGTCAATATCGTTTTGTCAGTGTAAAAGCTCAGTTTGTTACCATATGCCTGTATATTTTCAAGAGTAATATATTAAACTGAAAAATTTTAAGTAAATTCCGCCAATACGTTCATATCCATAAGGATGACTGTTTGTTACGTTTTAATCTATTTGGAAGTTCTCAGCTTTTCTTTGTAAATTTCACTAAATTTGTCCTGTAAAAATGAACGATAACGGTGGAAGAACACAGTTTTGTCTTTCTTTTGCAGCAGACTTGAACCTACAACTCATTCTACCATCGTTTCTTACGGCAGCCAGATCATAAATATGAATATATTTCATTGCTTATAATAACCTCCCATCCATCCTCTTGACAGTACCTTTTGCCTATATGTATGAAATAGAAGAATAACCAGCTAATCCTTTCGCAATATTTTACAAATACGGGCACTTGGTGAATACTGAAAAATCTGCACCTGACAACCTATATGAGGCCCAACAAACATGGGTATTCATAAAATTCATTCTTCATATTCACACTCTCATTTCTAAAGTGTCTGTGAACACATTGCTTTGCATACTGATCAAGGATATACCCCTATAGTAGTTTTATTCTCACTTATTCCGTTATTAGTTGAGTATTGCAATGTGCAATCAGGAGGTATCTTGACCAAATATTGCGCTAATCCTTTCTACATATGAAATTATTTCATCCCCGTCTTTCTATATTACGGTTAGAATTTTGTCAGTATTGACGAATATTGACGTTACATTGTCTTGTGCTCCGTAAGTAGCACTGTGAGACATCGGAGATTTCACAAGCAGCGTGTTAATAAAGATAAGGCTCATCCTCTCTGACTTAAATATCGTTGACAACTTTTGAATAGGCGTGTGTTTACCACAAAATGTGAAAAGTGAGCCGAGCAGCGTATAAGAGACAAATTTGCCTGGCCCGCTCAACTACATTAATAACGAGAAAAACGAGGTATGTTCTACTTATTTGCTTATTTACTTTTCACAGAACAAATAATACAGATATCGTGTGTGACTCACTTTGACTTACATGTAACAGAATAATAAACGATAAAAATAAAAGGAACACTAGTTCAGGTAACACAGTAACAGAAACAATCACTAATTACTGGAAAATATTCAATACAGGTAAAAGTCAATTTTGCTAGTTGCTTTACGTCGCACCGACACAGATAGGTCTTATTACGACGATGGGACAAGAAAGGCCTGAGAATGGGAAGGACGCGGCCGTGGCCTTAAAAGGTACAGCCAGGTATTTGCCTGGTGTAAAAATTGGAAACCACGGAAAACCATCTTCAGGGCTGCCGACAGTGGGGTTCGAAGCCACTATCTCCCGGATACGAGCTCACAGCTGTGCGCTCCTAACCGCACGGTCAACTCGCCCGGTGGAAAAAGAAAATTTACTCGTGAAATGTAATGAAGAATCGAGAAAGCGGGTCGCGTTGTGGTGTGAAGGTAATAACTGAAACTGAAATTACATTTTGGCTATTTTCTTAAAGACATACTGCCAGAGGATTATATGTTCATCTATTACACTAATTGCCAAATGAAATAACTTTCTGGAAATTGGTCCGCTTCAGAGGGAGATACTAATGTGCTATCTTCGTTCATGTGAAATGTAAAGAACAGAATACCTCCCTGTTCCTATTCGGCTTCTCCTGGCTTACGATTGCCAACCATACTTCTGCAAGGATTGGAAAAATCAAGACCACGATTATAAGGGTAAATATTTGGCGATTTGTGCAGGGAACGAAAATGTTTACCGGATCATCATAAGGAATGTTCAGCCTACCTTATATTGTGCTTGTTCGCGTTTACGCGAAAATTATTAAGTTAGAGGTTAGAATTCGAGCCTACCGGCTTTTATATATATATGTAATATGTTAATGTATTCAATTGTCGCAGTGCCTTTTCTCATGTTGATGTTCTTTATTGGTAGCTTTATTTTACATTTCTTGGTTTTCTATGTAGTGAACATTTTGATTTCCTTCCTTCTGCTCGATTATTCACGCACTAACCGTCTTTCTATCTTGTGATCGTTTGGTCTCTGGTTCCTTCGGACATTTGAAACTTATTTGTTGCTTATTGCGTTTGCTGTAACATTTCATGTGACATAATTCTATTGTCATTAACTTATGTATTCCCTACTAGTTTTTACGTTCTTTATGGTAACCGCTGCGTCTTTATTGTATTCATCCTAGTCGATTACATTTATTTTGATGTTTTGTTATATTGCAACTGTTATCTAATCTTCAAAATCATAGTTTAACACCTTAACCCTGCCTGCTGGTTCCGGCATCTAAGCTCAAATCTTAAGGCCCCTTTTTTACACACACTAGTCTCGCACTAGTCATAGACACAAGGCCCTACCTAGCAGACCTACCATCCAGCACAGCTACCCGTCAGCTGTTTGCACCAGACGTCATGTGGCCTTGACGGCTATGTATCTCTATTCGTGACTTGCCGTGGGTTTTGGGTTCCAAGCCACGATACTTAAACACAAGAGTACGACTACATGATATACCTGCAGCTCTACTGGAATGCCTTAATCACTTCTGTTACTCGTCGTATAACTTTCTTGATGATCGACTACATGACAGCATGACTTTCTACTCACGAGTTGATGAGCGCTTTCCAAGGTCTTGGACTTAATAATCTCATCAGCACTCATGGTGATTCAGCAAGGTGGTGCTCTACAACAAAATGTTTAGTAATATTGAATGATCTAGTTTCAGCAATCCGTACAGCCTCATGAACTGTTCCTCTGATATTTTTAAACCAGTATACTGGCACCGACACTTATATATTGTAAATTTTTCCACCACTGTGTCGTCTATGAAGATTTCTTCAGGATACATCAAGTAAATTTAAGATATAACAAGTTCCTTGCACCGGGCGAGTCTGCCGTGCGATTAGGGGCGTGCAGCTGTAAGCTTGCATTCGGGAGATAGTGAGATCGAACCCCACTGCCAGCAACCCTGAAGATGGTTTTCTGTGGGTTCCCATTTTCACACCCATAATTAAGGCCGCGGCCGCTGCCTTCCCACTCCTAGGCTTTTACTTTCCCATCGTCACCATAAGACCTATCTGTGCCAGTGCGACGTAAAGTAAATTTTAAAACAATATATAGGCCTATACATTTTCTTGCATTTCTCCCCGCTTCAACATGGACTAGTGTTTCACCATCTTCAAATCGCGTTCTTCTGTCAGCATTGAAAATGAAAATGAAAATCTGCAACCTGTTTTTCAGTCATTTACCGGGATAGGGATGTAATGAATGAAACATATATAGGCTGTTATTACAATGGGGTCGCCACTCCCAAGGTGATTTATTAATGAGTCATAAATGCTTTGAAATGATAATGGAGAGTGTTGCTGGAATGAAAGATGACAGGGAAAACCGGAGTACCCGGAGAAAAACCTGTCCCGCCTCCGCTTTGTCCTGCACAAATCTCACATGGAGTCACCGGGATTTGAACCACGGTATCCAGCGCTGAGAGGCCGACGCGCTGCCGTCTGAGCCACGGAAGCTCCTCTGTCAGCATTATCTTTGTGAATTTTCTTTTTACTTATGATTGTCCTGTCCGCAAGGATTAACTCTTAAAGACACATTGCAAGTAAATTCTTGGTCTAGGGAGTTCTTGTCGCATTTTCCCCGTTTCAGTTTCAAATTAACTTCTTTTCGCAAATATATATTTGTAATTAATTTTTTTGTTTTATCAATTAACTTATCCCTTGAATTATATACTGCTCTACCACCCTTTATTCATGTTGTCCATTTTCAAGATAAATTTGTAGAAATATTTATATATTTTCATCAGTTTTTGTTAACATAAATTACTTACAAACGAATGGTTTTCTTCCCTTATAAATCCATCACCTGGAGTGCCTATACCTCTACCACGCCTAACATGTATATCAAAAAATTTTCACACCCTCGGACTCATTATTTTCCAGTGTGGAATGTTTGATGATTGATTGAACGAGAAAAATGTTGATAGGTTCCACGGAATCGGTGATGCAGGCAGTGTCTATATGGAGGCAACTTTAGGAATGACAAAAGAGTTCGTTAGGTTCATCAGATGTCGAAATGTCAATGATCCCGCTCGTAATCTTTTGAACTCTTAGATACGTGACAAACTCGGGAAATAGAATAACGAATAGCAGACACTTCACCTTTGATTTTCAGCACTCCAGCTTGTCATTAAACTTATCGAAAAAATATTTTGAATCCTCAAGATGGTCTTTCATGAATTAGCTATTCTTTTTGAGGGACAGAAGTTTCACATTAGCCATGCTTCTCCTTTTATATGTAGATGGGTTTGTACATTGCATCTACTTTTGAATATAATGAGTGAGTGATCACTCGGAGTTTTGTTCAGTATCAATATTTATCAAGCTCTCGTAAACTACGTGAAGAGATAAACAGTAATATGTAGTTCATTATTTACCTTATGGCGCCACACAGCATGAACCAATATCATTCAACGAGATACAGAATTCAATAGGCGGACTGAGCTGAAGTTAATTTGGTACGGTGATCGTCGTCAAGTTAGGTCTAAGCTGAACAACCCGAATATGATCCGGTCTGAACATATTAGTCAGATCCAGAATGAAGAAGAAAATCATTTCTGATATTATTTCAGTAAAGCTAAACTCTTCATTTTCCATTTTACATGGTCCCAGGAACTTCCTTTCTCAATATCCCGGTTTACAAAATAAAAGTAGTATAATGAAACGATCTAACATTTCATTTATTAGCACGTAATAAATAGGTATATATAAATTCACCTGTACAATGTAAGTATATACTTCTCGGTAATGCCGGATAGTTCACCAAGCACATATTTGTTTCGGCGGTAGGTAATCCAACTAATACGCATATCATAGTCATCCGAAAAACATTAGCACCTGCTCCTTTATGGCTTTAGAACATCTAAACCCTTTATATAATGCTCGCGAACATTGTACAAATCATTGCTAGTTGCTTTACTTCGCACCGACAGAGATAGGTCTAGGAGTGGGAAGGAAGCAGCCGTGGCCTCAATTAAGGTACAGCCCCAGCATTTGCCTGGTGTGAAAATGGGAAACCACGGAAACCATTTTCAGGGCTGCCGACATTGGGGTTCGAACCTACTATCTCCCGAATACTGGATACTTGCCACACTTAAGCGACTTCAGCTATCGAGCTCAGTGTACAAATCATTAGCGGCAATGTTATTTCTATTACCTAAACTATAATAATTGTGTAAAACGATCACAGCTAAAAATTATTAGTGGTAGACAACGCCCTCGCTCGAGACTCTCGAGAATGACGTCACAGATCTCGAGAATCTCGCGATAATCTCGAGACCGATTCTCCTGTGCTGCGATATTTGCGACGTCCAAGTAACTACGAATGAAAACTTTATAATATATCATAAGCAGTTATTGAGTGAAATAACGTTCTTATATGGAAAAATTTGTCAAAAACCAGGAAATGTACTGCATGCTTAAAGATGAGCCCTTTAATACTATTAACGAAAGTGAAAACAGAATGTCAGAATCTTAAACTGTTCACGACTTATTTGAAGCGGACATCTTAAGTAAAAAAAAACTTACTAAAATTTGTGAATAACTATTGATAAGATGTGCACCTACCTCGATACGCTAAGTACAGAAAAAGACGACTACTGTAGGTATACCTACCTGGATATTAGAGACGTACATTGTTCGAACTATAGACGGGGCAAGATGTGCTTTGCTGCATATGCAACCACCATTACGCATGAGTGAAAAGTGTCCCCGTGAAAACAACCCTGGAAGATAAACGGATTAAATAAATAAATAAATAAATAAATAAATAAATAAATAAATAAATAAATAAATAAATAAATAAATAAATAATCATAAATTAACATTTCCAAATATATCAGGGTGTGAATTGGTACAAACTGATTGTGATCTTTCAAGATCGAAACATGTAATTCTATTTTAAATAATTTTTATCAGGTATACATTTTTACCATATCTTTTCTTATTCTCTTTATTTATAAACTTATTTATTCAAAATTAGTTTCAGCAGATTGAAGAACCTAACAGTTATAAATTCGCTGGGTAGAAACTGAAGAGAGATGGCTTCACATATTACAAAGGGGGAAAAAAAATATTTTCCACCGTTCAAGAATCCATCCACATCCGGCGAGTTTGAACACGCAGCTCTCGTATCTGGAGGCCAACATTCTGCCAAGCCAGCACTCTACCAAGGATCTACGGAGGAAGCTATACCATGTAATGAATAACCATATAAATCAGTTCAATACGCCAGTCCTTTGTAGATATTCCATATATCTGAAATTAAATATCAAACATCAAACATCACGTAAATTTGTTCTCGTGTATACGAATATGGTTAAGAAGCGTACCCATACTACGCGGTTTATGGTGTGGGATTCTGTATTCACTTGGACCATTGTTCATGAACCATGATTAGCCTAGTATGTGGTTCTGAGTGTCGGAATACCAGTTGTAATGAAATAGGGGTGAACATCAAGGACAAATTCTGAATCGTGTTCCTCCTAGTTTTCACGTGACTAGGACTGCCCAAACCACTGATAGTCCCTAAACTGGCACAATGAGCATTCTCAATGAGAATATGCGTAAATAATTCTATAATGATTCTTTACAAAAATCTACCGAACACGTTCAAGCAAGCCTCGGCGCTATGAGGGCGATGGAGTTCCATTTCCATTACACAAGCCAGAGAATTTTGAGATACAAATTAGTGAGGGAAATTGAATTCCATGAGGGAAATTGATAACATTAGGGCTGATGGAAGAAAGAAATTAGAACAGACCTAGTCAGCAAAGAGGTGTTTCTGGATGTGTTAGGAGATGATGATGATGTACATGTAAGGGGAGATAACGACGAGGTGATAGTGGACTATGCGGATCTCTTAAGAGGTGCTAAAAGGCAGAGTGCGGGGTCAGTCGTTCATCCGGAACACCGTAGTTTGCAATACAATTTCTGTTGGGCACGTAATGAAGTGAATAGTGTTAATAGATTTAGTGGTAGGAGGAATTAGGCCTAGAAGTGTCTCAGTGTGTTCACCATACGAGGAAACAGATGAGGATGGAAGAAACATGTTTTGCGAAGCTCTGTGTGATGTCGTAGTCAAGGTCAGCAATGACGACAAGGTACAGTTAATGGACGATTTCATTGCGGGAACTACAGGTAGAACTGAAAGTTATGAGAGGATAATGGGTAAAAGTAGTGAATATATTAGGGCTAAAACCAATAGAAATGGGAAATGTTTAATGGTATGGGATTAACAGTTGCTTTTTAAAAAGTTGCTTTACGTCGCACCGTCACACATAGTCTTATAGCGACGATGATATAGGGGTGGCTGTGAAGGGAAGGAAGCAGCGTTAATTAATTTACAGTCCGTGTGAAAATGGAAAACCACGGGAAACCATCTTCAGTGCTGCCTAGAGTGGAATTCGTACCCACTACCTCCCGAATCCAAGCTCACAGCTGCACCCGCTTAACCGCATCCCAAACTCACGCTGTTTAACAGTTACTAATTCATTCCTCAAGCATTAGGCTATGCACCGCTATGCATGGGATGGAAGGGATACGGATTCATTGCGTTGTATCTCATATCTGACTTATAAGTTAATTAAAACCGCTACACATGGGATGGAAGGGATGCTGCATTCACAACAGTGTATCTCACAACTGACTTGTAAGTCCATTAAATTATTTTAATATCCTAGATATTTTTCGATGGCACAGGGCGGTGAAGTGTGTATGCCTAGGTCAAGGACAGCGAAAGTTAAGTATTTATGCAGGTAGGTAAGGGTAAAAAATCCACAAAACGTAGGAACCGGAAACAAAAACATGAATATGATTGGTGAAATGTTCCAAACAAGAGACGGAAATATGGCTCGGGACATATTGCAGTATTGGAATGGGTATGCACAAGAATTTCATAGTAGGAGTGTCTAGGGAATGGGTAGGAGAAACTCTGTGTAAAGAGGGGAAATGCAACGTCCTATAAAATGGCTCCAAACAAGAACAGATAAGGAGAGGATATTGTATGTAGATAGCCATGCAGTAATTGTACAGTCTAAAAATAACTGATGGGAAGAACTTACCTTTCGGGCGTGTTGGTCGTAGTTGAATAGGGTTAGTAGCTTCCAGTATTTCACCAGAAACTGAGTCTGGCATTACCAAAGATTACGCTCTTTCTTAAGAACAGAAGTAGTAGTAAGCTGTTACAACCTATAACTTAGATCCTTTCCAATAAAACAAATACGAGCTACGTGACCATAGCTTAATTGGAATTGGAAGATTGTGGGTTCGGGTCCCACAGGTATGCCTAGGCCAAGGACATAGAAAGTTAAGTATTTATGCAGGTAGGTAAGGGTAGAAATCCACAAAAGGTGGGAACTGGAAACAAGTACATGAAAATGATTGGTGAAATGTTCCAAAGAAGAGGACTTTTTTATGCATTTAACATCACATCCATGTGTACTCTATGCACCATACACGACCTAATGCGTTCATAGTTTATTTTAAGAAGAACGCTGCGTGAATATTAAAAACCCATTGAAATGGCCCACAAAGAGCGAATTGCACAAACTCTACAGTTTTGCCAGTCGTATTGTCAGACATATTTTCTTTGGTATGTGCTAGGTGTAATGAATACGACTTAATATGTTGAACGTTTATTTTGACTAAGCTCTAATATCAGTCATGAACAGCATTTTGAAAATCTTCTCAGCGTAAAATAAAATTATTTTGTTCCAGTCATGATTATCGCCGTTCATATTGAGGTGGATGAAATTAAAATCAAGAAAATGGCAAGGACAATAAATAAACTACAGTGGCATAAATCACCAAGAATAAGTGCCTAGAAGTGATGAAATAATAAATTCTGGGAAGGCAGGAATTAAATGGCTTCATAGATTGACAGGATTGGCATGAAGCATTCTTTTTTTCTTTACAAGTTGCTTTACGGCACACCGACACCGATAGGTCATATGGCGACGATGGGTTTGGGAAGGGCTAGGAGTGGGAAGGATTCGACCATGGCATTCGTTAAGGTACAGCCCCAGCATTTGCCTCGTGAAAAATGGGAAACCACAGAAAACCATCTTCAGGGCTGCCGAGAGTGGGGTTCAAACCAACTATCTACCGAATGCAAGCTCACAACTGCGTGCCCTTATTCGCACGGCCAACTCGCGCGGTATGAAGCAATGTACCTTCAGAGTGGGTGAAAACCGTAATTCCAACTATCTCTAAGCAAGAGATATTTAAGAATAGCAACAACTATGGAGGTATATATCTGATCTGCAAACAAGCCCAGGTGTACACAGGTATTTCACAAAAGTGGGTGTGGTAAATGGTGAGGAGTAAATTGCTGGATATCCAATGCCATTTCACACCACAGGAGGGCTGCCAGGACTGGATCAAGAAAGTAGAAAATGCTATGAGACGATTACAGTGTTGAGCTAAAGTTCCATAAAATTAGAGAGGGCATATATAAGAGTACTCAGGAAAATTCTGTACTGAGGTACTGTTGGACTATTGGAGGTTGGTCGTTAGATCCGCTGAAAGGAACAAACTGGCAGTCAGGTATTCTGTAGGATGAAAATGGAGTTAAAATTTTGTCCCATGCAGACTACCTCGTCCCAAAGGCAGCCTGTGCTGAAAGTCTGAATTTTAATATATTGGAACATGAATGGTTTGGCAGCGAGAACGGCATGATAATTATTTTTTTGAACACTCAATTGATATCAGGTGGGAAAAATCTAAGCTGAGTGGATGTTAGTTAGGGAATACGAACCTTGAAGATGATTTCATGTTCTTAGGATGTGTATTCTCTGAATACGGAGTATATGTCTACTAACGAAGGAACCATATTTCAAAAGATTCTATTCTCTTTCTGAGAGAGTTCTCGTCATGTTTCACTTCCATACAATGCCACGCTCCAAACGAATGTCTTCAAAAACAATTTTCTAATTCATATATCAATGTTCGAAGTGAGCAAATTTATTTTCTTAAGGAAGGCCTTCCTTGCTTGTGCTGGCATGTATTTTGTGACCTCATTATTTCAGCCATTGTTATTTATTTTACTACCCAAGTAACAACATTCATCCACTTAATTTAAGGCTTCGCACGACTGCACCTCACTTATTTTGTTTTGGACTTATTTATTTTCATCTTACAATCCTCACCATAGACTTCGTCCATACCATTCAGCAACTTCTCCTAGATCTTCTCCAGTCTCAGATAAAATAACAATATCATCGGCGAATCTCAGGGTTTTGATTTCCTCTTCTTGTATTGTGATACCCTTTCCACATTATTCTTTGAGTTCCTTTACTGTCTGTTCTGTATAAATATTGAAAAGGAAGGGGGACAATTTGCTGCCTTGCCTCACCAGTTTCTGGATTGCTGATTCTTTCTTTTTCATAGCCCTCGATTCTTATCACTGTAGACTGATTTTTATATAGATTGTAGATAATTCTTCTTTCTCAGTACCTGATCCCGATCATCTTCAGAATCTCAAATAGCTTGGTCCAATTAACATTATCGATTACCATTTCTAATTATACGAACGACATATATGTGGGCTCGCCGTTCTTAATTTGATCCCCTATGATCAGACGTACAGTCAGGATTGCTTCACGTATTCCTACGTCTCTTCTGAAGCCAGATTGATCTTCTCCAAACTCAGTTTCAAATTGTCTTTCCATTCTTCTGTAAATACTACATGTTAGAAGTTTTCAGGCGTGAGATACTAAACTAATGGTGCGGTAGTTTTCACACTTGTCAGCACCGGCTATCTTGGGAAATTTATAACAACATTCTGCCGAAAATCGGAAGGCACTTCTCCTGTCTCATACATCTTGGACATTAAATGGAATAACTTCGCATTGCTGGTTTCTACTAAGCAGTCAGTAATTCAGAGGGAATGTCATCAATTCCAGGTGCTTTGTTCCTATTTAAGTCTCTCAAAGCTCTGTAGAATTCTGACCTCAACATTTGGTCACCTATCACATCAGCATCAACAGCCTCTTCTTGTTCCAAAACGATATCATCTATGTCCTTACCTTGATTCAACTATTGGATATGATCCTGCCATCTTTCTGTCTTATCGTATTTCCCAGAAACTGTTTTCCATCTGACTACATAGTTTCCATCTCTGCAAATGTTTGCTTGATTTTCCTGTATGCAGCATCTACCTTTCCTAACACCATACAACTTTAAACGTCATTGCACTTCTCCTTCAGCCATTCTTCCTCAGCTGCCCTGCACTTCCTATCCACTTCATTATTTAATCGCCTGTATTCTTTTATGCCCTCTCCATTTTTTGAATTCGTGTATTCCTCTTCTTTTCCTTTGTCCCAGTCAGAAATCTCCTACTGCATTACCTTCTCTTCCTTGGGCTACCACTACATTCCAGTCTCCGATCACAATAAGATTCTCGTCACATTTTATATACTGTATTAAAACTTCTACCTCATCGTATATTCTTTAGATTTCTCATCATCCGCTGAACTTGTAGGCATATAGGCCTGCACTACTCTAGTGGGCATTTTTGGTCTCTATCTTGACAAAAATAATCCTTTCAGTATGCTGGTTGTAGCAACTTACCCACTGCCGTATTTTCTTATTCAGTATTAAACCATCTCCTGCATTTCCCCTGTTTGATTTTTTGTTGATAATTCTGTAGTCGCCTGACCAAAAATCCTGCCCTTCCTGCCAACGTATTTCACTTATACCAACTATCTATCTACCTACTTTTGTCACATTCTCCAACCTGCCACAACTATTCAAACTTCTAATATTTCACGCTCCGACTCGCAGAATGACAGTACCCATCTTCCTGATGTTCACCTCTCTCGTATAGCCCCACCCGGAGATCCGAATGGGGGACTAGTTTATTCCCGGAATTTTTTACCTGGGAGGAAGCCATCATCAGTACATCATTCATACTGAGAGAGCTGCATGTCCTTGGGAGTTACTTACGACTGTAATTTCACGTTGCTTTCAGCCGTGTAGCAGTATCAACCCAGCTAAGCCATGTTGAATATTATTACAAGGCCATATCAGTCATCATCTCGACTGCCTCACTTGTAACTTCCGAAATGTTGCTACCCCTCTTTCGATAAACCATTCGTAATTGTGGTCTCTCGACAGATACCCGTCAGATATGGTTGCACCTGCGGCTCGGCTATCTGCTTCACTGGGACGCGCAAGAAAGTAAAGGTGGATAAAGTACCCCGTACGAAGATAAAGAAAGAAATCTTGTTAATAAACGTGTTGCAATATTACAGCCGTTTACTTGTTGTTTGTTGTTGAAAGGGGACTCACATCTAAGGTCATCAGCCCCAGGACGTTTACTAGAGTGCACACTGAGCATGAGATGTGCGACACCGGTTGGCATGATAGAGATGCTTCTAAGGGGCGTGAATTGTCCACATGTAACTAATCAGAGCAGAATGATGGTGTAGGATTGTGGTATAGATATATTCACCACCCAGGAACGGTCGTCGCAACGTGGAAGAAAAATTCTATATAGAGAAAATGACAAATACCTATTGTGAAGTTATAATACCTTAACAGAATTGCACGCCTCGGAATAATGTGCTTTAAATAATAGAATTTATGGAACGTTCCGCTATTAACAAGATTGCAGCAAATTGTATTAAGAAATTAATGATGCTATGAAAATTGGAAAGTCATTGTTTACTGACACTTGAAATAATGGGCCATGCAAGATGCTATGGAGTTAGGCAAGAAGTCTTTCAAGCCTAATGGAATTTCTGTCTCCGTTAAATAACGCGACAAAATACTTGTCGTAAAATTATAAAACGTGTGTCAAAGAGAGACGTTGCGTGTGGGGACGAAACGAGCACGTTAAGTATAATAACATTAACGAGGAGTTTACAATACAGATCAAATACGCTACCGGGAAAGATGCAATTATATCAAGCAATTCTTCCTCTAGCTGGCCTTCAAGCCAATCTTCTAAATCGATATTTGATATGGAATGTGCCCATTAATGTGGTTTGTTCAGTGTTCATATATGTATGTATGTATGTATGTATGTATGTATGTATGTATGTATGTATGTATGTATGTATGTATGTATGTATGTATGTATGTATGTATGTATGTATGTATGTATGTATGTATGTATTTACTGAACCCTTTGGGCCACAATGAAGGATACCTACCTTCCTTACCTATCAGCAAAATTTCATGAGATCTGTCTCTTGGGTCATTTCGGGTTCCTCGTCACTTGCTGAGGTAAAAGGTAGGGTTCAGTAATCCTAATCTATCTACTCAAATGAAAGGTCTATTTAAAATATTCCTATTTATTCATGTCATTTCTGAAGGAATAATAAATTATAATCAACGCAATTTGGACTCAATTTTGTCCAATAGACACCACAATCATTTTTACACAGGGGATCAGAACGCTGGTTTGAGCCTTTAACTTAACTGCCTGATGGGCATCCTTACTAGAAATCATTGTCTCAATTATTAAATAAAGAAAGGAAACTCTGGAGATCCTTAAATTCGGCTTCCATGTGAGATTACATGCAGCATCATGATGATTCTTGATGGTCCAGCCCTCGTAACACGAGCTCTGGACTCTGGGTATAATTAAGGCAGCCCAATCGGTGTGTGCCACACAGAGGTTATACGGCATGGACCATTAATTGAATCGATGTGACTTGCGACTGTATCATGGACCGATCTCTAAACTTCTAAGTTACTTTAAAATCATTGTGGATGATGACCGCAAGGAAAATGATGCTACCGTGGCATATAGCCCTAATCTAAGTCACTGAGGTTGATGATCCCATGACCATCCAAGTTTCTAAGCTGAAGGCTAAACAAAATTAAGTTACATCGGTTGATGACCGAACTTTTCACTTTACTATCCCCAGTACATTTACTGCTCAATCAATCAAAGTCAAATAATGCAACAACAAGAACGCTCACAATACTTTGTGGCAGTAAAATCCATAACCTTCGGATATGTCCTCTTAATCTTTACGTTAACATTTAAATATTCCCAGAAAAATAAACTAAGATTTCCAGAATGAATCTTCAAGTTATTCGCTTGGTTTAAAGTTATTTCACAAGTACGGTTTCCACTGAATTTTATAATTAAATAAATTTAAATGATTTAATGAAATCTTAATGAACAAATTCTATCTCCACGGACGAATGGTTTCTTTCAAGAATCCCTACTCAAATTTTGATGTAGTTAATTTTAATTCACTTGATGTTTATCATCTGTTGTTATCGTGCAGCTGGAAAAAAATTACATCATTTATTTCCACTATTATATCTTGTTTCATGACATCACACTTTAATCTAATAGTAACCATTATTAATACTCGGATGACCCTAATAATTAAGTACAAAACAAAAGTGACTCGCCGTACAGTGTAAGCCGATTACGATGTCATATCTTGTCATAACATTCCATAAAGTTTTGTGCACCCCTCACAAACAAATCAATCATCATTACCATCACCTTATATTTTGGATAACTATGAAATTGACTAACCTCGCTCATTGTACTCTAACTTCGTGGCTTCAAATATACATTACTATCTCAAATAAATTCACAGTATCTAATGACCTACACGTTATTCCTGGATGATTTTTCCAACTAGTTGTCGCAAATAATGATCTCCGTTGCCAAGAAATGCAATCTCAATTCAACACGTAAACACTACACAACTCCCGTTATCTAAACTGTCCCCTCCCGATCAGCCAGCGGCATTGAAAGAAACAACCCCCCTGCTGTCAGTTTCAACATGAAACACGTGTTTCGTCAGGCTTGACTGGCCTCTAAGAATGAAACCCTTGACTTCGCAAAATACGATATTTCTGACCAACAAATATGCACATAGATTTTACTTTTAAATGTCCTACAATAATTGTACACGTCGCAAATTAATACCTGCGTGGATTCTCTCGCTCTACTTTTCATCCCAAACAATATATAAATCTTCCTCGGGCTCACATAAAAGTCCCGCGTTCACTACAGGCTTCCAATCACATGATTCACAAAAAATCCTATCTCAACTCAATACGACAAATCTAACCTCTTGTCTCAAACTCGACGACTCTCACTGACAAAAGAATAGGAATAATAATCCTTAGAATCCACGACGCATAATTACGCACAAATACTTTAATTATGAACAACTTAGCATAAATAATTTCGTATTTTTCAAAAATTGGATTTTCACAAAATACATAGACTCAGTTTAAACCGACATAGAATAACGTTACACTTCGTGACAAAATCACGGACCTGCATTGCTCAACACTACATACAGCGCTTCCACCCGATTGAAAATGGGTAACCACGGATCCTTTTGCACCAATTCCTTCAAAATTCCAATAGAAAAATATTACGTCGAATAAACACCTTAATATGACATCACAAAATGTAGGCAATAAATTCATGAAAATGGCGATCTACTTTGGACGTTATATCACTTCGAAAACCTCAACTTTTTACAACATTACATGGCACTCGCAATACTTTAAAAATTTATCCAAGCAGAAAATACAACAAATGACCTTTCGTCATATTTCTGACATTCACAAAAAACATATGGGTGACCAACTGCGTCATAAATACCCATTTAGAATACATATAAGTTTGACATCATATAACTTACCTTATGTTACGTCAGCTTCCATCTTTGGGCTCACCTATGACCCTCTGTCATTTATTTAGCCATTTCTAAATTTCTGGATGTACATAGGATTTTCTTCATGTTTCCTGGGAATAAAGCACAAAAAATAAATGCCCTTCACTCGGCGTTTTCGTTGATCGCACTCGACTGATAACATTTATTACCCGCACACGTATTACTTTCTTTACAACACAAAATGTTTTACAACTTTATAAATACGTCTTCGTATCTTGACCGTCCTTTTTATCAAATTACTTATGCTCAAAAATCTATCTCCACACGGATACAAGACCCCAGCCACATCGGCCAAAAATCTGTTTGTTAGACTTAGTCTACTTCTTGTCGATCGATTTACAGAACAGTTCAACCCTCTCTCTGAAGCCTCAATGATACAAATGCAGGGGTTTAAACATGGCGTCCCTTCTTATTTATAGACGCTACACCCTCTCTCCAGGCGTTTGCGTAACTTTTCTGACTTAAATGAACTGTATTTAAAAGAGTTTTTGATGTAACCACATACTTGTTACCTCCTTAGCGGCAGTGTTCATGAACATTTAAAATTTATTCTTATTAAATTAATCGGTAAATGACCTCATTTGATATGCACTATTTTCTGTCGACTTAGCGTGGGTAAACTAGACACGCACATCCTTCTGGAATAATCCACAGAAATGGCTTAGCAGTCTCAAATCCGTCTTGCTAAATACCAATTATCTTTTAGATAGATACAGGACCGTCATTTTACTGCGTTCACCGCTAAGTCTTTCATTTAAATATATTTATTCGACCTAAACTTTCTTCTGTATCCTTCCACGTTCGACACGTGCGGATGATGTCACGTATCATAGCGTGGGAAGGATGGTAGCCACCTCCTTGCCACGCGTCGCCTTCGTGATTTCAAGAAATGTTCAAGCTCCTCATCACAATTGACATGTAGTAACTTTCATACTTAAAACTCTGAGGGCACAATGGTCATGGGTTCACTATGTATGTATGTATGTATGTATGTATGTATGTATGTATGTATGTATGTATGTATGTATGTATGTATGTATGTATGTATGTATGTTTGTATGTATGTATGTATGTATGTATGTATGCAAGTACGTATCAGAAGTGTATTAAGACGAATATCTATGTATGTATGTATGTATGTATGTATGTATGTATGTATGTATGTATGTATGTATGTATGTATGTATGTATGTATGTATGTATGTATGTATGTATGTACGTATCAGAAGTGTATTAAGACGAATATAAGACGAACACAAATGCACACGAGCAACAGGGGAATTCACCATACTCAGTTAAATTCCCCGGCTGGGCCGGGATTCGAACCTGGGACCCATCAGAAACGCTGACCATTCGTCCAAGGAGCCTTTAAAGTCTACCAAACAATATACGGCGCAAATAGCTTTTGGCTTTACGTCGCACCGACACAGATAGGTCTTTGGCAACGATGGCATAGGAAAGGGCTAGGAGTGGGAAAGAAGCTTTTTTATGCTATTTGCTTTACGTCGCACCGACACAGATATGTCTTACGGCGACGATGGGATAGGAAAGGCCTAGGAAATGGAAGGAAGCGGCCGTGGTCTTAATTAAGGTACAGCCCCGGTATTTGACTGGTGTGAAAATGGGAAACCACGGAAAACCATCTTCAGGGCTTCCGCCATTGGGGTTCGAACCCTCTATCTCCCGAATACTGGATACTGGCTGCACTTAAGCGACTGCAGCTATTGCGGCGCAAATAGAATAATGACTTAATTGTAATTTACGTTAGGATTTTAAATATCGGGAATATTCTACTGCAATAGCGAGTACTGATGTGACGTAAGGGTAAGCTCAACAGAACCACTTCCATCATACAAACATTCATAGAAATCGGGTCAGTAATTAAGGTGGTTTTATATAAAGGCTGTGAGACCACTGTTCCGAGTAAAATGCAGTAGAGAAACTTGCGACAGTAGCGGGATGCACCCTTGAATAAGCAAATAATATTCGTCGATTCATTATATCTGAGATTACTTCATCTATCCTGTGACGCTATAGTAGGATAGCTAAATAAATACAGCAGCTGGTAGCATTTAACTTCTAAAGGTTTGTTAACGAATTACTAATTCTACACCTTAACACACACAGGTATACCGAATTCACAACTTACACTCATAGTGCATGATACATAATTTCACACTTAGCGCGCTCTCTCTTCTTTCTCACTCTTCATTCACGTAACTCACTCAGTCTTCTTTCACTAGCACTATAGTCTCAGTCAGCCTAACAGATACTTCGTTTCCGCTGTCACAATCCATAATTCACAGCCTGCACACGTCAGTCATGCAATTCAGGAGTGCATTCGCTGTCCGCAAACTCCGGTAGAACTCCGTTCACAGCCCTATGACGATATCCAGTGTTCTCTTGAACTCCGCTACAGCACACACGTTAGCTACACATCGGCTGGCCCAAGAGAAACACAAACGATGATAAGCATATAGAACGACTCTTCAGTCCTACAGGATGGACACTCCAACAGACTGCCGCTCTAAACACACACTCATGCACTAACTGAGCTCACATTGAACAGAACTCTCTCGAAGTGAACCAACCAACAGGTAAGTCACTCCGGTCTTATATATAACCGGACCAATCGTTCCTGAACCGTCCAGAGGCTGAACACATCCACAAAACTCGCCTGGTAATTTCCATTTGACCGCCGTGCCGCCACGAGCACCTAGGCGCAACCGTGAGTGGTACGACTAGGAGTGGTGATTTGGGGCGGGGGGCAGCTGTTGACCCCATGTTTCCATCGCGGGTCCTGCCGAAAGTCGGTGACTGAGATGGCGCACAGTTTCTAACTCTGAACAGAAGATAATTCCATAACCTGGCACCAGACACTTGGAATGAAAAGTTATACACTGATGTACGATTTATAGGTATAGTAAGGGAGGAGTTGGTTCGAGTGTAATGCTAAAGAATAGAGGAGAGGCAGCTAAGATCTGAGGTAATATACCGCGGGTTTACTACATTTAAAAGTTGGAAAATGAGTGTAGCAATATATAAATACCTCATTTGCTGAAATTTAACCAGCCAAGTCTCTCGTAATAGGGGTGACGTGTGATATAATATAATGAAATTTAAAGTGAATGGAAGAGTTCATCGCTTTATGCAATTTCTTTGTTCGTTCCTCACTAGCGTCAACTAATACATCACAATGAGTAACACGAGTCTGAATTATCTTATATTTGTAGAGTGTGGAAAAAGTGACTGGTGAATTCTGAGTGGGTGAAGCAAAGCGTATACTTTTCTGCAAATATCAGTTATTGGTTCATTCCAGGCTAAGGTTTGTAATGACCACAAGGCTTTTCACAGGCATTTGCAATGGTATTACCATTGCGTTTGATCATGAGCGTATGACAAAATTGTAGCCGTTTTGACAAATAAAAATTCACAAACAGAGAAGTATATACATACATACATACATACATACATACATACATACATACATGATGAAACCGTCCAATAGGACGTTTTTAGACATTTCGAGGAGCCTAGTAAGATATATTTGCCGTTTTCCGGATCAATTTATGAAATATTTGAGAGTCAATAGCATGTTATTCCCTGACCGAGACACGAAAGACGTTGCGCAAATTTGGAGGCAGGAGCCCTAATTACGCGTAAGGAGAGTGAGAAGCTCTGAGTACCGCGTAATCTCGGTATTAACCTCTCTATAGTGCAAAGGGGCTAGCGATAGGGCGCTATACTTAAAATGCTGCGTGTGTGAGGAGTCGTAGTTAATTTACAGGTTTTCAGCTTAAGAACTGTATATTACCATCACTTCCCTGCCTATTTCATGGATACCAACTCACAGATTTCGCGGGCTCGCTAATAATAACAATAAGGATGACAATTCGTCACAAGCCCAGGAAAACTACATAAAAGTGATCAGTGGACACCGCATAACTTGCCGTATTTAATGATGGGGAAATATGACTTACTTCTATACGCATCCATAACGATGCCACTTGAGACAGCATCGCAGTGACGAAGACCGGATGGCCTTTGGGGTTTTTCTTAAAGCAGAGCGGGGAATTCCCTCTACCCACATTACCCATATAACCTTTGCCGTCCTCACATTATGCCAGACTCAGCGGTAAGAGCGCGTGGTAACCGTTCGTAATAAAAATGGGCGTCGCAAATAAAACTAACCTCAAATGAAGTAAATACGATAGGCATACGGACAGGATGATGGATACGAAACTATATGAATAAGAAAACATAAACAGGGGCAAAATTGATTTATTAAACTAAAGGCATTAATATATTCACGCTACATTAACCACAGTATTAAGGAAAACACAAACGAAGCCAAATGGCCATCATAAAAGCTGAATATGTGCCGAGAACATTATGTACCATATTTATATTACGCAAAATTTACATTAAAGCGGGTCACGGCCCGAATTGAAAAAACATATAACTTTGGAGTTACTTGGGATGATTACATTACGATATTGGATTGACGCATATAACATTCTCTATGTCCTAATCCCATTTGGGATTCGCTCGTTAAAACGTTCTTAAATACCAGCGGTAGTTAATCACACTAGTATTTGATACATACACGTGTACAACATTAAAATCTGATATAAAATCATTACTCAAGGCTAGTCCAAGGCTTGTCTTGAATTATCTCTAACACAGACTCTAATGTACGGGCCGTCCTTACTCAAATTGAATAACACGGAAGCTAACAACCAATTTTTAGCTTTCGATCTAATTAAAAAATAAAATTACACAACGCAGACATCACTGACACACACACACACACACACACACACACCAAAGAATAAAAAAGCACAAACACTAGACAAATAAATCGAACACTAAAACAGTCATAGGAAACTCAAATAACGTCAGAAAGAAAATGCAAGCAAATAAAATGACTCGTATGGGAATTTGGAATAAAACACATAAACATATACACTTCTTCTTGACATGGTTTATTGGGATCGGAAACCAATAAAACATTAGCGCAGGGGCTGTATCACCTAATTAGACATGGAGGCGTGTCACCAACATTAATCTCCATGTGTTCGGAACAGATGTGACGTAGAAAAACTTCTCCCTTATTGGCAATGGAATGCAGTGTTTACGAGACCTGGCAAACTACCTTGTGAGAACGACCTTCACGAGAACATATCCTGACCGGTTCATTCAACCACACTCGACAGGGAGCTGACGTCATAATGCTGCACTTTCACTAACTTGAGACCCGCACTTCCTTCTCATAACTTTGCAGCTAAACCACTGTTAACATTTCGTAAAATAAATCGCGGTCTCAATTCCCTACAACATTCTGTTTCACGCCGATGAGGCCTTAAGCCTCTTTCATGTGAATATACGCACCACCATTCATGACTCTAAGACAAATTCAGGCCATTCATTTGGCAGTACTCGGGTTCATATCTCCCCTCTAGTCTTAAATATGGGCACATCTAGACTTCTCTATGTAACGCAGTCTTCCAATGCTCCTCTTTAATCATCTATATCTATATCCAGGCTCCTCGAGCCTTCCTCTAACCAGCCCCGGGGTTCAAACCACCCTATAATTTGTGCACACTTGGCTTCATAAACATCAAACCCGTAGTACGTTTTTCCCGTAAAAGCTACCTTCATTGCATAACAATAAGACTCAATCTAGGCGACGTCGAAAGTGTCCTTGGTCTCTACTTCGTAATTACGCCTGAAAAAAAAGCTCCATGCATAAAAAACAAAAATCTGCACTGGTGCTATGGACACATTACCCCACACGAATACTAATGGCGTGCAGCCTATAAAACAATGACCTCATCTCTCATCTCTTATCACACACAAATAGGAATATACTGAAAAAAGATACACACTACTATATCTACCCCAATAATCACTTCATCCCTCCTAACTAACGTAAAATAATGAAATAAGGAGCTCGAACATACATACAGCTTTAGACAACATCAACGTTACGTGAAATAAGACTCAAATTGGCACCAATCTGGCTGACATTTAACAGTAAACCCTGTATTTACAAATGATCTTTACAAGCGTGAAACTACCATCCCAGGCATGCTTAATATTTGGACATATAGAACTTAGCTTGTGTCGATCCCAGTATCCGCGGCGCTCAAATGGACGCAACCACCACAACGGATTAGGCCATCATCATGAAAAACTCCAGGATGCTAATAGTCACTCTGTCGATCCTTAGTGATATCACCATTGTCCTGGGTATGTTGAACTCCTGCAATTCAGATGGTGTTAGATATTTTCTCTTCACTGCAAGTAGTACACGTGTACAAAGATTCTGCCCTTAATATTTGGCGTCAATTTGCTACAGCCTGTGTACGAATATTAGTTCGATTCGCCCACCATTAAATTACGAGCTCAAAGTCCTGGCAAAATCAGTAATATAGCGATACGTATACGGATATCACGCGACCAAGAAACGCGAACCGATGAAGTTTACAGAATTTCACTGAAGTTAAATGGTCTGCGGGGTTTTATGCGGTGATAATTTATACCGTTTATACCGACTTTAGGATAGTAAGACAACTTATGCGCCAATCCGCACCTTGGCGTTACCTAAATTATCGTCACGTGTTGGGGTAACTACCTTAATTCAATTAAACTGATATCACTCACGAATCGGAATATTTTACACAACACAAGCATTGTGCATTTAAAATCACAGTCACAAATGATAATTCTCGACCATATCAACTGGCTTAGTTCAAATATCACCAGAATAGAGCGTCGTTAGTGAAATACGGTGTCGGTTAGCAAACAAGTATCACTGAAGAACAGGACATGAATAACAAAACTCTCCCCTGTCCTCGTACTCATAAAGACTCACTAGCTTCCATTTGAATCCTCGGAGTCCCTTGAGTGAATAGGATGTCGGTTCAAGTGCCGCTTGAGTTTAAACAGAGAGCAGTTGAAAGTGCAAAAACTTTCTATGATCTTCAAGTAATCAGCATTTCCACATACAGGCATTGGTA
Source organism: Anabrus simplex (assembly GCF_040414725.1). Classification (NCBI taxonomy): domain Eukaryota; kingdom Metazoa; phylum Arthropoda; class Insecta; order Orthoptera; family Tettigoniidae; genus Anabrus; species Anabrus simplex. The sequence continues at coordinate 227,303,711 of NC_090266.1, read as the reverse complement.
AAATTTTCGTTTGACACTCTGGGCATATCAAAACTCTGGAATATGAGCGCGATGACGGATTCCTCTCGTAATATCTTACTGGTTCAGTCCTGTAGTTTACAAATTTGGTTATCCTGATATCGTTGTTCGGTGACTGCCATTCACCCCATACTCCTCCTACCAGCTTGTGATTGGCTGATTTTGAACTTGTGGAATAAAGAGAGATGCAGCGGCTCTCTCCAGTGACTTCGTTCTAATTTGAATATCGTTGATATAAGCTGGTTACCGGCTGGACTCTTATATTAGCGCGGCCCAGTATACAACCGTCTTCTGACTCCTACATTATGCTATGTTATGAAATAAGCCCACGGTGCTATGCATTATCAAAATATATATCTGAAGCATATAACGATATGGTTCAGTGTCGTAGAAAGGCAGGGATTACATGACTTCATAGACTAGTATGATTAGCATGGAGTTTTGGTAAGGTATCTTCAGATTAGACAAGAGGAATAACTGAACCTATCTATAAGCAAGAGAAGAGAAAGGATTGCTACAATTATCGAGGTATCTCATTGATTTGTATAGAAGGCAAAGTATGCCCTGACATCTTGGAAGAGAAGGTGCGATCAGTGGTTGAGAAGAAGTTGGATGAAAACCAGTGTGGTTTCAGACCACAGAGAGGCTGTCAGTGTCAGATATTCAGTTTGCGCCAGGTAATTGAAAAATGCTACTAGAGGAATAGACAGTTGTGTTTATGTTTCGCAGATCTGGAGAAAGCATATGACAGCGTACGGAGGGAAATGATGTTCACCATTCTGGGGGACTATGGGATTAAGGGTAGATTATTAAAATCAATCAAAGGCATTTATGTTCAAAATTGGGCTGTTGTGAGGATTGATAGTAGAATGAGTTCTTGGTTCAGGGTACTTACAGGGGTTAGACAAGGCTGTAATCATTCACCTTTGTTGTTCGTAGTTTACATGGATAATCTGCTGAAAGTTATATAGTGGCAGGGAGGGATTCAGTTAGGTAGAAATGTAGTAAGCTGTCTGGCATATGCTGACGACTTGGTGTTAATGGCAGATTGTGCCGAAAGCCTGCGGTCTAATATCTTGCAACTTGAAAATAGGTGCAATGAGCATGGTATGAAAATTAGCCTTTCGAAGACTAAATTGATGTCAGTAGGTAAGAAATTCAACAGAATTGAATGTCAGATTGGTGACACAAAGCTGAAACATGTTGATAATTTCAAGTATTTACGATGTGTGTTCTCCCAGGTTGGTAATATAGTACATGCGATTGAATCAAGGTGCAGTAAAGCTATTGCAGTGAGCTCGCAGTTGCGATCAACAGTATTTTGTGCGAAGAAAGTCAGCTCCCGAACCAAATTATCTTTAAATCGGTCTGTTTTCAGACCAACTTTGCTTTACGGGAGCGAAAGCTGGATGGACTCAGGATATCTTATTCACAATTTAGAAGAAACAGACATGAAAGTAGCGAGAATGATTGCTGGTACAAGCAATTGTGAACAATGGCGGGACGGTACTAGGAATGAGGAGATAAAGGCTAAGTTAGGAATGAACTCGATGGATAAAATTGTACGCATAAACTGGCTTCAGTGGTGTGGTTATGTGAGGCGAATGGAGGAGGATAGGTTACCTAGGAGAATAATGTACTCTGTTATGGATGGTAAGAGAAGTAGAGGGAGACGAAGACGACGATGGTTAGTCTCAGTTTCTAATGATTTAATAATATAGGGGTATAGAACTAAATGAGGCCACAGCACTAGTAGCAAATAAAGGATTGTGGCGACATTTAGTAAATTCACAAAGACTTGCGGACTGAACGCTGAAAGGCATAACGGTCTATAATAATGATGTATTGTGACCGTCTCAAGGTCTCAGCTGACTGAATATGGGCAAGCGTGTCACGGGAATTCGCTTTGTCGGCTTGGTGCGGGTGACCTTGGCCAGGTGATAGCGAAAACCTGTTCCTGACTTGAAGAGGGAGGCTTGCCGGCTGGAAATAAGTAATACAAAAATAACCGAGAGCGAGAAATAAAATGAACCAGAATATGTTCGTCTGTAATCACAGCGACGCATAATTAATAAAATATTTAAAATACTCGTGATGACTTGATACGCCTAATCAGGAAGTTACACATGAATCATTTAATTGAACCATGTTAATAATATCAAGTGTGAGTTACAAAAATTAATAACTGAATTTTCTTGAGGGATTTCAACGATTTCGGCTAGAAACAATGTGAAATTATTTTATCAAACCCCAGGAGAATTTAGTACTTGAGTCGACTTCACTTCCGAGAACGAACGCCATGCTCGATATTTAAGGCGTGTCATTAGGAGACCAGCTCTCTTACTCTTACCTCATCTTACTTACTTACTACTCTACGTTCGCAAGCTTTCACGCAGTCGCCTCGTGCTCTACTATGAGTGGACCTCATCGCAGAACTCCAAGGGAAGGCTATCGTCAGTGATAGGGAACTCACTCCTGTGTTCAACATTTTTCTACAATCCGAGTTGGTGTTAACACAGACGTCGAAACGCTGATAAATTTTAAAAGTACGTGTTCTTTTCAGTATACGTTATATGCGTGCTCAGGATTTCTTTTAATGCATTTGATGCAAGTTTCAGCAACTTCACGAGTGTGACCGTGGAAGGAGATCTCAACGTGATCATCGTAAGAAGATGGATGTTCGTATCCAGGACTCTACACATTTCATCATGGTGAACTAAACGCATTGACCAGCGTCGACGGGCCGGAATGCAGGAGCTTTCGCCTTAGAATGGGTGATTGGAGATCCCGGATTTCGAGATGTGCTGACAACTAAATAAGTTAAGTCGACTACGTCTACTATATCTGTCCTATGTAGCTCTTTTCTTCTACTCTAATCTTTCCTTAGATTTATTTTATATAACCTAAATGATTTGATTTTCACAGTATTTTACTGCTTTCTTCTTTAACATGTGATAGAACTTGGAACTTAATTTGCATTTTTCCGATGAGTTAGGACCACGTGTTGTCGAGTTTGACGGTAAGGGATCATTTGAAAGTATCCATGTGTTATCGAAACCTTCCTTTTGCATAGCACGAATTTCGGTATAATAGTGAGTTAATCTGTGTTTTTTGTATTCATTGAGATGATATTTTCGTGATATTTTCACATTTTCACGGTAGTTGAACTTTTACTTGTGCCTCATAGTTGTGATCACGTGTTATCTGGATATTAATGCCGAGGCTAGTATATGAGTTTATTTAGAGTACATTCGTTATTGAATTATGTGGCTAATGGATTTGTTGATCGTCGAGAAATATTCAATGAAGATATGACTTGTTTTGTGGACGCTGATAGGTCCACATAATTTTCATGGCTACACATGCGTGATAATTAGTTACGATGAATTCTGGTCGTCATTATACTGTGGTATTGTACGTATAATTTATGGGAATTTGTACGTACTATAATAGTCTTCGTGAAAGTGAATTTTCATATTTTAAGTGTAGTGATATTGCAATACATGAGGTGGATCATGTTAAAATGGTATTGCGGAATCTTCGAGATGTGACGAGGTTAGCTAATTTAGTAATGTGTTCCAATAAGAAGGACAAGTCCATGCGATTATTGCACTCTATATTTCCGGATAATATCCTAATTGTGCTCATGAGATTCAGTAATTACAAGTTCAAGGTGCTTGTGAATATTATTAAGAAGCATCAGGTCTATAGGATTTATCCTCTATTAAATATTCTGATACGATCGCAACTCAGAACCAGGCAGGCTCATTTTATATACCTTATTCCGTACTAACGCGGAGACTTTATTTTCTACATGATGGATGACTTAATACGAATGGTAAGATTGGTTAATACATGTCGATAATGTGTAAATATTGTAGATATTTCTTCTGTAGTAATTTCCAATAGTTAGTTGTAGATTTAGTGATTTTTCAAGTGTCATGATGTTCATTTTCTATGTATTGTGTTATGTTGATATGTGGCACTTTGTCGTGTGAATTCGTATGTGGACAGGATTTCAACGTGGAGGATATTTTCCCATATTGATTGATTTTCTGAAAGGTCATAACACTAGTTTTGTTCAGTTAATGATTATGTAACGATAGGTTTTGTTAATAGTTCTCACGAGGAGATAAGTGGGAAGAAATTACAGATATATTCGACGTCTCGAAATAACTTAAAATAAACAAAGGCAAATTCAAAATTTTCAATTAAATATTAACTTAATTTTTGACGAACAGAATTTCATCCACATTTTGACAAGGTTGTAAAACTAATTAATTTTGGAAAATTTTTATTATACCCTTATTAAAATGAGTTCATTTTTCAGATTGTTCGAGGAAAGTTCTCGACGACCTCATTTTTATTACGATTAAATGAAATTTCAAATTGTTAAATTAATGTTCCAAACGAAGTAAAACAATGTTGCCTCAAAACTCCGTTAGAATGGTAGGGAAGCTAAATTAAATGTACCATCCCATTTGGAATATTTTTATTTTTCTGTTACATCAAGAGCAAAATAATTAAAGTGAAGTAACGATCATTTACATAATCATAGATGTTAGGATGGCTAATTTATTTAAAATGTTATTTGAATAAAAATGTTATATGTTCTTTACTAACTAACTAACTGGTTTATTAATGAACAACACAGGCGATTAGCCCCAATACATGTTCACAATAGAGCATAATATTAACTAGCTACTACTACTACTGTCCGGCCATGTCATCACCCTTGGTGAGAGAAAGGCCACCCTCCCGTCGATGACATGGCCGGCCCTCTCCCTGGGGTCTAACTATGGACCCCCATAATCCTCACAGGTGACAATGTGATTCCCTCTCACCAATCCAATGCGGCCCATCCACTTCACTGGCGCCGCTCCCTTCTCCTATTCCTCTATTCCCATCTTATCTTCTTAACTCTAATCTGCGTGGGCCCCTCCCACCCCCTTCTTCATTTGGAATGGGCCCACCCCCACTCCGTCTTTATACATGACTAGGGAGAGAAAACCACATGCCATCCTGCACTCCTTTGGGCGCGCCATGGAGTCCATCAGATGCTCCGGAAACGTGCCTTCAAATATAGGTCACCACGGCAGCCATCCTTTTTTCCCCATGGCACGTCCATGCTTCCCTTCTAAAAAATACTCAATTCCTAAGCCACTCTACACTATCACGTCATATAAATAATTATTTGAATAAATAAATAAATAAATAACTAAATATAAAATACCCCCTACCCACATATAAAATAATAATAGTGATGTCAATAATAATAATAATAATAATAATAATAATAATAATAATAATAATAATAATAATAATAATAATAATAATAATAATAATAATAATAATAATATAATAAAATAATGATAATAATCATAATAATAAAGTAATAATAATATTAATAATCAGCTGGCCAACGGTAGATTCCCTCTATGAACCGTTTGCCTTACTTGCAGTAATTAATAAACTTAAAATATCACATATGCGATCCCGGAGCAAGACTACACCTTCCACCGACTCTCCTTTCTTACTCAGCACATTCCCACACCGCCATTGTTTTTCTGTTTGACCTACTCTGCTTTGGTGTGCTCAGGCCAACCATGCCTATGTTTACCTTCAGCATTTTCATCACCTTTATTGTTCCCTGACCTACTCCAAAATAAACTACCACAGCAACATTACACGATTGCATACCAAACCAGCCATAATAACAACAATATTCCTTCATTACATTCCAATCCACCATACCACAACTTTTACAAATCCTCGGTAACATTGCTTCATTTCATTTCATTCCGTCATAGCACTCCATAATAAAATTACCTCTCCATCTCCAAAAAATTTCGGTAATCATATACCAACACCTCTCCAACATCATATTTCTTCGTCCCTTCTACACAAACAAACCAAAATTTACAAAATGATAATAAAATCATCTCTCTCCAACTCCAAAAATTCAATACTCATACCAGACACCAATACAATAATACCACCTCCCAACTCCTACGAATTCAGCCGTAAATAAACCATCTCAATACCAAGCCATACATCACCTCATAACCACATTTCCAACACCTCATTTCTATATATACCACTTCTACTTCTCCGACAATTACACTCACCTTCTGCCTTCCACTATCTTATATCACCACTTCTCCCACACCACATAACACCTCATACAACACCAACTCCACATACAAATAGCCAAATTACATCACTACATCTTCATACTTTTCCAACACCACATTTCAACATCTACAAATACCACCCACTCATATACCATCACATTAGATACAACTTACTCATGAGTACACCCTCACTTCTCCATACCTTTCCAACACCACATTTCAACATATACCACCTCTACTTCCAACACCACATTTCAGCTCTAGCACACACTCGTCTACCATCAAATAAATCTCCATCTACAAATACCATACACTCATACATCATCACAACCTTCAAAATATCACTTCATCTTCACCTACAAATACCAAACACTCATTCCTCAACACTACATTATTTACTTACTCGCTATATTATTGTTTTTTGCTTCTTGTTACAATACCCTCATTACTTTGCGCAACTCTCCACATGTCCCTTAAGCTTCTATTCCTCCCTCCGCTAAAACTCTGATTCTGCTCGAAACTCTCCCGGGTTAACACTGACCTTACTTTTTTACCCTGATCTTGTCTTGCTACACCACTACACTCGGCTCTCTCAGCTTCTTGCTGCTCACTCTTCTTGCCCCCATCACCCATTTGTTCTTCAGCCTCTCGACTGCACTGTCCGTCCACTGCTCTTTCCTTGCCGTTAGCACTTGTCATTTCTCCCTGCCTCTCTTCACACGGTACACTGTTACTTCTGGTATTTTGCCTATTCTCTCCACTAATCGCTGCACTACACTCTTTTTCTTCGGCCTGTCTTGACTTCTCTAACTCCATCAATCTATCCGCAGACCAGATCCTCTTCCAGCTTCTGTCTGACACCACTAGATTTTGACCTCTAATAGTTGCCCTCAGCCCCTGTTTTACAGCCAGTATCTTGTGTTTTCTGAGAATCCTCTCATTTCTGATCGCGTCGCTTCCAACGTCTCTCTTTATCCATATTTTCTCCCTCTGGACGTTTCCCGCATTTGTTAACACAACATCCGCCATCAACGTTGAAAACAATTGTAGCTTTATAGGCCTGTTGCCTCTAGTTCTCCCCACTCTCTGCACATCGTCAATATCTACTTCACTAAAATTTATTTTCATTTTCCCCTGTATAAGGTCCACTACTTTATAAGTAGTAAGTACTTTGCCTTCCCTCGACTCCTCAGGCACTCCATAAATAAACAAGCACTTCTTCCTTCTGTATAAAGTATTTGCTTCCACTTCTGCTTTCAACTTGCAATTCTCCTCTTCAAGTCTTCCTACTTTTTCCCTTAATGCTACCACTTCCTCGGTGTTATTTCTCGCCTGTGCAACGATGTCGTCCGTTTTTTCTCTTATCCATACTTCCATTTCTTCAATCTTACTGGTTTGTTCTTCAATCATCTCTTTTATTTGCCCAAAAGGGCAAACTACTGTCAACACCTCCCTTACAGCTCTTTTGATTGCATCCATATTTTCCCTATCCTCATTTCTACCAGATGACGGGCCTGGGTTCAACTCGACCCCCCCAACACATAATAAAATTATAATCACTGCTGCCGATAACAATAGTACTCCTTTCCTCTCCATATCCATTTTACACCCACCTGGCTTCTTTTCTTCTTTCTTCATTCTCCTCTGCCATCTTCCTATCGTCACTCTGTACTGCTCTATGCCAATCATTATCGGCCCACTTCTCGGCGACCTTCCAGCACTTCACACTCTCTAACTCCACTCCCCCTCTCGGGACCCACAGCTCACTGCGACCTCCTTCGTCCGTGGCTTAGGCAAGACTGATGTATATGTTCTTTACACTAATAACAGTGTTGATTTCTTAACCTTATGTCAATCCTGGCACTCACATCAATTTTAACTCTAGTTATGTGAACTGAGCGCCCCTGGGGTGTCTCTTACTCGCCGACGAACCTAGTATGCGGGCACAGTATGTATGTTTTAATGATCTCCTCTTAATGCCATAGTCCCTCATCGTGATTAACATCCTTTCCATCTGTTAACTGTCATATGCATTCTCTAGATCTACGGAGCATAAATATAACTGTCCATTCTTCTCCTAGCATTTTCAATTGTCTGGCGCGTACTGAAATTAGGATACTGACAGCCCCTCTGTGGTCTGAAAACACACTGGTTTTCAGCCAATTTACTCCCAAGAACTAATCGCACCCTCCCTTACAAAATCCAAGTGAACACCTTGACTGGTATAATTTACTGATCAATGAAATACTTCGATAGCTGTTTCAATCTTTCCTATTCCCTTGCTTAAAGGTAGGTGTCATTACTGTTTACGTCCAATCGGATGATTTTTTCTAATATTCCATATTAATGGAAGCCATTTCATCCCTGCCTTGCCATATATTTCACCGTTACAGGTTTAATTTCATCCAGCCCTGCAGTCTTTTGACATTGGTATGTTTTTTTGCTTGTGGCTTTACGTCGCACCGACACAGACAGGTCTTATGGCGACTATGGTGTTTGTTTACCATCCTTTCCACTCCTGCAAACGTAATTAAACAAGCAAGTATGTCTTCCTCGCCACGAGATCGTTTGTTCTCGATTTCTCCCGAAATACTCCTTTTTACGTTGAGAAGATATTCAAAATATTCCTTCCGCCTATCCAGTGATTCCCTGAGTTCTACTATGAGTTAACCTGGTCTACTCAAAAATAATCATTCCCTTCTCCACATCCCTTTCTAAGATTCTTTATTACTCTACAGACAGGTGTCCCTGTCATTTGACCTATCCTTTGCAATTTAATACCGATATCTTACTTCTTCATGTACTCGACAATAATTATTTATTTCTCTCTGTTTCTTTCATCTACATACAATTCCCTGTCTGCATCCGTCCTTGTTTGAAGCCATTTCTGATACGTCTTCTATTTACTTTTCCATACAACTCTTGCTTCATCATTTTTCCAAGGTTTTCGTTTTTTCTCATCCTTACACACAGACATTCCCTTGCTGTTTCCACTACAGCATTCCTGTATGCCATCCATTCTCGTTCTATATTCTGAAACTGCTTACTATATATTCTTTGGAACTTTTCGCTAATCATGTCCATGCACTTGTATCTAATTTCCTCGTCCTGGAGACTATCTAACCTTTTCCGTCTGCAGGCAGATTTCACCTTTTCTACCCTAGACCTAGAAATATTTCGATACAAATCCAATCGGATGATATTTTCTAATATTCCATGTTAACGTTATTAGTCTATGAAGCCATTTCTATTTTGCATGCAATAGTATTCCTAGTGCATAGTCCTTCTCCACCATCTGCCCACCAGTTTCCAACACCTGTTAATGGCACTTTATAATCTCCACCTCCTTATCTCTCCTTACCCGAATACCATTAACTCCTATCATCAAAAAAGTTCTGAAATAGCCGCACAATCGTAACAGATTTCCTGAATTCAAAGTCGGTTATGATATAATCTATTATGGGTCTTGTGCCCCTACCCCCGCATGTGTAGCCTCTTGCTTGAAGAATGAATTCGTAACTGCTAATGCCATACTGGCAAAGAAGACCTGTAAACGCTTCCCATTCCTAACAGCTTCCATACCTTCACCACGTTATCCATCACTTTTTCCTATCCTTCAGTTCTATTTTATAGTCTCCCATTGAAATGGCTATTTAGTACTATCCTACTGTTCACTCTGACTACGACGTCACCCAGTGCTTCATGAAACTTGTCAAATTGATCCTCAACTTCACATTCACATAGTGGGCAGACACAATTCTCGTTTTGATTCTTTCATGAGCACCATAAACAGATGAGTTACGACAGGCATTAATAAACTATTTCAACTGGATAAAGAGCTCCTGCAGAACGTTATCGAGTTCCTCCACAATTTCAAAGAGGCCACGGACAATTTTAGAAGAAAAACAAAACAACCCTCTCGAATATACTACTGTGAATCCGAGCCACTGTGAAAACAACATCCAAGACAGAGAATGTGTGAGGGAGGTAAAGACGCGATCAGAGCATTTTCTAATACAGATGCCTGAATTACAGTAGATATGAATTATTAGATTACACCACTTCTGTCCCCTGAGTTCATCCATTAGTGATGCTTCCTTTAACGGAACGAAATAAGGTGCTTCAAGAAGATGGGCGCTTATAACGTAACTTCTTTGAACGCAAGGAAAATATTAATCCTGAAATGTCTGAGGAATAACCATAAAAGGCGTAATCAACGGTTGTACAGTGATACTAAATACGGCTTGTGTATTTGAATGGCAGTCCGTTCCCGGCTCTTTCAAGAATAGCTTCAAAGATTCTCTCCATTCCCGCCGAAAAGGCAAACAAAAAGACATTCAGCCGTACAGCGTGTGTCATTAACGACAGAAGAACACGCCTTGTTCCAGAACATATAAATGACCAACTATTTTCGCACAGCAATTGAAAGTAGTAAGATCTGTAAGAAACCCATCACCGCAAACACCAAAATAATAATAATCTCAATTATTACGGTTTTAGATGACGTGATCTTAAACTGGGTCAACTTTTTTGAAGCTAAATAACGTATGAGGGTGTGAAGATTGGCTAATTTGCACTTCAAAGGTGAGATCACGTCCTTATTTACACCTACATACATACATACATACATACATACATACTGTACCCTGATGAGATATCCCCTAGTTTCATGATTTGATTTTGATATGAGAAATACAGATATATTGGAATATTAAATAAATACAGTGTCAGTTTTGTGTGGACGGGAGAATTTCAACATGATCGCGACAGTCCGGCGCCACGGTAAGCTTGTCATTAAGGGGAAGAAGGTTTCCTGGTCAAAAGATAAGAGGATTAAAATCTAGAGCTCACAACAACAGAATAATTACTACAAGGAAGTGAAAGAGTATATATTTCGGACCAAGGCCGAGCAGGTGTATCGCCAATACCGAGAATATGACGTACCGGGTATTTTCACGCCCGAGGCATTTGGTGTGGCCACGTTTAACAGGGAGAGATTTAAAACTAACCAAAGCGGTGTTGACCAATGAGAAAATTTATCGTAGGCCGCAGATGAACCAACATAAGAAAAACTCAGAGTGAACTCCAGTTAGCTTCTCCGATAACAATAATTAAATTATTCCAACCACATGAGTGAATAGAGGGGATTTTTGTGATATCGTTCCCATGTTGAATAATGGTAATCGTAATAAATTAAAGTAATGAATTCGTGGAAATGACCCACGCTATCTCGCCATTGGTCGAGATGAGCACGCCATCAGGGACGCCGAGTTAGCGCGCGAAAGGTGGAGGACAGAAATTAAGTGATATTTCCATGATCACCGAACGATATGAGTTCAGAATACGACACATGAATGTGTATCACCAGTGTATTAAGTAGGATAAAGCAAGAGATCCAACTCCGCCTGCATATGCCGATTTAGGATAACCAACCCCCTCTCCAGAAGTTGACCGCGGATGACCCCGGCGGGAAATCATATCGTCCATAAAAGTCCAGTAGCAGACCTCACAGTACTCAGTTCTTGCCAGCAGCAGTTCTTACCAGTCACCAGTCGTTATCGGTCACCAGTCGTGTCAGTCGTAATGAAGTAGTTGAGACTCTGACATGTTGACTCTGTAAGTCAGTACCTCGGGACGCATTCGAAGTCAGTTAGAGCTGAAAGTACGTGAATTATTAGGAAAATGAATACGAACAGTGAAATTATCCAAGTACCGAGTGTGTATAATCAGTACAATTGTATGTTGAAATTAATGAATGTCATGTGTTTAAATAATAACTAACTAACGGAACGCCGATAGTACCTTTGGAAGGCAGTGTGCGGAGCCTGAAGTAAACACCTCAAGATAGACGGTGAATAACTATCCGAGCAGGGAATTATAGGAGCTAGGCGATGATCAAGACGGCTTGAAAATAAACTAGGAAGTGCCGGTTGAAGACGCGATACGCGCCGGTTCAAATGAACGACATTTCGTCGTAATGTGTCACGACGTGTGTTTCGGGCGTATATGAAGAGTATATTGTGCGAGTGTCAGGGGTCTAGGAGCACCTATAAGTGTTTTTTTGTTATTAGTATTCTTGTGTAAATTAGTGTAATAAGGTATTAATCATGGGTAGTCACCCAGAAGTGTTTTATTGTGTAAAATTTGTATTGTGCGACATGATGGACGTGTAAATCACCATGGGGCCGTAAGGCCTATATCTCCTCCGCTACGAGACAATGGAATTCTACACAGGAATGAGTACACAATTTTGATATTTAGGGGATGTTATCGCGACTAAACGGGGTTCAGTATAAATTAATTATGGTTACTGAACATGGTCCGCTTCCCGAGTCCATGATTTTATTTTTTTGTTAGACGGACGAACTAATTTATATTAACGTAATAATGGGTTAGATTAATTAATTTGAGCATTTGTTTGTTGTATATAATGTAAATATGGGATATATTTCTTTCAATTAATGCATGCTGTTTGTAATACTTTGACTTAAGTTCATTTCAAGTGTTAAATTCTTTTTTTGTGCTAACCCATTTATTTGAATTTCATTCACTGCGGTGATCATTTGTAATTTAATTAGGAATAATTTCTATTAGACAGCCAGATTATGAAAGAGCCAGAGTATGGAAGATTTGTGTTGCGTACGGAAGGTCATTAAAATACTAATAATAATCATGTTTGTGAGTCGACAAAGGAAAGTAAAATAATAATAATATTTGGGCGTGTGCAAGTTAAAGTATAATAATAATAATGACGGTGCTTCGTGAGTTAGCCAGTGCAAATATAATAATCAAAGTGGAGATGACATGTAGCGTTAAAGACTTTCATTCGCGTAGTCAGTTTGATTTTTACGTAAATTTTTGATTTTACGTTTTTGGACTTTAATTTAACCATTAAAATTTTGTTTAAAAGCGATATAGGCACGTGAATTAGAATGGTCACGATATGTTAAAAGCCCAGAATGATTTGAGCCCATATTTAGAGTTGGAAGTCATGAGGGACGAATATCCGGCGTGAAATAAATTGAGCCGTATTGTTTGTAATGATGAAATAGATGAATCTCAAGGCCTAAGATGATATAAATGCATATGCCGGTGTTATTAGTGGTAGAATCCACGCACCGAGGATTATTTTATGAATTAAATGTTTGAAGAGTTCCGATGAAAGGAAATGGACTTCAAATTTGAAGGAATAGTTTAGCAATCGCCGGCATTGGAGGTATTTGCCCAGCCGCGATATGCCATAGGTTGTGAGATGTGTCTTGGGAGGACAGGTGTCCCCATATAAAATTAACGGCAGTACGAAGTTGAAGGTACGGTCCCGAATACCGTGTGGTCCCGACCAATATAAAGCAGATCTTAGTGGTTCATAACGGGATTTAACATATGTGACTAAATTCTAAGAGTGGAAATTAAAATATCATCTTTCCATTTTTAATAATAATAATAACAATAATCATACTCCAAGTGAATCTTGTCTTAAATCGAGTGCTTTGTGCCAAGATACATCGAAATTGTAAAAGGGGTTATGCGTTAAACATATTAAGAGTGAACTACCGTGTAACAGGCGAAATTAAGTTTTTTTAAAAATAATAATAATAATAAATAAAAACTAAGCTACTTTTTTTTGGTTGTTTTTGAAGAATTTACTTTTTTTATATTTTGGACATAATAATGATGTTGGGAGATGAAATGAAAGATTTGAGATTTTTAACTAATAATAATAATAAATAAAATATTTGAAAAAGGAGAAGAAGAATAACCAATGAAGGTACTTTTTTCTTATTTTATTTTTTTGATGAAAATAATAAGAGCGAGAAGTTGAAGTATTATAGAAAGGATGATTACGGGTTACGATAATCACGATTTCCACTATTAACACTAATAATAATAATAATAATAATAATAATAATAATAATAATAATAATAAAAATATTTATGAGGAAGCTGATCATTATATTGTGCGGATAATTTAGGAGGAAGAACTAACCTTCGTTTGAAACGTCGGCAAGGGTTGGCATATAATCATCCCGGATGACAAATGATAATAATCAAATACCGGATTATAATCGAAATTAATGATATAATAAAATTAATTGATGGTAGTCAAAGTTTATGCTAATGATCAGATAAAGAATGGTAATGATATTATTTGATAATCATAGGAGGGTATGCTAGGGACAGTCATCCTGTGTCGAACTGCTCCGAACCACATGTTGGGTTTTCACGGGGAGATAGCGGTAGATACGTAAATAACCCACGGACGGCACATGTTTGCAGGGTCAGAGCAGAGTAATGAACCTTTCCGTACGTCTTGTCGTATTGACAAGTGTAAATATTAAAGTAGCTTTTGAGTTAATGAACTCTACCTGGTGTGTTTGTGAATCTGGAAATAATAGGCTAGAGTTTGTCCGTATTATAAATTCCCGTTTTTTCGAGGCGATAACATTTTCTACGGTGGGTGTCCGGCTCACCAGAATGTACATACCGGAAGTGTCTCATGTCCAAACGGAACGAGGAGACGACAGTAAAAAGTTACTGTCGTGCCTTCGTCGCCGAAAGAATATCTCCAGCGGTGAAACGTCCAATCATACGGATGTGAATTCGATCCCCAGTAACCAATTGGGACGAATTCACCAGATGTTTTACACTACCAGAGTGGTGAGGTAAAATCCAAATATTATGTCATTTATTTTTCAGGATTAAAAGTGTCCCAATGTAAATTTGTCATCATGTGTAGTATGCAAAATAAGTGAATAAATTGCTCCTCATTGCAATTTCAATAGGAAACAGCTTCCATATCTTTTCATTGTAGTTAGTCCAGTATGCCCATGGAATTTAAGTTGTCACTTCCCAGTCCTATTGTGGAGTCAGAATTTTGTATCCATGAATGAGTCGTCCCCCGTGACCTTAAATTTTCATGCCCCGTTCATCCCTGTGTTCATTTGATGCGCCGATATATATATTTTTTTGATATAAATTTTTTTTTAATTCGTTTTCGAACTGATCACCCCTGAGATAAATGCTAGTCTGGGACTCAGGAGGTGGGCGGGTGCATAATGGCGCCCAACGTGGGGCCTATTGCATCATGTTTGAGCAACGGGTGACTTTATAATTTTTTACGCAAAAAAAAAAAATCTGAACTTTTTGTTGTATTAGCGACGATATCATTAGCGAGCAGCTCAGTGCCCGATTTCATTATAAATAGGCCCAGTTGTTTAACTTAAATATAAACCCAATCGGGATATTTAATTAAATTTTGACCGCATCACGGTTAAGTTAGTGGTTTTTGATATGTCAAGTAGTATTTCATGTTAAAGTAAGGTTAGTTTCGAACGGGGCTAGACTTGATAATTATACAATAGTATTTTATTGCTATAAAGGCTCATTAAATTAATAATTCCCTATTCTATGAAATTAAAAGTTATTGTGATTTAGTGAGACTCCACATAAATGTAACTATCCATGGGCAGGAATTTTATATAGGCAAAATTTATTAGGAATACTGTATTTGGTAAAAATGTGACTGAGAACCAGATTCAAGTATTAATAAAAAGATAATGGAACTGTGTAAGTTAAATTTAAATTATTTCAAGACAGGTGACTTCAAGGTTTTCGTCATGGTATTATCGATTGTTGTTGTTGTTGTCATATTCGGGAATGACTGATGATATATAATTCAGGCATAATAAGCACGTGATGGCAATTAATATGCAAATTTGAATTACGTTATATAAATTATTCGCTATGTGAAAGCGAAAAATATTGTTTGGTTTTGAATTTGGAAATTTAAAAATTCTAGAAAATATTAACGAGGATATAACCGTATGATAGGGCCTAGACCCAAAATTGTCGTAATCGTGTGCGATAGGATGAGAGGCTGATCGGCCCTCTTTTCTCATTTGATATAATGTCAGACGAAGGTGGGGAGCGTCCCCAAGGTGAACAGTTAGAAGGACAGGGAGAGGTGAAAGCTCTCACTTTGGAAGACTTAATGCGAGTTATGGTTCTAAATAAACAAGAACTCACGGAACAAATACATGCCGCTAATGTTTCATTAGAAAATAAAGTCGAGATGGTACAGGCCGCGTGTGAATTTAATAAAATAAAACTCACAGAACAAATAGCTGAGGTTCATGCCGCCAGTATATCACTAGGACAGGAATTACGGGACCGAATGACCCAAGTCCAGGAGGCGTGTCATTTCGCTAAGGACAAATTGAAAGGGCATATCGACTCTTGCATTATTAGTGTCAATGAAAAGGTTAACCGATTCAGGGATGAGGCGTTACTAGAACGTAACGAAATTAAGGAGAAATTAAAGGCCAGTATTCAGGAGATTTCAGCTCAGAGGTTGGTCGACCGCGAAGATTTAAAGGCGCACATCGAAGAGGTGAGGGGTGAATGTCGCAAGGAAAACGATATCATCCGAAGCCACGTGGAAAGTAAAGGTGCACATACTGCAAATACTTTGGACAGGCACGAAAAGGGAATCGATGAGTTACGAGGTGAAACTGTTCGTACCCTAGTACTAGTAGCCGGTCTCAGAAATGAAATTCAGGATATAAAAACGAATTCGGAAGATCGTAGCCGTAGACTTACACAGTGTGAGGAGGCAAATATAGCATTGTTCAGAAAGACTGATGGGTTAGCGGAACAAAGCCAGACGATCGCTGACACAGAGGTCAGAATAGTGGAACAATTTAAGGTCCACACGGGGCAGAATTCAGTGTCCAAGCAAATGCCCGACAGTAATACCGAAAGGCTGGAAGAAATTAGAAAGGATCTGGAACAGGTCAAGGCCAGGTTAGAACAGCCAGGGTCACTTCAGGACTTCCATCTCCAGTACCGAGAGTTCGAGACCCCAGACAATCAGGGCTTTCATAAAAAGGAAGGCATGTCACAAGCCGATACGACCGGACTTAAGTTTGAAGTAGGAGACGGATCGTCATCATCATCAAATGCCCTTCCGACATCTGTGGTCCACGTCATCAAAATGTCAGACGACAAACCACCTAGATACGACGCTCGAGGACATATAACCCCTAAAGGCTTCATCCGCGAGATCACTAACTATATTAGTGAAAATAAAATTCCGGCGGAGCGGCAATTACGAACTGTAGAGAAGTTTTTGGACGGAGCACCTGCAATGTGGTTCAGGGCCTTCTTATACACATTCGAGGATTTCATGGGATTCCGACAGGCGTTTTTACAAAAATTCTGGAGTATCCAAGAACAGCAAGATCTTAGGTTGGAGTTGTATTCTAGACGTTATTCAACATCGTCCCCAACTAAA
The DNA here is from genome assembly GCF_040414725.1 of Anabrus simplex. Classification (NCBI taxonomy): domain Eukaryota; kingdom Metazoa; phylum Arthropoda; class Insecta; order Orthoptera; family Tettigoniidae; genus Anabrus; species Anabrus simplex. The sequence goes on along the minus strand of NC_090266.1, from coordinate 227,286,266 downwards.
TATTCAGAGTATTTCGTATCCCAATTTCATAAGATGCGGGAATTAGATAATCCGGTCAGTGAGACAGAACTCATTAGCGCTATCGGGAAGCAGTTACCATTTGAGGTCCAGCGGATGATGATTGCGTCGAATATTCAGACTGCAGTGCAAGCGGAAGCTTTGTTACGTCAATTAGATCAGACCACGTATCACTCTAACCAGAGGCAACCCAGGCCTAGAGAGCAACAGATAAATAACGTCGAGAGGCAGACGGAAACTAGAACCATCAGTACTAGAAGCCAAGGAACGAGTACCGATCCAGAACCCAAGAGGATGTATGATCCAGGATGGAGACCCCGACAATGGAATCACGGAGGAGGATTTGCGGAAGGCAACTGGCAGACGAAGCATGTTAAATTCCATGACGAAAGGGGATACCGTGGATATCGGAATGGAAGGAGCGAAACTCAGCCGTACCACCGAAGAAATCAGAATAACCGAAGGCCTTACACGGAGGAATACCGTAGAAATGGGGATGATCGACACCCAGAAACCCAGCAGTACCTCGATGAGCTGAAGAAGAGGAAATGGAAGGAGGCAATCCAAAATCATGACCGAAAGGATGACAAGCCATGTAGTGTTTGGGACCGAGACGATGGGAAACCATACATAGAGGCGACGATACAAAATATGGAGGAGCTACATCAGGAGACCAAGAAATATTTAGAAGACAAATGGAATAAGGAGGCAAATGGTAGTCGCAACGGGGAAAGGAACGCGCCGTTGTCACATTCTCAATATAGTAGCCAGCTAAATCCAAACGCGCCTAGATTCGAGGACGAACGACAACTCGGAGCTAGGAGGAAAACGAGAGAATTTGAATAAGGCAGAGGACGACCAAGAAGAAGACGAGGACGAAGGAGAGGATGAAGAAGAAGATGGAAGAGAAGAAGAAGTCCAGCTGATCCATAGGCAAATAGAAGCAAGACCATGCCCAGAATGCGGAGAGATCGACAGTGATGTCCAAGATTTCGTTAACAGGATCCACCTGATTCAACGAGAGAATGAAGAATTGAGACTCAATAACCAGAATCTGTGGGACGAGATCAGTCACCATCAAAAAGGAACGAAAGCAGTAATCAAATCATGATGAAAGTATGATGCGGATATATAAAAAAATCTCATGATTATCACAAGATTTTTTTTACCGAGCAACAGGAAAATGTACCCTGATGAGATATCCCCTAGTTTCATGATTTGATTTTGATATGAGAAATACAGATATATTGGAATATTAAATAAATACAGTGTCAGTTTTGTGTGGACGGGAGAATTTCAACATGATCGCGACAGTCCGGCGCCACGGTAAGCTTGTCATTAAGGGGAAGAAGGTTTCCTGGTCAAAAGATAAGAGGATTAAAATCTAGAGCTCACAACAACAGAATAATTACTACAAGGAAGTGAAAGAGTATATATTTCGGACCAAGGCCGAGCAGGTGTATCGCCAATACCGAGAATATGACGTACCGGGTATTTTCACGCCCGAGGCATTTGGTGTGGCCACGTTTAACAGGGAGAGATTTAAAACTAACCAAAGCGGTGTTGACCAATGAGAAAATTTATCGTAGGCCGCAGATGAACCAACATAAGAAAAACTCAGAGTGAACTCCAGTTAGCTTCTCCGATAACAATAATTAAATTATTCCAACCACATGAGTGAATAGAGGGGATTTTTGTGATATCGTTCCCATGTTGAATAATGGTAATCGTAATAAATTAAAGTAATGAATTCGTGGAAATGACCCACGCTATCTCGCCATTGGTCGAGATGAGCACGCCATCAGGGACGCCGAGTTAGCGCGCGAAAGGTGGAGGACAGAAATTAAGTGATATTTCCATGATCACCGAACGATATGAGTTCAGAATACGACACATGAATGTGTATCACCAGTGTATTAAGTAGGATAAAGCAAGAGATCCAACTCCGCCTGCATATGCCGATTTAGGATAACCAACCCCCTCTCCAGAAGTTGACCGCGGATGACCCCGGCGGGAAATCATATCGTCCATAAAAGTCCAGTAGCAGACCTCACAGTACTCAGTTCTTGCCAGCAGCAGTTCTTACCAGTCACCAGTCGTTATCGGTCACCAGTCGTGTCAGTCGTAATGAAGTAGTTGAGACTCTGACATGTTGACTCTGTAAGTCAGTACCTCGGGACGCATTCGAAGTCAGTTAGAGCTGAAAGTACGTGAATTATTAGGAAAATGAATACGAACAGTGAAATTATCCAAGTACCGAGTGTGTATAATCAGTACAATTGTATGTTGAAATTAATGAATGTCATGTGTTTAAATAATAACTAACTAACGGAACGCCGATAGTACCTTTGGAAGGCAGTGTGCGGAGCCTGAAGTAAACACCTCAAGATAGACGGTGAATAACTATCCGAGCAGGGAATTATAGGAGCTAGGCGATGATCAAGACGGCTTGAAAATAAACTAGGAAGTGCCGGTTGAAGACGCGATACGCGCCGGTTCAAATGAACGACATTTCGTCGTAATGTGTCACGACGTGTGTTTCGGGCGTATATGAAGAGTATATTGTGCGAGTGTCAGGGGTCTAGGAGCACCTATAAGTGTTTTTTTTTGTTATTAGTATTCTTGTGTAAATTAGTGTAATAAGGTATTAATCATGGGTAGTCACCCAGAAGTGTTTTATTGTGTAAAATTTGTATTGTGCGACATGATGGACGTGTAAATCACCATGGGGCCGTAAGGCCTATATCTCCTCCGCTACGAGACAATGGAATTCTACACAGGAATGAGTACACAATTTTGATATTTAGGGGATGTTATCGCGACTAAACGGGGTTCAGTATAAATTAATTATGGTTACTGAACATGGTCCGCTTCCCGAGTCCATGATTTTATTTTTTTGTTAGACGGACGAACTAATTTATATTAACGTAATAATGGGTTAGATTAATTAATTTGAGCATTTGTTTGTTGTATATAATGTAAATATGGGATATATTTCTTTCAATTAATGCATGCTGTTTGTAATACTTTGACTTAAGTTCATTTCAAGTGTTAAATTCTTTTTTTGTGCTAACCCATTTATTTGAATTTCATTCACTGCGGTGATCATTTGTAATTTAATTAGGAATAATTTCTATTAGACAGCCAGATTATGAAAGAGCCAGAGTATGGAAGATTTGTGTTGCGTACGGAAGGTCATTAAAATACTAATAATAATCATGTTTGTGAGTCGACAAAGGAAAGTAAAATAATAATAATATTTGGGCGTGTGCAAGTTAAAGTATAATAATAATAATGACGGTGCTTCGTGAGTTAGCCAGTGCAAATATAATAATCAAAGTGGAGATGACATGTAGCGTTAAAGACTTTCATTCGCGTAGTCAGTTTGATTTTTACGTAAATTTTTGATTTTACGTTTTTGGACTTTAATTTAACCATTAAAATTTTGTTTAAAAGCGATATAGGCACGTGAATTAGAATGGTCACGATATGTTAAAAGCCCAGAATGATTTGAGCCCATATTTAGAGTTGGAAGTCATGAGGGACGAATATCCGGCGTGAAATAAATTGAGCCGTATTGTTTGTAATGATGAAATAGATGAATCTCAAGGCCTAAGATGATATAAATGCATATGCCGGTGTTATTAGTGGTAGAATCCACGCACCGAGGATTATTTTATGAATTAAATGTTTGAAGAGTTCCGATGAAAGGAAATGGACTTCAAATTTGAAGGAATAGTTTAGCAATCGCCGGCATTGGAGGTATTTGCCCAGCCGCGATATGCCATAGGTTGTGAGATGTGTCTTGGGAGGACAGGTGTCCCCATATAAAATTAACGGCAGTACGAAGTTGAAGGTACGGTCCCGAATACCGTGTGGTCCCGACCAATATAAAGCAGATCTTAGTGGTTCATAACGGGATTTAACATATGTGACTAAATTCTAAAGAGTGGAAATTAAAATATCATCTTTCCATTTTTAATAATAATAATAACAATAATCATACTCCAAGTGAATCTTGTCTTAAATCGAGTGCTTAGTGCCAAGATACATCGAAATTGTAAAAGGGGTTATGCGTTAAACATATTAAGAGTGAACTACCGTGTAACAGGCGAAATTAAGTTTTTTTAAAAATAATAATAATAATAAATAAAAACTAAGCTACTTTTTTTTGTTGTTTTTGAAGAATTTACTTTTTTTATATTTTGGACATAATAATGATGTTGGGAGATGAAATGAAAGATTTGAGATTTTTAACTAATAATAATAATAAATAAAATATTTGAAAAAGGAGAAGAAGAATAACCAATGAAGGTACTTTTTTTTATTTTATTTTTTTGATGAAAATAATAAGAGCGAGAAGTTGAAGTATTATAGAAAGGATGATTACGGGTTACGATAATCACGATTTCCACTATTAACACTAATAATAATAATAATAATAATAATAATAATAATAATAATAATAATAATAATATTTATGAGGAAGCTGATCATTATATTGTGCGGATAATTTAGGAGGAAGAACTAACCTTCGTTTGAAACGTCGGCAAGGGTTGGCATATAATCATCCCGGATGACAAATGATAATAATCAAATACCGGATTATAATCGAAATTAATGATATAATAAAATTAATTGATGGTAGTCAAAGTTTATGCTAATGATCAGATAAAGAATGGTAATGATATTATTTGATAATCATAGGAGGGTATGCTAGGGACAGTCATCCTGTGTCGAACTGCTCCGAACCACATGTTGGGTTTTCACGGGGAGATAGCGGTAGATACGTAAATAACCCACGGACGGCACATGTTTGCAGGGTCAGAGCAGAGTAAAGGTCGATTCACACATCTCCGGGACGTGACGGCGCTCTCCGTTTCCGTATCCGTCCTTTCCGACATGAATATTTCACGTCTGTTCTCACACTTCAGTTCCGTGCAGTTATAAGTCGGCAATCAAGTGTTCCATGATGAGTTTTCTTAGTGATGATGAACTGTTAATGATAGCTATAATCTTGGATGAAGAGGAGAAAGAGAGGAAGGAACAAGTGATTCCACAAACCAAGAGTTTGTCAATCCACAGCTCCAAAACTTACCCCCTCGTGGTGGGAATTCGACCAGAGAAGCTTTCTGCATAAGGGATAAGTTAAAAGATTATTTCTGCTCAGAAGCTGGTTCAGTACCGTGGCAAGAACACATATGAAAGATGTCGATAACGTCACTCAGTGAGTGGCTGATGACCTTTCCGATATGCTAGTATATTAAGTTCTGAGAATGTCAATTTTTAGTAACATAATTTGTATATTATGATTATTATATTATTTTATATAGGCCTACTGTATATGATTATACTCGTATAATTGTTATAACAATTGTTTATAATGTTATGTTTATAACTATATTAAATTTGGATTGAAATTCACATTGTCACAGGTACATAGGCGTCGACTTGTTAAACATTTAGAAGGTGGTGGTGGTGGTGGGGTTGTGCAATAAAGTGATGTATTAGTAAATTATTTACTACAACTACTAGAGAAGAAGGTATTAATGGTATTAGTACACTACATTTGCTTTTAATTACTTGAAAAATTAAATAAATGAAATTGTTGATTAATTTTTAATGCCTCTGACTTTGTAGCAGAAAAAATTGGTTACCTACCTTCAGCTTCCATTTTCTCGCCAATTTCCTCCCATACACGCTTCTTCAAACCACTATCCATATATTTCGAATCAGCTAAATTATATAGAAAAGAGTGTGCCTTCACTAATTCAATCAGCAGTTCGTCCTTCATTTTGGGAGATAAAGTTCAAACGTACACAGATAACCTCAGTACTCTACGAAAGCAGAGAAGCAGGAAGGCGCGATGAGAGAAATCACGTCCGTGAAAACAAGAAAATATCGTTGGCGAGCGAATACGTATTGCCGGCACGGATCACGGAGAAGCACTGAAGGTCACGGCGAATGACGTCAACGGAAGTGTATGAACTCATCCCTTCGTTTACATGGCGACGATATTTTATTTTCACGGAAGATGCCGTCACGGCACGGAAAGCGCCGTCACGTCCCGGAGATGTGTGAATCGACCTTAATGAACCTTTCCGTACGTCTTGTCGTATTGACAAGTGTAAATATTAAAGTAGCTTTTGAGTTAATGAACTCTACCTGGTGTGTTTGTGAATCTGGAAATAATAGGCTAGAGTTTGTCCGTATTATAAATTCCCGTTTTTTCGAGGCGATAACATTTTCTACGGTGGGTGTCCGGCTCACCAGAATGTATATACCGGAAGTGTCTCATGTCCAAACGGAACGAGGAGACGACAGTAAAAAGTTACTGTCGTGCCTTCGTCGCCGAAAGAATATCTCCAGCGGTGAAACGTCCAATCATACGGATGTGAATTCGATCCCCAGTAACCAATTGGGACGAATTCACCAGATGTTTTACACTACCAGAGTGGTGAGGTAAAATCCAAATATTATGTCATTTATTTTTCAGGATTAAAAGTGTCCCAATGTAAATTTGTCATCATGTGTAGTATGCAAAATAAGTGAATAAATTGCTCCTCATTGCAATTTCAATAGGAAACAGCTTCCATATCTTTTCATTGTAGTTAGTCCAGTATGCCCATGGAATTTAAGTTGTCACTTCCCAGTCCTATTGTGGAGTCAGAATTTTGTATCCATGAATGAGTCGTCCCCCGTAACCTTAAATTTTCATGCCCCGTTCATCCCTGTGTTCATTTGATGCGCCGATATATATATTTTTTTGATATAAAATTTTTTTTTAATTCGTTTTCGAACTGATCACCCCTGAGATAAATGCTAGTCTGGGACTCAGGAGGTGGGCGGGTGCAATACATACATACTTACTTACTCACTTACATACATACATACATACATACATGCATACATACATTATCATTATATATTATGCCTTTCAGCGTTCAGTCTGCAAGACACTGTGAATTTACTAAACGTCGCCACATTCCTCTATTTGCAGCTAGTGCTGTGGCCTCATTTAGTTCTATAACTCTTATCTTTAAATCGTCAGAAACTGAGCCTAACCTCCGTCGTCTTGATCTCCCTCTAATTCTCTTACCCTCCATAACAGTGTCCATTATTCTTCTAGGTAACCTAGCACCTTCCATTCGCCTCACATGACCGCACCACCGACGAAGTTTTATGCGTACAGCTGCACCCTTCGGGTTCATTCCTAACTTAGCCTTTACCTCCTCATTCTCAATACCCTCCTGCAATTGTTCCCACCTGTTTGTACCAGCATTATTTATTTACGTATTTAAATGTATGCTTAACTTCATCCTCTCATTTATCAATAGTATTTTACTACTTAAATACATTTTCTTAAGTTTGTTATCAGGTAACATATATTTCTTTGTTTTGCAAATGTATATCTTTTACTAATAATTTTTTCATAACCCAGACTTGTAAAATGTTGAAGGTTTCATATTCTCGAAGCATTTATAGACGATGATATCTTATTTCAGCTTACTAATTTATATGGATTTTGCTTAACGAAAACAAGACCAACAATAATAATTTACTTAAAGTTATTGTCCCCGAAAATTAATGGTGATCTTATGAAATATATCTCATTTACTATAGTTTATTATCGACTAAGAATGTTATTTAGAAAACGAAGAAATAAAGACGTAATATTTAATAAAAACTAGCAGAGACAAACCAATATGTACACAGGAACACACATTGGTGAAGGTCGAGAGCACAAGCAGTGAGTGAGCCAAGCGAAACAAACTCGGGTAGACCCCATCTATCCGAGAGGTACAATGATCTCTGCAGAACAAATACGGCAGGTTAACGACCACGAAAGCAGGTAACGGGCACGATTGAACTCATTTCTAACAAACGGCAGAAGTAGTCGGTGTTAACCATCAATGGAAATGTGTTGTCAAATGGGTAAAGGATCATCAGTTGTGAACTTAAACAATTAAGCTCCTATCTTAAGAAATAAAACTATAAACTTGTTCCTACCCTTCAAATTTTCCCTTCGTAGTTCGTTTTTGTCCTGGAGTAGTTATACAGAACTCGAAAGTAGGCTGACTTCAAGTTTTTCTCTCTTGTGTTCCTTTGTTTGTTACGAAGTCTAGGGAAAACGAGTCAATGTAATTTCTGGAAACTTGGTATTTAATTTTAGTGACGGCTGGTTTGTGCACTAGGCCATACATCACACCGCTGCAAGAAGGCTGCCTCAAGTAAAAAACAATGATGTTTCAGGCTAAGCTCTCAAAGTTTTGAATCAATGCAGGAAAATATTGAATACTATTTTAGGATAATGATACTTGTATACAATAGTCCTCTGATATTCGACATTAGAATAGCACAATGCGCTATGAACATGCATGGAATTCGATAAGGAATATCCACATTTTAAAACAGTACTGCATTAAGGATCATCAACGTATTGAGGCGATTATGGTCTTAAACTGAAGAGGAAAGATATGGTATATATATTAACAAAATTTTTATATGTGCCCCATTAGTGAGATGGCAGACATCGAATTGATAATCCGTTTCTTGCCACGTACGCTGGAGTATGTCTGGTGTTAGTTGCGATGGTTGCAGTGTTCCTTTCTCTGAAATGCACTAAGTCATAAATAATAGTATTCATGTATCCAAAGTAGAAGTCCATTGGAATAAGAATGGGGCTTCTAAGCGGCCAGGGTATAGGGTCACATCTACTCATCCAACCATTCGGAAAATGAACATTCAAAGCGTAGCGTAATTTAATTTTAAAATAAGATGGCGTCAAATGTTAAATGAAAATAGCATGGACACCGGTTTCTTGTTTTATTTATTCTATCTGAGAAAAACAAACTTAGCTTTCTGATGGATGGTCCACATCCAAGTGCCCCGGCTACACAGCACAAATGCCGACGCCCTGTTCATAGGGAGGGTTACATTAACCCGTCAAGGACAGACAACGTTTACTAGCAGCGGTTTCATAAAACACTTCTTTCCTCTTCAGATTGAGACCACAATCGCCTCCACCATGGGTATCCAACTTGAAGTAGTAAGTTTTAAAAATATGAGTATTCATTTTCGATGACCCCCTGTTATAGTAGAAGTTCACAAATTTTAAGTCATACGTGGAAAATTCCACTAAAGGCAGTTTCCTAGTAAGTGGTCATAGGAATGCCAACACTTACGCTTAAAGCCATAATTTTAATCAATAATTTAAGTACATTTGTATTTGAACGATCTATTCCACAGCTCTAGCAATACCCTGGTACAGGCAATAATGTTTACAAATTACTTTTACAGAATTTGTCACAGCTGCATTGTTAATATTCTGATAATAACATTGATTCTACCTAGTTTATTTGAAAGAGATGTATTGGGCCTTGTAATAAAGATTATAGTCCAATTTATTAGGAACAGCACTTAATGTAAATCTGCCACAGCTTTACGGTCGTATGCCCTTTCTGATGTTAACTCAATAAATATTCACTTATTAATGGTGGTGATTATTGTTCTAAGAGGAAGAACAACTGGGTAACCATCCTCTATTTCACTTATTGAGCTTTTGTGTGATGATTTATAGTGTGGAGTGTTTTAGAGCTGTGTATTACGAAGAACACGAAAACTCAATCCCAGAACTACAGGAAAAAAAACATACACAGTTAAAATTCTCTGTCCGTACAGAATTCGAACCTGGGGCCCTTTGAAGCGAAGACCAATACGCTGACCATTCAGCCTATCAGCTAGATTATAAGCAGACCTTAGAAAGTTGATCATAATTATCAGCCTTTCATACAATGGTCTCAAAAGAAAACTGCCATTAGTGGAATATGGTAGTCTTCTAGCAGTTAATTTGTAACTCTCCTGTGATCATAAAACTGAACCATAGGCTGTAAGAACGTTAGAGACACATTTCCCGCGACAGAGAATGTTCTAAGCAGATAAAACTAATCAAAAATGACTTTACATTTATTGACTATTTTTGATGAAGTGTATCCTTTCCCTGCTATTGCTACTCATCTATGATCGATGGAAAAACACGGTAACTGCAAACATTAACCCCTCAACGACGGATACAAAACCTCTAGTAATCATTTCAAATGCAAAATCGTGTGTTATACTCTTATTCTAAGAAGTTTGGTTAACGTAGGATATACCTCTCTATGGACACTGAAAGATTCACGAATTTCATACACGTCATTTTCAGTACACTACGCAGCTGTAAGCAACAAACGACTGATTCTAAGGTGAATGGTGCATTACGTTCGCTCATATATAATGTACATATCTTGCCTCCCTATATATGAGACAATTCGAAGTAGTTCTTTCGTTACTCGAACTTGAATTTGTCCTCAAGGAGCCTGTTGCGAAAATAGCAGAGATGGTATGGGTTTCGTTTTAATGAGCCATCCGGTTTCCACTTGCACTTGAGTCAAAGTTTTCCTCCATAACCATTATAAACACGAACAAGGAGAAGAATATGTGTGCAACCACCAGTAAAGTGCTAAGTTTTGTTCTGTTTTTACTTCAGAAATCTGTATTCTTAATGCTAATGAAATCTGTAAAGTTGTTAAGTTAGTACATGTGCGTGTATTTGTGATTAATTGGGATTGTAAATGGCCCAAGTAGTCTAATTATTCTTTTTACATTGCATGGACGCCGAGCCAATGTCATCCAATCGTTTAGAGATCCAATGAAGGGGGAATGAGAGTGTGATTAACGCACTGGCCTACCTGCTAGATTTCTACCTGGACGGCTTAAGTTCGAATTTAGGTCGATACCGGATTAGAATTTTCACCTGGAGGTGATCTTCAGGGCCCATTGATCAGGAAAAAACGAGGATGACTATCGAAATCAGAAAGCTAATTACGCGAATAATTGCACGAACACGAGGGGAACGAATCATAAATGGGATAGGGTGTGTGTTGAAAGTCCTAAACCTGGGCCAAAACCGAAAGTAAGCTCGAGTGTCTTCAGCGACTCGAGAAATGTCTGGGATAAGATGAAGAAAGTTCTGTGCAGCTTCTTGGTTAAATGGTCAGCGTTGTTGTCTCGGTTTTGATGGTTCCGAATTTGATTCTCGGCCGGGTTGAGAATTTTAGCCTCGTCTGGTTAATTCCCCTGCTCAGGGTTTTCGGCGTTACTATTTGTCTCAATACACACCTCTTAATTTACATACAGAACATCACACTATCAAGTACCATACGAACACACAATAGTGAATAATTCCCTCTACATCCACAAGGTCATCGCTCTGCAAAACAAGGTCAAGTCCACATGTGTGACAGAGGTCGCGCCCACAAAACCACAACAGTGTGGGCAAATTGACCGGAGATTGTCACGATTCGTTGAAACAATTTTCAGCATACGGAGGGTATCGAAATTCGATCATCCCTGCAATGAATATGGAAAGATTGGGCAATTATTATCACAAATAGTTATTAGCTGGTATCTCTGACTGAATTAATGTGTACAATGAGTTGGTAATGGTAATTAGAATTCTTTTGCCTTATGGATGCAGCTGTCGGCAAGGATAACATACTCTTTGTTTACAATGGAAGTAATAATAATAAAAATATAATAATATTTGTGACATCGATAAGGACACTCCTTATTGCTAGGCAACACTTCGAATATCTGAATATGGTGAAGCCTTGTGTAGACACGCAGAATATTAAGAACTATACGTAATTCTGAAGCTTGTCAACATATATCACAATTTTCGTTTGGGGTACCACCTAGGGAATTGAAATGAACTCTCTTCGATAGAGAATTGTAGTGGTTATGAGTTGGCACTGCCTGGTTTATCACTCCAGTTTTTGAAATGCACCTAAAGAACCTTCAAATTTAAATCAGCCAATCATAGCCCAGCTTGCCATTATAGGTAAGTTAAATCTTGGCCTCTCAGAATCTACAGTATCTTGACTGGTGCATCGATGCATTAGGGCCTCCCTCACTCAAGGGGCCAGGGAAGTGTGCAACTCTCATAAATGTATACCTTTGTTCAACATTAAATTTCTCTAGAATTTATGAATGTATTAGATTAAATTTAACCTGTTGTTTATCGGAAACTGACAGATAAGCACACAATGTATCGATGATCTAGTTCAATTTTCTTCTTAGCTATTAAGTTACAAATATTAGTCGGATTTACAAATTCACAGAAAAAAGTTTCAAATTCATGCTCCTTTTTCTCAGAATGTATACACGTTCCTAATTTTAATTTTCTTTCACTTAATTGTGACAGTATTATTTAGCTATGGTTGTAGAATAGTTGCTTCAATTGTAACGGATGTTTTTTTTAAGTTTGTATACTTGCCCATGGTATTTTATTACCAAAAATAGGCTTCAAACTCAATAAGAAAAAAATATTTTCCAAACTACTTAACTTACATTCTCAATTCTACTTCAGTACATAAAGTAGCATGTATGCAGTATGTGAGTTAAGTTTCCGTGTGTTATCTTTAACAGGTTCTGAGGAAAAGGAACATTTGATGATAAAAATATTATACTGAGAAAAATGCATTTAATGAAAACTCCTTCATTTTACAACTTACATTAGTGCATTCCTGGAGAATAATCATCATCATCTGCTTCTAGCGCCTCCTAGGTCTTGATTCTCTTCCTTTTTTCCACTCTTTGGTCATTTGACACACGTTCCTTGTCAACTTTTCGCAAGGCAGTTGTGGTGTTGAAACCAGATTTTATGCCCATCCCTTCCAGAAGTTTTAGCCTACCAACTGCTCCTTAATTAAAATTCACCACAGCATCACAGACACCTATTACCACGATGTCATCCTCTACAAACACAGTTTTTGGCAGTATTTTCGAAATGCAGTAATTAAAACTTTCATTCAAATTCTATGTGGCTCCATGTGAACATCTTTTCAACAGTTTGTTATCTGTCAAGTCCCTTTATACTGGTCTGATAGCTTCTGTTACTGTATCTGGTAGTGAATGTTTGTGTTGATACGTTGCTCCTAATAATAAAGCTTTCTGAAATCCACATCAAGAATCTGCACCTTTGGGGCACAGCACATGCAGCGGATGGGTGTCAGTTGATGCCTTATGTAAGAATGATGCCCATATTGCAGTCTTCATTGCTTTCAAAGAGTGTGTATTACGCCTAATAGCTGGACCTTAATACCTCTATAGCAAATCTATTTCACCAACTGTCAATCTGCCTGCACCACCTACAACCTACACTTGGAAAGAAAACACCACCAGCAATGTAAGTTACAAAAGTAAAACCAAAAAACTGTTGCTGTTTATAAACAAGCATTTCCGCTAAACAAAACTGAGACAAAAGAAAAGCAAAATGCGGACAAAGGACACGTCGCCAACATAACTACGTGTGTTAACAAAACTTCCCAAGGAGTTTCAACACCACACTTTCAGAGAAAAGCAAAGACTGTAAGGAGGGGCGTGGCACTACTGAACGGAATGGAGCATGCTCTCTTTAAATATTTTTATACAGCGTAAATGATGCAGCAATATACTTGATATATATATATACCATTTTATTCAGGAAACTCCCAGAAATATTTTGCAATTAAAAAAATTGCAATTTTTTACATTTTCACACTTCCCAGGCCCCTTAAGGCAGTGAGCGGGCTGGAGCAACATGTAAGGTAGGTGGCTTTCTTGATCATGATCATGTGAAATTACTTATTTACCGTACTTACTTACTTGCATGTGGCGACTGAGATTTACGACCTTTCGCCTGTAAATTATGACGGTTAATGCTGTGCCGCGTTTACTAAATTTTAATGTCTGGTTTTCTAAATTAATTTAGCTTTGTCAAATGTAAGCTTTCTAGGTACGAATGTAACCACCCTAGTGGATAATGACTTAACGAAGCGCGAGTGCAGACACTCGTTTCCCTTGTTCATTTTGATTTCGAAATTAGAAATTTCCCTTCTAGCATTTTCGATTGCTAATCTTCCTGCCTTGTCATACAATTTATCCACTGTGTCACTGGGCCTTCTGCACCGCTAGATTTTATTTTGTAATTATGTTTTGGGGTCGCTTGAGTGGGATAAGCATCCCTTTTTTCTTATGTTTGACCTATTTTCTCATTGAACGTTTAGCTAAGTGACTTTAGGCCTGCTCCTACATGTTTCACATTTTTCTGATCCAAATTTAGATTTTGTTGCGTCCCTAAGAAGTAAGGTTAGCACGCGACAAGGGTGTAAAAGCTTGTGTGCTACGAAGATTTATTTTTCCCTTTTGGAATAAATTAAATATGTGCCTTAAATTTAATGTCAGACTCTTAATATCTGGAATGCTGGGATTTCGTTTTCCCTGTGATGTGTTAATTTTACTATGTATGTCAAATAGGAAGCTGACTCTTCTTGGTTGTGCAATATACCAAAGATTGGTCTTAACTTGGTAAAGGCTAATAAGCCTTGAGAACTGGGAGCTAATTCTCATCAGTTGTTAATGGAGCGCTGTAAACTAAGTTCGAAAAATTGCAGCTAGTTGCCGTTGTTATAAAAACTTTCAAAAATATTTTGTTATTCGTTGTTGTTGTTGTTATCGTTGTATAAGAAAGCGTTGAGTTATTATTCAAATAATAATAATAATAATAATAATAATAATAATAATAATAATAATAATAATAATAATAATAATAATAATAATGAAGTGCATCCTCCGGAGAGGCCTGGTGAAGATATTCCGAAGCGACGTCCTATAGGCGACCTGAGCGTCTGTGAGGATGGGCCCAACCTAAGATGAATTCTAATGTTGAAGACGGAACAAGCACCTATACTCCAAGCCAGAGAAATTAACCAATGAAGTTGTTTTCAACGGCCCGGATGGGAAATGAACTCGGGACCCATTGAACCAAACGTATTGGAGCCAGAAACTATTCAAATTGACGTGAACTTTTATTTTACCTATGTACAGTACTACCAAGCATATTTTTGACAAAGGGTGTGGGTATGTAAACAATTCAAAATTCTGCTCAACAACACATGCGTTGGGAGGCTTCAATACTTCCACAATCCATACATTCTCGGTTTTGTATTTCACTGAGTTGTTCTTCATTTTTACGAAGATAAGACTGAGAGAGGACATATTTCCAGTCCTGGAGGACATTGTCTCCAGCAAATGTACTTTTACTTCCTCTCAGACTCTAACACTACGCTGATTATTAGTTTATGAAACTATCCAGTGCCTGTGCATATTAACTTTATCTTATCCGTCGAAATATGTATTCAGTTAACCTGCCGTAAATGTTTGGTTATATGACAACATCAATGTGTAATTCAAGGTGATTTCGTTTGACGACTACAAATCGTCTTCATTGTAATTCAATGAAGTTTTAGAGTATTTTCTTGTTCTTAATCTCTCGGCTTCGGAGAATTTTCAGTTCTCTCTTCCGAGGTCCCCAAAATCCTATTCTTTACTTCACATTTAAATTACTTGACATGTAAAATACATTAATAAGAACAATTGAACAATAGGGTTTCAGCGCGAATAAACTCAAAAGAGACGTCTGAACAGCATCAATCGTTCTAAATCCCTCTTGCCACCCCACTTGATCCTCACCAGCCATTGAAACCGCTTTCCGTGGCGGTTGACAATTATTTCGAGAGTTGTATAGGGCAGAATGGAGAGGAGTGAAAAGCAGTGGAGTTGGAAGCTATGATAAGTGGTGTGTAAAGAATGGAAGGGCAGTGCTTAAGCATTGGGGGAGGGAGAATAAGGAAAGGTAATGTAACTCGATACCACATTGTGCTGGTGTATACACGAACGATTTTATTTACTCCATAGAGTTGGAGAGGGTTCACCTCCTATTCATACCAAGAAGAATGGAGGATTTGCAAAACTTCAGAAGTTACGCTTTAGCTGAAGGACTCCTTCATCTCAAGAGTACTTCATTAAATGTTCAGACATGAAATCTTAAAAGCAATTCGGAATGAAGTTAAGTAATACTTGTAATAAAACGTACTTAAAGAACCATTTTCTGCCATCAATCCAAGTGGCCGTTCTGAAAATCTAGAAAACGGTACCTAAATACAATAATACAATAATTCAAAACTGAACATTCATCATGAAAATATAACGTGATTTTGTTTGAAAGTATAATTCCAAGTTTAGTGAAGAATGTGGACGTTCTCTCGAAGACGCACTGAAAGAAATGGTTAAGGCTTTAACATTCTCTCGAAGTTATCAACATAATCCGAAATCGTATGAAATACATGAGATGATATCAAATAATGCGATTCTCAGCCTTTCAGAGACCATATCGTGGGCAATTCTGTGTTTATAAGACTAGTGCCCGGTACTAGCAAATTTACTCATAAACACGATTCCATTATTATTATTATTATTATTATTACTATTATTTGATTTCAGACGTTTAACTCAAGTATAAAGAACTAAATCTGTAACGATTGTGAAAAACCGGGTAAGTTACAATGAACTTCCTAACAATTACTTTCCTTAAGATTGATCATGCCTCTCAGCCACGTACGGATATGCAGACTATCAGAACAATTGTCGCTGTGTTCATTTTCATATGCTTATGTGTACAGGAAAATGAACCGTACATACATTGTAGCATGGAGCTGCTGCAGAAATGTACGCATGATTTCCTTCTACAGTACAATGCAAGTAAGTTTCATATTCCTGTACACATAGGCATAGGAATATGAACACAAGGACAATTGTTCTGATGGACAGCATATCCGTACGTGGGTGAGACGCGTGACCAGTCTTAAGGAAAATAATGGTTAGGAGGTACATTGACATTTACCCGGTTTTCCACAATCGTTACAGAAATATGGCGTATTATTATGTGTGAGGTAGTTTTCAACTCGTTTTGATTATGTTGGAGATAATTTCGTGGGAATTAGGTCGATGCATCACTAGTTGATTCGTCACAAACACGCTCACTACGGCATTTATTCATACCATAATTAATAACAATCGTCTGTCTTTTATTCATATTAATATTTATGCTTGTACGTTGACTACTTAAAAAGTATGACACTCACGTTTTTAAACTAGCACATAAACACTGCAGTATGAACCTGTGGAATGACTATTCTGTATTGAGAACCAAATACGAACTACTTAATTTTAACTAGCAAGATACCCCTGCTTCGCTACGGTATTATACTGAAATTTATAATTGAATGCTTATTTTTTTAGATATATAATCCGCCGAAATTCACGATCTGACTCGTTTTCTGCGAGAATCCACCAAAATTCCCGATCCGACTCGTTTTCTATTAGATTACGGCACGTTTCCTTCCATTTTCAATCTTCCTTTCCAGCAATCGATTTCGTACTTCCCGGGCTAGGCTCGGGTATTCCTCCCGGTCAGTAGGGTCCGTAAATCTTCGCCATCTTTTCCTATAATCATTTTTAATATGGATAAAATCCTTCAGGAGATCCGGCGTGGTGTCATATTGGGTGCCTTGGTAGCACCAAACCCCCGGCCGGACTGCATTCATAGTTATTACCCGTCCAGGAGCCGTTTCCAGAGCGGACCGCACATTTGACGACGGTCCGGAACATTATTATTATTATTATTATTATTATTATTATTATTATTATTATTATTATTATTACTATTATTATTATTATTATTATTATTATTATGTTTTGCTGGAATGGCTGATGACCGGGAAAACCGGAGTATCCGGAGAAAAACCTGTCCCGCCTCCATTTTGTCCAGCACGAATGTCACATGGACTGACCGAAATTTGAACCACGGAACCCAGCTGTGAGAGGCCGGCGCGCTGCCGCCTGAGCAACGGAGGATCCTTATAAGTACATTAAGAACAGTAAAATCAATTGGTCTAACCTCCTTCTACACCCCAACGCCGTTAAGTTTACTTACCGCCACGCCCCCCCCCAAAAAAAAATTAAAGGAAGGCTTGTTTCTTTACGTTTAAAGGAGATTCCAAACACCAATGTCCACGTCTATTACCTTCAGTTTTTAGATATAAGTATCACCATAAAAATAATTTATTTTTATTCACTTCATTTCACACTACTCCCTCCCCCTTCCCCTGAGTGAACTTTCCCCACAAAAAATACTTGTTTCTTTAATAGTAAAGGATCTTCTTAATACCAAGTATCACGACTCTAACTTCCTGAGTTTTCGATTTATGTGTCCACATGAAAGGAATTCAACTCCTTTACACTCCCGCCCTTCAAGATGGTTTCCCCCCAAAAACGCGTTTTCCTTTGTTTTTAAAGGAGATCCAAATACGAATTTTCACGTCTGGAACAACTTTAGTTTTTATTAGATGTATGTATTCTCATACAATTAAGTCAATTAATTTTTCAATTCTTTCACCCCCCGCCCTTCATTGGATTTTCCGAGAATACGTGTTTCATTACTTTTAAAGCAGATTGCAAATATCAAATTTCACGTCTGTAACATCTTCATTTTTGAGATATCATTAGCCTAATTAAAAGAATTCAACACCATTTTCAGTCACTTTTACCCCCCACCACCACCGCCCAAGTGGTATTTGCGAAAACTAAAAATATACGCTTCTTTATGTTTAATAGAGATAACAAATACCATTTTTCACTTCTGTAACTAGTTAAGTTTTTTAGATATACTGTAAAAATTCTCATTTTAAAATTTCACCCCTTTTGAGTTCCCCTTAAGTGGAGTTTCCAAAAGCAAATCACCTATGTTTCTTTACATTTACAGGAGATTCCAAACACCCGCTTTTTACGTCTGTAACCTTTTTGCGTTTCCAAGATATTCTGTAGATATAGTCTTTCAAAAAATTCACCCCAATTTGTCACTCCTGTTTGACCGCCATTAATTGGATTTTCCAAAAAATAAAAAAATACGTGTTTCTTTATTTTTAAAGGAGATTCCATGTACAAATTTTCAGTTCTGTAACATCTTTCGTTTCTGAGATATGTGTATTCTCATTAAAGGTATTCAACTCATTTTTCACCCTTTTACACCCTTCCTATTATGATTTACAGGAAACAAAAAAATACGTGTGTTCCTTTATTTTTAGAGGAGATTCTAACTACCAATTTTTATATCTGTAAATTTTAAAGTTTTAAGATGTAGATACACTCATTTTAAAAAATTCACCCCTTTTTTAACCCCCCAATATTTGGATTTTCCAAAAAAGGAAAAAATACGTGTTTCTTTACTTTTAAAGTAGATCCAAAATGCCAATTTTCAGGTCTGTAATATCTTCAGGTTCTGAAATATAAGTATCCTCATTAAAGGCATTCAACCCATTTTTCACCCTTTTACACCCTTCCTATTGGGATTTTCCGAAAACAAATAATAGATGTTTCTTTATTTTTAAAGGAGATTCTAAATACCAATTTTTACATCTATAAACTTTAAAAGTTTTGAGATATAGATACACTCATTTTAAAAAATCACCCCATTTCCCCTCCCCCATTAATTGGATTTTCCACAAAAAAAATACGTGTTTCTTTATTTTTAAAGGAGATCCCAAGCACCAATTTTCAGGTCTGTAATATCTTCGGGTTCAGAAATATAAGTAGACTCATGTAATGCATTCGACCCATTTTTCAACCTTTTCCACCCTTCCTATTAGGATTTTCCGAAAACGAAACATACGTGTTTCTTTATTTTTAAAGGTGATTCTAAGTACCAATTTTTACATCTATAACCTTTAAACGTTTTGAGATATAGATACACTCATTTTAAAATATTACCCCCTTTTCACCCCCCCTTAATTGGGTTTTCCAGAAACAAAAATTACGCGTTTCTTTATTTTTAAAGGAAATCCCAAACACCAATTTTCAGGTCTGTAATATCTTCAGTTTCTGAGATATAAGTAGCCTCTTTAACGGCATTCCACCCCTTTTTCACCCCTTTTCACTCCTCCTATTGCGATTTTCCGAAAACAAAAAATACACGTTTCTTTATTTTTAATGAAGATTCTAAATACCAACTTTTACATCTGCAAACTTTAAAAGTTTGGAGATATAGATTCACTCATTTTAAAAATTCACCCCCTTTTCACCCTCCCATTAACTGGATATTCCAAAAACAAAAAATACGTGTTTCTTTATTTTTAAGAGATCAAAAGTACCAATTTTCAGGTCTGTAATATCTTCAGTTTCTGAGATATAAGTACCGGTATCCTGATTAAAGGCATTCAACCCATTTTCTCCCATTTTCACCCTTTTTCACCCCTCCTATTGGGATTTTCTGAAAACAAAAAAAATACGTGTTTCCTTATTTTTAAAGAAGATTCTAAATACCAATTTTTACATCTGTAAACGTTTAAAGTTTTGAGATATAGATACACTCATTTTAAAATTTCACCCCCCTTTTTCACCCCCTTAGCGACGGAATATCCAAAAATCCTCTCTTAGCGAGCACCTACATCTAAATATAAATGTATCTCCAAAGTTTCATTTCTTTATGTCCAGTAGTTTTGGCTCGGCGATGATGAATCAGTCAGTCAGTCAGTCAGGACAAGTTATTTTATACTAGCAAGATACCCGTGCTTCGCTACGGTATTATACTGAAATTTATAATTGAATGCTTATTGTTTTAGATATATAATCCGCCGAAATCCGCGATCTGACTCGTTTTCTGCGAGAATCCACCAAAATTCCCGATCTGACTGGTTTTCTATTATTTTACGGCACGTTTCCTCCCACTTTTCAATCTTCCTTTCCAGCAATCGATATCGTACTTCCCGGGCTAGTCTCAGGTATTCCTCCCGGTCAGTTGGGTCCGTAAATCTTTGCCATCTTTTCCTATAATCATTTTTAATATGGATAAAATCCTTCAGGAGATCCGGCGTGGTGTCATATTGGGTGCTTTGGCGGCACTGAATCCGCGGCCGGACTACATTCTTAGTCATTACCCGTCCAGGAGCCGTTTCCAGCGCGGTCAGCACATTTGACGACGGTCCGGATTGTTATTATTAGCCTATTATTATTATTGTTATTATTATTATGATTATTATTATTATTATTATTATTATGTGTTGCTGGAATGGCTGATGACAGGGAAAACCGGACTATCCGGAGAAAAACCTGTCCCGCCTCCGTTTTGTCCAGCACGAATGTCACATGGAGTGACCGGGATTTGAACCACGGAACTCAGCTTTGAGAGGCCGGCGTGCTGCCGCCTGAGCAACGGAGGATCCTTATTAGTATATTAATAACAGTAAAATCAATTGGTCTCACCTCCTTCAACACCCCACCGCCGTTAAGTTTATTTACCGCCACCCCGCGCCGCCAAAACAATTAAAAGAAGGCTTGTTTCTTAATGTTTAAAGGAGATTCCAAACATCAATGTTCACGTCTATTACCTTTAGTTTTGAGATATAAGTATCCCCATAAAAATAATTTACTTTTTTCACTTCATTTCACAATACTCCCCCCCACCCCCCACTAAGTGAATTTTCCCGCAAAACATACTTGTTTCTTTAATAGTAAAGGATCTTCTAAATACCAATTTTATCACGACTCTAACTTCTTCAGATTTTGATTTATGTGTCCTCATGAAAGGAATTCAACTCCTTTACACTCCCGCCCTCCAAGATAGTTTCCCCACCAAAACGCGTTTTTTTGTTTTTGTTTTTAAAGGAGATCCAAAAACGAATTTTCACATCAGTAACAACTTTAGTTTTTATTAGATGTATGTATTCACATACAATTAAGTCAATTAATTTTTCAATTCTTTCACCCCCCTCCCCCCTTCATTGGATTTTCCGAGAATACGTGTTTCTTTACTTTTAAAGCAGATTGCAAATATCAAATTTCACGTCTGTAACATCTTCATTTTTGAGATATCAGTAGCCTAATTAAAAGAATTCAACACCATTTTCAGTCACTTTAACCCCCCCCCCTTCCGAGTGGTATATCCGAAAACTAAAAATACACGTTTCTTTATGTTTAATAGAGAAAAAATACCATTTTTCACTTCTGTAACATGTTACGCTTTTTAGATATACTGTAAACATTCTCATTTTAAAATTTCACCCCTTTTGAGTTCCCCTTAAGTGGAATTTCCAAAAACAAACCACCTATGTTTCTTTACATTTACAGGAGATTCCAAACACCCACTTTTTACGTCTGTAACATTTTACGTTTCCAAGATATTCTGTAGATATAGTCTTTCAAAAAATTCACCCCAGTTTTTCACTCCTGTTTAACCGCCATTAATTGGATTTTCCAAAAACTAAAAAATACGTGTTTCTTTATTTTTAAAGGAGATCCCATATGCAAATTTTCAGTTCTGTAATATCTTCCGTTCCTGAGATATATGTATCCTCATTAAAGGCATTCAACCCATATTTCACCCTTTTACACCCCTCCTATTGGGATTTACAGGAAACAAAAAAATACGTGTTCCTTTATTTTTAGAGGAGTTTCTAACTACCAATTTTTATATCTGTAAATTTTAAAGTTTTAAGATGTAGACACACTCATTTCAAAAAATTCACCCCCCTTTTCACCCCCCAATATTTGGATTTCCAAAAACGAAAAAATATGTGTTTCTTTATTTTTAACGGCATTCCACCCCTTTTTCACCCCTTTTCACTCCTCCTATTGCGATTTTCCGAAAACAAAAAATACACGTTTCTTTATTTTTAATGAAGATTCTAAATACCAACTTTTACATCTGCAAACTTTAAAAGTTTGGAGATATAGATTCACTCATTTTAAAATTCACCCCCTTTTCACCCTCCCATTAACTGGATATTCCAAAAACAAAAAATACGTGTTTCTTTATTTTTAAGAGATCAAAAGTACCAATTTTCAGGTCTGTAATATCTTCAGTTTCTGAGATATAAGTACCGGTATCCTGATTAAAGGCATTCAACCCATTTTTCCCCCATTTTCACCCTTTTTCACCCCTCCTATTGGGATTTTCTAAAAACAAAAAATACGTGTTTCCTTATTTTTAAAGAAGATTCTAAATACCAATTTTTACATCTGTAAACTTTTAAAGTTTTGAGATATAGAAACACTCATTTTAAAATTTCATCCCTCCTTTTCACCCCCTTAGCGAAGGAATATCCAAAAATCCTCTCTTAGCGAGCACCTACATCTTAATATCAATATATCCCCAAAATTTTATTTCTTTATGTCCGGTAGTTTTGGCTCGGCGATGATGAATCAGTGAGTCATTCAGTCAGTCAGTCAGTCAGGACAAGTTATTGTATATATATAGATATATAGATTGTAAATAAAATAGAATCTTTTTATTCTTCCCTACAATAGTAATTAGTCTCTAACATCTGCAGCACAAATATTGTTTCTTTCAGTTTCCAGAACAGCGGTTTGCCACACAAATTTGTAATCTGCTTGAATCAATTTTTATTCCGGTCATAAACTGTGGTAATCTCTTTCCAATTTTTTGAAAGGTTTCTATGCACAGTACGCAAATTTGCAGATCATTAGAAATACGACGATTAATCACTGAAAAGTGATACGCAGATGTTATCCACGTAGATATTAGAAATTAAGATCTGCGCTTTACGGCAAAACTAGAAAATTATTCTCCTAAGAATATTTCCACTATAATATTTGGTCGTAAAAATGCTTAGAAAATTAAAATGAAACATCGTCGCTGCCGGGCCAAAACCTCCTACGTAAAATATTTTAGCTTATAACTTTGGCCCGTAAGGTTCTGTCATCTAAGGTGCAATATTGTGTGAATATTTTCAAGGCATTCTCGCTCTTCATAATGTATGTGCTGCGGGTCAGTATACCTCCAAAAATATCATCACATAGGAGGTTTTGTTCCGGCAACGACGATATACTAAGGGAAGATATCGCGGCCCTGAATAATTAATAGAAGGGCCTGGTGGTTGAGAAACACTGAGCTAATATGTGATGTTTTGACGTAACGTTGATATTTCACTGAAATTCCACCACCGTGAGACCGCAAGGATGGTTTGTGTTGTGGATTACTGAGGCCTTGTCCTGGTTCGTCAACTAAGGACAACGACTGACTGGCCTAGTAAGCGATAGTAAGTGGTCTTGAGAGAGACGCTATAGCTTTCCACGGAATGGAACTGGATACCTCGAATATGTTCTGACTCACGGAGAAATTCTCACAGGTACTAGGCCTACGTGTAAGCACTGTAGCATCTCACTTCACAAACATTTACAAAACTCAGAATGTTTAAAGCTAGCCTTGGATCCATAGGAGTCTCGAAGTCCCATTTCTATTTGACAGATCAGGGATTCCGTGGTAACAACTTGCTGAATGAAATGGAATTCTACAGGGGGCTGTGCATGTTAATGGTAATAATGAAATAAGGAAATGTGAACTGATTGAGTCAGAATGTACGTTTCTTCTAGAAGTGTTAGTAAATAATGAATTTTGGGTAGGGACATACCTAGAAAGAGAGGAGATTAAAAAATATTCTTAACTGGTGTTTAAAGGGGATGAGCAGAGTGAGGGATAAGACTTTTCCTCAGGAGAATATGAAGGTGACAAGTTTTATGACGCACAGACTGACATCGTGGCCAGGATCAAGAGCAACGAGAAGGTGGTGTTAATGGGCGATTTCAATGCAAGGAATGGGAATAAAACGGAAGGATATTAGAAGATGGTGGGTACATCAGTGGAAGATATGAAAGGAAAAAGAGATTTGAACCATATGCCGAAATTTTGTTCTCGTGTGGTATTAAGACTTACGAAATAATTAATTAAGCGTTAGGCTAAAATTTACTGTTATACGTGGGAGGGTAGAAGATCGAAACAATAATCTCTCTATATAAAATAACATGTCCTGACTGACTGACTGACTGACTGACTGACTGACTGACTGACTGACTGACTGACTGACTGACTGACTGATTCATCATCGCCGAGCCTAAACTACTGGACGTAAAGAAATGAAATTTTCAAGATACATTGATATCACAATGTACTGTAGGTGCTCGCTAAGGGAGGATTTTTGGATATTCCGTCCGTATGGAGCTGAAAATGGGGCTGAATTTTTAAAATGTGTGTATATCTCAAAACTTTAAAAGATTACAGATGTAAAATTGGTATTTGGGGTCTTCTTTAAAGTTAAAGAAACATGATTTTTATTTTATTTTGGGGAAATCCCATTAATGGGAGTTAAACAGGAGTGACAATTGGGGCTAATTTTTAGAAATGTTTAAAATTAGTGTATACAGTATCTATATATATAAAGTAGCTTGTCCTGACTGACTGACTGACTGACTGATTCATCATCGCCGAGCCAAAACTACTGGACATAAAGAAATGAAATTTTGGGCATAGATTCATATTAAGATGTAGGTGCTCGCTAAGAGAGGATTTTTGGATATTCCGTCGCTAAGGGGGTGAAAAGGGGGGTGAAATTTTAAAATGAGTGTGTCTATATCTCAAAACTTTAAAAGTTTACAGATGTGAAAATTGGTATATAGAATCTTCTTTAAAAATAAGGAAACACGTATTTTTTTGTTTTCAGACAATCCCAATAGGAGGGGTGAAAAACGGTGAAAAAGGGGTTGAATGCCTTTAATCCGGATACGCTACTTATATCTCAGAAACTGAAGATATTACAGACCTCAAAATTGGTACTTTTGATCGCTTTCAAAAATAAAGAAACACATATTTTTTTTGTTTTTGGAAAATGCAATTAATGCGAGGGTGAAAAGCGGGGGTGAATTTTTAAAATGAGTGCATCTATATCTCAAAAGTTTTAAAGTTTAGAGATGTAAAAATTGGTATTTAGAATCTTCATTAAAAATAAAGGAACACGTATTTTTTTGTTTTCGGGAAATCCCAATAGGAGGGGTGAAAAGGGGTGAAAAATGGATTGAATGCCTTTAAAGAGAATACATATATCTCAGAAACTGAAGATATTACAGACCTGAAAATTGGTACCTTTGATCTCTTTTAAAAAGAAAGAAACACGTATTTTTTTGTTTTTGGAAAATCCAAATAATGGGGGTGAAAAGGGGGGTGAATTTTTAAAATTAGTGTATCTATATCTCAAAACGTTTAAAGTTTATAGATGTAAAATATGGTATTTAGAATCTCCTTTAAAAATAAAGAAACACGTTTTTTTGGTTTCGGAAAATCCCGATAAGAAGGGTGGAAAAGCGTGAAAAAGAGGTTGAATGCCTTTAACGAGCCTACTTATATTTCAGAACCTGAAGATATTACAGACCTGAAAATTGGTATTGGGGATCCACTTTAAAAATAAGGAAACACGTACATTTTCGTTTTAGAAAAATCCGGATAATGGGGGGTGAAAAAGGGGGTGAATTTTTAAAATGAATGTGTCTATATCTTAAAACTTTAAAAGTTTACAGATGTAAAAATTGGTATTTAGAATCTCCTTTAAAAGTAAAGGAATAAGTATTTTTTCGTTTTCTGTAAATCCCAATAGGAGGGGTGTAAAAGGGTGAATAGTGGGTTGAATGCCTTTAATGAGGATACATATATCTCAGAAACTGAATATATTACAGAACTAAAAATTTGTATACGGGATCTCCTTTAAAAATAAAGAAACGCGTATTCTCGGAAAATCCAATGAAAGGGGGTGGGGGGAAAGAATTCTAAAATTAATTGACTTAATTGTATGAGAATACATACATCTAATAAAAACTAAAGTTGTTACGGACGTGAAAATTGGTATTTTGATCTCCTTTAAAAACAAAGAAATACGCGTTTTATGGGGGAAACCATCTTGGGGGGGGGGCGGGAGTGGAAAGGAGTTGAATTCCTTTCATGAGGACACATAAATAAAAAACTGAAGAAGTTAGAGTCGTGATAATTGCTATTTAGAAGATCCTTTACTATTAAAGAAACAAGTATTTTTTGCCGGAAAATTCACTAAAAGGGGGGGGGGGAGAAGTGTGAAAGGAAGTAAAAAAAGCGAATTATTTTTATGGGGATACTTATATCTCAAAACTCAAGGTAATAGACGTGAACACTGGGGTTTGGAATCTCCTTTAAACATAAAGAAACACTCCTTCTTTTAATTTTTTTTTTGGGGGGGGGGGGTAAATAAACTTAACGGCGGTGGGGTGTAAAAGGAGGTGAGACCAATTGATTTTGCTGTTCATAATGTACTTATAAGGAGCCTCCGTTGCTCAGGCGGCAGCGCGCCGGCCTCTCACAGCTGGGTTCCGTGGTTCAAATCCCGGTCACTCCATGTGACATTCGTGCTGGACAAAACGGAGGCGGGACAGGTTTTTCTCGGGATACTTCGCTTTTCCCTGTCATCATTCATTCCAGCAACACTGTCCAATATTTCATTTCATTTGTCATTCATCGATCATTGCCCCAGAGGAGTGCTTCGGCAGCCGGCACAATTCCTACTGTCGCCGCTAGATGGGGCTTTATTCATTCCATTCCTGACCCTGTCGAATGACTGGAAACAGGCTGTATATTTTCGATGTACTTATTCTGATCATAAACCGATCTTTTTAATCTTTCCTGGGTTCGTTTTCAACAGCCAACTTTTCCTTCGGAGAACGTTCTTATATTACAGTAGATTCTCCTGGCATATGAATAAAAATTTAAACACATTTGAAATAAACGATAGGAATGAGATTGACCGTCCAATTGTTCACCTCTATAATAAGGTCAATAATGCACGGAAGTATGTCATTCGTATCGCCAGAAATCCCGCACACTTGCCTACGCGCGACATTGGTGCTGATCACATTCTCAACAATAACAATGGCAGCAGATGTAATTTACCGCCAAGTAGCGGTCTTGCATCTTGCTGTGGGGTCCAGAACATCTATAATAATAATAATAATAATAATAATAATAATAATAATAATAATAATAATAATAATAATAATAATAATAATAATAATAATAATGTTCTGGACCGTCGTCAAATGTGCGGACCGCGGTGGAAACGGGTCCTGGACGGGTAATGACTAAGAATCCAGTCGGGCCGCGGGTTCAGTACCGCCAAGGCACCCAAGACGACACCACGCCGGATCTCCTGAAGGATTTGTTCCATATTACAAATGCTTATAAGAAAAGATGGCAAAGATTTAGGGACCCAACTGACAGGGTGGAATACCTGGACCTAGCCTGGGAAGTACGAAATCGATTGCTGGAAATAAAGATTGAAAAATGGGAGGAAACTTGCCATAATCTATTAGAAAACGAGTCAGATCGCGAATTTTGACGGATTCCCGCAGAAAACGATTCAGATCGCGAATTTCGGCTGATTATATATCTAAAACAATAAGCATTCAATTATAAATTTCAGTATAATACCGTAGCGAAGCACGGGTATCTTGCTAGTATATATATATATATATATATATCTCAAAACTTTGAAAGTTTAGAGATGTAAAACTTGGTACTTAGATACTCGCTTAAAATAAAGAAAGGCGTATTTTTGGTTGCGAAGGGGGTGTAAAGGGGTATGAAATTTTTAAATGAACATTTCTATATCTCAAAACTTAAAAGTTTACAGATGTAAAACTTGGTATTTGGAATCTCATTTAAACACGTGGGGATTGGAATTTCATAAAGAAATGCATATTTTTTGTTTTCGGAAAATATACTTATTTAGGGGTGAAAAAATTGAAAAGTTAGCTAAATTATTGTTGTGAGTTTACTTATATCTTAAAAACTATAGATTTTGCAGACATGAAAATTGGTATCTGGAATCCCCGTTAAAAGTAAAGTAACATATCGACGGCTTACTTCTAAAACCTCGTGTGTTCCATTGCTCTTCCTATCCATTATATTCCTTAAGACTGGTCACGCCTCCCAGCCACATATGGATATGCAGCCCATCAGAACAATGTTCGTTGTGTTCATTTTGGTATTGGTGTGTGTAAAGGAAAATGAACCTTCAATATATTATGCTGTAGGAGTGCACAAATTCGCTTGCAGACAACATCTCTACAATACGGTATAGTAAGATCTAGTTTCCTTTACACATCAGCAGAGGAAAATGAACACTACGAAAATTATTCTGATGGACTGCATACAAATGAGAGGTTGGTAGGCGTGACCAGTCTTAAGGAATATAGTGGGTAGGAAGAGCATAGGGACATACGAGGTTTTAGAAGTAAGCCGTCGATATATTCCTTTGATTGCGGAAAACCCAACTAAGGGGGATGAAAGAACTGAAAAGTTTATTGAGTTATTTCTATGAGGATACTTATACCTTATGAAAACTGAAGCTGATGCAGACTTCAATATCGGTATTTGGAATCTCCTTTAAATTAAATAAACGGGCATTTTAAGGGGAAAATATACTTGGGACGATGGGGTAAAAAGGAATTGAATTCCTGCCATAGGACACATATCCCTAAAACTGAAGATGTTACAGTTATGATAATGGTATTTAGAATCTCCTTTATAATTTGTTTTCGGAATATTCACTTAAGGAGGGAGTGTGAAAGGAAGTGGAAAAATTGGATTGTTTTTATGTGGATACTTATATCTCAAAAACTGATGGTTACAGCCGTGAAAATTGGTGTGTAGAATCTTCTTTAAAAATAAAGAAACACGCATTTGGGGGAGGTGGGAATCTATATAACGGGGATGGGGTGAAGAAAGGAGTTGAATTATTTTTGTGAAGATAGTTATAGCTCAAAGAAAAGAGGCTACAATAGTGACAATTGCTAACTGGAATCTCCTTTAAAAATAAATAAGCACGTCTTCTTTTGTTTTCGAAAATCCACGTATGGGCGGAAAGAATTGAAATATACGTTCAAGTATTTGTATGAAGATACTTATACCTCTAAAAGATAAGATGTTACAGACGTGAAACTTGGTATTTGGAATCCTCTTTAAAAACAAACACGTACTTCTTTGTTTCCGGAAAATCGACTTGGAGGGGGAGGGGTGAAAGTAAGTAAAGAAGGAGTTGAATTCTGTTTAAGAGAATATTTATATCTCAGAAACTGAAGATGTTACAGACGTGAAAGTTGGTATACTGCATCGCCTTAAAAAAGATACATATTTTTTGTTTTCGGAAAGTCCACTTAAAGGGAGAGGGATTGGAAAAAAGGAACAAAGAAATTGAATTCATTTTATGAGGATACTTATATCTCAAAAACTGAAGATATTATTGACGTGAAAGTTGGTAATGTATTTTGAATCGCCTTAAAAATAAAGAAACACGTACTTTCTTGGTTTCCTAAAATGTAATTAAGGGGTTGGAAAGAAAGTGGGTGAATTTTGAGAATGAGTACCGGTATATCTATAGTATATGTCAAAAATTTAACATGTTACATACATGAAACAAGGTATTTGAAAAATATTTTAAAAATATAGGAACACGTATTTTAGTTTTCGGGAAAGGCACCTAACGGGGGATGAGTAGAAGTGAAAAAAAGAAGTGAATAATTTTTAAGATGATGCTTATATCTCACAAACTGATGACGTTGCAGACCCGAAAGTTAGTATTTGGAATCTCCTTTAAAATGAAAGGAACTTGTATTTCTTTTTCTTTTCGGATAATGGGAAGGACTGATGAAGGGGTTGAGTTCTTTTGATGGGGATTGTTATTGCCTATCTCAAAACTGGAAAATGTTACGACTTGGGGATAGATATTTGGAATCTCCTTTAAATATAAATATTTCTTTTTCGATTTGATAGAAGACTGTTTCTCATAGGTGCAGTTCTATTTTGCACAGTCACCATAGCAAAAAAGGCAATAACACAAACATGGTTTACAAAGAGTTTCCGGGTTAAATGAAACACAATTTGTCGGTGAATGTTTATCCTTTATGTATTTTCAGATAGTGTCTTAGTACATTACCAAGGAATGATTTCTTTTATTATTTTACGAAATCCACGCGAGCGAAGCCGTGGGTAGCTGCTAAAAACAGTATATAAAAGATCATGTCCTGAGTGACTGATTGACTGACTGACTCATTCATCATCGCCGAGCAAAACTACTGGACTTAAAGAAATGAAATGTTGAAGATTAATTTATATTACAATGTAAGTGCTCGCTAAGGTAGGATTTTTGGATATTCCGTCGTTAAGGGGGGGGGGGGTGAATTTTTGAAACGTGTGTATCAATATCTCAAAACTTTAAAATTTTTCAGATGTAAAATTGGTTCATAAAATCTCCATTAAAATCAATGAAAGACGTATACATTTTTTCCGGAAAATCCCACTAGGAGGAGTGAAAAGGGGCTGAATGCTGAATCTCCTCTAAAAGTAAAAAACACCTATTTTGTTGTTTTTGGAAAATCAATTTAATAGGGGTTAAACAAGAGTGATAAATGGGGGTGAATTTTACAAACTTTTAAAATGAGTGTATTTATGTCTCAAGCTTAAAAAGTTAACAGATGTAAAAATTTCTATTTAGAATCTCCTTTGAGAATGAAGAAACACGTATATTTTGTTTTAGGAAGATTCCACTAGGAGGGGTGGAAAAGGGTGAAAAATTGATTGAATGCCTTTGATGAGGATACTCATATTTCAGAAAGTGAACATATTGCAGACCTGAAAATTGGTATTTGGAATCTCCTATAAAAATGAAGAAACACGTATTTGATTGTTTTTGGAAAATCCAATCAATTGGGGTTACACAAGAGTGACAAGTGGGGTGATTTTTTAGAAATATTTTTACAGTGTATCTGTGAAAAGTAAAACGTTACAGACGTAAAAAGTTGATATTTGGAATCTCCTGTAAAAGGAAAGAAGCATGGGTGATTTGTTTCCGGAAACTCCGGTTAAGGGGACTAAAAAAGAGGTGAAATTTTAAAATGAGCATGTCTACAGATATCTCAAAAAGTTAAAATGTTACAGAAGTTTAAAATGGTATTTTTAATCTCTATTAAAAATAAACGTGCATTTTTTGTTTTCGGAAAAACCTCTTACGTGTGGGTAAATATGAATGGGGTTGGATTCCTTCTACTTGTATACTGTTATCTCAAAAACTGAAGATGTTACAGACGAGAAAATTTGTATTCGGAATCTCCTTTAAAAATAAAGAAATGTGTATTTTTTTCGGAAATCCACTTAGGGTAGGGGGAGACCTGAAATTTTGTTGAATTATTTGTATGACGATACTATCATCTCAAAAACGAAAGATGTTGCAGACGTGAAAATTGGTATTTGGAATCTGCTTTAAAAGTAAAGAAACACATATTCCTTCGATTTCAGAAAATCCAATGAAGAGGGGGGTGAAAGAATTGAAAAATTAACTGAATTAATTGTATGAGGATACTTACATCTAATAAAAACTAAACATTTTACAGACGTGAAACTTGGTACTTGGATCTTCTTTAATAAGAAAGAAAAATCCATTTTTGGGAGATAATCATCTTGGAGGGTGGGGTGAAAAAGAGTTGATTACCTTTTATGATGACACATATCTCAAAAACAGAAGATGTTTCAGTCGTGATAATCGGTATATAGAAGATCCTTTACTAATAAAGAAAAAATACTTTTTACCGGAAAATTCAAGATGTGAAAGGAAGTGAAAGAAAGTGAATTTTTTTATGGGGATACTTATATCTCAAAACTGAAGGTAACAGACGTGAACATTGGTATTCGGAATCCCATTTCAACATAAAGAAACACCCCTTTATTTTTAGAGGGGGTGGGGGTAAATCAACTTAACGACGGTGGGGAGAAAAAGGAGTTGAGACCAATTTATTTTACTGTTCATGATGTACTTGATTCTGATCATAAACAGATCACTTTTTATCTTTCCTAGGTTCGTTTTCAAGAGCCATCTTTTCCTTTGGAGAACTTAAAGTTAGATTGCAGTAAATTCTAGTGGCATATAAAAAAAAATTTAAACACATTTGAATAATAATAATTTCGTGTGGCTATTTCTAGCCGAGTGCAGCCCTTGTAAGGCAGACCCTCCGATGAGGGTGGGCGGCATCTGCCATGTGTAGGTAACTGCGTGTTATTGTGGTGGAGGATAGTGTTAAGTGTGGTGTGTGAGTTGCAGGAATGTTGGGGACAGCACAAACACCCAGTCCCCGGGCCATTGGAGTGAACCAATTAAGGTTAAAATCCCCGACCCGGCCGGGAATCGAACCCGGGACCCTCTGAACCGAAGGCCAGTACGCTGACCATTCAGCCAACGAGTCGGACAACACATTTGAATTAAACAATAGGAATGGTATTGACCGTTAAATTGTTCACCTCTATAATAAGGCCAATAATGCACGCAAGTACACCCGCATCGATAGAAATCCCGCTCACTTGCCCACGCGCGACAATGGTGCTGGTCACACTGTCAGTAATGACAATGGGAGCAGATGTAATTTACCGCCAAGTAGCGACCTTGCATCTTGCTACGGGGTCCAGAACATCACTAATAATAATAATAATAATAATAATAATAATAATAATAATAATAATAATAATAATAATAATAATAATAATAATAATAATAATAATAATAATAATAATAATCATAGTAATAAAATTATAATAATAATAATAATAATAATAATAATAATAATAATAATAATAATAATAATCGTTTGTACCGTCGTCAAAATATGCGGACACGCTGGAAACGGGTCCTGGCCGGGTAATTATTAAGAATGCATTCCGGCCGCGGGTTCAGTACTGCCAAGGCACCCAAGACGACACCACGCCGGATCTCCTCAAGGATTTGATCCATATTAAAAATGCTTATAGCAAAAGATGGCAGTGATTTAGGGACCAAACTGACCGGGCGGAATACCTGGATCTAGCCCGGGAAGTACGAAATTGGTTGCAGGAAAGAAAGATTGAAAAATAGGAGGAATTTCGCCGTGATCTCTCATAAAACGAGTCAAATGGCAAATTTTTGGCGGATTCTCTCAGACAATGAGTAAGATCACGAATTTGGGCGGATTATATATAAAACGTTAAGCATTCAGTTACAAATTTTAGTATAATACTGTAGACAAACACGGGTATCTTGCTAGTAGACTATAAATAATGACTGACTTCGCATTCAGATGGTCTATTAGGAATGTACGGATATTCTAGGGATCTGATAAGCGTTGTGTTAAGTATCGCTAGGTTTAGGTTAGGGAAAGTGAAGTCTGTCTGCTGCCGGATAAGTGTAGAAAATCTCCAGGAAGAGCAATTAGACCGAAGTACTTGGATATGTTTATTGAAGTGTTCCAAATGGTTCAATACACGGAAAGAGAATAGAGCATAATGGGACTATAGATGATACACCATTATATCATTGTTAAATTGTCTTATCTAAAGCTTGCACGATCACGAAGGGAAAATGAGAAATTTATTTTGCATTTGTGAATTCATAAGGAACAGTTTTCCTCCACAATGTATGACGTTTTAAGACAGAAAGTATTGCTTTCAATTAAAACTGAAATGTAGTCATTCTGTCGTGTACGATGATTTCACGTAAGCTACTAAATCTGAAAATGAATAGACTGTATCGACAACATGTTATTATACACTGAATGACAGAGCAAATGCAACACCAAGAAGGAGTGGTCAGAACTTTATGCCAATTGCAGGGTAGACTGACGTCACTGAGGTATGCTCATGATGTGAAATGCGCCGCCGTGCTGCGCACGTAGCGAACGATAAATGGGACACGGCGTTGACGAATGGCCCACTTCGTACCGTGATTTCTCAGCCGACAGTCATTGTAGAACGTGTTGTCGTGTGCCACAGGACACGTGTATAGCTAAGAATGCCAGGCCGCCGTCAACGGAGGTATTTCCAGCAGACAGACGACTTTACGAGGGGTATGGTAATCGGGCTGAGAAGGGCAGGTTGGTCGCTTCGTCAAATCGCAGCCGATACCCATAGGGATGTGTCCACGGTGCAGCGCCTGTGGCGAAGATGGTTGGCGCAGGGACATGTGGCACGTGCGAGGGCTCCAGGCGCAGCCCGAGTGACGTCAGCACGCGAGGATCGGCGCATCCGCCGCCAAGCGGTGGCAGCCCCGCACGCCAAGTCAACCGCCATTCTTCAGCATGTGCAAGACACCCTGGCTGTTCCAATATCGACCAGAACAATTTCCCGTCGATTGGTTGAAGGAGGCCTGCACTCCCGGCGCCCGCTCAGAAGACTACCATTGACTCCACAGCATAGACGTGCACGCCTGGCATGGTGCCGGGCTAGAGCGACTTGGATGAGGGAATGGCGGAACGTCGTGTTCTCCGATGAGTCACGCTTCTGTTCTGTCAGTGATAGTCACCGCAGACGGCAGTAACTGTGGAGCGCCCTACCGCTAAACAACGCGGCATCATGGTTTGGGGCGCTATTGCGTATGATTCCACGTCACCTCTAGTGCGTATTCAAGGCACGTTAAATGCCCACCGCTACGTGCAGCATGTGCTGCGGCCGGTGGCACTCCCGTACCTTCAGGGGCTGCCCAATGCTCTGTTTCAGCAGGATAATGCCCGCCCACACACTGCTCGCATCTCCCAACAGGCTCTACGAGGTGTACAGATGCTTCCGTGGCCAGCGTACTCTCCGGATCTCTCACCAATCGAACACGTGTGGGATCTCATTGGACGCCGTTTGCAAACTCTGCCCCAGCCTCGTACGGACGACCAACTGTGGCAAATGGTTGACAGAGAATGGAGAACCATCCCTCAGGACACCATCCGCACTCTTATTGACTCTGTATCTCGACGTGTTTCTGCGTGCATCGCCGCTCGCGGTGGTCCTACATCCTACTGAGTCGATGCCGTGCGCATTGTGTAACCTGCATATCGGTTTGAAATAAACATCACTTATTCGTCCGTGCCGTCTCTGTTTTTTCCCCAACTTTCATCCGTTTCGAACCACTCCTTCTTGGTGTTGCATTTGCTCTGTCAGTCAGTGTAGAACGAATGTTGTTGGAGTTGATGTTCTTCTTATATTGATCTTCCAATTCTTTGAACAATGCTCCACTATTTATCGCGGTATTTTACTGCGTGCATTATTTTTAACGTGGCAGATTCATCAAATACTTTATGTAATCAACGTACTTGTTTGAAGCATGTCCCCTCTGTTGATTTTCATCAACATTGCCCGGCATGAGATGTTTCTCAATGTCATCTCGAAGTATAGCATGGACAATATATGTCAAGATTTACCTTAGGATGTTTGGAAGTAGGTGAGCGTTATGGGCAATCCTTGGGTCCTTCAAAATGGAGTCTTGGATTTTCTTGCTGTAAATGATATTCGTAGATTTCTTAGATAGCACGATATCTCAAAGGTCTCGATTCTCCAACGGCATGCCACATTGGTAGTCTAGGACTCGAAGCCTTGCCCAGCAGTAGAAGTTACCAAGGCTTGAACCAGTCACTTCTTTGTTTTATTGATAACTTGTTGTTAATTACATATTTATGTCCGACCAGACAGTGCATTCTCAACTATTCTTCTATTAATTTCACCTAAACTATTTCCTCTACTGGAAATATGAACTTCTGGGTAGAGAATTTCTTGTTCTAGAACTTGCATAAAGATTTTGGGGCACTTGTTGAGAAATCTAGGAATTTGAACTGCAGCTACCACACTACTACGCCCATAGATGGCCTATGAAAATTTCCTAGACAATTCTTGGTGCCACCGATGCAGGTTGGTACTGCGTGCTTTGTTCAAATCATATCCAATCACATTAACTTCCCAACGACTGTGGGTTACGCTCTCGTAAAACAACACATGAAGAAAGGGGTACTGTTTCCCACATTTTAATGAAATCTTTGAGGCTTAATGGACGGATTTCTTGGAACACGAGCACCAGTGACATCATTTACATTTTTATTGGCTTCTGCTGGCATATCAAAAAGGAAATAAAAATTCTCAGTATTCAAGCTCTAAGGACAAGAATGCTTACCGAATATTTCAGACATGTTATCTCTGCTAGCAATGTGGTTCTGAAAACTACAGAGATCATTTCCGTAATAAGTACTGTCCCCTTTGCTGGGGTCGCTCAGTCGGCGGAGCGAGAGTCCCACGGGTGGAACGTTCGCAGGGCTGATTTTGCTATATCAGGACAGTTCTTCTAAAATTTATTTTTCGCAGGGCATAGGTGATTGGATAGGTAGCACTGGTACAATGAAATGCATACAAAACAACAACGAATATTTATTAACAACAACAGTCTGGACATCAAGAAAAAATACACAATATGAGTAAACCTCTGGACTCATTCCAATGGATATTGAAACTTATTTAAAAATGTGCTTTTGATTTCCTTAAATTACATTTGAATATCTCTGGTATTAATTATTCTTAAATGCTTCTTCTGGTATCAATTTCGATTCAATATGACTGTAAACAAATTAAACTGACATTATTGTAAATGCGTATCACATTTGA
This sequence comes from Anabrus simplex, assembly GCF_040414725.1. Lineage (NCBI taxonomy): Eukaryota > Metazoa > Arthropoda > Insecta > Orthoptera > Tettigoniidae > Anabrus > Anabrus simplex. Next base: position 227,249,032 of record NC_090266.1, on the reverse strand, counting down.
TAATAGGGTATCCAAATAATATCTATTTGCCCATAACACATCACATTGGAACTGAGCATTCAACCTTTCTGGTAGTTCATTTCACCAAGTATAATCTCCTCTCAATCACTGTGCTGTTAATTAATTTATTCAAATTTAGTAATTTGTTTATTTAATTGAATTTGTTGAATTACTCTCTTAATTTCTATTACAATCTATGCTGATGATTATTATTAGTGTACAGTATTACAAAATTTGTTAACTCAGCAGGATTTAATATTTAGAGTTCATGTAAGCTTCTTAATTATGCTCATTCTTATATACTAGCTTAGCCTCTCTCTTGTTCCTGGTTAGTTGTTGGTAACATTTTGCCCCTATTCTCATATTTACGTTACAATTTAACCCTACTCTGTATTCTGTTAAATGGTTTACGAAAATGTCATTTTTTTCATTTCAATAAATTAAGATTGTAATTCATTATTCTTAGAGCTCCATTTATATAAAGATGGGCTCAAAAACGAACTCTTGTATTCTATATTTTACTCATGAATTAATAATTATTCATTTAGGTTTCTTAATAGCTCTTCGATTCCTCCGTCTCCAGGTCGTTATATTTACTTTAATTTTAATGGACAAATCCTTATATAACAAGTTGGCCTAATTTTGCTTTCACTCAAATTCTTTCATATAAGGTTTTTATAAATAAATTTTGTTCAAAATCATACAGATAAGGTTTCTATAAATTATAAATTTATTCTCATTTTTTGGCTTATTCTCCTCCATCTTAGAACTCGGTTGATTGTATTTCTCGATTTAAATACCAATAGTCTTTCCATTAACTGAATTGATCATTAACTGAGAAATAGAGTATAAACATAATCAACCAAAAATCCTAAATTCTTCCATATCAGAATCATTACAGTGCGAATATGCATAGAATTCAACCGAAAGGAATCATAAAAACATAGAGTACACTGGTGCAAAATATCTCACGCGTCCATACAATCCCCTCATGTTTACGGAAATAGATTTATCACCTTATGGGTTTATACGATTATTCTTATTATTATTTGACTATATCGAACCCCAGGATCCTGTTGAAGACCCTACAGTAATAACATACACGACTCATAGCAATAGAATGCGAACACAAATGACCACAATAAGATGAACTTTAACCATGACAACCACCTACCATCACGTATACTTCGGAGAATACATATACTCAAACTCACAGAATCAGTTCTATATCATAACAAATTATATTTGTTGTTGAGATATCAGATTATTATTATTATCATCCCCTAAAGATAATAACTATGGCTATAACCATGACTATCACCGAGACCAACGTGTACCCCAGCGGTCACTACACTGTCAATACTCCCATTATTATAATAAACCATCATGCAACTATCACTCACACCAAATTTATGTCTCAACAGAATTATTAAATCCTCCGTCCTAATTATTATTTTTACTTCCATGATTATTATTCTCAATTACAACATTCCCAAGGAATAAACGGCGTGGCTAATAAATGAATGAGATACACTTATGGTCAGATTTTATATTCAGAATACATCTCAATCTCTACAAATCTTCTAGTTAGATCATTGCTTTAAGGTCGGCTACTAAAATTTATTATTATCATCTTCATTATTAACAAGATACTTCATTAATATTTTTTTGGTTATTATTATGGCCTCAATATACCATTGATAAATCTTCGAAGATCTTAAACAATTCATGTACACCATCAGTGAATCAATGAAATACAGGCTTTACTCTACCAATACCATAATGAAATAAATACAACTCTAAATAATATCATAAATTAATTATTCAAGAATACAATCTTACGAAGACTCTACAGAAAGGAAGCATATTGTTAAATGGATAGTTATGGTTTCGATGTAGACCAATGCGTCTGGAACGTAGACGTAAATACAGGTCCCCTCTCGATTACGTGGGATCGTAGACGTACAGGTTCATTGTGCTGGCTCACACAGTTTTGGCTTAGAAGTTCATGACGTGGGTGCAGTCAGATGATATGGAGTTGCGGCGATAATCCCTTGAAGTTTCCTTGGAAATTCTCTCTCGTTGATCCATGACTAAAGGTTGGGCTCTTGTAGTCGGGCTGAAATTAAAATGTATATTAGACATTTGCTCCACATACTGTGTATATTTCAATAATTTGTGCACTATCATACTTAACTGGTGCAACGATGTACAACATTTGCTGTCCTAATTCTCTCGTAGTATTAAATAATGTACTGCATCTATTTCTTGTCGACCTTAGCTTAGGTGGTCACCAGTGGCTCAACACTTTGTTAAATACTCGAAGTGCCACTCGCTCACACCATGTTGTAAACTCTAGCATACGTCTTTACACTCTCACTTGAAGAAATATTCCCTTCTCGACGACTTAACTGTTGCGTAGTAGAAATCAGTGTTTACCAGTAGATTTCATTTCTTACGTTTGGTAAAATTATAGAGTAAGTGGATACTGCATATTCCTCTGGTATTCGTACACTTCTGAAGCTTCTACCAAATGACTCTAAAATTGTCTCAAAAACTTGGCGTGGATAAATAAGCTTCAAATGAGATTTTTAAAAGGATATAGGATACCAATTTCACAAACCAAATCTCAATAGCTGAAACGTCATTCAGTTCTAAGAATGAAACATTTTATCAATCAAGCTCATCACATTTTTAAATGATTGCTCGTTCGTATAGTACTAGTCACATCGTATATACTGCATAAATCCTATCAAGTGAGAGTTTGTGTTCTTTCGTCCAGAATGCTATTAGTTATTGATCAAATTTTATATATTTATTGCCGGGCTCATGAGAGACGTATTTCACTTCACAAGATGTATAAACCAAACTTAAATCAACATTCTCTGTGACAGCACGTTATACAAAACAGTGGGATTCAATTAACGAGACCTTCAACTCAGGTCTGGAAATGACGTCCACATCGTATTCTGCGACTACCTGTGGAGGGAATATCATGGGGTGGTTCATTATTTAGTCTTTTGAATTTCACTGCGGTTTATTCCAGAGCATATCATTTGGTAGAATGCTCCTCTTCAGGGCATATGAAAGGTTTCTATTTGACAGGTAATTCGAATCTTGTAAAAAGGACGTTATATTAATCGATATTTTTTTACGATGCTGAGAAGCGAAATGTGTAACAGAATACCGCTGAGAAGAAAATGAACATGTAAACTATGTAATCATCGGATAACGTGGCTATTTTTATGAACATTCCTCCATCAATTGCCTTTTTTCGTTCTCTATATCTACAAAACGACTTGATATACAATGTCCCAGATACATCAAGAGTTTGTAACAGTTGTAATTACTGCGTTAATGTTTGTTGGATTTATTTAGGGCACGTCAAAAGATTGTATCATTGTATGATTGAAACAACCACTCACTGTAGTTAAACTCTTGTTCTGTTTCTTCTTTGTAGTCTTATTCCCAGTCGACAAGCAAATATAATTCACTTAAAATGATAAAATGTAGAGCTCCTTAATGTTATACTATGGTTGAAATTGTATGTTCTTTTATATTACTCCTCATAATCATTGTTTGGAGTTGATGTTGCTGCATGTAAGATCATGGAACGTAGTGGTCAACAGACCTGTTCAGATTCAACAGTGGAAGAAAGTTGTCGAGGCATTGATTCAGGTATTATCTCGGCAATTTTGTTTGAGGAGATGCGGAGAATCCTGAGAAGTAATTTCTAAAATTTTCGATTCAAACTGACTCTTCCGGCCATTAATGCTCTGGATTCTTGAGTGGACCACATTCTAGATCCTCAAATCAGCCTTAAACTCGGAAAGAAACCTGTAAACGAATCTGGGAGAACTGTATAAGCAGCCAAAATGCCTAGCCCCAGACAACGTCATGTTTTCAAGAATAGCTGCAATACGGTATTGTAATCGATCAGGAACATGAATCACTTCTACGATGGGTAAATGATCAAAGGTACGCTTGAACACTACTGACAGATTTTCTCAGCGAAAAAAGCCCCGATATTTGCTGAATGAGCTATTTCAGTAACTCGCAATATTAGGAGACTATTTAGTAATCGGAAGACGGATACATGGTAGAGTATGGGAAGTTAAAATTGTTTACGAGGGTTACGAATGCTATGATCAGCCCTTCGGTCGAGGAATAGTGAGCTCGCATATTATCAGGGACCAGGATTCGGTTCCCGTGAAAGTAGTGAATTCTTACCTGAATCTGTGCACTGGTTCGATGTCCACGCAACCTACGTGTGAGAACCTGAGGAGCTATCTGACGTTGAGATGGCGATCCCGGTCTAGAAAGTCAAGAATAATGACCGGAAGGATTCATCACTCTGACCACGCATCATCTCGTAATCTGAAGGTTTTCGGGACGTAGAGCATTCGCTTGGTAGACCAAACCCTGTATTGATTCTTACGCCACTGGCTTTGTTTATTTATTGAAAATGAAAATGAAAACCTACAACCTGTTTTCCAGTCATTGACGGGTCAGGGATGTGATGAATGAAGCAGATATAGGCCATTAGTACGATGGGGTCACCACTCCTAAAGTGATTTATTAGTGACTGATAAATGCTATGAAATGAGAATGGAGAGTGTTGCTGGAATGAAAGATGACAGGGAAAACCGGAGTACCCGGAGACAAACCTGTCACGACTCCGCTTTGTCCAGCACAAATCTCACATGGGGTGACCGGGATTTGAACCACGGTATCCAGCGGTGAGAGGCCGACGCGCTGACGTCTGAGCCACGGAGTTTTTTGTTTATTATGATAATGAAATCGAACTACAAATCGGTATTTAATAACATTTCAGGTATGAACATCTAACCGGATTAGGGGACTGGCGAGTAACGTTTGAAAGTCGTCCTTAAATTTGTTCATTTACGACAATTCCTACACAGGAGGAAGCACAATAAAGACAGGAAAATAAAGTTAAATTTTTGGCTTACGATATAGTGTACTCACTATTTGGTGTGACCCATAAATCTTGAAGGGGTAAAAGAAAATATGGTTCACCACTAACATTCGGTGATCGAGTACGAACTCCGGCCACCTTAGTGGGAAACCAACGACAGTGCCACTCGACTCTTAAGCTACATAAACAAGTAACAAAACCTGGATACAAGTAAGAACGAAAGCTTGCAGTGATGGGGAGGGACCAATTACCAGATGAAGATGAAACAATCCTTATCACAGCCAGGATAACATTTGTGAAGAACACAACAGTATAAAGCGAACTGAATCACGAAAGAAATGAACAAATATCTGAAGGAATTAAATGAGCTTCGATAAGAGACCCCATACAACAGAAACAGAGAACGGGCTATAATTTCCTTGTCAAATAGAAGAGCTCAGTTAACCAAGCCAGATCTTTTGCTACATACTACGAAAAAAGTGATCCATGGGAAGATCTAAGAAGATATGCAAGAGCCCACCGACCTAATACCACTGATGAGGATCCTGCGTAATTAATAATTTTTTGAATACATCAGGTGACTGAACGGAGGATGTACGCGCTAACAGTAGTAGAAAACTATAAAAACACTCGAACATAATGACACGAAGACATCTCAAAAGCTTCCAGGATAAACATTGACGATTATGGGAACCATTCATGGATATGTTATTATTATTATTATTATTTTTATTATTATTCTCTCTCTTTGCGTTTAGGCCATCTGTGGACCACGGTGCTTATGTTCTAGCTGTGTTTTTGTCTTCGTCTGCCCCTTTTAGCATTGTGTTCTTAGTGGCCTCTTGAGTCTTCCTGTTGGCCCAGTATTCCTTCATTTTCTCGCTGAATTCTTTCCTGCGCTCCTCTGACCAATTCCCGGCTCCTTTGTGGCTAGCTGATGTAAGGGATGTTAGGAAAGGTTTAGTTTTGACCATTAAACGGTATGCATTTCTGTCAGTAATGGAGGCTTGATTAATATTAAGCTCTGCAAGATCTTTGTCCACTTGTTTGGTCCAGGGGAATCCAGTAGCTTTGCCTTTGTTAGCAACCTTGAAGATCTTATGGGATAATCTATTAGGATCCATTCTGTATATGTGTCCATAGAAAGTCAGACGTTTTCTCCTGATGGCATCTATGAGGTTTTCTTGATGCTGGTAGAGCTCATTGTTGGGTTTGTACCATCGCCTTCCATCTGGTAGGATCCTTGGCCCTATTATTCTTCTCAGGAATTCCCGTTCTTGCACTTCCAGGGCTCTCAGTGGGGTTTTTTAGTTAGGAATAGGCATTCTGCTGCATAGAGGACTGATGGTCTGACTACTGCATTATAGTGTCTCAGTTTTACATACTTTGATAAATGCTTTGAGGCATACAGTTTTCTGCAGGCATGGTAGGCCTTGTCTAATTTGACTCTCCTTTGTTCAAGAGCCATCGTTTCACTTAGGTCCTCCGATACCCACTCTCCGAGGTACTTCACATTTTTGGCTCTCTTGATGTGTTTTGTATCACTGACTCCCATTGTTGTAGGGGCATCTTTGATGTTGGTCATAAACTTGGTCTTTCCATTGTTGATCATGAGGCCCGCTTTAGCTGCAATAGAGTGCAGTGTTTGAAGCTGCACAGTGGCCTCATGCATGTCGTTTGCTAATAAAGTAAGGTCATCAGCAAAGGCCAGGCATGGAATCCTCAGGTTGTCTGCTTTAAACCCCATTCTTAATCCGGTGTACTCGGGTAATGACCTGGTCCATTCTCTTATGATCTTTTCCAGAACACAGTTAAATAATATGCATGAGATACCATCTCCTTGCCTCACCCCTGTTTTGATTGTGAAGCTCTCTGATAATTGACCTCTAAACTTAACTTTGGAAGTGGTGCTGTGCAGGGTGGCTTGCACCAACCTATTATTTTTTTCGTTTAGTCCCAGTTCTCTTAAGGTGTTGAAGAGTGTGATCCTGTCCACGGAGTCGTATGCCTTCTGGAAGTCGACAAAGATAGCTACCCACTGTCGGCATCTTTTCTTGCTATATTGAAGGATGGTCTTCAGATTTTGTATCTGTTCAGCACAAGACCTTGCAGTTCTGAACCCTGCTTGATATTCTCCTAATTCTTTATCCAGTTGTCTTGTTATGTGCTGTTCCAGAACCTTGGAAAAGACTTTATACGATACTGAAAGGAGTGATATTCCTCTATAGTTGCTGGGATCTGTTTTGCTTCCCTTCTTGTGGATTGGATGGATAACAGCTGATGTCCAATCATCTGGGAGCCTTTCCTTAGACCATATGTACATGATTACTTTGTGTATGTGCCTGAATGTTTGCTCACCAGCTTGTTTCAACATTTCTGCCACTATTCCGTCTTCTCCAGGAGCTTTGTTGTTCTTGAGAAGTTGAATGGTCTCTCTTACTTCTTCATAGGTGGGAGGAGGGATGTCTTTGGTGTCCGGGTTAGCTGGTTCTCTAACTGGGAGGCGCTGCGAAGGTTCTTCAGCATTCAAAAGTCCTTGGAAATAATCAGCTAGGGTCTTGATGCAGTCATCATCATTGAGGCACAATGATCCGTCTGTTCTCTGGAAGTGTAAAGTTTGGGGTGTGAACTGGGTCGTCTGTTGTTTTAGACCTTTGTATAAGTCTCTGGAGTTGTTTTTTCCAAAATCCTCCTCGGCTTGCTTAATCAGTTCTTTGTTGTATTTTCTTTTCGTCCCTCTTATGATGCTGGAGGTGTTCTTTCTTTGTGTAATAAAGGCTCGTAGGTTGGTTTCGTTTTTATGATGGTTCCATTTGAGCCATGCTAGTCGCCTGGATTCTATAGCCTCATCGCATTCGTTTGACCACCATAGGTGCTTGTTTCCTTTAGGTCTGTTGGGGATCGTCTTCTGAGCCGCGTCTGTTATAGCATCCCGAAGTGGGTCCCAATTTGTAGTGGTGGTAATCCTATTGATGTGTTGGTTCAGACTCTCTTGGTAACTTGCATTGTCTTCTTTAAGTTTGGTGATATCAAACCTAGGAATCTTCTTCTTCTTCTTTATTTTTATTATTATTATTATTATTATTATTATCATTATCATTATTATTATTATTATTTGCATTTCTTTCTTCTCTCATTGCCAAGTGTGGAGTATGAGAAGAAACTTTATGATTTTCTTCTTTCTCCTGGAACCCTCCAAATTCCTTAAACCTTTTTATGAAAATGGCCCTAACTTATCTCGTTTCCCGTGATACCGAGCTCAGCCGTATCCCCTTTAAAACTTCGATGAAGGATCGGATCTGAGTTTTGGGGTTATTATTATTAATATTATAAGAATATTATCGAACAATTTTTCTTCAGAGTGTTGCTGTAGAGCCAGTTATGGTTGATATTTCTATGATCGGCTCGAGAGACAACACCCCAACGGCCATCCTCGAAATGGTTCTCCGACATATTCGATTTCAACTCGTTTCTCAAGGCCACAGCTGCTTCCACAATTACACGTACACACACACATCACACACTCTCACAGCGTATAAGTATTTAGCCCCCGTGAGGTGTACTGGGAAAAGCAGCTAGGACACTCCCGGCATAAAAGGAAATCAAACGCCGCCAGAATTGCACAGTGCCTTTGCTTTGGCTGTGTTGTTGTCGATGCCACTTCTGGTGTTCTTAAAGGTGGGTTTGGCTGATGCTTTCTACATGGTACGTTGAGCTTTCCTGTTGGCATAGTAATATTTCACTTCCTTGCTGAACTATATCTTGTGTTCCTCGGACCATTTCCTGGTCTCATTGTGGTTTGCTTCTGTAAGGGACGTTAGGAAGGGTCTGGTTTTGATAGTTGAACGGTAGCTTCATCTGTTCATTATTATGGCATGGTTAATATTATTCTCTCCGAGATACTTCTCATCCTGCTTGATCCATAGGGATCCAGTAGTTTTACCATTGGTGGCTATTTTGGAGATATTATAGGACAGCCTGTGGGAGTCCATTCTATAAAATGTCCATAGAAATCCAGCCTCCTTCTTCTGATGGCATCTGTGAACGTTCCTTGGTGTTGGTAGGTTTCACGGGTTGGTGTGTATAATCGCCTACCATCTCATAGGATACTTGGTCCTATCATCCTCCTCAGAAATTTCCTTTCTTATACTTCGATGGCTCTTAGTGGGGTATTCTTAGTCAGAGATTAGTACTCTGCTGCACGGAGGATTGACGGTGTGACTATTGAATTGTAGTGTCGTAGACTGACATTCATTGATAGATCTTTTGAGACGTACAGTTGCCTATAGGCATTGTATTCCATGTCTAATTTTATTCTCATTTGCTCGAGAGCAACCACTTTACCTTGATCTTCTGACATTCACTCTCCAAGGTACTTTACAGTTTTAGCTCTCTTGATATGCTTGGTATCACTAACTCTCATCGTTATAGGACCATCTTTGATATTGGTAATAATCTCGGTGTTTCTGGTGCTGATCAGGAGACCTGTTTGAGCCGCTATTGAGTGTAGAATTCCCTAGCAACCTCTTGCCTGTAGTTTGCTAATAAGGTCAGATCATCGACAAAGGCCAGGAATGGGATCCTCATGTAGTCTGCTTTCATTTGCATTCTTAATCCTGTGTTCACTGGTAGGAATCGGGTCCATTCCAAGACGTATTTTTCCAGGGCACAGATAAATAAAATGTATGAGATCCCGTCTCCTTGCCTCAGCCCTGGTTTGTCTGTGAAGATGCCTGAGAGCTGTCCTCTAAACTTTACCTTGGATGTGGTGTTTCGCAGGGGATCTTACAAAAAACATATTGATTTTGTCATCCAGTCCTAGCTCCAATGGGGTTTTGAAGGGTGTTGTTCTATCCACGGAGTCGTATCCATTATGGAAGTCGACGGAGGTAACTACCCACTGTCTGGCTCGTTTCTTGTTGTAATGGAGGATGGTCTTGCTGTTTTGTAACTTTTCGGTTCTGGATCTCGATGCTGTGAACCCCTGCTTGGTATTCCCTCAATTCATTTTTTTTCAACTTTCTTTACATCGCACCGACACAGATAGTTCTTTTGGTGAGGATAGGGCAGAAAAAGCCTAGGAGTGGGAAGGAATTGGCCGTGGAGTTAATTGAGGTACAGCCCCAACATTTACCTGGTGTGAAAATGGGAAAACACGGAACACCATCTTAAGGGCTGCCGACAATGGGGCTCGAAACCACTATCTACCGAATGCGAGCTCACATCTACGTGCCCAAAAACGCACGGCAAACATGCCTGGTCCCCTAATTCGCAGTCCAGCTGCCCCGTTACATGCCGTTCTAGCGTCTTGGAAAAGATTTTATATGTGACCGCAAGGAATGATATTCCTCAATAGTTTCCGGAGTGTTTTGTTGACTTTCTTGTGGACGGGTTTATTACGGATGAAGTTCCCTCACCTGGGAGCCTCTCACTAGCCCACTCTGTGCACGTGCCTGAAGGAGTGTTCTGCAGCCTTTTTCAACATTTCTGGTACTATCCCGTCTTTTTCATGGGCTTTGTTCTTCTTGAGATGTTTTGTGATCTCTATAAATTCCTCGTATGTTGGAGGAGTGATGTGCTCGGTATTTTTATTAGTAGGTTATCTAATTGGAAGTCGTTCTGCAGGTTCTTCGGCATTTTGGAGCGCTTCAAATTTGTCAAGTAGTGTTTTAGTGCATTCATTGTCCTTGAGGCACAGTGATCCGTCTACTACATGGAGATGTAAAGTATGGTGAACACACTGATTTTTCTGTTGTATGAGGCCCTTGTATAGGTCTCTCTAGCTGCCTCTGTGGATCGGCCTCCGAATCCCAAGACAGCGGGTTCAAACCCGGCAGAGGTAGTCGGATTTTTGAAGGGCGGAAAAAAGTCCATTCGACACTCCATGTCGTTCGATGGCGGCATGTTAAAGATCTCTGGTGACACATTTGGTGTTAACCCGACAAAATTCATTAAATCTCAGCCATAGACGCCCAAGAGAGTTTCGGTATACTCGGTCTGCCATCTAGTGGGAGCCTAGAGTAAAACGGAACGTCGAAATTGACGAGCAGACAGCCAGATGGCGTCAAATTGAAATGTCTGCACACGGTAGCTGAGGCCATACGATTATTATTATTATTATTATTATTATTATTATAGGTCTCTCTCTATAGTTGTTCCTCCAAAATCATTCCTCTGCTTGGTTTATCAGTTTTTTTGTGCTTCCCCTTTGCCCCTCTAATGATACTGGAATTAGTCTTCGTTCGTGTAACAAAGGCTTATATTTTGGCTTCTTGTTGGTTCCATTTGATCCATGCCAGTCACCTGGCCTCTATAGCCTCATCGCATTCCCTGGACCACGTGGGTGCTTATTTCCCATAGGTCTATAGGGGATCATCTCCTGAGTCGCTGCGATTATGGCATCCCTAAGTGGGTTCAACGTTGTAGTGGTGTTAATCCTCCTATCATTATGGTTCAGTCTCGCTTGGTAACCTGTGCTGCAATTTTCAAGTTTGGTGATATCAAATCTAGGGATCTTCTTATTTTTAACCACAGGATATTACTTTATATGTTTCAGGTTCGTTTTTACCAGGGACTCCTCAGAGTCGATGTTGACTCCTTTCAGCACCTTGACGTTCATAATGTCGTAGCGGTCCAACCTGTGCATTGCTACAAGGTGAATTGGGTATTCGCTCATCATGATATTTCGACTGCGCCATGCCATGAACTTCCTGCATATGTGTTCAAAGGCTATAGACATCAAGAGTATTCCATACTTAGTGCAGAGGCTGATTAAGCGTTACCCGTTCTTTTTGGTTCTCGTATGGGCAAGGATCTTCTAACAATATGTTGTTATTTCCCTTACACTCCGACCTGGGCGTACAGTATTAGTAATGTGGTGACGTGGGACTTCGTCTAAGGCTTCCTCGAGTTTGACCCAGTACTGATCAGTGGTCTCAGGGTTTTTATTGCTGGAGTCATTGGTAAGAGCACGGATAACCTCTATAATTGTATCTGAAGGGTAGTGTGTGATGTCCTGTTTATGGTTTCCTTTAGTTCCAACTGAGTCACATGAAGTGGTAGATCCCCCAGTATCCGACGACTTAGCTACCGCATCATGAGTGGAGGTAGATTGATTACCTCCTAAGGTTGTAACTTTACTAAGTCTATACTTCATGCTGGACACAGTCTATAACACAAGTGTGTAGATTTTGGTCACCGGAAGGTAACGAGTTTTAACTATCAGGGAAATAAACCTTGAATCACCCAGCGCTAATCGTTTCACTGACCGGATTCTCACTGGAATTGGTCACCCAACCTTCCACTAGATTCTTCGGCTTACCACGGGCACCACTTGCATGTTATGTGTTCGAGCTGGAGTGAAAGAAGCTAGTAGAACTCTTGACGAAACCAGCATTTTCATGTTGCAGATGAATAGTGACAACGCATTTTACTCCAATTTGCCAGGGTCTTAAATACTCCTCCCAGGTGATTCCCAGAACATTATATTATTATTATTATTATTATTATTATTATTATTATTATTATTATTATTATTGCCATCGATTAGTGCAGAGGTGGCCAGGACTTCAGAACAGACCTTCCGTGCTAACACGTCTCAGGAACGTGACCACGTCTGGTCGGCGCTCCTCAATCTTCCACTACTACAATTTTCGGTGAAAATATCTGAAAGAGTCGGATTTGTGCTTACAGTCGCGGCAGGTGGAGGTAATGGAATGGAATGGAACGGAATTGAATGGGTATGTGGGAAATGTGGAGTGAGATTTGTAGATCCTAATAGGTGGGTAGGAGGTAAAGATCTACGCTCAGATGGCTTTCACTTGAACCGCAATGGTACATATAAGTTAGGAGTTTTGTTTGGAAGAGTTCTAGGGAGGTACATTCAGAGAACTGGGTGGGGGAGGGAGCGGTGATGACAGTGTAGGAAGCGTGAATTCGAGTAAGTTAGTGTCAAACTCTAGAAGTGTTCTAAAGAAAGGAATATAATTACGTAATTTCATAGATACATATTTACCAGATATTGTAATAGGAAAAATCATGGCTGAAAGGTGATTTTATGTATGCGGATATTTACTTACGAAACTGGAGTGTTTATCGTAGAGACAGGCCACGAACGATCGGAGGGGGGAGTGTTTATACTGGCGAAAGAAGAATTTGTAAGCTACAAAAACGTTAAGGATGAGGAACGTGAAATTCTAGGTGTAACACTCATCTCTAAAGACAATAGGCAATTTGATGTGTTTGGGTTGTACAGGCTTGGCAATAATGGCACTGAGCCTGATGCAAGATTATTTGATAAGGTAATCAGATATGTGAGGAATGATGCAGAGAAGAAAGTTATTGTAGCGGGTGACTGAACTTGCCAAGTGTTCACTGGGAAGGGAATGCAAATAACAGAAAGCATGACAACAAATAGTGAATAAGTTATTATGGGAAGGACAACTGAATCAGAAAGTGATGGAACCAACGAGAGGGAAATTATTCTGGACGTGGTACTGATAAAACCAGATGAGCTCTATAGGAAAACTGAAGTGATCGAAGGTGTAACTGATCATGAAGCTGTTTTTGTCAAAGTTAAAAACAAATGTGTTAGAATTTTGAAAAGTAGGAGCATTATGCAATACCATGTGGGTGATAAAAGGGGACTGGGGACATAAAAATAATTACGATCAATGGGAAATGGTAAATAAAAATGGAAACACTCTATGGGGTAGCATTAAACCAATTGTTGAGGAGTGTGAAAACAGATATGTACCTCTCAAAGTGGTAAGGAATAGTAACGACCCATTATGCTATAATAATGATACATACACACATACATTATCATTATAGACTGTTATGCCTTTCAGCGTTCAGTCTGCAAGCCTCTGAGAATTTACTAAACGTCGCCACAATCCTCGATTTGCAACTAGTGTTGTGGCCTCATTTAGTTCTATACCTCTTATCTTTAAATCGTTAGAAACCGAGTCCAACCATCGTCGTCTTGGTATACCTCTACTTCTCTTACCCTCCATAACAGAGTCCATTATTCTCCTAGGCAACCTATCCTCCTCAATTCGCCTCACATGACCCCACTACCGAAGCCGGTTTATGCGTACAGCTTCATCCATCGAGTTCATTCCTAAATTAGCCTTTATCTCCTCATTCCGAGTACCCTCCTGCCATTGTTCCCACCTGTTCGTACCAACAATCATTCTTGCTACTTTCATGTCTGTTACTTCTAACTTATGAATAAGATATCCTGAGTCCACACAGCTTTCGCTCCCGTAAAGCAAAGTTGGTCTGAAAACAGACCGATGTAAAGATAGTTTCGTCTGGGAGCTGACCTCCGTCTTACAGAATACCGCTGATCGCAACTGCGAGCTCACTGCATTAGCTTTACTACACCTTGATTCAATCTCACTTACTGTATTACCATCCTGGGAGAACACACAACCTAAATACTAGAAATTATCGACCTGTACTAGCTTTGTATCACCAATCTGACATTCAATTCTGTAGAATTTCTTACCTACTGACATCAATTTAGTCTTCGAGAGGCTAATTTTCATACCATACTCATTGAACCTATTTTCAATTTCCAAGATATTAGACTGCAGGCTTTCGGCACAGTCTGCCATTAAAACCAAGTCGTCAGCATAGGCCAAACTGCTTACTACATTTCCACCTAACTGAATCCCTCCCTGCCATTTTATACCTTTCAGCAGATGATCCATGTAAACTACGAACAGCAAAGGTGACAGATTACAGCCTTGTCTAACTCCTGTAAGTACCCTGAATCAAGAACTCATTCTACCATCAATTCTCACTGAAGCCCAATTGTCAACACAAATGCCTTTGATTGATTTTAATAATCTACTTTTAATTCCATAGTCCCCCAGTATGGCGAACATCTTTTCCCTCGGTACCCTGTCATATGCTTTCTCTAGATCTACGAAACATAAACACAACTGCCTATTCCTCTCGTAGCATTTTTCAATTACCTGGCGCATACTGAAAATCTGATCCTGACAGCCTCTCTGTGGTCTGAAACCACACTGCTTTTCATCCAACTTCCTCTCAACGACTGATCGCACCCTCCCTTCCAAGATGCCAGTGAATACTTTGCCTGGTATACTAATCAATGAGATACCTCGATAGTTGTTGCAATCCTCCCTGTTCCCTTGCTTATAGATAGGTGCAATTACTGCTTTTGTCCAATCTGAAGGTACCTTACCAACGCTCCACGCTAATTTTACTACTCTATGAAGCCATTTCATCCCTGCCTTCCCACTACACTTCACCATTTCAGGTCTAATTTCATCTATTCCTGCTGCCTTATGACAATGGAGTTTATTTACTATCCTTTCCACTTCCTCAAGCATAATTTCACCAACAACATTTTCCTCCTCCCAATGAGCTTGGCTGTTTGCAACACCACCATGATGATTTCCTTTTACATTGAGAATTTGTTCAAAATATTCCCTTAACCTCTCCAGTGATTCCCTAGGATCTATTATGAGTTCACCTGAATTACTCAAAACACTGTTCATTTCCTTTTTCCCTCCCTTCCTAAGATTCTTTATTACTGTCCAGAAAGGTTTCCCTGCTGCTTGACCTAGCCTTTCCAGGTTATTACCAAAATCTTCCCATGACTTCTTTTTGGATTCAACAACTATTTGTTTCGCTCTGTTTCTTTCATCTACGTACAAATCCCTGTCTGCCTCGGCCCTTGTTTGGAGCCATTTCTGATAAGCCTTCTTTTTACGTTTACAGGCTGCTCTCACTTCATCATTCCACCAAGATGTTCGCCTTTTCCCATCTTTACACACAGTTGTTCCTAGGCATTCCCTTGCTGTTTCTACTACAGCATCCCTGTATGCCACCCATTCACTTTCTATATCCTGAACCTGCTTACTGTCTACTGTTCGAAACTTCTCACTAATCATATCCATGTACATCTGTCTAATTTCCTCGTCCTGGAGATTTTCTACCCTTATTCGTTTACAGATAGATTTCACTTTCTCTACCCTAGGCCTGGAGTTACTTAGTTCACTACAGATCAGATAGTGGTCTGTATCATAGAAAAATCCGCGAAAAACTCGTACATTCCTAACAGACTTCCTGAATTCAAAGTCTATTAAGATATAGTCTATTATGGATCTGGTACCTCTAGCCTCCCATGTGTAGCGGTGAATAGCGTTTTGCTTGAAGGATGTATTCGTAACAGCTAAACCCATACTAGCACAGAAGTCCAGCAAACGCTTCCCATTCCCATTAGCTTCCATATCTTCCCCCATTTTCCAATCACCCTTTCGTATCCTTCAGTTCTATTCCCAACTCTCGCATTGAAATCGCCCAATAGCACTATTCTATCCTTGGTGTTGACCCTGACCACGATGTCACTCAATGCTTCATAAAACTTGTGAACTTCATCTTCATCTGCACCCTCACATGGTGAATACACGGACACAATTCTTGTCCTAATTCCTTTCACTGACAAATCTACCCACGTCATTCGCTCATTTATGCGCCTAACAGAAACTATGTTGCGTGCAATCGTATTCCTGATAAAGAGCCCTACCCCAGACTCTGCCCTTCCCTTTCTAACGCCCGTCAAGTACACTTTATAATCTCCTATCTCTTCCTCATTTTCTCCCCTTACCCGAATATCGCTTACTCCTAGCACATCCAGATGCATCCTCTCTGCTGACTCAGCCAGTTCTACCTTCTTTCTTCCATAAGCCCCATTAATATTGATAGCTCCCCATCGAATTCCATTTCGTTCGCCAAGTTGTTTCCAAGGAGTCCCTCGCCTGTCAAATGGGAGTGGGACTCCATTACTCCCATAGGTCCGAGGCTTGCTTAAAGTGTTCTGAGCTCGGTAAATTCATGAAGCAGGATGCTTCCCTTCCTGCACAGAGTCCAAGTGAGGATCTCTCCTCTAACGGGTTATGGACCACCGGTGAATTGTATAGTCCTAGCCGCCTGAGCACAAGGAGGGCCACGACTCAGAATATGTCCAAGATGCCCACTCCCATTCCATAGCAACTGGTATCCCGACTCTCAGGACCACTTACTAGGCCACTCAGCCGTTGCCCATGGTTCACGAACTAGAACTTGGCTACAGTAACCCACAAACATGAACCATAATAATGATATATAGAGATTAATTAGGAAGTACAGATTAGAACGAAATAGAGTTAGGAATGGTTGCGGGAGTAAGGAGAGACTGAAGGAGTTGGCTAGGAAATTGAATTTAGTGAAAAAATCAGCGAAGGGTAACATGACGTCAAACATTATTTGAAGCCAGAGGAATTTTTGGGATCAATAGGACACGTATAGATACTTTCAGACAGAAAACGATTCAAGAAAGAACATTCCTGTAATCATTAATTAACGAGGGGAGAGTACAGGCGAGGACTTAGAGAAGGCAGAAGTATTCAGTTAGCAATATGTAAAGGTAAAGTTAAAGGTAGTTGGATATAGAGGAGGTGACTAATAATGGAGAAATACTGAGATTTACCTGTGATACTGTAATAAAGACATTTATAGAAAGATGCAAAAAACTGAAAGTAGAAAAACAGCTGGAGATAGCAAGATTTCTGGGGATATATTAAAGGCTATGTGTTGGGATATAGTGCCATACCTGAAATATTTATTTGGTTACTCTTTTCATGAAGGAGCTATACCAAATAAATGGAGAGTTGCAATAGTAACTCCAGTGTACAACGGAAAGGGCGACAAACATAAATCGGAAAATTACAGGCCAGTCAGCTTGGCATGTGTAGTTTGTAAGCTCTGAGAAAGCATTCTTCCTGATTATATTAGACACGTTTGCGAGATTACTATCTGTTTTGAGAGAAGGCAGTTCGTGTTTAGGAAAGATTATTTCAGTGAAGGTTACTTTGTAGGATTTCAGCAAGATAGGACAGATATTTTAAATTCAGGAGGTCAAATGTACTGTATCGCCATTGACCTATCCAAGAGATTTGACAAGGTTTATCTTAAAAGATTACTGAAAAAAATTCGGGCAATTCGACTAGACAAAGGAGTGGTTGAATGGGTTGCTAAATTTCTAGAAAATATGACTCAGATAATTAGAATAGGTAGAGCTTTCTTAATCATGTAATGATTAAGTGGGGGGGTCCAAAAGGGCAGTATTATAGGACCTTTATTTTTCTTATATATATATGATATGAGTAAAGATGTGGAATAACATATAGGAATATTTTCGGATGATGATGTACTGTATAGAGAAGCAAATGAGTTACACGATTTTGAGCACAAGTAGGGAGGCTTAAGCAATATAATGAGATGGTCAGCAGACAATATTATGATTGTAAATGTGATGAAAAGTCAAGTTGTAAGTTTCACCAAGAGGAAAAGTCCTGTCACTTTGCCAAAATATTCTTTTTTTTTGCTAGGGGCTTTACGTCGCACCGACACAGATAGGTCTTATGGCGACGATGGGATAGAAAAGGCCTAGGAGTTGGAAGGAAGCGGCCGTGGCCTTAATTAAGGTACAGCCCCAGCATTTGCCTGGTGTGAAAATGGGAAACCACGGAAAACCATCTTCAGGGCTGCCGATAGTGGGATTCGAACCTACTATCTCCCGGATGCAAGCTCACAGCCGCGCGCCTCTACGCGCACGGCCAACTCGCCCGGTCAAAATATTCTAATCTTCATCTTACTATCCATTTGAAAAATGTAGTTAAGAACACCTAAAACAAGTGGCCAAATTTCTTTCTGAAGAGTGTAGTACACCGAGAATCATTGGACAGATGGAAGGAATATTTTTATTTTCTTCTCAATGAGGAAGGAAATATTTCTCTTGAAGTCAAACGAATGAAGTTTCGTAGGCAGAACTACAACGATGGCATAGAAATTATGCTCCAGGAAGTGAAGTGGTAGGCAAATAAACTACATTGCCATAAAGCAGTAGGAATAGATTAGATCCGAAATTGTGAGATGTACTGGAAAGCATGGTTTCATGGAATAATAGGATGAGCATGGATTTTCACCTTCTTGTTGAACAATGACAGTAAGTGCACTTATTTATAAGCAAGGACACAGATCACATTTCAACATTTATTGAGGTATTTAACTGATCAGTACACCAGGCAAGCTGCTTACAAGCATTTTTAAAGAGGGTGCGGTGTGTGGTAGAGGGTAAGTTGGTTGAAATCTAGTGTGGTTTCAGACAACAGAGTGGTTGTCACGGCCAGAATTTCATTATGCTTGAAGTAACTGAGAAGTGCTATGGGATTTAGAGACAGCTATATTTATGATTCGCACACCTACAGAAGGCATATAACACACTACGAAGGTAAAATACGTTATTCCTAATTGAGGATTATGGTATGAGGTGTTGGTTATTACAACCAATCGTAGGCATTTATATTGGCACGTAGCTATCAGGTTGCATCCCGAAAAGAGTGGATTCCCACTGTCTGAAACCATGAGGATGGTTTTCCGTGGTTTCCCGTTTTCACACCAGATAAACAATGGGGCTGTACCTTCCCACTCCTAGCCCTTTCCTATACTATCGTAGAAATAAGACCTTTCTGTGTCGTTGCGACGTAAAGCAGACTGTAATATATATACACTACCGCTCATTAATTTCAATACACCCTGGTATTTCAAATTTACAACACAAATCAAACGTTATTTCTCACAAAAGATAATTATATTAACTTACACATATATAATACAATCACAATAATTATAATTTACTTTCATCAAAGTATCGTCCTTTGGGTTTAATGAGGGCCTCACAAACTCGAGGCATGCGGTCAATCAGTTTTTGTAGGTATCGTGAATCTGTGTGATTCCACACATCCTTAACAATATTCCAGAGATGTTCCTTGCTGGATATATTGACTTCCCTGATACGTCTGTCCACTTAATCCCAGGCCATTTCAATGGGATTACAATTGCGTCTCTGGGACGACCATACCATATATTTCAGTATTTTCTGTTTTTCCTTTAATTCAATGTAGTTCGTACAGTATGCCGACCGATCTTTTGTAAGGTGAACCCATTCCCTATTAAGCGCAATCCACTTGGTACTGCATTATACTGAAGTACGCGGTAGTACTGCTTCTGATCCGTACACTCTTCTATTTTCACAATGTCGCCAACTCTATCTCCGGCAAAACATCCCCAAACCATCATAGAACCTCCACCGTGTTTAACTGTTTTTAGAACACACTGCTGGGCTACCCTTTCCCCTACAAATCGGCGAAAAAATATTCTCCTTCTAGTTCCAAAAATTCTCGATCTTTGACCCATCGGTGAATAACACCTTCCTCCACTGTTCCGATGTCCAATTACGATGTTTTCTAGCCAATTCAAGTCTCTTCTGTTTATTTATCGGCCTTATAAGGGGTTTTTCTTGCTGTGATACATCCTTTCAAGCCGGCTTCAATCAGTCTCCTTTTCACCGTTGCAACAGATATTGTTTTCGTGTTCATTTCTACCAATTCTGCAAAAATTTAGGGCGCTATTTTGAATCTATTTCTCTTACTGGTAATTCTGATATATTTATCATCACTTTTAGTTGCTTTACGTGGTCGTCCTGGTCGTGGTATGTCCCCATTGCAACCTGTTATCTTCTGGCGGTGAAGGGTGTATTAAACTCCCACTATAGACACACTACTACACTGTTGGCGAGTAGGTAAACCTTCTTGGCTAAGTGCTACAACTGCAGCACGTTTATCTATGGATATCTCCACTCGTGGGAGTCATACTAGCGATGTGCACACTTCAACTGTCACGACGGAACTGACACGCAGGAACATCTTAGCAATGCTTGCCGTTCGCTGCAGATATCATATCACTACAGGGAACAACACAGGTGCACCAATTGCGGCGTTCGGCGGCAAATAGGTAAACAAACATATCCGATAGGTACATAACGTTTATCTACACAACATTGTTTGTTGGATGGTAACCATCTCAGTCTGAGTCTCAGAACTCACGAGTCTCAAAACTCATGTAACAAATAGTATCAAAACTCACGACTACACACTGGTAGCTAAAGTAAACATTCTAATGAGTCTCAAAATTCACGAATCCTGACAGCAGGTGCTTGCGATGACTGCAGGAGGGATGAGGTGCGCGGTGACTCACGCTTTCCTTCAACCCATGTTTTTCCATCGACTTAGGGTAGTCACCCTGGTAGCAGATTGCCTATCAGTTGTTTATCTAGTCTTTTCTTAAATAATTTAAGAGCCCCTAGGGTCCCTTTTTAGTCGCTTCTCACGACAGGCAGGGTATACTGTGAATGTTATTCTGCCACCCCAACCCAGGGGGAAAAATAATGGTTAGAGAATGAAAGAGACCGAGGTGTATTATTATCATTATTTTAAAAATATTTTGCTGTTGTCTTAATGTTAATATAATGCATTTCTTGCCTTTCACATTAATTTATAATACTGGCATGTGGCCTCCGGGGTGGTCTGGTGTAGGTCTTTAGAGTTGACGCTGTATAGGTGACCTGCACGTCTGTGAGGTTGAGGCCCTACCTAAGATGAAGTCTAATGCTGAAGACGGCACGAAAACCAGTCCCCGAGCCATAGGAATTAACTGATGAAAGTTAAAATCTCCCACCCGACCGGAAACCGAACTCGGGACCACCTGGACCCCTTGGACCAAACGCCAGCATGCTAACCATTTATGCATGCAGCTGGACGACGTAAAATTAAAGAAGGTATATTTCCCGCTACTATTTAAAAGAAACTGTCAGTTGTTAGTACAGGGGCTTCGCTCCATAATGCTCCAGAAGGCGGCATTTACTTGAATACGGAATTTTATTTAGAGATATTAGATGTCAAGCCAGTTAATTCACTCATTTAGTTTCAACATTTGGAGATCCGTTTGGAAAAAGGCGTATTTCTAATTTTCGTAAGCGTTCATCTACTCGCTTACTTCAGTCGGTTATCTACCAGACACATTTAAACCGAAAAAATATCCGTGTCGCATCCTATTATTCCGCGCGCTATAACTGAATGATATTTGAAACTCGTTCGATTATTTGATTATTTATTCGATTATTTAAATAATCGGGTGGAAGTTATTTGATTATTAAAAGTATTCGATTAACCCATCACTAATAGGGTGGACATTTAACCATTCAAAGAAGGATTGGCCTTGCTTGTGAGTTTTGAGACTGGCCTAGGTAGAGAAACTTGTTCTCACTAATCCTCTTCCTCGAATTCGTGAGTTTTGAGACGACACGTGTTGGGTGCTATTGTATCTCGATGACCACAAACAAAAATCCTGACATGTGTACAACTGTTGTACTATTCCTTTACTTCCTCAATCGTACCCACGGTATTAGACCTTATCTACAGAGAACGAGATGTCAGTTATTCGGTGTATTGAAATTAATGAGCGGTAGTGTATATAATGACAACCGGGCCACAGTGAGTACTTAAAGTGGAATAAGTTCTTGGTTCAAAATACTTACATGGAATAGAAAAGCCTGCACTATTTCACGCTGGGCGTTCATTGCATACATGGATGATTTACTGAAACGTGGAAAATGGCAGGGAGTGATTGACTTAGTTGGGGGGAAGTGCGGTAAGCAGATTGGCCTATGCGGATAACAGCCTGAAAGACAGCCTCTGTACAAGTTAATACCTTTCAGCATGAAAATTGGTGTAGTTAATATTAAACGAAAGTTATCATTTATAAATGCTAGCCTCCGTGACTCAGGCGGCAGCTCGCCGGCCTCTTAACGCTGGTTTCCGTGGTTCAAATCCCCATCACTCCATTTGAGATTTGTACTGGAAAAGGAGGAGGCGGGACTGATTTCTCTTCGGGTACTGCTGTTTTACCTGCCATCTCTCATTGCAGAAAAATTCTCCAATATCATCTCATTCCATCTCTCAGTTATTAATCATTGTCCCAGGGGAGTGCTAGAGGCTTCGGCAGCCAGCACAATTCCTACACTCGCCGCTAGATTGTGGCTTCATTCATTCAATTCCTGACCCGGTTGAATGACTTGAACGAGGCTGTGCATTTTCAGTATTTATAAATATGAAGTGATATCAGTAACAAAGGCACCTAGGAGGATTAGATGCCATGTAGAAAAAGTGAAATTGGACAGGGGGATCATTTCAAGTACTTACGATGTGTGTTCTTCCACGAGTAAAGCTTTTTAAGTGGAACTGAATTAAATAGCAGAAATGCTACATCTGTGAGTTCACATCCGAGCGAGTTGGCCGTGCTGCTAGGGGCGCGCAACTATGACCTTGCTTTCGGGAGGTAGTGGGTTCGAACCCCACTGAAGATGATTTTCCGTGGTTTCCGTTTTCACACCACGTAAATGCTGGGGATGGACTTTAATTAAGGCCACTGCCATTTCCTTTCCACTTCTAGCCTTTTCTTTTCCCATCGTCGCCATAACACCAATCTGTGCCGGTTCGACGTTCAGGAAAGTTGAAAAAAATTGTGAGTTCACAATTTGTTATCAGCGGTATTATTCAACACTTATGTGTCCAACTCGTTGGCTGAATGGTCAGCGTACTGGCCTTGGTTCAGAGGGCTCGGTGGCTGGATGTTTGTGTTGTCCCCAACATCACTGCAACTCACACTCCACACATAACACTATCCTTCACCACAATAACACGCAGTTACCTACACATTGGAGATGCCGCGCACCCTCATCGGACGGTCTGCCGTTCAACGGCTGCACGCGGCTAGAAAAAAAACAACACAAAATTATTATTAACATTGAAATAATCTCCTTAACGGAACTATAATTGCATCGATCAGTTTTAAGACTGATTTTGCAGTACGAATGTGGATACTGGGCGGACTCACCTTATCTTATTCGTACTTTGGAATTGACGGACATGAAAATAGTGAGAATTACTTGGAGTACAGACGGGTTGGAAACATGGCAAGTGGCTTCTCGGAATGAGGAAATGATGGCTGAGTTAGGAATAAACTAGTTGATGAACCTTAACGTATAAATTGTCATTGAGTTGGGGAGGGGTCAGGGCCATGTGAGGTGAATGGTGTACTTGGTATGCGGGGTAACAGAAAATAAGGGAGACAAATGTGACGATGGTTAGAGTAACTTTTTAATTACTTGAAACTGAAAGGTACATAACTACACGAGGCCACGGAGATACTTTTAAATAAATTATTACGAAGGTGGTTTGTTAAGTAACAGTCGCTTGCAGACTGAGAGCTAACAGACGATGACATCTATTCTCCTTGTGCTTCCCTGTACGCTGTTTCCTCCTAACGTGCTAACTTTTGCAAAGTTTCGCAAAGCGCTGAAGCTTCGAAGAAGTCATAATTTAGAAAAGAGGATAATATTCTGAGTCTGTATATTTTGATGTGAAGTTTCGAATTATCGAAACGTCCGTACCAGCGGCCGGACTTCATCCTCCGAGTCAAGTGGGAAATTTATTATGAACACCAGGATTCAAGAGGCTTTTGCCACATCACACTGTGTTTTATACGAAATTATGCTCTAAAGAATCTTAATGGAATTGACGAAAGATTGCGATTTTTTTCTTGTCGATGCACTGTATTCCTGAAAAACTGCATACAAAATGTTGCAGCAATGTTTCTCCACGTACGTGCTCTTGTACTAATTTGCTTAAAGATTTGCGAAATGTGCTCTGAGATTTACGGAACCCTATCCATATATTATTCCCAACACGTGTGAAACCTGGGTTAACACTGACTTTCCAGTGCTGTTGTAGTGATTAAAGAAGACAGTCTCAGTAAATCTTCATACTGTAAAAGTTGATGTAACATAATTCATCCTTTGACGTGTCTTTTGAAGGACAAAGTATCTCTGTCCTCTGACGAATAACATCAACGTGAAAGTAATAACAATAATGTTAGTGAATACTGCCAGTTTCCTGCTCATGAATATCATCTTCACATTTTTAAAGAGCGTAGACTAATTTTCGTCTTATATTTCACCAGTTGTATGTAGCCAAGAATTCGATGTCTGAAAGGCGGGTTTGTAACGAAATAACTCTGTGTAGGTAATAAGGAGCTCTTGTGTACGGTTTTTTGCTAAGTTCACCTTTCACTTAATGGTCTATATTAGTGAGGAGTTTCGAATTAAATTGGATGAATATGAGTTTATGTATTTCCAGGGCTACCTAATATAAAAATGATAATCATCAGGAATTATCGTCAGTTATCCTCAAGGAATGGAATTATATGTCTTACGAAATCATGAGCTCCTCATCAGTTGCCTGTTTTAACATATCAACCCATGTCTAACAATATACCACTGAACTCGGTACCAGTAGTTGCTTAATTGCTGCCAGTATCAATTATTCGGGAGACAGTGGGTTAGAACCCCACTGCCAGCAGCCCTGAAGGTGGTTTACCGTAGTTTCACATTTTCACACCAGGCAAAATCCAATGAAGTGGGGGGAGGGGGGTTGTGTGAAAGGATTGAAAAAATTGACTTAATTGTATGAGAATAAAAACTAAAGTTGTTACAGTCGTGATAATTGGTATTTTGATCTACTTTAAAAACAAAGAAAAGCGCGTTTTGGCGGGGAAAACATCTTGGGGGCGGGAGTGAAAAGAAGTTGAATTCCTTTCATGAGGACACATAAATCAAAAACTGAAGAAGTTAGAGCCGTGATAATTGGTATTTAGAAGATCCTTTACTATTAAAGGATCAAGTACTTTTTGCTGGAAAATTTACTTGGGGGTGGGGGGAGGAGTGTGAAAGGAAGTGAAAAAAGTTAATTATTTTTATGGGGATACTTATATCTCAAAACTGAAGGTAATAGACGTGAACATTGGTGTTTGTAATTCCTTTAAACATAAAGAAACGCCCTCTTGTAATTTTTTTGGGAGGGGAGATAGATAAACTTAACAGTGGTGGGGTGTAAAAAGAGGTGAGACCAGTTGATTTTACTGTTCATAATGTACTTATAGGGAGAAACCGTTGCTCAGGTGCCAGCGCGCCGGCCTCTCACAGCTGGGTTCCGTGGTTCAAATCCCGGTCACTCCATGTGACATTCGTGCTGGACAAAACGCAGGCGGGACAGGCCTTTGTCCGGATACTCCGCTTTTCCCTGTCATAATTCATTCCAGCAACACTGTCCAATATTTCATTTCATTTGTCGTTCGTCGATCATTGCCCCAGAGGTGTGCTTTGGCAGCCGGAAAAATTCTTATTGTCGCCGCTAGATGGGGCTTTATTCGGTCCATTCCTAACCCTATCGAATGACTGGAAACAGGCTGTAGATTTTCGATGTACTTATCCTGATCATAAACCGATCATTTTTAATCCTTCCTTGGTTCGTTATCAAGAGCCATCTTTTCCTTCGGAGAACGTTCTTAGATTACAGTAGATTTTCCTGGCATATAAATAAAAATGTAAACACATTTGAAATACATGATATGAATGAGATTGACCGTCATATTGTTCACCTCTATAATAAGGTCAATAATGCACGGAAGTATGTCATTCTTATCGCCAGAAATCCCGCACACTTGCCTACGCGCGACAATGGTGCTGGTCACATTGTCAACAATGACAATGCCAGCAGATGAAATTTACCGCCAAGTAGCGGACTTGCATCTTGCTGTGGGGTCCAGACCATCTCATAATAATAATAATAATAATAATAATAATAATAATAATAATAATAATAATAATAATAATAATAATAATAATAATAATAATAATGTTCTGGACCGTCGTGAAATATGCGACTGCGCTGGAAACGGGTCCTGGAAGGGTAATGACTACTATTGCAGTCCGGCCGCGGGTTCAGTACCGCCAAGGCACCCAAGATATCCTCAAGGATTTGATCCATATTAAAAATGCTTATAGGAAAAGATGGCAAAGATTTAGGGAGCCAACTGACTGGTGGAATATCTCGACCTAGCCCGGGAAGTATGAAATGGATTGCTGGAAATAAAAATTGAATATGGGTGGAACTTGGCCGTAATCTCTCAGAAAACGATTCAGATCGTGAATTTCGGCGGATTATATATAAAACGTTAAGGATTCAATTATAAATTTCAGTATAATACCGTAGCGAAGCACGGGTATCTTGCTAGTTTCATATATACTGTAGCTTCGTGAATACCAGTTATGTTCGTGTGAGCATAGACCTGCAAATCATCAGCGTATAGATGATATTCCAACTTTTCAATACATGATGAAATATCGTTAATATAACGGAAAAAGAGAAGAGTATATTTTATAAAACCTAGAAGCGAACGTGCCTCAACCTGCTTCTATGTGGATGTTCTTTCCGCCTTTATTTTCGTACTTCTGAGTCTGGGAATGGCCTTTTGTAAATAGGCTGACTTAGGTAAGGGTTTTACAAGTACAATTCCTCTAAGAACATTTCGAAATGATGAAATATTTTTCGAAATACTGACTGATATTTTTGACTAAATTGTTCTTATCTACGTACGTCATAATCTGCTTATCAACAATTTTTAAGGAATATTTGTTCATAAAAACTAATCGCTTATTCGAATTCTTTACTATCGACTGTGGAAAATGGTATATTTTGTTTACAAAACTTAATCATTTATTTGAATTCTTTGCTAACGGCTATTCAAAATGTTTTAAGTCCACCTCCTTGGCTGAATTGTCAGTGTAGTGGGCTTACATTCATAGGGCCCCGAGTTCAATTTTTGGCCGGGCCTCCAGCTCGACGAGCGGGTATTTGTGACCGCCTTAATTCGTCACCTGCTCACAAAATACCATGCTGCTAACAACTACATAAACACGCAATCGTGAATACCGGCACAGCTCTCGACATAGGGCTGCTATTATGTAGAGCATCCTAGCATAAAACAGGCCTTAACCCACCGCCGACTCGAGGTATATCCGGAACCATGGAACCATTTTGATCTTCTTGTTTTTGTTGTTATACTTGCTGTCAACGTTGACATATCCTTTAGCTGTTGGGGGTTAAGCCCATGTTACACTGTATATATGGGTGGTATTTCTCTCAGCGGAGAAAGTCAGTGACATTACTAGAAGCAAGACAGTGCTCGTGAAAATGAACTTATCGCATGGGGACGGTTAGACCATTGTTGCAACAATCACCTCAAGTAATTCAACAGAAGACAAAATGGCGATCTGTATGTTTGGGAACCCATTCCAATGGTTATTTTCTTCAAATAACTCCTACTTTAGCTGAGAAATTTCGGAAACATAACAATTATAAGTGACAAATTTACATCTCATCAAACTGTTATAATATTTTCACCCAGGCATGAAGTTTTTTCTACGTAAAAGAAAAGTTAAGAATATTTCGTACACAAATGACGGCAGGCAACTCAACTCTCAAGATTACTTATTGGGAGCTTAACATCTACGGGGAGGGCTAACTCAGTGTCGTAGGCCTAGTGAGTCTGTCTCTAATTGAGGCAAAGATCAAGGTCCTTGTGAGGCCGAGATCTTTCATGAACTGTACATGCATGGACAAATGGAAATCTCTGATCCCGTTTAGGGACAAAGATACAATGACGCAAGACAGACATATTCCAGATGATCTCTGTGCAACTAAGCAATCTGTTTAAATATGTACTAGTCGTGCAGGCATAGATGTAGTGTGTACAACATGCCCCTAATATTTTTTCCTTTCTACTATCTGCTTTTACGTCGCGGCGAAACATATAGGGCTATAGGTTAATAAAGGGCTAGGAAAGGGAAGTATGCTACCGTGGCCTTAATTAAGGTACAGCCCCAGCATTTGCCTGGTGTAAAAATGAGAATACCCAAATATCATCTTCAGGGCTGCCGACAGCGTGGTTCTAACCCACTATCTTCCGAATGCAAGCTGATAGCTACGTGACCCAAACCTCACACCCACTTGCTCCGTGTTCGTCTTATTGAATAGTAGTGAAGAATGGGGTATATCGTAGGTATATTTCTATCAGTGGCTAATACTAGGTCTTTAGGGGTAATTAATTTACATTTTGCAGGCATTCCAATAATTGGGAAAACTTTCTATAAATAATTCCATTATAATTTCTAAATAATGTATTGATTAAAGTTTTGTAACCTCTACGTTCAATGATAATTTAAGTAAAAATTTATTAGCCAGTATACCTTAAAAGGTATGTAATTTGACATAGATAGGCGTCCTCATAGTTCGCAAGCGAAAAGGTGAAATTCTGTACAGAAATCTTTCAAATCTTTGAAAGTAGTACTTTTCACATGTATGCTGATGACTTACAAGCTTACTTCCACTTCAGTCCCACTAACGCACCTTCTTGTATAATGCATTTCAACCATGATATCTCTCCATTGATCGAATGGAGCGAAAATCATAACCTCGAATTAAATGTGGCCAAGACCCAGTTTATTTGCATAGGTTATTCAAAACTCCTGAAAACTGTTGACCTCAAATCCCTCCCAGCAATAAAAATTCTAGATTCAGATATCCATTATAGTGACACCGTTAACAATCTAGGACTCATTTTCGACAGAAACCTATCCTGGTCTGATCATACGTCAAATGTGATCAGAAAAGTTGTGTCATCCATGCATATTTTGAAACGTAACGTGTCATGTACACCACCTTTTATGCGGAAACTACTTGTTCAAAGTCTTATATTCCCCATAATTGACCACAGATCAGTCGTATACAACGACTTACCTGAAACTTTGAACATACAACTACAGAGGGTGCAAAACGCATGTGTTCGTTACGTGACAAATGCCAGGCGTGATGAACACATAACTTCCTATTACACACAGCTGCAATGGTTGAAACTCCATGAACGACGAGAAATCTCAGTAGCCGTTGCTACGCACAAAATTCTCAAACTGAAGACCCCACCCTACCTATGTAATGCATTTAAATCTATGGAGTCAGTACATAACAGAGATAATAGGTTTACAAAAGCTACCCTTCAAATTCCCCTTCATCGTACCACTAAATTTAACAAATCTTTTGTTTGCACTGCATCCCGTATCTTCAATGTCTTTAATCTTCACCGCTTCGCAAATGACAGAAACTGCACCCAGCTAAAGCAGTCCTTAACATCTATCTTCCTGGAGGAGTACGCAAGGGGCTGAGATCAGGTATTCTTGTGTCTAATAATAAGAAATATGCATATTTCTAAGAAAATTGTTTCTGTTTTTATATTCCTGAGATTCTTGTAGCCTAAAATATTAAAAAATCGAATGATATACTTTATTACTTCTTATATGATTTATGTTTTAATTTTATTGTAATTGGTAACTGTATTTTAACTTTTAAGTTTAATGTTTAATTTAATATTTTAATATTATAAAATGTAGTTAGTATATTCATAAACTTGTAGTGTGTTATAAGTAGACGCTACATAAAGTGGCTTTTCAGCCTGAGTGGCATGTATATCATCATTATCAATAAATTCAATAAATTCAATTCAATGAATTGGGAATAATTTCTATAAACATTTTCATAACCATATCTTAGTATTCTGTTGATTACAGTGAGGTAACCTTCACGTCCAAAGTTATGTTTCGTGTTGTAAGCTAAACAGCAATGCATCTAACACAATACGCAACACCACTCATATCTCTCACACTCACATGCGCAGTTTTATATGGATCTGATAAGCAAACATGTTCCAAGCCCCAGCGATTGAGGCGTTGACGTGCGAAAAGTAGCTTTAAAAATCGAAATTTTAGTTTTTTTCCTGGGTAACGTGGAAAACCCTCATGCCAGTGGCGTGGAGAGGTCCCAAGTCAACTGGTACCTTGTTCACTGGTTCACCCGGCTAGCACTTCTCAGCTGCTGAACTGGCGAGCAACAACTTGCTCCGGGCCGCCTGCGACGTCATGTCACCACGTCACACCTGCCAATCTACACCTCGTGATACTTCCAGTATTTTCCACACGCCAACTCTCTCTGATATATGAACTCGCATTTTTTCCCTACTCATCAGTCCCGAGTCGACTGTGCTGGTGTGTGGAGGGCCCTAATTGCTTTCTTCGCAGCGTGCTGGTCACGCTGGCTTTAACTGGAACTCTTTCTACAAGACAGATGGTGAGCTAAGAATGTTACTCAAATTTTAATATCTTCTGGGCAGCCCTTTAGGCAATTTTCGTATTTTTTTCCTGGCCATTTAGAAACTTTGTATTCATTCCCCTGTGCCATGGCAACAGTGTTTAATCATGAAGAATTTGAGTGGATGAAAACACAGTGACTGACTCGGTGGAACGCTCTATCCGCCCTTAGTGTTTCCCCCTTAGTTACTTCTTTGTGATTTATTCTCTTCCCTTTTCTTTTGCCGGTTGAGATGCTTGTCCCTTTTTCGCCCTCCTAATCCCTATCCGTTTCCAGTCCGGGTTCACTTTCTTTTTTGGTTATTAATCTCTATTTTGGTGTCATTTGTAGTCGATGTTGCATTTATCTTCTGAATCCATGTTCAAAACATAACTTTGGTGGCTCTAAACAAAAGAAAACATAACTAGTTGTGTACTGACTTCTCTTTTATTGGTGTTTCAACCTCTTCTTTTTTGGTCATACTTCTTTGTAAGTGATTTTTGAAATATTACAATATATTCATTTATTAAAACTTGACAAATGTTTTTTCTTGGTTTGTAACTTCCACGATTCTATGATTTCTTTCACACACGTCTCTGGCATCTTTTAGTAAGATTAAGATCCTTTATAATCACAAATATCAAATTATATCAACAGTTTATATGATTGGCGCAAGACGGTACCTGTAATAAGTCCGCGACGTTTGGCATGGAGGAGGTAGTAATTCAGCCCGTGCCTCTGGTGGAATTATGTACAACCTTTGCCATCGTTAAGGTCGACAGCGTGTAAACCTTGTTCAAAGCAATTATAGTTAGTCATACTGATACTTAAGTTGCCAGAATGTCTCCGAAATCTATTCCATTCAAAATGGTAAGTCGTTATTGCCAGCATCTTGACGTGACGTTCATACTAGTTCTGTGTTATAAAAAATTTGTATTATATGTGGCCAACAATGGTTCCAGATGCTCAAGGCATTAATATTAGCACTGTGAGCGGGGCCGATGACCTTCGATGTTAGGCCCCTTAAAACAACAAGCATCATCATCAGCAGCACTGTGAGCTTGATACGGATTTCATAAGCCGAACTTCCCTCTGTCAAGGCAAGGCAATCATTCAACTAGTTAGAACGGTGGAAGGAGCACAGTATTCTCTAAAGAGGGCGGTATAATTACGAGATCAGCATCATACAAGCCTTACAACCACTTAGAAGTAGACTAACCATCAGTGAACCGTAAGAAAAAAAGACTTACTGGCTATGCTGGATTTCTTGGATGAAAAATATCCTTAGTTTTCTCGTGAAATTTTCGCTTCAAACATATACCTCAGCTGACAAACTGATTACACAATGATTTTACAAAGTATTTTATCGCACAATTTGTACCTGAATCATAATTAGCATAACTTTGTGTGTTCAACTGATAAATTTATTACTCCTTGATTTTACATTATATATTTTCAGTAACATTTGCTTTAGAATGTTGGGAAAACTATTGTCTTCTTCTCACGTAAAATTCACGTTTTATGACTTACTACCTTTCCCATGATAATGCCTCAATTCATCACCGACCTACTCATTTCTGTACTAAAATTTATTCAATTTCGATAAGGAGTATTGCAGTTTACGACCGGGTAAAGGGTATTATTTTCACTTCACAAAATTGTTTAGTATTTCGTCCACATGCATTGCAGTAGTTGAATACTATCGAATGTCTTGAGCAATCCAGACCATAATGATTCAGTTCTTTGAAGAAAGTTCCATACGCAATCATGGATACGTTCCTATTACAGAACAACTAACAACGACGTAATCGCCAGTAAACTTTCAGGATTAAAGTAATAGTCAACGCATACTCTGTGATTTAATTTTCGATCAAATTTATCACAAATAACAAACATTTGGGAAAGTCTATATTATTTTGGCGTTAGTTAATTCGTATCAACGTGCAGACTTCGTCATGTTGGAGTGTTAGTACAACAGGAGCTAAGTAATTATGCTGTCTTAGGCCACAATTCCACATTATTGCAGTAACTGTATTATAGCAGTTGACACCCCGTTCGTCACAGGGTAAGTACCACCCTCATGTTTGTTTTCAAATACCTGTAGTTTCAACAGTCATCGAGGTAATAAATAGAACCCCTCCCTGCCTTCCCATTGCACCTTTGTGAGCTAACAGATAGAGATACTCAGGGAACAAATGCGGAACAATGGCTTCCGACAGCCGCTTTCAGTGTTATATCCTTTGGAACATCGCATCCTCATCCACGACGAAATGCGTTTTTAACGCGAACGCGACCAATGATGGACAGTCTATAGTGCAGTAATTGAGGAGAGTCTGTTCAAAAGGTTCTATTTCCACTTCACAAAAATTTCTTTCATATGCATTACAGTAGTTGCATACTATCGAATGTCATGACCAATTCAGACCATAAAGATGTTATTCTTTAAAGAGGTTTTCATACCCGATCGTGGATACGTTCCATATACCTATGATTATACGTCTCTTTGCAGTTCTCCAAAAACTTTTTACGGTGAAAATAGCCCCTGAATTATAGTAACAGTGAAGCATGTATTGACAAATTATGAAGTATTTCAAACGATAACTACACGATTGTAGCGCTAAGTATTAATCGAATTTTGAGAAGTGAAATAGGACTAATTTACATGTGTCTAGGTGGGTAAAGAAACATTACAGTCAAAGGAACCATATACAATTTTAAGGATTTATTTTTATGATGAGCTCGCTATCGCACCTCTCTTTGACTGGTCGTCCATATGGGTGGTTGAGGTAAATGGAGAAAGCAATATGATTTTCAGCTGGAGGAAAAGCAGTAATATGGCAGTATATCCGTAAAAGGAGAAACTATTTAGTGCGTAAGCTATTAACCTAAAAGTGAGAGTAATTTTGAAGGGGCAAAATGCATTATGGATGCTAAGAATAACTTTAAGATACTCGTTCTGTTAGCGAAAAACTGCCATTCTATTAGAGAGCCTAGGTATAAACGACGCTTTAGGTCGTACTGCCGAGCGCATATATATGAATGGTTGGAGAACCTGAATCGAGAACAAGCAATGTACAGTAGCCGTTCGCGAAATATTCTGGACTTCCAAGCAATGAGCGTTTAGCCAAGCGACTCATTTATATACATGACAAAGAAGTTCATTCTTTTGATTAAATGAAGTCGTTATTTGGAAGGGATAATTGCTAAGAATTGGAGGAATGAGTGGTATGAACACAGTTTCATCCCTTCCAGTATCCCTTAAAAAATCGACATTAATGATATTTCTGTCTCATGTTCTCGCTCTTAGGTGAGCACTGTCTCACTATTTTGGTGCATTTAGGTACCTCTAAAGCGTTGTCAGATGCATAATGAACCTCATAGTTTCTCACGACTGAGTTTAATGGCACGTATTTTACTTCTTCACCCGGAATTCGCACAATGATATCCCCGTATCTCTCTACGACGCCTCGGAGCCGAAATTGCTCGTTCATAAAGCCACATATTTCGAACACCATGGAAATTGTGAACGCCTTGGAAGACATTAAGACTGAATGATGTTAACCAATGGTGCTGGAATAGTAGTATTATCAAGTGACATATTAATTTTCTGTTGCAAATTTGCAATTCCTCTTCTCTCTCACCACCAAGAAGCGGATTGTACAAAATGCTGGTGACTACTTTGAAGGACTGTAAAACTTGGTAACATGCATCTTTTTGTATCAGTTATAATTAAATAGTTGCCACTATTAAAGTTCTAACCCTCGTATTTGAGAATAATTACTGAAGTAACAATCTCTTCTGAATTAATCATGTGCAGAAAAAAAAAATAGCGACTAATTCTTGTTTTGAGCTGAACAGTTGTCAAAGCCGGGAGTAATGTGCTTCGTGTCTCCCTTTGACTACAAGAACTGGTACAAAGTGCGTATTAACACTAGAACCGCCGCAGCGGTCAATTTGACCGACGGGGAACTTTAATACTTTGCCATGGCCATGATTTTTATTCCTGTGATCGGAGGTTTACGAAATGCTCATGTGGTGAGCTGTTCTTCTCGTTAACGTTTTATTTAGACTGAAAACTTCATGCAGTGGCGTAAAAATCATCGACCTACCTAGAACGGCCGGAGCGGTCAAACTGACCGGGAATATTTTATAGATCGATGGATTCGTGTTTGAGCTACGATATTGTTATAGAGTAATACAGATTTATACACAATAATGGAGCACTGCACTTTGTTAGAACTGTACAAATAAATAAGTCTGTTACGACAATGGTCTTGATCCTGCTCAAGATAAACAAATCCAACCCATTCTTTTCGCGCACTGGTGGTTGTGTACTGGGAGTTGTATGTCTCGCCGTTCACGTGGGCTCAGTGAGCAGGAGATACTCCGTAGACTGCAAAATATTGCAGAAAATGAGTCTGGTCCTGAAGAATCTGATGATTCAGCAGACAGTGATGATCTGGAATACATTCCACGTACAGTTTACGGTGATTCTGAGAGTGAAAGTGCGGATAGTGATGATGTCATGGAGTGTGATAATGAATGAAATTTATGCACCCCAAAATACAGGAAAATCAGGTTAGTAAAAATCATGATGTAATATGACGTGATTTATTGTTAGTGCACTTATATGATTATTTTGTTCTAGTTGTAGGGTTTCACATACGGCTTTCGTTGTTCTGTTAGTTATAGAACCTTACTTTCAGTAATATCAGGGAATTATCAAATTGCTAAAATAGTTATTTCCCTTTTTCCAGTTGAAAGTGCACTTCAGCAGTTGTCAGCTCTTTCTGAAGCTAATAGTGCACTCCCTGTGAACATTGTCAACAATCAGTTGATTGCTCGCGATGGTTCACCATGGGATGTTGTTGAAGTTGGTGCTTCTTCAACATCAAAACGTACAGAGCAGAACATCTTACGTGAAGCTAGTGGTCCAACCGCATTTGCTAAACGCAGTGTTCGTGATAATGTAGCGAGTGCTTTTCGGCTGTTGATTGACGAATCAATTCTTCGTCATATAAAAATATGTACTGAGGCAGAGGCTAAGAGGAGACTTCAAGAGAATATCTGGACCATTTCACTGGAAGAGTTGGATGCATTTATTGCATTACTTTACGCTCGTGGTGTATATCGTGTGAAGGGAAAATCTGTCGACTTTCTTTGGTCGAAAGACTGGGGCCCAGCTTTATTTAGTGAGACAATGTCACGGCAGAAGTTCAAAAGTATTATGCGTTACCTGCGTTTCGACATGAAATCTACAAGGTCAGAGCGTCTGCAGTATGATAAGTTTGGGCTTATGTCAGAGGTCTGGAATAAGTTCATAGATAACTGTCAACTATGCTAAAAGCCAGATGCAAACATGTGCATTGATGAACAACTATTTCCTACGAAAAGCAGATGTAGATTCATACAATTCATGGCAAAGAAACCTGACACGTTTGGCATCAAATTCTGGGTCAACGTGGATGTAAATTCGAAATATATCTTGAATGCGTTTCCTTACCTCGGAAAGGACGAATTACTACCAGTTGGCCAGACATTATCTGAGAATGTAGTTCTACGTCTTGTTGCCCCATTCATGGACAAGGGAAGAAATGTAATAACTGACAGTTTTTTTCCATCGGTGAGTCTTGCGGAAAAACTGAAGGAGAGGAGAACAAGTATTGTGGGTACAGTGAATAAATCGCGGCGAGAAGTTCCTGAGGCAGTGCGAAATTCGAATGCAGATTTATATAGCACCTTAGTGTTGAAGAGTGGCGACACTACACTCACTGTGTATCAGGGGAAGAAACGAAAGAATGTTATCATTTTGAGTACGGTGCATCCAAATGTAAGTATAGACAGCAGTCACAAAAAAGAAATTGACTGAAACAAATAATATTACAATGCAACAAAATACGGAGTGGACGTAGTAGATCAAATGGCGCGCTTTTACACAACGAAAGCACTATCCCGACGTTGGCCGGTTCAGGTTATCTACAATATGCTAGATTTTGCAGGGATAAATGCCCGAGCAATCCACACTTGGGAAGAATTGAGAGAAAGAAGAAGAGCTGCTCGACTAAGTGGTATGTTCCGAGCTGTCAGCGGAGAGATGGCGTGGAATGACATTAGTAGACGAATAGGTTTGAATGGCGTTTATAAAAGTAGGAAAGATCACGATATGAAGATAAAGTTGGAATTCAAGAGGACAAACTGGGGCAAATATTCATTTATAGGAAGGGGAGTTAGGGATTGGAATAACTTACCAAGGGAGATGTTCAATAAATTTCCAATTTCTTTGAAATCATTTCGGAAAAGGCTAGGAAAGCAACAGATAGGGAATCTGCCACCTGGGCGACTGCCCTAAATGCAGATCAGTATTGATTGATTGATTGATTGATTGATTGATTGATTGATTGATTGATTGGTTGATTGATTGATTGATTGATTGATTGATTGATTGATTGGTGTCACTGGAAAGAAAATTAGTCGAAGAACATTTTTGCTTCAGTTGGCTCAGAAACTAAGAGACTTGTACGTAAGGAAGAAACCACAAAAGGCAGCAATCCATGATCCAGAAATGTCACGAGGCAACACAGAAGAACCTACTACAATGAAAAGGCGTCAGTGTCAAATAGCACGTTGTAATGGCACCAAAACAATGGATGTGTGCTCATTGTGTAACAAAGCTGTGTGCGGAAAATGCACAGACAAGGTCAAGAAAGAGTTTTGCGTGAATTATAATGTCAAGTAGCTAATCACAGCAAGAAAGACGTGTAGGTCTACCCTGTAGAATGAAAGGATTAATTCATACCAATAATGTTAAGTTATATATTGTTGTATAATAACAGTAGACAAAGCATAGTGATGACATAGTTTGGAAATATATACTGAGAAATTGTGCTATTAAGATATGCCGTATAATCTTTCCAAACACTAAATTTCAATACAGCGGTCAAATTGACCGCCGCGGCCGTTTTAGGAGTGCCAGAGTGTCGGCCGTTCTAGTGTTAACCCGTCTTTGTCTCTGCCAGAAATACCCTCACGATATAAAGCAGAAAAGCTCGAAGAATACTACTGTTTCTTTCCTACCGGATCATCATACGCAGGTAACAATGTGATGGGCAAATATTGCTGTTTTGAACATATCAAAACGTGGTAATATAACTATTTTCTCCGCATGTGTACAAATATTACATCTTTGTTTACCTCTTTATCTTTGTCTGCCAAATACATAACACGAGACTTATATGCCCTCCCTTTTTGATTTATCCATAATTTAATTACTTCACACGAGTCATCAATGGTTTAGAATATAAAACAATCAAATACAACACTTCATAAGTAACAAACTTTCACAATGAAAACAACCATTAGGTGGCGAGAAACAGCTGGGTTTCCTTAGAATAGTAACCACACATTTTAGTTACGGACTTTTTGCTTACGTAGAAGACATTCCCTCTGTTATTCGGTGTAAGCTGAGTTCTGATATTTTGGTCAAGGAAACAGAGATACAGCCAAATTCCTTACGATATTAACAGTTTGTGATATACATCTAACTTCTTAAGCAATTTTCTACCATACGCCTTTTAGGCTTCGGAGGGCAGTATACCACCTGTTAAGTCGTTACATAATTTATCACAGTACATGGACATTAGTACAGGACTCTTCCATCCAGCGCCACGCGCAAGTGCCGAGCTGCAAAGAGCTGCCTTGTGAGCTGGCAGTCTAAGTGAGTGGGGCCACTATGGTTTCGAAAGGGGAACAGTAGGGCCTATGGAAAAATAAATATTGA
Source organism: Anabrus simplex (assembly GCF_040414725.1). Taxonomy (NCBI): domain Eukaryota; kingdom Metazoa; phylum Arthropoda; class Insecta; order Orthoptera; family Tettigoniidae; genus Anabrus; species Anabrus simplex. The sequence goes on along the minus strand of NC_090266.1, from coordinate 227,210,328 downwards.
AGGGTGTGTTAATTACTGGTCCCAACGAAAATCAATAGTTAACCAAAACGACAGCAGTGTGAAGAAGATGTTGATCCGGATGTGTGACTGTGGTGGCATTATCATAATGCGCATCATACCCCAAGGGCAGACCATGAATGTGCAGTATTACTCTTCATTGTTTGAATATAACCTGTGATCAGCGTTGTGAAAGATGGAGTGACGTTCCCGCAAACACCTCTCATAAAAGTCCAGAATAATGTTCGGGCCCAAGTCGCGATAGTGTTTGCCGAATTATACGCACGATCTTGTTGGGAAATGCTCTACCATCTCGCATACTGCCCGGATTCAAGATCCTGTGGTTTTGATTAGATTCCGACTAGCAACGAATCTCATCGTGTCATCCACTTTCGAGCTATTCTTGACATTCTTGAGGTGGTAGACCTCTCCATTCGCATCAACCGCTAGGAATACTACTGCATATCGAGGAGAGCAACGGATTGCACACAATACTGGTGACTACATCGACTGACTGCAGTAGATTCACGGAGGTATCCCTGTCGTATCGGTTGTAACATAATAGTTGAAGCTATGTTATACATATACAAGTTTTGAAAAGTTCAAAGCACGGAGTGTTCTCTCAAACGCAAGGAAAAACGTTACATTTATCCTAGGTATATCTACATACTGCAGATTTTGAAGCTTAAAATAATGTTTAGTTTCAGCACAAACTTTTGCAATGGATGGATCTTATCAAAGCTAATTATTGTATCTATACATGTGTCTAACAGTCAACAAGGGAAAATTTAATCCTTCGTATCCATAGATTGTTCTTTAGGAATGCGTGAAATGCTTACAGAAGTGTGAAACGTTCATTTGTAGGGAGACATTGTTTAAAATGAAAGCCAGGCCGTTTTCAGTATTTTAGTAGATGTCGAAGAATGACTTCTACCAGTATGTTGTTAAAACTGCGGTCACTATTTATGTTATTACCACCATGATACGCATAGATTTAACAATGAGCAACTAGGGATCCATTGAAAATGATCAGAGGATTGGTTTTTGTGCCTGGCCACACCACAATAGATTCACCTCCATAAGCAACGCTGGATTTTACACGTGTCGGTTTAAATCGTTCCCCGTTCTTCTACAGGCTCGCAAACGATCATATGAACTATTGAACACTAAACAGCATTCATGTTAGAAGATTACAGGACGCATGTGCTTTAGCTGCCAGTGCAGATGACTTCTAGCAAACTGCCACGATGTCGCATATCTGGTGCAAGTACATGTACGTGTTATCAGAATCTTAAATTGGCCGCTAGAAGTCTGTTTATGACTGTTTGGTTATTAAACCGACCCCAGAAGCCCGCTGTAGGTCCTCCTGTAGTACCCGTGCTCTAATGTGACGGTTTTTGAGAGCCTGTTTACACACAAATCGGCCCGTGCTAAGCCACCTGGCGACCCTATCAGTATCGTTTCCAGAGATACCAAAAAATATTCTAAGCAACTCTTAACATTCTGGCAACGCATCTCTGCGAGTAGTTTCCTTGAAGCAGTGTTAGAGGACGAGTACTTCAATCGACAACAACTGCTTCCCCCGTTACCTACCTCCGTCTACAGGAGCAGGTAGTCTATGACTTGTAAACAGTACACTCGACGCAGACCAACTTTTCCATTCTCTTCGATTTAAGGAACTAGTACCATTTTACTTACAGTGACACCTCCCAATCATACAGTTGCCTGTGCATTCGTCGGTTACGTAAACAAGACATATTATTGCTGCAGTAGGCCAAATCGCATCCCACTACTACAGTGTAGTTGGGAACATCTGAGGACTTGATCAAAGTTATTTTGTCAGCAGTGTAGTTATTATTGCTATTACTAAGAGTAACAACAATTATATAAATGTTAATTATCCAATAATTGCGAATGTCTGTAGAAACATTATTAAGGATTTGGTTCTTCCATTAAAGAGTGAAATTACTTTTAAATTGGTTTCTTGTTCTGCCAATATCACCTGCGTAAACTGAATATGTATGTCTGTAATGATACAGCTCAACCACAAATGCAGACTTTCCATGTGTTCAACAGATTATTTTAACAGTTCTTGCCAATTCAAAATTGACAACAGCTTGTAAGCTGGTTCATTATTGATGAAGTCGTTAAATAACAGCATTTTTTCTCACTAGTGTTACTTTGAAATAAAAAATGGGCTTAAGTTTTGTGAGGAGGATAGTTTTACATTTATCGTATTTCATACCATCTATATGACATAGTTTAAAAATACGCCTTCTCATCGTTGATAACTTTGATAAAATAGTTGAAAACATTTTTAGAACCAATCGTAGAAAACAATTTTCCTTGATAAATCTGTACATGCATGATTTAACAATGATCAATTCAGTGCTCAAGAAGTCACATACCTGACTGCTATGTTGTAAGAATTGTACCATGGTTAAAGAATGGCACAATTCATGAAAGCTTGTGTGGACCAAATATGAAAACTCCAAAAAGTACAGATGAGATGTAAGGCTTTTCAGGCGTTTGCTCTATTAACCAGCGTTTCGTCTTAGATCTGACACTAGACTCATCAGAGTGGGATGTGTCAGACCCTACCCGCTGTCGCTGGGGTGTATGCAGGGTAACTTATCAGAAGCTCTATATAAGAGGCACAGTCTGATAACTTCATACGGGAGATAAATCTCCACAATGGAATGATTTTCCGCCTAGCAATTCCGAATGGAAATTCTAAGTTCCTAAGGAGGGAACTAGATATTTTTCACCAATAGAGCATGTCAAAAAACAGATCAGATGTAAGGCTTTTCAGGCGTTCGTTTGCTCTATTAACCAGCGTTTCATCAGAGTATTTATCTAACTTCGACCCAGCAAACGAACCTGTAGTTTTGCTTGAATGATGAAATCGTAATCATAGTTAAGGGACATAGCTGTGTACAGTACATGGAATTTTAACCATATTAGCTTAAATACCCGCTTCAGATATCTCACGTGCTTTGGCCAGAATTCGAACCGCGGCTGCAGCAGTGAGAAGCCTGTGACGATCTCAATAGGATATCGCTATTTCCATACCGAACTTTGTTATTATTTACGGTAAAATTGAGCATTATGACAATGCTGAAGTACGTAATGCACTTCAAGAGGTTCACCGACGGTTCAAATAACCTGCAATGTGAGGTATAAATAGAGTGGGTGAACAAATTTATATGTAATTCCTTGTTCCTTATTGGATTCCACGTATCTTCTTACACATTTGTGAAACTGTTTTATTATCATTGTTATTACTATTATAAAGACACCCTTTCTGGAGAAGACTAGGTAGCGTATTGGCCTGGAGGTAAATTTCAGTGAAATGTTTATTTATGTTTGTGAATAAGTTATGTCTTGGAAAAGGAAATCATGATGGTGTGCGTAATTTCTTGATTAAAAACTTTGGATGAGTTATGCAGTTCTCAAAGTAATATCAAGGTGAACCTGAACATTTCTATCCCATTACACAATGTGTTGATTGGGCACTGTTCTTATGTAAGTTCTATAACAGTAACGAATATTAATGTGCGCTGTAATAATTGTTAAGAAAAAAATCAGTTCGCATTTCTTGGAGATTCCTTAAATTATTCGTTTTTCACTTGATTCCACAGTACCCCTCTGCATAACTGAGTAATTTAGAAGGTATGCCGTCGATGTGTCAGAAAGGTTCTGACGAGTACAGTAAAATTTATGGGAAGCGTTTACATTTATTATGTACAATAATAAATAACTATCCTATGGAAACACAGAAGATTATTTCAATAACTACTATGGCTGTTATGTTCCGTAGAATAAGTTCCCAACATATACTCCATAATTCTTTCTGTTTTAAAGTAAAATATTCAACTTTATATAATATATAATTTATAATGTTCTTAGCCTTGGATGATGACATTCGTTGTCTACTCTCGTGATATAAATTATTCGTCAGCAGAAAGTGAGACTCCCCAAGTGATAATAAAAGCTTACATACAGAAACTTGAATAATATACCTGCAGACAAATCTTCGGATATTAATCAAGAATCTTCATAATTGTCTACTCTCTTGCCTTGCCATGCCTCCACCTTCTACACCTCTTATGTAAAAAACGCTAAATATCGGGTCGAACTATCGTCTCTTATATCTCCCTTTCTTTCTGTTATCCTCTATGGACAAGTCCATTACTCCTTCAAGTAACTGACACTACAGAATATTCTCCATATTATCCCACCACCGAAGCCAGTTCACACACAAATTTTATGCAGTGTATTCAATCCTAATATGGATTTACATAATAATTATGATTACCCTCCTACTACTTTCCACACCTGTATCCACCAGAAATATTTATCCTTACATAAATATCTACTACTTCCCGCATATGCGTTGGATTTCCTAATACCACCCAACTGTCGCGACCATGTATCGAATCCAAACTGTAAGCAAAACGATGTATTGAACCCATCATTCACAGTCATCCACGGGACGCCTAAATCTACCAGCCACTTTAGCCAAGAGCTACGTCTTTGGAAACCGTACTTCCATAACTGTACAATCACTTGAGGAACACCCTGTGTCTTCTTCATATTTTATCTCCACCCGATGAGAGCTTTGAGACCGTATTACAATCTCGTCCAGATTTGCGAGGTTCTAGGGGAAAGTATTCGGAAGGACTTGAGGATACCAGTGGACATTTTCAAATTATGATGACGATTCAGACCGCAATTAGAACTTCAGTCGGGAAAGTGGAATATCTAATCATTTATAAGTAATTAGAAAGTAGTCATGATCCTCAGGTTCAAGGCAGAATGATATAGTGTTTCCGTGGGAAAGTTTCAAGCAGAGAAAGAAATGTTTAGATATCTATCAGGAGTGTTAGATATTTATTCAACCCACCAATTAGCATTTTACCGGGCGTGTTAGCCGTGCGGTTAGGAGCGCGCAGCTGTGAGCTTGCATCCGGGAGAAAGTGGGTTCAAACCCTAGGCCTTTCCTATCCCATTGTCGCCATAAGACCTATCTCTGTCGGTGCGACGTAAAGCAAAATAGCAATAAAAATAGCATTTAAGATATCAATCAATCAATCAATCAATCAATCAATCAATCAATCAATCAATCAATCAATCAATCAATCAATCAATCAATCAATCAATCAATCAATCAATCAATCAATCAATCAATCAATCAATCAATCAATCAATCAATCAATCAATCAATCAATCAATCAATCAATCAATCAATCAATCAATCAATCAATCAATCAATCAATCAATCAATCAATCAATCAATCAATCAATCAATCAATCAATCAGGCGAATGTAACTGATTTCAACTATATTATACATGATTTGGTTTGTTTTACATAACGAGAGAGTATGTTCGCTTTATTAATGGACTAGCAAGATACCCGTGCTTCGCTACGGTATTATACTGAATTTATAATTGAATGCTTATTGTTTTAGATATATAATCCGCCTAAATTCGCGGTCTGACTCGTTTTCTGCGAGAACCCACCAAAATTCCCGATCTCACTCGTTTTCTATTAGATTACGGCATGTTTCCTCCCATTTTTCAATCTTCTTTTCCAGCAATCGATTTCGTACTTCCCGGGCTAGGCTCAGGTATTCCTCCCGGTCAGTTGGGTCCGTAAATCTTTGCCATCTTTTCCTATAATCATTTTTAATATGGATAAAATCCTTCAGGAGATCCGGCGTGGTGTCATATTGGGTGCCGAGAAGGCACTGAACCCGCGGCCGGACTGCATTCTTAGTCATTACCCGTCCAGGAGCCGTTTCCAGCGCGGTCCGCACATTTGACGACGGTCCGGAACATTATTATTATTATTATTATTATTATTATTATTATTATTATTATTATTATTATTATTATTATTATTATTATTATTATTATTATTATTATTATGTGTTGCTGGAATGGATGATGACAGGAAAACCGGAGTATCCGGAGAAAAACCTGTCCCGCCTCCGTTTTGTCCAGCACGAATGTCACATGGAGTGAACGGGATTTGAACCACGGAACCCAGCTGTGAGAGGCCGGCGCGCTGCCGAGGATCCTTATAAGTACATTAAGAACAGTAAAATAAATTGGTCTCACCTCCTTCTACACCCCACCGCCGTTAAGTTTATTTACCGGCACCCCCCCCCCCCCCCCGCAAAAAAATTAAAAGAAGGCTTGTTTCTTATGTTTAAAGAAGATTTCAAACACCAATGTTCACGTCTATTACCTTCAGTTTTGAGATATAAGTATCCCCATAAAAATAATTTACTTTTTTCACTTCATTTCACACTACTCCCCCCCCCCCCCCCTAAGTGAATTTTCCCGCAAAAAATACTTGTTTCTTTAATAGTAAAGGATCTTCAAAATACCAATTTTCACGACTCTAACTTCTTCAGTTTTTGATTTATGTGTCCTCATGAAAGGAATTCAACTCCTTTACACTCCCGCCCTCCAAGATAGTTTCCCCCCAAAACGCGTTTTTCTTTGTTTTTAAAGGAGATCCAAATACGAATTTTCACGTCTGTAACAACTTTAGTTTTTATTAGATGTATGTATTCTCATTCAATTAATTCAATTAATTTTTTGAATTCTTTCACCCCCCCCCTTCATTGGATTTTCCGAGAATACGTGTTTCTTTATTTTTAAAGCAGATTGCAAATATCAAATTTCACGTCTGTAACATCTTCATTTTTGAGATATCAGTAGCCTAATTAAAAGAATTCAACACCATTTTCAGTCACTTTTACCCCCCCCCCCTCCACCCAAGTTTTATTTCCGAAAGCTAAAAATGCACGTTTCTTTATGTTTAATAGAGATAAAAAACCATTTTTCACTTCTGTAACATGTTAAGTTTTTGAGATAAACTGTAAAAATTCTCATTTTAAAATTTCACCCTTTTTGAGTTCCCCTTAAGTGGAGTTTCCAAACACAAATCACCGATGTTTCTTTAGATTTACAGGAGATTACAAACACCCACTTTTTACGTCTGTAACATTTAACGTTTCCAAGATATTCTGTAGATATAGTCTTTCAAAAATTCACCGAATTTGTCACTCCTGTTTAACCGCCATTAATTGGATTTTCCAAAACTAAAAAATACGTGTTTCTTTATTTTTAAAGGAGATCCCATATACAAATTTTCAGTTCTGTAATATCTTTCGTTTCTGAGATATATGTATCCTCATTAAAGGCATTCAACCCATTTTTCACCCTTTTACACCCCTCCTATTGGGATTTACAGGAAACAAAAAATACGTTTTCCTTTATTTTTAGAGGACATTCTAACTACCAATTTTTACATCTGTAAATTTTAAAGTTTTAGGATGTATACACACTCATTTTAAAAAATTTACCCACCCCCTTTTTACCCCCCAATATTTGGATTTTCCAAAAACGAAAAAATACGTGTGTTTATTTATTTTTAAAGGAGATTCTAAATACCAATTTTCACATATATAACCTTTAAACATTTTGAGATAGATACACTCATTTTAAAATATTACTCCCTTTTCACCCCCCCCTAAATTGGATTTTCCAGAAACAAAAAAAATACGTGTTTCTTTATTTTTAACGGAGATCCCAAACACCAATTTTCAGGTCTGTAATATCTTCAGTTTCTGATATATAAGTAGCCTCATTAAAGGCATTCAACCACTTTTTAGCCCCTTTTCACTCCTCCTATTGCGATTTTCCGAAAACAAAAAAATACGTGTTCCTTTATTTTTAATGAAGGTTCTAAATACCAATTTTTACATCTGTAAACTTTAAAGGTTTGGAGATATAGATTCACTCATTTTAAAAATTCACCCCCTTTTCACCCTCCCATTAATTGGATTTTCCAAAAACAAAAAAATACGTGTTTCTTTATTTTTAAAAGAGGTCAAAAGTACCAATTTTCAGGTCTGTAATATCTTCAGTTTCTGAGATATAGGTACCGGTATCCTGATTAAAGGCATTCAACCCATTTTTCCCCATTTTCACCCTTTTTCACCCCTCCTATTGGGATTTTCTGAAAACAAAAAAATACGTGTTTCCTTATTTTTAAAGAAGATTCTAAATACCAATTTTTACATCTGTAAACTTTTAAAGTTTTGAGATATAGAGCAACTCATTTTAAAATTTCACCCCCGTTTTCACCCCCTTATCGAAGGAATATCCAAAAATCCTCTCTTAGCGAGCACCTACGTCATAATATGAATATATCCCCAAAATTTCATCTCTTTATGTCCAGTAGTTTAAGCTCGGCGATGATGAATCAGTCAGTCAGTCAGGACAAGCTACTTTATATATATACTAGCAAGATACCCGTGCTTCGCTACGGTATTATACTGAAATTTATAATTGAATGCTTATTGTTTTAGATTTATAATCCGCCGAAATTCGCGATCTGACTCGTTTTCTGCGAGAATCCACCAAAATTCCCGATCTGACTCGTTTTCTATTAGATTACGGCACTTTTCCTCCCATTTTGCAATCTTCCTTTCCAGGAATCGATTTCGTACTTCCCGGGCTAGGCTCAGGTATTCCTCCCGGTCAGTTGGGTCCGTAAATCTTTGCCATCTTTTCCTATAATCATTTTAATATGTATAAAATCCTTCAGAAGATCCGGCGTGGTGTCATATTGGGTGCTTTGGCGGAACTGAACCCGCGGCCGGACTGCATTCTTAGTCATTACACGTCCAGGAGCCGTTTCCAGCGCGGTCCGCACATTTGACGACGGTCCGGAACATTATTATTATTATTATTATTACTATTATGTGTTGCTGGAATGGCTGATGACAGGGAAAACCGGAGTATCCGGAGAAAAAACCTGTCCCGCCTCCGTTTTTTCCAGCACGAATGTCACATGGAGTGACCGGGATTTGAACCACGGAACCCAGCTGTGAAAGGCCGGCGCGCTGCCGCCTGAGCAACGGAGGATACTTATAAGTACATTAAGAACAGTAAAATCAATAGGTCTCACCTCCTTCTACACACCCACCGCCGTTAAGTTTATTTACCGCCCCCCCCCAAAAAAAAATTAAAAGAAGGCTTGTTTCTTTATGTTTAAAGGTGATTCCAAACACCAATGTTCACGTCTATTGCCTTCAGTTTTGAGATATAAGTATCCCCATAAAAATAATTTACTTTTTTCACTTCATTTCACACTACCCCCCCCCCAAGTGAATTTTCCCGCAAAAAATACTTGTTTCTTTAATAGTAAAAGATCTTCTAAATACCAATTATCACGACTCTAACTTCTTCAGTTTTTGACTTATGTGTCCTCATGAAAGGAATTCAACTCCTTTACACTCCCACCCTCCAAGATGGTTTCCCCACCAAAACGCGTTTTTCTTTGTTTTTAAAGGAGATAGAAATACGAATTTTCACATCTGTAACAACTTTAGTTTTTATTAGATGTATGCATTCTCATACAATTAAGTCAATTAAATTTTCAATTCTTTCACCCCCCACCCCCCATCCCTTTCATTGGATTTTCCGAGAATACGCCTTTCTTTACTTTTAAAGCAGATTGCAAATATCAAATTTCACGTCTGTAATATCTTCATTTTTGAGATATCAGTAGAATAATTAAAAGAATTCAACACCATTTTCAGTCACTTTTACCCACCCCCCACCACCCAAGTGGTATTTCCGAAAACTAAAAATACACGATTCGTTATGTTTAATAGGGATAAAAAAATACCATTTTTCACTTCTGTAACATGTTAAGTTTTTTTAGATATACTGTAAAAATTCTCATTTTAAAATTTCACCCCTTTTGAGTTCCCCTTAAGTGGAGTTTCCAAAAACAAATCACCTATGTTTCCTTACATTTACAGGAGATTCCAAACATCCACTTTTTACGTCTGTAACATTTTACGTTTCCAAGATATTCTGTAGATATAGTCTTTCAAAAAATTCACCCCAACTTGTCACTCCTGTTTAACAGCCATTAATTGGATTTTCCAAAAACTAAAAAATACGTGTTTTTTTATTTTTAAAGGAGGTCCCATATACAAATTTTCAGTTCTGTAATATCTTCAGGTTCTGAAATATAAGTATCCTCATTAAAGGCATTCAACCCATATTTTACCCTTTTACACCCCTCCTATTAGGATTTACAGGAAACAAAAAAATACGTGTTCCTTTATTTTTAGAGGAGATTCTAACTACCAATTTTTACATCTGTAAATTTCAAAGTTTTAAGATGTAGACACACTCATTTTAAAAAATTCACCCCCCTTTTCACCCCCCAATATTTGGATTTTACAAAAACGAAAAAATACGTGTTTCTTTACTTTTAAAGTAGATACAAAATACCAATTTTCAGGTCTGTAATATCTTCAGGTTCTGAAATATAAGTAGCCTCATTAAAGCCATTCAACCCATTATTTACCCTTTTACACCCTTCCTATTGGGATTTTCGGAAAACAAAAGAATACGTGTTTCTTTATTTTTAAAGGAGATTCTAAATACCAATTTTTACATCCATACATTTTAAAAGTTTTGAGATATAGATACACTCATTTTAAAAAAATCACCCCCTTTTCACCCCCCATTAATTGGATTTTCCAAAAACAAAAAAACACGTGTTTCTTTATTTTTAAAAGAGATCAAAAGTACCAATTTTCAGGTCTGTAATATCTTCAGTTTCTGAGATATAAGTACCGGTATCCTGATTAAAGGCATTCAACCCATTTTTCCCCATTTTCACCCTTTTTCACCCCTCCAATTGGGATTTTCTGAAAACAAAAAAATACGTGTTTCCTTATTTTTAAAGAAGATTCTAAATACCAATTTTCACATCTGTAAACGTTTAAAGTTTTGAGATATAGATACACTCATTTTAAAATTTCACCCCCCTTTTCACCCCCTTAGCGAAGGAATATCCAAAAATCCTCTCTTAGCGAGCACCTACATCTCAATATGAATATATCCCCAAAATTTCATTTCTTTATGTCCAGTAGTTTTGGCTCGGCGATGATGAATCAGTCAGTCAGTCAGGACAAGTTATTTTATATATATAGATAGATTATGTTATGAGGTTTTACAATAAAATTTCCTTGGTTGTGGCATGATCACTAATGTGCTGAGACACATTGTTTAAAAATGTTATTGAGGGAAATTAGTCATTATGTAATCAAAAATTCCTCTATATATTGTTGAAGTATTTCAAACTCAAAATACGCGCTGCGCTCTACCAGAGCAGTCAGCTACTGCAACTATGTTGCGAGTGACGTAGGGCGAGTGACGTAGGAGCCAGCTCCAGCTCGCCAAGGCTAAGTTGAGTCATCCATAGAACCTTCCAAACATTTTACCATAAATAACTCATATATGAGTTATGGTACTAATATAAGAATAACATCACCGTACACACCACTTTAATATCGCCAATACCAACAAGTTTTTTTAAAATCCACCACGGATTAGGGAAAATATTGATAGAAATGAAATAGCTTCAATCTCCGCGACTTAAGTATATAAGAGAAGATTTCGACACCACGCAGCCTTGTCCTACAGTCGAACCACGACGGTTGGCTGATGGAAATTGGCGCTGTGATGTGACATTACGAAGTCTACAGTCAACTCTACAAAATTATGGTGAGAAAAACTTCGGAACAAATTTCAATAGTCTTGCGAACTTAGTGTTAGGATCTTAAACAGTCCATTACTACTTCTATTTTCCCAAATGTTAAATATCTCAATGTGATTGAAATATTTCTGCAGGTAGCGAACTTAGAATCTTGAACAGTGCATTAAGGACTTTTATTTTTTCAAGCGGAATTGAATGTTAGGAAATCATTAAAACTTCACGTATGAATTAACTTGTAGATTCAAGATATATTTAAGGGAACTTCGAACCATCAATGAACGGAACTAAATTTCAGAGATTATTACAAAATCTTACCAGTATTATTATTCGTGCTTGAACATAAACAGGATAGTGTTGAGTCAATGGGACTAATATTTCACTCCTGCATTAATAGTCTGAGAGTGCTACTTCTTGTCATATTCCTACAAACCAGTGAGTGTGAACGAAACTATTTTCACATGTAAGGCATTTGATTTCTTGTACGAAAGTGAAGTGTTGAGTAATGTGTGTAAATACATGTCAACAATCGTAAAGTAGTAGAACTCTACAAATCCTTGCGTTACCTTGTTCGAACATTAAAAGCACAATTAAACTATTTGTTTCGTGTGAACAATATCATAAACTGTGTCAAGTGTTCCTTATGATCAGAAGAATGCCGGTTAGATTCTATTGACATTCGGATGCATGAAAGTTAACTTTTTCATTTTCTCAAGTGACTGGTTTATTTGCCTTAAAGAAATATTTATTTTCGATTTCACTGACGGTCGACAAGGCAACTTTGCATTTATTTCTTTACCCTTTCATGGGAATGATTAAAGTGAGATGGGAAATTACATCTGAGACTAATACGTCCAAAAAGTCCAAGAGCTTAAATGCATGTGTTCGCACTACCCTCCCGTGTGAATGATCTCGGTGAACCAAACTCTCAGACCTTCAAGATCTTCAAGAACTTCAAGAATTTATGGAATTCAAGAATTTCTAACGCTTTCCTCGTGGTCCCATGGTGCCGAGAGCTGATCCATGGTAAGGACAAGAGGAATAGCAGAGCAACGCGGGATATCGCCAGCCGCAGGTCGGAGAAAGGTCGCGCCCAATCCATCTTCTACTCTACTGAGCTAATTCACAATAAAACAAACAGTTTAAAAAATTCAGAACTTCATTCAAAGCAGTCCTCTCACTCACAGTATACACTCCAATTTAATGTCCCGTATACGCCCTGCGTACCTACTCAAGCTCTTCAAGCTTAAAGTACGGGCATTTGCTGGTACAATATCTGATCGTGATACAATTTAGAATTACATTTTGAATTACTACTTCTCTGACGATTCGGGCGAAGCTTTGAAGAAGAATGGTAGGCGGTAACATATTATTTCCAAAGAAAGAGTGCTCCAGATCTTCTGCAGTCTCAGATGTAATAACAATAACATCAGCAAATCTCATGGTTTTGATTTATTGTCATTTTATTCTGGCTCCCTTCCCGAATTCCTTTTTGATTTCTCTTACCGTCTGTTGTGTAAAACCATAGAAAAGGATGTAGGACAAACTACATTTTTAAAAGCCAAACTACCTTATATTGGTAATTCTATACCAGTAGGAAATTGCAGCAATGATTATAATACTTGTTGTTGTTTGAGTCATCAGTCCATAGACTGGTTTGATCCAGCCTTCCATGCCACCCTATCCTATGTTAACCTTTTCATTTCTAACCTTCAACTATACCTTGCCTGATACTGGGTCGCACCATAAGTTCTTGGTCCTTAGTGCCTCATAAATCGTTCATACATCATTCCCTTTCCTACTTCCCACGTGAATACACACGGACAACTGTAGGCTCATTCCCAAAATCTTCATATATATATATTGGACCATTCGCAAGACTGAAGATAATTATGTTATTCTGCACACTCTATTTTCGTGGTGGGTTTTCGTACTCTATATTATTCTCTCAACATGTTTTGATACCCTTTAGAAACAACTGCAATTCTCCACACGTCGTTCCAATTAACGTCTCTCTTTCCCTTAACAATCAGTCCAAACCTCAATAAATAATTTTTCATTCAATGATTTGCCAATAATGATATTTAGAAGGAGATTGGTAATAAGAAGGAACAGAAGAAAAACAATTTACAACTAACGTCGTTTTTTTATGGATGATTTTGGTAAACATCATACTGATGGAATTAGAACAACTGATTGTTTAATATATTTATCGTTAGAGTGTCTGACTTTTCATCATTCCATAAATGTTAGTCTGTTATGCTAAATTCATTCCCGATCATTTTCGCACTCACGATAAGCACTGAAAGAATAGCAACGCAGAGAACCACTAAATTCAAGAGCACACATATTACTCTAAAACTACGCTTGACAAATATATACTGTATAATTCTGTGAAATATGTCCGACATTATCAGCATTTCCAGCTGGTGACTTTTAATGTCATTTTAGTTTAATGAGAAGCTAAACTATCAGTACTTGTGATGTTTTAACCTTGTGTGAAGTTAGCAACCAATGTAGCACCAGTTACTCAAGAAATTTTCGTACAAGACGGATTACAGTAAAAAATCATGTAACAATATATTTTGCGTTGCTATGAATCCTCATGCCTGATTCTATGATTAGGCCTGGGAATACTCAGTTTTCTTTCTTGAAAACTAGTTACGCGAATGTTGTGGAAGTGTCCTCGACCCGAGATAAGGCAACTTCTTTCCAGGCACACCCCCAGTGGAGGTGAGTTGCGTGTACCAATTTAGCCGCATACCAGCTCTCCTGCCATTCTTACATATCTTGCAGTACTGGGAATCGAACCAGCGACCCTCTCTGGCACCCATTACTGCTAACTGTTACGCTACGGGGACGGGTATTGTGGAAGTGTAAGACACTACAGTCATTAGTATTTCTACTAAATATAGAGCTGGGCTTGGTAAAGTTAACACGCTCCTTACGATAAAAGTCAGAACTAATAAGCAAAAGTAAGTTAGAATGGAAAATATTATCATGTGTCTTTTTGTTCGCACGAGAGTGCATGACTTTAGAAGTAACGAGAAATTTAAAGAACTTACTAGGAAACTGAATCTAGCAAAGAAGTCAGCTAAGGAAAACATGACGGCAAGCATAATTGGCATTCATACACATGTTAGTCCGTGCAACCAGCGGAGGGTGAGGTCGTGTGTAATAGTGCTGCGTCTTACATCCGCCTATACAGAAAACCTTTGATCTTCTTTCGTAGCTTCTGAGGATTATTTGTGGCTTATTTTGGGTGCTGTGTTTGTGTTAGTGTTGTCCAAAGAATATATTCTATTTAATAGTGCTTTAGCAGTAATTGTCAGCCATCTTGTTAACTGCTACAATATTTCCATAGATAGCACTCCCTAGATAGCCACTCGTTATGTTCGGCTAACATCTTTGCCCTCACTTTCACACATATTGTTTCTTTTGCCTTTACTCAAATAAGCACCCGCGGATCAAATGAGGCTAGAAAGAAAATGGTCAACAGTCTCTAAGGCTGAAGAGGAAGTCTCCCAATGGCTTGCAGTACGGAAGAACTAACTCCAAGTCTTACCAAGTTGGTTTTATTCTTGGATAGAAGATATGGACCGAATACCCCCCTGGATAAGGAGGCCCCCTTTACCAAGTTCCAACGGCCTCCAAGGAGGGCGGATGAGCGAGTATAGAGCAGGGCACTCTCTTGCCCTTGGAGTGGGAAGCTGCTCCTAAAGAAGGATGAACCGGTATGGTAAACGGCACAGGATGGAGAAGGCCAGAGGGAAACCACTCCATTAAAAATCCACCGGATATCCCTTGTTATGCAGCAATGATGGTGGGCTTTGGAACTAAATGTAATCCCGGAGGAAAAATAGTCCCCAATTCGGATTTCCGGCTGGGGCCAGGGACAAAGCGTGGAAGAAACACAAGAAATATTACCTTAGGAACTTGGAATATACGATCTCTCAACATTTGTGGTAAACTATAGAACTTAAAAAAGGAGATGTCTAAACATGACATGGACATATTAGGAGTGAGTGAAATAAAGTGGCCTGAGAAGGGGGACTTTTGGAGTGATAACTTTAGAGTTATATACTCTGGGGAAAGAGAAAGCCATGTAGGTGTAGGAATAGTATTAATTAAAAACGTAGGTGTACGAGCTCAGAGCTATGTACAATACAGTGATAGAATAATTATGGTGAGAATAGAAAATGAACCAGTTGACATGATAATAATACATGTGTACATGCCAACAACGAATCATTGAGATGAAGAAGTAGACCAGGTACATGATCAGTTAGAGGAGTTGATGGATACGATTGAGGACAACGAGAACATCATTCTTCTTGGAGACTGGAACGCTTCTGTTGGTGAAGGAGAATACGGAAGACTGTAGGTCATTAAGGTCTTGGAGTAAGAAATGACAGATGGCAACAACTAATAAACTTTTGTAAAGCAAAAGAACTAATAATTACAAACACCTCGTTCAAACAGCCCAAGAGAGGAAGGTACACCTGGACTGCACCTGGAGATAAAGCGAAGCGAGATATCAAATAGATTATATTATGGTAAGGGAAAGGTACCGTAACCAAGTCAAACAATGCCAAAATTATCCAGGGGCTGATGTAGCGAGTGACCACAACCTAGTATTGTTAAAATCTGATTTTAGACTAAGAAAGAAGAGGAAGAACGTGGAAAATATTGCAGATATAATGTCAAGAAACTAAAACAAGACAGAATCAAGGAAAACTATCAAACACTGGTAAAACGTAATGTCGCAGAAATACCCAATGTTACAATAAATGAGAAATGGATGGGCCTTAAACACTCTATCATAGAAGCTGCAAATCAGGTAATAGGGAAAAAGACGAAACAAGCACGAGAACCATGGGTTACAGATTACGTGCTTGAACTTAGAGAGGAAAGGAGGAAATTAAAAAACTCGAAGAGTGAAGAAGGAATCAGAAACTACCGGTATAAAAGACTCCGAAACCTAGTCAACAGAGAAGCAAAGAATGCTAAGGAAGACTGTATAATGAGACAATGCAAAGAAATAGAAGGAAGAATGGAGAAAGGAAACATGGAAACTGTTCATGAATTGATCAAGAAACAATTCAGAACAGTCACTGGCCGTAGTAACAGCATATTAAGTCAAAATGGGGAACTGTTGTCTGAGAGCAAAGAAGTGGGAGAAAGATGGAAGCATATAGAAACATTATATGAAGATCCTACTGACATTAATGACCTTGAAAATGAAGACAGCATTACAAATGATCAACTGGGACCCTCTTTAACAAAAGAAGAATACCTTAGGGCTGTGAAAGAACTGAAACCTAATAAAGCGCCAGGATGCGATGAACTAACTGGAGAAATGATACAGAGACTGGATGGGGAAACACACGGCTATATTTTTAAACTGATCACGGAAATATATGAAACCGGAGAAATTCCAGAAGATTTTAAAAAGTCTCTCATAATCCCTTTACCAGAGAAACCTGGAACTCTAAAATGTGAAGAAAATCGCACCTTGAGTCTGTTGTCGCACATGTCAAAAATATTGACAAGAATAATATATAACTGAATAAGCAATAAAATGGAACCACATTTGGTTGAAGATCAGTTTGGATTCAGACGAAATAGAGGCACACGAGAAGCTATTCTAACATTACGACAGGTTATAGACAAAATGCTAGACGTAAGAAAACCTTTCTTTATTGCATTCGTGGAGTTAGAAAATGCTTTTAATAATGTGAACTGGAATATGTTAATGAAGATTACGACTAGTGTTGGTCTAAATTTTAGAGATAGACGAATAGTGTATGAACTCTGTAACAAACAAAGAGGCATCAGAAACATAAATGGTGAAGTGTGGGAGGCTTATATAAAGAAAAGGTACGACAGGGATGTAAGTTGTCAGCAGTGCTGTTCAACCTGTATATTGAGAAAGGCATTTGGGAATGTAAAGAGGATATGGAAGGGATAAAGATAAATGGAGTAGAAATTAAAATGATAAGATTTTCTTATGACATATCTGTCATAGAGGAGAACGAAGAGAAACTACAAAGCGCATTAATAAAAATGAATAAGATATTGAGAGTTAAATATAACATGAAAATTAATACAAAAAGACCGAAATTATGGTATGTAACTGCCAACATATTGCAGTCGATATCAGAATTAGTGATATACCACTACTTAGGAAGTAAAGTCACTCCAGATGGCACACGTTCAGTCGACATAAAGGGCAGAATTGCCCAATCAAAGATTGCTTATTGCAAGGAAAGGATACTACTTATATCAAGGAATTTACAAGAGTAGACTAAGAAGACAATTGTTAAGTGCTATGTCTGGAGTGTGTCCTTGTATGGCTCAGAAACGTGGACTATTAGTGCATGTGATAAGAAACGTCTGGAAGCATTTGAGATGCGGTGCTGGAGGAAGATTGAAAAGATCTCATGGACAGCAAAACTCACAAATAAAGAAGTTCTTCGACGAATAGGTGAAAAAAGATCCTTTTTGCAACAATAAGAAAGAGAAGGGGCCAATTAATTGGCCATCTCTATAGGCACAATGGTTTCAGAGTTAATGTCATGGAAGGAATGATTCAAGGCAAAAGAGGAAGACTTAGACTGCAATATTCAAGACAGATCAGAGATGACGTAGGAACAGGCTGATGTGTGGAAAATTAAGAGATTAGCGGTTTACAGAGAAGAGTGCAGAAGGTGAGTTGCTGCCAACCAATCTTAGGATTGAGAATTAAGAAGAGACACATTGTAGTGAACAGTGGGAGGGTATATTCGCAAAAAAATGGCGTAGATACTGTATTTTGAGTACGACGTATTGTGACTACTACCATTTATACACCTGTTCTTACACAATTACAGAGACCGGGCGAGTTGGCCGTGCGCGTAGAGGCGCGCGGCTGTGAGCTTGCATCCGGGAGATACTAGGTTCGAATCCCACTATCGGCAGCCCTGAAGATGGTTTTCCGTGGTTTCCCATTTTCACACCAGACAAATGCTGGGGCTGTACCTTAATTAAGGCCACGGCCGCTTCCTTCCAACTCCTAGGCCTTTCCTCTCCCATCGTCGCCATAAGACCTATCTGTGTCGGTGCGACGTAAAGCCCCTAGCAAAAAATAAAATAAAAATAAAAAGACAATTACAGAGCGAACCCCAGGATACCGGAAATACAGATTTATTGCATGGAATTCCTGATCCCACTGCGGCTATAGGTAATTCACCGAAATTTACCATTAAAATGGACTATTCAGAAATGAAGGGAAAAGTGGTTGGATTTATTACATTAAAATCGTAACGTAGTGCCTAATAATGTATTTATTGATGACGATGCTTGTTTTTAAAAATGGGCCAAACATACAAGCCATAGGCCCCAAATTATTTCATTATTATTGTCTTCCCGTACATGGTGTTGTTCAGGCTATGAAGACTGCTATTATGCCAAACCATGTAACTATACGCATATATAAACTAAATATAATATTTTCCTCTACATTGGCGCGTCACAAGGGCTACCATTGAGCTGTGCGGTAAATACAAGGATAGTGTCTAAATTCAGACCCCCATCTGCTCCCCAAATAATGCTTCCCTGCTTCTTATCCGAAACTGAACCTTTGTAACATTGCAAGTTTGACGGATTTAAAGATCATCAGTGAAAAATTCCATCGTTCCTAAAAATGTTGTACTGACAATACATCCATTACAGGAAGCAACAGTGTGGAATCTGTTACTTAAATTGCTAGCTGCTGTTTTTGTCGTAGCTGAAAATAAATGTGATAGTAAGGAAGGCCTTAAAAGTAGGACTCTTAATGCAGTATCATATGGCTGACAAAACAGGCATGAAGGAGTTTTTAAAACGTAGCTCTGACCGGTAAAAATCGGTAAATAAAACTGTAAACAGACTCTGGATCGGTTTAAAGCAACTGTTGAGAAATTTGAAGACAGGTTTGTACATTTCAAATTGCTAAGGAATGGTAAAGGCCCACTATATTATACCAGAGACGTAAAGAGATTAAGAACGTGGTGCAGGTTTGAAAGAAAGTGATTTGAAATGACTGTAGAATTAAGGCTAAACTGAAGGAAGTTACTAGGAAATTAAATCTAGAAAAGAAGTCACTTAACGATAACATGATGGCAAGTATAATTATTGGGATTCATACAAATTTTAGTGAACAATGTGAGGGTATGTATAGGTATTTTTAGGAAGAATCAGGTTCCAAGAAGGACATTCCAGGAACCATTTATGAACAAGGATTATGTGTACGCGAGGAACTTCGTAAGGAAGAAGTACTCAGTCAGCAGTATGTAAAGATTGTTAATTACAAGGATAATGTACAGATAAAGGAGGTGACTAATTATAAAGTAGTACTAAAACTTACCTGTGATAACAATGACATTTTAATAAGAACCAGAAGTTGAAAAATAGCGTAGCATCTGGAATTGACAAGATATTCAGAGATATACTAAAGACAATGGACTGGGATATTGTACCATATCTGAAGTACTTATTTAATTATTGTTTGAATGAAGGAGCTATAACAAATTAATGGAGTGTTGCTCTAGTGGCCGCTGTGTATAAAGGAAAGGGCGATAGACGTAAAGCTTAAAATTACAGGCCTGTCGGTTTGGCATTCATTGAATATAAGTTTTTGGAAATCATTCTTTTTGATTATATTATATATGTTGGCAAAACTAATAACTGATTCCGTAGGAAGCAGTTCGGGTTTAAAGAAATGTTATTCCGTTCAAGCTCAACTTATAGGATTACAGCAAGATATAGCAGATATCTTGGATTCAGTAGGTCAAATGGACCGTATCGCGATTGACCTACCTGAGGCATTTGATACGGTAGATCATGAGAGACTACTGACAAAAATGGGTGCAATTGGACCTGACAAACGAGTGACTGAATGGGTGGCTATGTTTCTAGAAAAAGTTCTCAAAATATTAGTGTAGGCGAAACCGTATCTTACCCTGTAATAATTAACAGGGGAATTATTCAAGACAGTATTATGTTTTCTTATATATCTATGAATGATATGAGTAAAGAAGTGGAATTAGATAAAAGGCCTTTTGCGGATGGTGTAATTCTTTATAGAGTAATAAATCAATCACAAGATTGTGAGAAACTGCATAGTGACTTCTATAATGTTGTGAGATGGACAGAAGGCTATGGTATGATGACAAACGGTGTTGAAGGCCTGGTTGTGAGTTTCACAAATAGGAAAAGTCCTCTCAGTTTTAATTACTGCGTTGATGGGGTGAACGTTCCTTTTGGTGATCACTGTAAATACCAAACCAAAACCAAACCAAACCAAACCACATGGCACTACAGCCCTTGAAGGGACTTGGCCTACCAAGCGACCGCTGCTCAGCCCGAAGGCCTGCAGATTACGAGGTGTCGTGTGGTCAGCACGACGAATCCTCTCGGCCGGTATTGTTGGCTTTCTAGACCAGGACCGCTATCTCACCGTCAGTTAGCTCCTCAATTCTAATCACGTAAGCTGAGTGGACCTCGAACCAGCCCTCAGGTCCAGGTAAAAATCCCTGGAGTGGCTGGAAATCGAACCCGGGGCCTCCGCGAAAGAGGAGCGCATGCTACCCCTACACCGCGGGGCCGGCACGGTCACTGTAAATACCTAGTAGTTAATATGAGGATATATCTCCATTCTGCTAATCACATAAATGGGATTTTAAGTAAAGGGTACAGATCTCTACACATGGTTATGAGGGTCTTTAGGGATTGTAGTAAGGATGTAAAGGAGAGGGCATATAACTAGAGTATCGTTCCAGTGTAAGGGACTCTCACCAGGATTTCCTGATTGAAAACGGGAAAAAATTGAAAGGAAAGCAGCTCGGTTAGTTCTGGGTGATTTCCGACAAAAGATTAGCGTTACAAAAATGTTGCAAAGTTTGGGCTGGGGAAACTTGGGAGAAAGGAGACGAGATGCTCCACTAAGTGGTATGTTCCGAGCTGTCAGTGGAGATATGACGTGGAATGACATTAGTAGACGAATCAATTTGCGTGATGTCTTTAAAAGTAGGAAAGATCACAATATGAAGAAAAATTTGTAATTCAAGGGGAAAAATTGGGGCAAATATTCGTTTATATGAAGGGGAGTAAGGGATTGTAATACTTTACCAAGTGAGATGTTCAATAAATTTCCTATTTCTTTGTAATTATTTAAGAAAAGGCTAGGAAAACAACATATGCCGAATCTGCCACCTGGGTGATTGCCCTAAATGCACTCTCTTTCTCCTTCGTGATCTACACCACCAGTATATATAAATTTTCAGGCAAATTTACACGATGTTTACATGACCATTTATTCCTATTTTCGAAATCACTGTTCGATGAATCGCATTCTGAGTATGACCACACAGGACGTCTCTTGCACTGGATTTCGTTTGTTATTGCACATATGTTACCACTGAGTCCGACTCCATAGCTAAACGGTTAGCGTGCTGGCCTTTAGTCACAGGGATCCCGGGTTCGAGTCCCGGCAGGATAGGGAATTTTAACCATCAACGGTAAATTTCGCTGGCACGGGGACTGGGTGTAAGTGTCGTCTTCATCGTCATTTCATCCTCATCGCGACGCGCAGGTCGCCTACGAGAGTCAAATCTAAAGACCTGCATCTGGCGAGCCAAACTTGTCATCGGAAACTCCCAGCACTAAAAGTCATACGCCATTTCATTTTATTACCACTGAATTTGCAAGAGAAAACTCAAACATTGTTCTATACGTGCCACTTCATATGCCTCCGTCCTTCTTCAGTGTCTCCCATCCAATGAGATATTTTATATTGGTTCATACATACTATCATATCTTCTCTATTCGTACAATCTTTCAATTTTACTTTCACCTGATAAACGGATGTTGGCCGGTAATATTGCGGTATGATTGGGATTGTCGTCTGTCTTGACAAAATAAGTCCATTCACTATGAGTTCTTGTATATTAACAAGCGTGTATCCCTCGAATACCTCGGGCTAGTTTTTCGGTTTGAAATGGAGTTTCTAATCGCCGACTTCTAATTTGGGGCAGGTTTGTCAGTCTATGCTTCCTAATTTTAGCATCTGTATGAATTGTAGTCCTTCGATTTGTCACAGTAAACTTCAGATCATTATTGCTCCCTTTAAATTAGTAATACCTTTGTACTTCCATTTTACAAGTTTTTCTCGTCTGTGATATTTAGGTCCTCCGATTGCAATAGGCAACGTTTGTTGCTGTGAAATGCAGTTTCTTAAAGCGAACTTATAACTGTTTATACTATTTTGTATCTCTCTTTGTATGTACGCGTCTAAATAATAAGCTATAGTTGCGTCCTCTGACATTTTGGAAACTGAACATATCGTCGTTGCCGGGACAAAACCTCCTATGTGATAATACCTTTGGAGAAATACTGACCCTCAGTACGTACATTATGAAGAGCGAGAAACAATATTGCACCTTAGATGACAGAACATTACTGACCAAAGTTCTAAGCTAAAATATTTCACATAGGAAGTTTTGTCCCGGCAGCGACGATATAATGGAACGGAATTTATGTTGTGACGAGAATTTATTTGCGTACACAAATCTCGTTTCAACGAAATATGTCGATCGCTAATTGATTTTTGTGTTAATTCGCTTTTGTGTAGAGTATTTATACACCAAGTGTGTATTAATTAAAGGAAGTAATAGAGCTACGGTATTCATGAACGTATTCTTTTAGTTGTATACTTACCGAGCTCGATAGCAGCAATCGCTTAAGTATGGCCAGTATCCGGTATTCGGGAGACAGTTGGTTCGAACCCCATTCTCGGCAGCCCTGAAGATGGTTTTCCGTAGTTTTACATTTTTACACAAGGCAAATGCTGGGGCTGTACCTTAATTAAGGCCACGGCCGCTCTCTTCCCATTCCTAGCTCTTTCCCGTCCCATCGTCGCCATAAGACCTATCTGTGTCGGAGCAACGTAAAGAAAATAGTAAAAAAAGTAGTTGTATACTTTGAACTGTGATTAGTTAACAAACTGATGAATTCCAAATTCATTGAAATTTATCTTACATTCTTGATGGCGATCATAATCAAATATTTTAAAATGATGAAGTGTATGAACAATTGAATTGCTCTGACATGATTCGTAGTATATATCAGATTTCTTCTGCAAACTGACACAAAACGTATCGTGGACAGCCGATAGGTGTTCCTCAATCGCATGTTTCTATGTATACACAATTTTCTTGGTATTAATAACACAACGAAATATTCAAATGTACTTGTCGAGTTATATTCCACTCCCACTGACTGAGGTTATCAGACGTTAATTTTTCACTCAAAGTCTTTATAAAATAATTAATATCAATCAATTATAATTAGCAATACTCTCATTTGATTTAGTTTCTTAATGAATGAATGAATGAATAGCGCAACAAATATAATTTTCTTCCCTCCCAGTCCTTGGGAATGAGTATTAAATTATTGTAATCATTATTAATACTTGTAACTAATCGTTCAAATAAGGAATATTTTGATCCTTGGCTGAATGGTCAGAGTAGTGGCCTTCGGTTCCGAGGAACCCCAATTAGATTCCCGATAAGGTCGGGAATTGTAGCCAGTTTTGGTTAATTTCTCTAACTTGTGTTAAGGATAATCGCAATTTTCATAATGCACACCTTCCTTGACATGCAAGACACCACACTGCCAAACACTAAGAAACATACCATAGCGAATAGATCCCTCCACACCTGGTTTGAGTCAGGAAAGGCATTCGGCTGTATAATTGGACTAAATCCACATTAGTGTTGATTCCAGATACTTTAGAAATCTGTCAGTAGAAGGAAGAAGAAAATGTAGAATTTGTTAATAATATAAAATACTCTTTTAAAGATATTGCAAATATCAAGAAAATAGTAAACTGTGATTTACTTACCTTACTTATGTCATCGTGAATTTGGCAAATATCTGTATATGCATAATAAGCAGTTAGTTTTAAAAAGTAACCGACATAAGAGGTTAATATTATAAAAGATGTTCAATTAATTGATTTTACCGTTTATTTTACATAATATCCAAACCCATTTGACTGAAGAAGTAACTTATGATACTGATGAAGCACGGCATTATTATTACGACTTGTGAAATTAAAAAATGCGAAACTTTATTCAATAATGAATACTGTTAAACAAACAACCTTATACTATATAAAATATGACAAACTACCATGATATTTCGAATTACAGAGTAACTCATGCCTCTTGAATCCACAATTTCTCGAAATACATTTTTTCCTTTTTTCTCTTGATCTCTTGACTTGACAGCCTGTGACTGATGTTTTCGTGACATACTCACGAATATGCACAATAACGTCTAGAAATTCCCCTTCCGAAAAAGAAGTCTCTTCACAAATGAAAAATTAGTTCCTTGAGTAATTGTGGGCCAATTGTCGTTCCTGAGTGCCAGTCACATGCAGTTCGCCATCAACGTCCAACTCCAGAATGATCCCAAGATTGGTCTTGGAGTCACCTCTATTTTTCTGGACATCAGAAACTCGTACTTTTATTGTATCTCTTGGAAATGTTGATTCAGACATTAGTCTAGCTTTCTTTGACTGACGCTGCAATGCACTTGCAGATTCTTCTTAATATTGTCAATTTTATCATAAAAAACCTCTACTACACTTTCTTCATTCCCTGTTGTCCATTTTCCCCTCTGCGTTTCCGATGACAACCGTAGAAATTGATGCTATTATAACATAAATTATAATAATATTTGAAGTCGAAACATATGTATCGTCTTTGATAATTACTTAATTTCAAGTCATCAATGAACCATTTCCCATAGACTAGTTGTGTTGTAATGAAATAACCTTCGCTAGCAAATTTGAAAAGAATAATCTGGAAGAGGTTCATAGAAAACGCCTTTTCCATTCATTTCTTATGAGTACGCTTGAAGAAAGGAGGTAGCGAACAAAAAATTGAAATGAAGGAAGCATAACAAAAGGTCGCTTAATTAGTTTCGCTCAGGTGGGCCTGTGGGATTGTTTCCCCAACCCCATGCAACATACCGTTTAGGAGATATAATTAAACACTACGTAAATTGGGTTTGTTTTGTTAACGTTAGGGTTGCGATATGCAGTTTAATGAAAGAGCCCCTCAAGCTTCATGAGTGTCTAGAGGGGTAGGAAGGGGAGAGTGGTTTGCACTTTTCTTTATCAAGTAGATGTCATTTTCAGTTGTGAATATAAGTATTCATATTCAACGCTCGTCTGCTGTCGTCTCAATCTTCATTCTTCGCCCCATTCTCATATTCAGCACCCCCAAACACTGATTCTAAACAAAGAACAAACAGGATCATTTAATGCATATTTTCATTTCTATCAAGGCAATTCAGATATTAATTTGAAACTAACGAAGCATAATACTGTTTTACTCATTGGAATGCTGTACTCCGACATTCATAAAATTTACTTGTAGACAAATAAATGTATTTTAGTGAATTCCTTTATAGTTAGTCATTAAATGTTGTTAAACTAATAATACAGAGAGCCTGTTTTGTGAAGATTCCCGAATACAAGTATGTACGGTACTAAATACTCTGAATATTTATGTATGAAAATTGAAGGAAGAAAATACAGCGGGAGAACGAAATGAATAAGTAGCATGATTTCCAAGAACAAATTGAACTGTCGGAACCGAAATTATGTTTCCATAATACGACATGCTATTCCCTATGTTTGCTTAGATAATAGCTAACATTATGTTATTTATAACTAGCAGTTGTAAGTACACTACTGATAGACCAACAGTTTTCGCTTACTGTTATTTTGTGACTGAGATTTGAATATAGATGTTTGAACTGAGAGAAAGTGATAGGAGAAATCACTTGGCATGGACGTTACGGAATAAAGGATTGCAATTCTGGCTTCTAGAATACTTACCCACTTGGACTCTCTGTCATATCCACATAGTGAAGCCTACTTATTGAGATATAACCAGGCAGCTGCATGCGTTTCCTAATATGAGTACTTCACCGAATATTGATATAAGTTTTCATATTCATACTTCTGTAGAATAGAATAGAATAGAATAGAATAGAATAGAATAGAATAGAATAAAGTTAACTCAAGAAATGAGGAAAGTATCCTTCCGCGTGTGATCACTTCCCCCTTTTACCCTTCATAATTTCCATTCTGCCCATCACAACCAGCTTATTTTTTGACGTCGAATAATAATGCTTCATTCCCAAATCGTGCAGCATCAAGAGCAATTTCTTCCTTTCAGATCGCTGCACTTTGATAACGTAACGTATACATTCATTCTTTTATTGCTTGTACCAATTAAAAGTCAATATCATGTAATCAACAAATTACTGACAAATACCGAGGCGTCGAGATTAAGAAATATAAGTATTATTTCCACAAGAGAAGCAAGGTTTTTCCCTATTTCATAATGAGTTTTGTGTGGGACGCACG
Source organism: Anabrus simplex (assembly GCF_040414725.1). Lineage (NCBI taxonomy): Eukaryota > Metazoa > Arthropoda > Insecta > Orthoptera > Tettigoniidae > Anabrus > Anabrus simplex. Next base: position 227,183,268 of record NC_090266.1, on the reverse strand, counting down.
GGAACTTACAGCGAAAAGTACGATGACATTGTAAGATGCCGTTCTCGAGAAACAACGGTCAGTGGCATTATCTCACCGTTCAACAAGTTGTAAATCCACATGCGAGTGCTATTGCATAATACAGTGCGTTTCCAGGAAAGTTATAAATTGTAGTCTCGTCGTTTGAATGTGAAAACGAACACAAAATGACAAATGTTCAGCACGTAGAGGGCTGCTATGAATATTAAGTAAATTAAATTGTATTTTATTATTATTATTATTATTATTATTATTATTATTATTATTATTATTATTATTATTATTATTATTATTATTATTATATGGCAAAAAACCCATTAAGACTACGCAAAGTACATAGAGGCGTGCAACTGCCTTCCTCTGTGAACATATTTCTTTCAATCATTCACTGTGTGCTTCCTTTCCTTTATCAGACCAGGTTGTTCCAGTCTTCTTCTTTGGTCTTTCCTCGTGGTCAACTTGACATTTATGAATTTTGAATCTGTAGATTACCCTGTTTTGGACATCCGCTGGTGTAATTCCTGCCTGTTTCGAAGGGCTTTTTATTTCGCCGATCCTTTTCATTGTGTCTGTTTTAGCTTTACTCCTGTTTTCATAGAATTCGACTATTTGTTTGGTAAGTCTGTCTTCATGCATTATTTAATATTACCATATCATCTTACCCTAAGTTTTCTAATTTAACAGTGAATATTTGTGTATTGTTTTATTTCCTGTCTACCTCTAAGTTGGTATTGTCCGTTGATGAGTTTTGGGCCTACGATATTTCTTATGATTTTGCGTTCTTCTCACAGTTTCCAATGTCTGCCTTTCTGTTAAAAATTAGCGTCTCTGATCCATAAGAACATTCTGGTTTCATGACTGTATTGTAATGTCTCAGTTTTGTATGCTTGGAGATACATTGTTGTTAGCTAATTTCATTAGCTTTAATTTCGAGTACATTCTCCTGAATTGTTTCACCAAGGTACACCGGGCGAGTTGGCCGTGCGTGTAGAGGCGCGCGGCTGTGAGCTTGCATCCGGGAGATAGTAGGTTCGAATCCTATTATCGGCAGCCCTGAAAATGGTTTTCCGTGGTTTCCCATTTTCACACCAGGCAAATGTTAGGGCTGTACCTTAATTAAGGTCACGGCCGCTTCCTTCCAACTTCTAGGCTTTTCCTATCCCATCGTCGACATAAGACCTATCTGTGTCGGTGCGACGTAAAGCCCATAGCAAAGAAAAAAATCACCAAGGTACTTAAATTGTGATACTGGTTTAATTTTGCCATATTCTGTTTTCATGAATTTTGGTGAATGATTGTTTTAGGTCTGTACTCTGTCTTTTAAGAATATATTTCAAGGCCGGCTTTTTCCGAAATTTCTTTAGGAGTTCAATCTGACTTGGGGCCGTACAAATTTCTCGGGTTAATATTGCTAGGTCGTCTGCAAATGCTAAGCAATTAAAGAAATTAAATTAAATAACAATCTATCGCTAGTTTTCCTCTGCCTAAAGGGATTGGTTGGAGAATTTCGAGGACCACTTTCGGTTGGCGCCATTCTCGTATCGCATTTGCAAGGACTCAGTTGAAGAGTAAAGGTGAGACTCCATCTCCTTGTCTTACTCCCATTTGGACTTCAAAGGGATTTGAGGTTTCCCACATGAATTTAACCTTGGACTTCTTATTCTTATTCTTATTCTTATTCTTATTCTTATTCTTATTCTTATTCTTATTCTTATTCTTATTCTTATTCTTATTCTTATTCTTATTCTTATTCTTATTCTTATTCTTATTCTTATTCTTATTCTTATTCTTATTCTTATTCTTATTCTTATTCTTATTCTTATTCTTATTCTTATTCTTATTCTTATTCTTATTCTTATTATTAGTATTAGTATTAGTATTATTATAACATTTTTCGTACAACGCTAAAGATTTTTGTCAAGCGGGTGCGTCCTATACCCATACCGTGATAAGGCACCCCTGTGTTATTTACGGCGAGTGCGTAGTTCCTATTGAACTGGCACATATTGACGAGAAGATAAAACTTTTAGTTTCATTTTCCTTATCGCTTTTATTGCTTCTTTACATAATTTAGGCACTTTCGTAAAACTAAAACTAAAGTTTTTGTGACTTTTAGGGGGCGTTATCTGAAACACTCACGACACATACGGTATATATAAACAGCAACTCCGCTATTGTACTGTACTAAATCCAGAATGAGAAAGGAGTAGGGTGAACTGGTCAGGCACCCAGCTGTAAAACTGCTAACAACGACTGTTTGGCGGCTATAAATAACCTGACTCCCTAATGGGACCAACTGCTTCGGGTGACGAGCTCCCTTAGGCGAGGTGGTGGTCCTCTCAGTGGAGGAAATGATATTGGAATCCATCACTTGAAGACCCAACGGCAAACAAGCGGACGAGGAACCTCTCACTACGGTTCCCAACGGTTTTGGAAGCGGATGAGGTCATGCTGGACGGACTGGCTGTGAAGGCGCTACTCAATAGCTGGTAGCGGTTAGGGCAATCTATCCTGCCCTTTGGGTGGGAAACATTTGTCCAAAAGGTGGATGAACCACACGTGGTCAACGGCACAGTCCTCAACGGCGGACCAGTCGTTCAGACAGGGGGTCCTTACTTGACTTAAATGGCAGATGAAGGCTGCAGTGATTAGGAATCCCTCAATCGTCATGAATCTGCTTGCCATTGAACATACTTCCTAGTCATCAAGTAAGGTACGTTTGTTGATGTGCAGCAACATTCTCACTCTAAAAATATTCACGCAGAGCAGTCTTCCAACAACGTATGACTTCTTCCAAAGGTCCTGCGGTGATCAAGAAGTTGGGACGGGGGCAGGATTGTGATGCCTGGAAGCCTCTAGTGATAACATGCCACGTAGGTGGTTAGATGCGTGAACGGTCGTCTAGCATAGGACTGTGGCCGTAGAGCAATTCGGTTGCTGCATCTATGTCTGAGCAGTCCTATTTAGGGTCCACTCTTCTCAATGCGCATGGACAAGGGGCTATGAAAGTTACCCTATACATGGTCAGCCACTAATATTACCGATCGGATAGCTACGTCCGATGGTAACAGCTGTATGAGGTCGAACAAATAAGAAATTATATTTTGCAACATGTAATGTCAGAACACTCAATGATGACCCCGCAACTGAGAGAACCGAAAGGATAACAGCTATACTGAGTAGGGAATTAAGAAGATATAACATCGAAATAGCAGTACTCCAGGAAAACCGTCTTGCTGATGAAGGTCAGTTAAATGAAGAAGGTGCAGGTTAAAGCAACTTTTGGAAGGGGAAAGCTAGTAGTGAGCACCAATCACGTGGAGTAGGCTTTGCTATCAAGAATAATCTTCTCAAGGAATTGTCAGAACATCCCACTGGACATAATGAACGCCTTATGACACTAAGTCTTCGGATAAACAACAACCAACATGCCACGGTGATCTACGCATATGCCCTAACACTACATTCTGATGATCACACCAATGAATAATTTTATTCAGAACTGGATGGTATACTGTCAAACGTTAATCAACAGACAAAGTAATCTTACTAGGCGATTTTAATGCCAGAGTGGGCAAGGACAACGTGAATTGGCAGTGAAAACTCTAACGGTATTCGACTCCTCTCAAAATGTGCTGAACATGATTTAACAATCATTAACGCCATTTTTCGCCAAAGGAATCGCATTAAAACTGCATGGCAGCATCCTACATCGAAGTACTGGTACCTCATTGATTATATAATTGTCCGCAGTAAAGATCTTCGAGACAATTTTATCACCAAAGCAATGACAGGAGCAGATGGCTGTTGGACAAATCACCGACTTATCAGATCAGTTATTAATTTGTCACTATCCCCTCAGAGGAGAAACAACGGAAGAGCTGCAATCACGCGTTTTATACCGTGAAATTTTGGACTTCAGAATATGCCTCATAATATAGAGCACTGCTTCATCAGACACTGTCGGAGGAGTATCATCAGGATGTAACACAACACTGGCAGAGCCTGAATACCACTATTCGGGATACTTGCAAAGAAACCATGGGTTTTAGGACCAAGAAACGTCAAGATTGGTTTGATGAAAATGATGAAGAGAATGAAGTATTGATATCAGAGAAGAGCATTGCAAACATGGTGAAAGTGCATGAACTGCCTCGCAAGAAAAACTCCTTTGGTCTTGCCAAGGAAAACGTCCAAAGAAGAACCCGTGTTCTCAAGAATGTGTGGTGGACAGCCAAGGCAAAAGTGCTGCAATAACTAGCAGACAAAGATACGCTACAATTCTTCCAAGCCACGAAAACAGTTTATGGTCCCACCATCTTTGGCAGAAATCCACTCTGGTCCAAAGATATGAGTACACTTCTAAGAGAAGAGTTCTCTATTATTAATAGATTGAAAGATCATTTTGAATCTCTCCTGAATCAGGAACCAACTGTTGATAAATAGGTGTGTGACTCAATAGAACAAACACCCATCAGATAAGTACTTGGCTCCCTACAACACTGAATGAAGTTAATCGTGCTGTTAATCAAGCAAGGAAACACAAGTCCACCGATCTTGATGGTATACCTGCGGAAGCTCACATAGAAGGTGTTGAGGAACTCATAAGACACTTACTCGAACTGATTGTTAAAATTTGGAACACTGAAGAAATGCCTCCAGATTCCAGAGATAGTCTTATAGTTCCAATATTTAAGAAAGGTGATCGGACAGTCTGTAATAACTATCGGGGAGTATCATTACTGTCTTCCCTGGGAAAGCTTATCGCTCGAATTTTAGGAAATCGTATACTGCCCTTAGTGGAGGAAATATTACCAGAGAAACAGTATGGATTCAGGCCTCGTAAAGGAACTACGGATATGATATTCGCAGCTCGTCAGCTTCAGGAAAAATGCATAAAACAAAATAGACCTCTTTATATTGCCTTCATTGATCTCACAAAGGCATTTGATTCTGTAAACCGTGATGCATTGTGAAAGATCTTTGATTAGTATGGTTTTCCATAGAAATTTATTTCCATCTTGAAAATGCCCTACACTGATATGATGGCAGCTGTTATCGGTACCAGCTCAGTTGGAGTGCCATTTGTTATCAGTACCGGTATTAAGAAAGGCTGTGTGATTGCCCCCACTTTGTTCTCATTAGATATAGCCGCTATTATGCAGCTAGTTGAGGACGTTCTTCCTCCAGGAATACAGAAAAATCATAGACTGGATGGGAAACAGTTTAATTTGAGCCGTTTAAGGGCGAAGACTCGTACACTTTCTACAAAATTACTCGAGTTACAGTATGCTGATGATAATGCAGTTGTAAGTCAGTCTGAAGAAGAACTAGTGTTAATCCTGAATGCCTCTTTAACTGCATACAGAAAGGTTGGTATCAGACTGAATATCAGTAATACACAGAATTTATATCAACCAAATCCTGGAGAAAGACGTAGAGAGATCAATATCTCGAAGACGGAGTGAGCATTCAAGTATTAAACTCCTCCTCTTAGTTTGGCAGCATCTTCTCATCAAGCTCAAATATAGATTCTGAAATCCAATTTATAATCAAACGTGCCGGAGCATCTTTTGCCAAACTACGACCCCGAGTATTTGGCAATCATGATGTCAATGTTGCAATAAATATCCTCGTATATAATTCAGTTGTAGTTCCCAGCTTACTATATGATCTGAATCCCGGACATGCTACAGGCGGCATATTAATAAGTTGGAACAATATCACAGCGCGATATGTAAGATAATTTTGAGTATAACCTTGCAAGATAGACGCACAAATGTAAGCGTACTTGAAGAGGCACAGAACACCAGTATAGAAGCCATGATTTTAAGACATCAGCTACGATGGACAGGGCATTTAATACGCATGCTCGAAAAACGCATTCCGAAGCAAGTGTTATACATTGAGATAACAGTGCCTAAACGTTGTTTGGATGGGCAAAGGAAGCGATTTAAGCATGTAATTAAGGCTAACATAAAGATGTGGCACATTTATGTCAACAACTGGGAGACCTTAGCCCTCAACCGTTCGTCCTAGAGATCTTTAGTTCATCCCGGTACACTACTTTTCGAAGAAAACCGTAGGTGAATAGCGAACGATAAGAGGCAACGAAGAAAGGAAAGAGAACGAAAAAGGATAACAATGGCTGCTCCACCTGGGACCATCTGCCATATCTGCGGAAAATACGAGTGCCGCCGCTAATATCCAAACATTTCTTCTATTCCACTTAAACTACCGCTCGCCCACTTTACTGAATGTTGGAAGTTCGTTCCTAAGGACATAGATATTAACGTTCCTACGAAAACCACTTAGAATGAAATCGAAGTATTTTGACACACGAACACACTTCTCTTTGTACGCCGTTCGATAATTCACTGGAGCCTTGGTTTTAACGCGGAGTTTAAATTCTTGTCGAGCCGTGTAAACACTCTACGAAGAAAAGCCGGTCAGGTGCGCGATCTTTTTACCAATTCCTCCACCGTCCACTCCTGATTCCCTTCCCGCAAGCTACTGTACACTTTCAAAATAATATCTTACAACTTTCTACTTAATGCAACCCCACTTTTATTTGGTTTAAAGTAGTTTACAGGTGATTCAATCATTACAGTTACCACATGTTACTCAGAACTGGCAACCATTGTGAATACTAATAGGCTACAGCCGCATTGCCATACGTCTGAGAACAATAATAATTCGCAGCCATCTGCGTATGAACAGTAAGAATTGGTAAGGAACCCGATTAAATTGAAACTTGTTCAGTACTTCCCACATTATTACAGATGAATATTTTTAATTGGTCAATTCAATACACAAGAATATCTAACGAAACTGAGTAACGCTCCCGAGTTCAAAAACATGTAACAAACACATGAACACTTTACCCATGCGGAAGCCTCATTACTGACCAGCAGCTCCCCTATTTCTATCCTCTTAATTCTCTCTAACATGTCGTCTGAGCTAATTACTATGTCTATAACACATCCACCCTGTGATGTAATATACATCAGCTTCTCTTCCCCATCCCCTTCCCACCAGCCATTCAAAATATAAACTTTGCCTGCCACAGATAATTCTAAGAGTTTTGACCCATAATTATTCCTTTCTTTACCTTCGCTACATCTTCCTCTCATCATTAGCTTATCCCCTTTACTGTATGTTAGACAAAGATCACCTATCCTAGCGTTACAATCACCGAATAGCAACATCCCATATTCTTCATATTTCCCCGCCCTATGACACTTATTTCTAATAATAACTCCTGAAAAAAATTCATTGGTGTATGTGGAGCCCTTGGGGTGACAATATAGAAAAGACAAGCAAACCTTCTTTTCTCTCCCTTTTTCATTCCCCATATTGAACCTGACCCAGACCACCTCCTCCATATCATTTTCAATGTCCAATTATTTAACTAATTCATTCCTTTATTGAAACAACTATACCCCCTGGCGTCCTGCCCTTGCTCCGCTCCTTTCTTTTTTATTTTTTCTTGACCACAAACCCCCTCCAAGTTAACACCTCCTCTACTTCTAATCACGTCTCTAGAAGTGACACAATATCGAAGCTTTCTACTACTATAATGTCATTACTTCTTCATTACCAACCTTACATAACAATCCTATCGTCGCCATAAGACCTGTCTGTGTCGGTGCGACGTGCAAATAGCAACTACACTTAACAATCCTTCAATATTTAAAAATCTTATCTTCCAATCTAGGTATAACCTATCCTCCCCTGCATCACCACTTCCTCTATAATTTTTACTCCCCTCTGCCACATTATTTTATTTACTTCTCGTTATTATGGCTCTCTCATTTTCCACTTCCATTCCACCTTTTTTGGACATTTTGAGACTCATTTTGCCCGTCTTATCCTCTACACCTTGAGTTTTCTTTCCCCGCAGGCCCCTTAAACAGAGTCTTCTCCCTTTGCTCAAAGCCTATGTTCCTTTTGTTTCTTCTCGCGAACCTTCACCTTTTCCATGCACGGGCACACTCTTGACGGAACTTGCAGATCCTTCAGTTTCTCTCTCCACCAACACCTGCTGAATTCTCGTTTCCATTCCGAAGCTGCACTGGACACTGACCTCTGCCAAGCGTGCACCTCTTGCCTCGTCGTGTCCCTCCGTTCGCTCTGAGACCTTTCTATCACCTTGCCTCGTCACCATGCACTCTTCCTGATTAAGATTCTCATACATTTCCTGAAGCTTAGCAACCGACTACGTTGTCACCCATCTACCATTTGCCGCACCAGCTGTTGGCCAGTGATATGCGCTTTCAGTCCTTGGTGCTAGGCTTTCACTAGATGTCTGCTTCAACTTTACAATCTTTGCTACCTTCACTTCTCTAGTCCCTTTTCCCCCCATACTTTCTCGCCTTGTAAATTCTCGGCGTTATATACCACAATATCGGCCATTAAGGTAGATAACAACCTGACCTTAATTGGCCGATGCCCTCTCACTTTGCCTACACTTTCTACATCGTCAATGTCAACTTCACTGAAGTTAACCTCCATTTCGTTTTGTATCACTTTCACCATTTTGTATACTATGTCTACTTTATTCTCCTTCGCTCCTTCCTGGACTCCATATATAAATATACATTTCCTCGCACGTTCCTGGCTACTGATTGCTTCCTCTTTCTTCAATTTAACCACATCCTCTTCCCGATTTTTTACCTTCTTCCTTAATAGAACGATTTCTTTCTCATTACTTCCCACCTTGGATATTGTCTCACCCATTTTTTCTTGGATCCACCTCTTCATGTCATCAAACTCTTTTGATTGATACTGTATCATTTCTTTGATTTGGTCCATTTGACACGCTTCTTTAACGTCCTCCTTAATTACCTCCTTAATGACTTCGATGTCATCTCAACTGATATTTCCACTTGTATTCTGGCTGGGATTCAATTCCACGCCTACAATAACTAGTAACGCTGCCACCACAACTGCCACCAAAACACCTTCTCTCCTACTTCATAAATCATCCTTCCATTCCATTCTCCTTGTTGCTTTTCTGTTCAAACTACTCTGCCATCTTCCAATTGCGTTTCGATATTGCTCCACTGAAATCATATCTCGGCACTCACCACTCAGCACCTCCGTCTTCATTGCTTGCTTAAGCTAGACTGATATCATGGACTATCCCTGTTACACTAATATCCATAAGGCGGATATCAGTCCTGATAAATTCGACACCGTGGGTACCAAGAAGTGGAGTGAATCCTAAGTCTGAATTGTCGGAATTCTTCCGAAGGAAACATATAGACTTCGAGATATAGAGCTGTAACTAAACAGGATTAAGACTGAATAAGTCTTCTGTCCATTGTGGACAGGAATAATTGACTACGAGTAGATTGAAGATGTAACTCGACATGAATTAAAATATGAATTAGCAATAGCCTTGTGGCTCTGACTTAAAGTGGAAGTAATTCAGCTCTGCCGCTGTATTACTCCGAGTGATGTCAACCACCAATCTAATAAGAGTGGAGTGAGAAGCCTTCGTCTATCGTATACATCTAGCATCTACTTTCTTATTTAGATACATTGCATAATTACAACGTTAGGCGTTTTATAGGCTTTTGAAGTAATCACCACCTTTGTGTAGCACTTGTTTTCAGCGATACGGATGCCATTGAGAGCGCCTGATGCCTGGAGGACGCGGACGGAGCGGTCATTGGCATGGAAAATGTCATCCACTGAGCGGAAGCAGACCCCTCTAAGGGGTACTTTCACTTTAGGACTGAGATCGTAGTCGCAGGGTCTGAGATCGGGAAAAAAGTGGTAAAACACTTCCCAGCCCCAGCGATTGAACAATTCAATCACAGCTTCTGCTGCATGCGGCCTTGCATTGTCATGCAAAAGGATGGGTGGGTTATTCAGGCAGTGTCCTATTTTTCTCATTCTGCACACGTTTGCAAATATGCACAGTAACACTCCGCATCAATGGTGAGTCCTCGGAGAATGGTATTCTTTATGAAAACACCATCCCAGCCGTAAGCAATGATCAGCGTGTCCTTCACATTGGTTTTGGTCAGCCGAACCGTTACTTTTTGGGGTCCTGTCATGACGCCGCTCACTTAATTGCCGTTTCAGTTGCAGTTCATAAGCTCTGGCTCAGGTCTTGTATAGTGATTATATCCTCCGTAAGAAGGCCTCAGCTTCGTGTTCATAGCATCGCAGCCATTTTTGATGTTCGGTCAAATAATGCGGAAACCATTTGGAGGCTCTTTTCCGCATTCCCAGCCGCTTAATAAGGATTTCCAGCACAGTCGAAGGCGCAAGCCCTGTGTGGTTGGCCAATTCATGAATTGAGGTGTTCCGATCCTTCGCACTAACTCGTTCACATTGTGCACATTGTCATCACTTACTTCAGGATGACCAGGCCTTGGCAAGTATGTCATGTTTTGTCGTTCGTCTCTGAAGGCCTTGACGCACCGTTCTACAGTAATCTTCACCGCAAGCTTCTTGCGGTTCTTCATAACACTGCCTTGGATTGAGTCTTCCAGCGCATTCAACTTTCAACAAGTTCTTATGCTCTTGCTTCCAAATCGTTACAGCAGTACTCCACGAGCGCGCGCTCAAAACTGCGTTCTTGTTGTCGCTGCACACGTGCATGCTGTATGGAGGACGAGTTCATTTACGCTGAGAGAAGATGGGTATCCAAGCTACCTCAGGTATACATTATAATTCCTGACAACGTTTCACGGTGTAATTTATCTGAATACCAATAATAATTCATAATTATTAATATGAATACAATAATCAAATATGAATAAAATAAAATAATCGCCTCACGCTTGAGCGTAAATTGTAACCTGATTCAAAATATATGAATAAATAACTGGATAAATTACTAACATAATTAAAATAAAATAAATTATTAAACATAATTAATCGAAATATCCGTCGTGTGGCCGCCAGAGTTCACCAGAATGGATTATTCGAATTTTGATAGAGCAGGATAAATCTTTCTTTTCCAGGGCATGTACGTAATGCTGCGTACTGGTACATCAGCTTCAGGCCTTATCTAACCTTCTTAAAACGAATAATAGGTAGGAACTGCCCCAAAGTTCATCAATAACTCCACTGATTGGAAAATAACTAACTATATTCTAAATAACATCCGTGCATGAGCACCTCATTAACACACAAAAATAGACATAAAGTAACTCACCAACTACCGCTGGAAGACTGCATATTTTCAACAACAATAACAACAGAGCGAAATCAAAAGCGAGGGCCAAACTACCATTTGTAGTTAGTCCGTTGAACAATGCACATGTATGGAGATAAGTTCCCTTCATTGTCTTTGTGTATAAACACTACTTGCAGATTCTCATAATTGGCACTTATTATATCACATCGATACTGTACCTTATAATACAGTGTTTACTGACTCTAACACTTGGCTTAGAGATACATTCACCTGAGCAACACACGTTTGTCGTTCTAAAACGTATGTTCTGGAAAGTCTGAGATATAGCATCCCACACCTTTCAGCGGCGGCGACCTGGGGAGAGTTCCCATTCTTTCCATGTTTCGGAGACGCACAGCGGTGTTACTCCTGGTCGAATTGCTAGGCTTTCAATAACTCCATTGTGGAGATTTATCTCCCATATGCAGTTATCAGACTGTGCCTCTTATATAGGGCTTCTGATAAGTTCATCTGCATACACCCCAGCGTCAGTGGGTAGGGTCTGACACATCCCACTCTGATGAGTCTAGTGTCAGACCTAAGACGAAACGCTGGTTAATAGAGCAAACGCCTGAAAAGCCTTACATCTGATCACATACCTTATCAACATGTGAACTCTCATTTCATTTCCTCCTCCCCTTCTTGGTGATTCATTTTCTTTTTCAGGCTGTGTAATAATGATTATAGTAATAACGTTTGTAATATTCTAGTGATTATGCGGCTCATTTAGAGCGGAATAGGAGAGAAGCATGCTTAAACATATTACTCTATGCTTGCCATTGGCCTATGTAAAGGTTCTTGCTCTTAATTGGTACTGATAGTGAGTCCACAAGTTGCGACATATTAGGTTCAGTTACGTGGCTCTTTTTATAGTGTTGAAGCATGACGGCACCCTTTGCATTTTTCTTATTTCATCTATGAAATACACACGTGTAATCCAAATACTTAACAGGATCAAATCAAGCTCGAAAGTGTTTAGAAATATTCTTATCATATTTTCTCTACGTCAAAATTTGATGAGTTAAGAAGTGCCATCATCACTGTGAAATCATTGCTGTAATTGTTAGGCCATCAGCCATGGTGAAGTTAAGGCTATTCCAGAAAATACAACATCAAGCAGGAAGTGGAAGGATATTAATGATTAATTCAGTGCTGTTATTTATTTTTACAATGATTTTACAATGTTTTTGCTTAATTAATGTCAATTAGGTTATGAGAACAGCCGCACATATGACCAATGGAAACTGATTTCTTTCAAATAACTTAGAACCTATTGTTAACTTATACCTTCTTTATTTCAATTTTCTTTTATTTTTTACCCATTTCATCACCCTAAAATTAACTTCATTCGAATAGGCCACCTCTTCGGCATGACATGTAAGGACGTAATGCTCAGCGATTTGCAACTAGCTGGTAAGTACCGCCACATGGGTATAGTATGTCTTATTTTACATATGAATGTATGAAAGTAATTACTGAAACACATCCATTTTCATTCTGTGTTTCTCTGGAATGGTTTCTCTTCCTCCAGAGAAACACGGAATGGCCCGTCCACCGCATCGTAAATGTTCATTAAGAAACGTGGAAATCTTGATTAGGTGATGAGAGGACAGGATATCATTAATCCTAATCATTTCACACTCTTAAGTAGCGCCAGTAATATAACATATCACACGACAGGGCAGTGGTTTCGAATCGTAGGTCACGGTGACTCAAAAGAATTTTCAATCTCAGGAAAACTACTTACAACGCCGAGTCTTGGTTTGATTTCTACATTTGGATCTCAAAAGAATTTTCAGTCTCAGGAAAACTTCTTACAACGCCGAGTCTTGGTTTTTATTTCTACATTTGGATCTCTTCTTGATTTTAGGTAGCATTATCGGTAATTAAATATATTCACTTCCATGCTGATAACAATATAGTTGATTAATTCAAGAATATCCGTCTGCGTGGATTTTGTGACATTTAAGAGCCTATTCCCTTCTAAATGACTAAGACCTGTACTTTCCCAGATAATGTTTCTCTTCGCTTAGTAAACACAAGAGGAGGGAACAACATAATTACTCGTAATTATTCTCGACAAAAGGTACATATCATAACGTTGAGAATTTCAATACTTTCCAGAGATGGATTTTCTACTCTTAATAAACACGAGAGGAGGGGAATACAACCAAAATTACTCGTGATTCTTTTCGGTTACACCTACGTATCGTAACATTGAGTATTTTAGAGAGACACGATGAAAATGTTAAAAGGTGGAAACGTATATACAGTATATGTATTAGTGTCGGTTCTTTAAGAATCAGGGCCAACACTTCCTTCAGTCAATAATGGAGGCGTTCAGCTATAGTGATGTATATATCTCTTTATGATTTTCCCTTTCAACAGTGTAGCGAATATGTAAGTGAAGAGCCGTGTATGAATCATATTTCAATAAAAACCCATACTTCAAAATATAAATACATTTTCTGAACAATCATTGAAGTAGATCAGCAAACAAATACATACCATAGTAAGGAAAATATGGTTATTCTTCGCACATCATCAAAAGAAATTCGGAGGGGCGTGACTATCTAAATGTTACAACTACAGTCCAAAAACTGGAAAACTAAAATTGTACTCAGTCTGAAAGAGATTTTTATGTATGCACGCAGAGTATGTTTCTGCTGTGGTGTTTTCGTTCAGCTAATAAAGTATTTTATTACCCTATCAAACATCTAATTTCCGAATGCAGCTGACTGACAGAGGCGCTTGAATACATAAACCTATCACAGGTTTTACGACTTGTCCGCCACTTACTTCACACGGCATCAACTATATTCTGCAATAAATGAGGCTGATGGTATGCGTCATTCCAGCATTGACAGCTAAAATAATGGATGTTGAAAACACGCACAAAACAAGAAATTTAGTACACATCGTAACTACCGAAGTAAGTGGTAATAGCGTTATATTGACTTCATTCTTCCTCCAGGTGATATCCGAAAACCCGGTCTTTATGTTACAAATTGACATAATATAACGAAACCACGTAAATAAAAATCACGTTTTATAATTGTACACGTTTGTATGACTATTCGAAGATATGGGTAGAACAGTAACATCAGTTCAACTCACTCTTACAAGCATTGCAAGAGTTGCAATGCTATCCACATGAATCAAATTCTTACATCAAATTTACATTTAAGTTTGGTCAATAATAAGCTTAAACATTTTTCACTATTATTTACGATTTATAACTATCTTGGAAGTTCGGAAACGTACGTATTCATCAAATAATTGACAGAAATAATGTCGCAAATACCACCCATAGTTGATACCGTAGTATAAATGGCTATATACATCAATCTACAAATGTAATAAGTTTATGTTCTTCAAGCTGTAAGAGTGTTGAATCTAGAAACTGGCGTATAACGTCAGAATAAAACGCATAATTTTCAATTTCATTGTCTTTTTTAGAGTTTAAGCTTCCATAGCCTGTTTAACATATTTTACGTTTTTGGTTCAGATTGGATCGTGCCATTGCTTTTTGCATAGGTTGCCGACTTTCAGAACAATTTATCAAGATGACTGTTATGGGTATCTCTGCTATATTCAATGTCCACAATCATTTCACATGGCTGAAGTCATAAATTGAAACTGATCCTTACGCCGCACCTAATGATATATTTTCCTCCCTTGGCTTACGTGAATTTCGATTATGTCTTTGGAACACATAAAATATGTGGCTTCAGATGGGAATTAGCGGTGATTATGTTGCACGCAACAGAGTCTACCTTCGGAACGAAAATGAGCGAACGATGTGGGTAGATTCAGCAGTTAGGGAAATTAGGACGAGAATTGTCTTACCCTATTCACCATGCGAGGGTGAAAATGAGGATGAAGTTGACAAGTTACATGCAGTATATACTGACATCGTTGTTAGGGTACACATCAAGGACAGAATAGTGAAAATGGGCGATATCAATGCAGGGGTTGGAAAGAGAACTGAAGGATATGACAAGGTGATGGGTAAATGTGGGGAAGATGTGGAAGCTAATGGAAATGGGAACCGTTTACTGGAATTTTGCGCCAGTATGAGATTAGCAGTAGTTACAAAATTAATCACCCAAACAAATGGGAGGGTAGGAGCACCGGATCCAAAAGCGACTATATCACAATTCAAGATATCTGTTAGAAATGTGCGGGATTTTCGGAGATGTTTTCTGTTGTGAACCAATTGTCTCCAAATCTGGGAAATCTGTCTGCAGACGAATAAGGGAAGATAACATCCAGGACGAGAAAACCACATAAAAGTACATAGTTATGATTAGTGAAAAGTTCCAAAAAATAGACCGAAAGCAGGTTCAGGAAATAGAAACAGAATGGGTGGCATACAGGGATACCGTAGTATAGATAGCAAGGCAATGCCTTGTGTGTTACTGTGGGTAAATCGAAAATCATAGCGGAATGATGAAGTTAGGCTAGTTTGTAAATGCAAAAGGAAGGCGTATCTGAGAAGGCTCTACAGAAATGCAAGGAAATGTACGTAGATGAAAGACAGAGAGCTAAATATATGATTGTGGAATCCAAGGAGGAGTCATGAGAAGATTTCAGTAATAACCGAAAAGGCTTGGTCAATCGACAGGGATAACTTTCTGGACAGTAAAAATGAATGAATGGAAAAAGGAAATGAACAGTGTATTGGGTAAATCAGACGAACTCATAGTCGATCCCAGGAAATCACTGGGCAGACGGAAGGAATATTTTCAAAATATTCTTAACGTGAAGATATATTTTTCTGTTGAAGTCACCAACAACCGAGCTCACGGGAAGAAAAAAATGATGCCAATGAAATTACTGTTGAGGTAGTAAAAAATATGGAAAATATACTCAGTTTTCATAAAGCAGCAAGATAGGTGAAATTAGACCATTAATTGTGAAATATACTGATTGGACGACAATAGTAATTGCATCTATCTATAAGAACAGGAATTATTACAACATCTATCGTGGTATTTCATTGATCACTTTACCAGGCACAGACATAGATTTAGACTGGCAATGAGCAGCAGGATTCTGAAGCCGGAAGCGTGCAGCCGCCTCCATCTTACGTGACTACACTTACTCGATGCATTAATGTAAAATAGTAGCCGTTACGGGAATATTGGGTAGGAGATAATTAAAATAATTAAAAGCACGTCGAAATAATAACAATAACATTGAATAATGAGACCTATTAACAAAAGAAAGACTGGTATATCAATTTACCAATGCTTGAAAATAACCAACCTCTTTCAGACCGATGTTTGGTCAAATCTGTTTCCATTGAACTCTCTTACAGCAAGATTCATACGCATTTCAAGTTTTTTTGTCCAATCCTCGTCCCGTTTCTTTATGGGGTTGGGTATGAGGTGAGTTTTATGACCGGATGCCCTTCCTGACATCAATGTCATCGGAGAAGGTCATGAGATGTAACGAATGATGTGATATATGATACCAGGAAACGATAGGGCGAAACCCCGTGCTGGCACATAGACCACTACTGTCGAATAGCACGTGCATGCTAAAGGCTTAATGTCACCATCCGATGGACGAACCTCCATCAACAACGTCATATGCCCTCATTCCATATGAGTACTGCGGAAAGATTTGGAATTTAACCCAGGCTTTTGGCACGCAATCTAATGATTAGAAATTGTATACCGCCACCTCCCATACCCTGCCGGCAAACATTCTGATGGTGAAATTTTTTCGACCAACGGGACTCGAATCGAATAACCACAGTGTCAAACCGTTTAGACTTCAACGCCTTAGCGATCATCGCTACCAGAAGAGCTCCCCAGGTATATTCATGTACAGTGATGAAATTACACTCATAAGGCGATAAAAATGCCAGTGCTTTGAGTTTAGATCTAAAGCATGTGAGATTTAACATGAAAAAGAAAGTTACGTACAACTGAATTGTGACTTCATTAGATATGTTCCCTTTCATGACTGAGCTTAAACCATTACATGTATTCTCTCCGAAATACATCTCAGGAAGTTTGCACACATGGACAACATCTATCGTACGAACCTACAGATTATTTCTGTTCTGGAAAGAAATGAATGGATAAGGATTTTCTAATAATAATGTTTAATGTTCAGTACTTTAAGTCCCACTAACTACTTTTACGGTTTTCGGAGACGCCGAGGCACCGGAACTACTCCCGCAGGAGATTTGCGCGACAGTAAATCTACCGACACGAGACTACCGTACATATTTGAATACCGGTACCTTTAACTACCACACCTGCTAAGATGGGTCCAGATGTCAGCGCTTCAACTGTCGGAGCCACTCAGCCCTGCTAATGATATTCTTTTGTACAGCAGCTTCCCTATAAGTATTACATTCTATAGAATCATCTACTGTTGTATTGAAACTCCTATTCCTTCCTTATTCTTTCTTTGTGAATAGGAAAAACGACTCCCAAACGCTACACGGATATTCATCATCATTCATCATTCTGTCACACAGCAGTTTTCCGAGGAATTAATGTGAAATGTGCATAAAAACAACATAAAACCAAACTGCACGTAACACAGTAATATGCAGTAATGTTCGCAGAGAATCTGTAGTGATGTAAAATGGCGGCGGCCGCATGTTTCGGGCTTCACTAGCGCCAATGCTACGAGATACGGCTCTGCCAGTCTACTTACTATATGCCTGTCGTACCAGGTAAGGTGTTCACTGGCATTTTGGAAGGGAGAATGCGATGAGTGGTTGAGAGTAATTTGAATGAAAACCAGTACGGATTAAGACCACAGACGAAATGTCAGAATCAGATTGTCAGTATGCGCCAAGTAATTGAAAAATGCTGCAAGAAGAATAAACGTTTGTTATTTATGTTTCCTAAATCTACGAAAGTCAATGATAGAGTACCGAGGGAAAAGATGATCACTGTACTGGGAGAATGTGGAATTAAGCATAGATTATTAAAATAATTACAAGGCATTTTTGTTGCCAATCGGGATGCAGTGAGAGATGATGGCAGAGCTAGTTCTTGGTTCAAGGACCTTGCAGGGGTTATAGAAGGCTGCAATCTTTCACCTCCGCTGCTCATATATTGCACTGATCATATGCTGAAATGTATAAAGTGGCAGGGAGGGATTTTTTAATCGAAATGTAGTAAGCTAAGGCAGGTTCTGGAACGCAAGTCAGAATTTTTTCTGTTAACTTAGCACCCGAGGTCATTGACCTCTAGTAGTCTAACTATGCAGGTTGTGGACCATGGTCATTGGCCCCTAGTGTACTAATTGTACAATGCTGATTTGCGAATTTTGCGTAAGAGAGGAAGCGTAACCTCACAGACGCCATTTTGGAAGGGCCTAACCTCACTTTTACGGCCAGATGCCCATACTAACGCGGATTTTGCTCAAGAGAGCAAGGCTAAACTCTCAGTCGCAACTTCGAGGAGCCTAACCTGACAGGGCATTGTTTTTCGCGCAGATACCCTTCCCCACATGGACAGTCGCCATCCTGGATGGGCCTAAACTCACCTAAAGAGCAGGATGCCCTTCCTGACGCCATTTTGAGTAGTAGGGTAATGGGTATTTTCACGTCGCCATTTTGAGTACTAAGGCAATCTAGATTCGCATAAGAGAGCAAGCCTAAACTCATGGAGGAGAGTAACCTCACATTAAGGGCTAGATGCCCTCCCCGACGCCATCTTGATTAGTAACGCAATGGGAATTCTCGCGACGCTATCTTAAGTATCAGGACTATGTGGATTCGCGTAGGAGAGCAAGCCTAGCCTCATGGAGGAGCCTAACCCCACTTCTATGGCTGAGCCGGCCTAGCGGCGATTGCGCAAGATGGCGGGTATACACAGACTCTTATAGAGAAAGCTAGCCCAGAGGCTACTGCGCAAGATGGCGGCTAAATATAGGCTCTTATGGAGAAAGTTGCCTCAGGGGAGACATAGGACTTAAGGAGCCGGCTAAGTGGCGATTGCGCAAGATGGCGCCTATACACAGGCTGTTATGGAGAAAGCTAGCCCACCGGGCTACTGCGCAAGATGGCGGCTATACATAGGCTCTTATGGAGAATGCTGGATCAGGGCAGACATAGGAATTAAGGAGACAGCCTAAGGGCGATTGAGCAAGATGGGAGCCGCGTACAATTTCCTAGTGCTAGGGCCTCCGAGTCAAGATGGATGCTATACATTTTTGTATGAGAATAAAATTAAGGAGATGGACCACGACCTAATCGCGGTACAGTGTTCACATAGGCCTATCTCTACAGACCTGGCTCAGGGACTTACAAATTGTATTAGCATGATCAGCCTGACATTCGAGAACTGAGGCAAGGGTTACCATGCAAGATGACTGCTATACTGTATTCGTATATACCTTAAATAGAGGGCTACCTCAATGGATCACAACTTGTAACTTATGACCCATTAGTTGTATTATCTAACTTTGGGGAAATGAGGCAGGTGCTACTAGGCGAGGTAGCCGCTGTACACTGGTTATGTTAGGCTAACTTTAAGGAACTGGGCTGTCGCTCATCCTTCTCAAAAGCTGCCCTTCATAACTTGAGTCTAGCAGTGGAGATAGTGGTAATGCATGAGCTTTATGGCACTAATTTGGGTAGAGCTGTCCTGGAGCTTTTCGAGTATTGGTCCGATGCGGGGGTATCATATTCCTAACCGAATACCCTCCCGTACATCAGTCTAGCGCAGGGAGTCTTGCGTATACATAGGCTGTTATGGGACTAATCATCGTTGAGAGCTGCACTAGGGTTCTCGAGGAAGGATAGTCGCTTAAAGCTAAAAGCATAATCAGAATGATGAGATGTAGATAAACATAGAATGTTGTTATAACCTAACTTTGTAATCTGTTAGAAGTGACAAAGTTCATTGAGTGTAGGGTTGGAAAGTGCTGAACCGAAAAATATTCGTGCTACACACATGATAGGGAATGGAAGCTAGTGGCCACGTCTTATCAAAAGGGCAAAAGGACGAAAAGACTCTTCTTCCTACTCCTCACCGCGTCCTCCTCCCCCGCCTTGGGATAATATGCTAATGCGCAAAAGGGCTAATGAGTTGAAGGAATAAAGGGTTAAAGGGCTAAAGTGCAAATGGGCAAATGGGCTAATGGGCTAAAGGATAACATGGCAAAAAGGCTAAAAGGAAAAGGGGCTCACATATTTGTGGTATTTAGGGTGCCGCTCCTCTCTTTATCCGGGCTTGAGACTGGATCTACATCTAGAGGCGACGTTAACACCGTAAGGATGGGAGAATGTTGCAAAATGATCTGTACGAATATAGCTACTCGTTCCACTATATACTACAGAAGATGACTTAGGTGAGGGTAAGCGCTGGTATTGTAGGAAGGTGTTTAGGCTGTTGTACTGTCGAGAGAGAGCTTACAGGTAATGTTGTCACATTGAAGAGCTCTTACTCAATAATACCCACACGACGTATTTCTTGCTCTATTTCAAAAATATCTGCTTTATACTCTGTGTAAACAGCATCTTGAAAGGCTCTTAGCAGTTGTAAGCGTCTTACAAGGACGTTGGGGTCTTTACAGTTTCTTACGTCTACAGTGGGTAACAGGGGCTTGTTGTGAACATTGACCCTATATGCAGCCAGTTGATGTGTAGTCACTCACTTGTTTTGATGTAATACGTGGTTCCGCAGTGGCGTTCTTAGGTACAAACCTAACTTGTTTCGATAGCAAGGAAGCGTTGAAATCTTCTTCTACTTCATCTTGCATCTCTTCTTGAGATGTTTTCACGACGATAGAACGTGTAATAGGCTTAGAAAATGAAGTATAATCATAAAGCTCTAATAGCAAAGAAACATTGAGATCTTCTTTCTCTTCTACTTCTCCTGTTCCTTTATTATCACTGTTATTATCAGCATCCTGATCATCATCATCATCATCATCATCATCTTGCTTCTCTCCATCTCGAAATTTGTGCTTAGTAACGTGTAGCAGGTCTAGAGAACAAGGGAGAATAGAAAATCTCTCGCGGAGGTGCACGTTTTAAAAATAAATCAGTATTTGCTTGAAAACGGTTGAGCTCGTTGTATTTTCTTCTCGATGAATGTATATTACCCACAGCTTCGTGACGTTGAGCGTTGTAAGCGTTCTTGAACTCTCTTCTACAATGTTTGCATTGAAAAATTGTCCTACAAGATCTCATGACGTCTCTTGTAATAGCCCGGGAAAATGTTTTTCCGCACTCTTTGCAAATATAGCTAGAAATTGGTTATTCCATGACGGACTTTATCTTCTGCTAACCGGTTCTTCTTTAAAAGATATGAGTTAAATCTACTAGAGAGTTGCTACTTGCTACTTCCACGATGTGAACAGCTTAACGATTTAAAGTAAGATAACACAAAAGCGTATAACCTATCTCTTACACCTTAGGCCGGGTAGGTGTGGAGAAGGGATAGTTAGGGAAGAATGAAGGAAGCGGCCGAAGCTTGATTCATATGATCAATGTGCTGACAAGATGGCAGCTGTCATCTTGATAGCTGTCTAAATTACGCGCGCTCTACCTCGACAAGATGGCAGCAGTGAGGTTAGGTCCTGCCAAGGTTCCAGCAGTGAAGTTAGCGACGTTCTCTAGTCCAAAAATATGAGATTGGGGTCCGACAAGTTATCCGCTCTCATCTTGTCAGTTTTCAAAAGCACATCTTGACAGACTCTAACCTAACTGCTACCATTATAACTACGTGGGTGCGGAATTTAAGCAGCTCTTGAGATGACATGAAATAAAATGGCGTGTCAATTTTAGTGCCGGGATCCCTTTATATATAATTTTTCTATTTGTACCAATGCACCAAGTCCAAAGATTAATTAATGTTTGGCACCGCTGAAGAAGAGAGTAGTTGGCTCTCAAAACATGTACGGTAATTACATGTAATAAAATATGTAAGGTATTGACAAGGCGGGAAAGTGTTCTATAGAGAGCTGTCATATTGACAGGTCCCAACCACGTGGGCGTGGAATTTAAACAGTGAACATAGCCAACCACGCTGCTACCATCTTAACAGCGCCTAACCTCGCTGCTGCAAACTTAACGACGTAGAGGGCGCGGAATTTTAACAGCTCTTAAGATGACAGCGGATATATTGTCGGATCCTAACCACATTTTTCGGACAAGAGAACGTCGCTAACCTCACTGCTGGCATCTTGACAGGGCCTAACCTCACTATTGCCATCTTAACGACGTGGAGCACGCGGAATTTAAACAGCTGTCAAGATGACAACTGCCATCTTGTCAGCACATAGTTCATATGAACCATGCCTCGGCCGCTTCGTTCCCTCTTCTAATCTCCACATCTACCCTGCACAAGGTGTATAAGATAGGTTATAAGCTTTTGTGTTAGTTCACTGTAAATCTTTATGCTGTTCACATCGTGGAAGTAGAGAGTAGCAACTGTCTAGTTGATTTAACTTGTATCATTTAAAGAAAAATCTTTAGCAGAGGAAAGAGTCCGTCATGGAACCACCCCTTTCTAGCTATATTTACAAAGAGTGCAGAAAACACTTTCCCGACGCTATCAATAGAGATGTAATAAGATATCTTGTAGGACACATTTTTAATGCAAACATTGTTGAAGAGAGTTCAAGTACGCTTACAACGCTCAACGTCACGAAGCCGCCTGTAATTTAGCTTCATTGAAAAGGAAATACAAAGAGCTCAACCGTATTCAAGCAAATACGGATTTATTTTTAAAGAGTACACCTCCGAGGGATATTCTTAATTCTCCCTTGTTGTCTAGGCCTGCTACAAGTTCTGTTACTAAGCAAAAATTTCGAGATAAAGAGAAGTAAGATGATGATGAGGATGATGATGTTGATGATAAGGATCAGGATGCTCATAATAGTGACAATAAAGGATAAAGAGAAGAAGAAGAAGAAGAAAAACAAGATCTCAATGCTCGTTTTCCATTAAACCTACTACACGTTCTGTCGCCGTGTAAACATCTCAAGAAGAGATGCAAGATGAAGTAGAAGAAGATTTCACGCTTCATTCCTATCGAAACAAGTTAAGTTTGTACATAGAAACGCTACTGGGAAAGCACGTATTACATCAAAACAAGTCCCTACACTTCAACTGTCTGCATATAGGGTCAAGGTTCACAACACGCCTCTGTTACCCCCTGTAGACGTAAAATACTGTAAAGGCGCCAACGTACCCGTAATACGTTTTCAACTGCTAAAAGCCTATCAAGATGCTGGCTACACGGAGTATAAAGCAGATATTTCTGAACTAGAGCAAGAATTACGTCAGCTGAGTATTATTGAGTAATATCTCGTCAAAGTGAAGACCTTACCTGTCAGCTCCCTCTCGGCAGTACAACAGCCTATACACCTTCCTACATTCCAAGCCCTCACCCTCAACGTTCCCTAAGTCTTCCCTCTGTAGTAGTATACAGTGGATCGAGTATATTTGTACAGATAATTTTTCCAATATTCCCGCTTCCATAGGGTTTTAACTCCGCCTCTAGAAGCAGAGCCGGTCTCATGCTCGGATAAAGAGAGGATAGGCACCCTAAATACAACAAAAATGCAAGCCCTTTTGCCATTTAGAGCTTTTGCTCCTCCAACCTTTAGCCCATATTCCCTTTAGCCCTTTATCCCTTTAACCCATTACACCTTTAGCCATTTAGCCCATTATCCTTTTATCCCTAGGAGGAGTAGGAGGGCACGATGAGGAGGAGGAGAAAGGGTCCTATCCTTTTTCCCTTTTGATAAGACGTGACCACTGGCTTCCATTCCCTATCATGTGTGTAGCGCGAATATTTTTCGGTTCAGCATTTTATAATCCGACACTTAATGAACTTTATCACTTCTAACAGATTACAAATTTAGGTTATAACAACATTCTATGCTTATGTACATCTCATCATTCTGATTATGCTTTTAGCTTTAAGCGACTATCCTTCCTCGAGAGCCCTAGTTGAGCTCTCCCCCAGGATTAGTCCCATAAGAGCCTATGTATACGCAAGAGTCCCTGCGCTAGACTGATGTTAGGATGGGTATCCTGTTGGCAGGATGAAACCCCCCGCATAGCCCAATACTCCAAAAGCTCTAGCAAGCTCTCCCCAAGTTAGTGCCATAATGCTCATGTATCACCACTATCTCCTGTGCTAAAGTTATGAAGTGCGGCTGGTGAGAGGAACGAGCGATAGTCCAGCTCCTGAATGTTATCCTAATAAAACTAATGTACAGCAACTGTCCTGCCTAGCAGCCCCTGCCTCATTTCCCCAAAGTAAGGTGTTAAAACCAATGAGTCATAACTTGCAAGTTGTGATCCCTGAGGTAGTTCTGTAGTTAGGTCTACACGAATAGAGTATGCTAGCTATCTTGCATGGCGGCCCTTGCCTCAGTTCTCTAATGTTAGGCTGATAAATCTAATAGGTCTTAAGTTAGCTGTTGTGAGCCCCTAAGGCGTCCCTCTATTTAATTACTATACGAATACAGTATAGCAGTCATCTTGCACAGTAGCCCTTACCTCAGTTCTCGTATGTCGGTCTGATCAAAATAATAGGTCTTAAGTTACAAGTTATATGCCCCTGAGGCAGCTCTGTAGAGATAGGCCTATAAAAAGAATGTATCGCAATTAGCTCCTGGTCCATCTCCTTAAAGTGAGTCTCATATAAATAATGTATAGCCCCCATCTTGTCTCGGCGGCCCTAGCACTAGGAAGTTATACGCAACCACCATCTTGAGCAATTACCCCTAGGCTGTCTCCTTAATCCTATGTCTGCCTTGAGCCAACTGTCTTCATAAGAGCCTATGTAAAGCCGCCATTTTGTGCGGTGGCCTCTGGGCTACCTTTCTCCGTAAGAGCGTGTGTATTGCTGCCATCTTGTGCAACCGCTCCTACGCCGTCTCCTTAAATCCTACGTATCCCCTAGACCAGCTTTCTCCATAAGAGCCTATGTATAGCCGCCATCTTGCGCAGCAGCCTCTGGGGCACATTTTCTCCATACGAGCCCGTGTATAGCCGTCATCTCCCGGAATCGCCCTTAGGCCATCTCCTTATGTCCTATGTCTCCCCTGAGCCAGCTTTCTAATAAAAGAGCGTATGTATAGCAGCCATCTTGCGCAGTAGCCTCTGGGCTAGCTTTCTCCGTAAGGGCCCATCAAGAGCCTCCATCTTGCGCAATCGCCCCTAGGCCGGCTCCTTAAGTCCTATGTCTCCCCTGAGGCAGCTTTCTCCACACGAGCCTATATATAGCCGCCATCTTCCGCTGTAGCCTCAGGGATTCCTTTCTCCATAAGAGCCTGTGTATAGCCGCCATCTTGCGCACAATCGCCCCTAGGCTGACTCAGCCGTAAAAGTGAGGTTAGCCTCCACCATGTGGTTAGGCTTGCTCTCTTACGCGAATCCACATTCCCTACTACTTAAGATAGGTTCGCGAGAATCCGCAATGCCCTACTACTCAAAATGGCGTCGGGAAGGGCATCTAGCCATAAAAGCGAGTTTAGGCTCCTCTATGGAGTTATGCTTACTCTCTTACGCGAATCCACATCGCCCTAGTACTCAAAATGGTGACGTGAGAATACCCAATGCCGTACTACTCAAGATGGCGTCGGGAAGGGCATCTTGCTGTTAAGTTGAGGCTAGGCCATCCAACATGTTTACTGTCCACGTCGGGAAGGGTATCTGTCCGTACAATTACGCCCTGTAAGGTTACGCCACTCCAAGGTGGCGACTGCCCTCGTCGGGAAGGGCATCTTCCCGTAAAACTATATCCTGTGGTGTTAGGCCTCTCCAAGATGGCGACTGCCCACGTCGGAAAGTACATCTGCCCGTAAAAATTAGGTTAGGCCCCTCCAAGTTGGCCACTGTGGTTTTAAGCTTGCTCTGTTATGAAAACTCCGCGAATCGGCATTTTACAACTATTATACTAGGGGTCAATGACCTTGGTCCACAACCGGCATAGTTACTCAACTAGGGGTCCATGAGCTCGGGTGCTGACTCAGTAGATAAATGCTAGCTAATGATCCAGAAGCGGCCTTGCTTTCCTGCTATTTTGACCTACGCCGACGATTTGGTCTTAATGGCAGACTATACTCAAAGCCTGCAATCTAATATCATGGAACTTGATAATATGTGCAATGAATTTGACAGCCTTCCCAGAACTAAAGTGATGTCGGAGGGAAGAGACTTGAGAGCATTCTATGTCCTTTTCTTAATTAGAATTTGTTTTACGTCGCACCGACACGGAGAGTTCTTATCGCTACGATGGGACAGGGAAGGGCTAGATGTGGGAAGGAAGCGTCCGTGGCCTCAATAAGGTACAGCCCCAGCATTTACCTGGTGTGAAACTAGGAAACCACGGAAATCCACCTTCAGGACAGCCGACTTTGGGGTTCGAACCCGCTGTCTCTCAGATGGAGTCTCACACCTGCTTGCCCCTAACCACACTGCCAAATCGCCCGGTCGAAGTATTTGTCAGATTGGCAAAAGACATATATAGCAGGTAGACCATTTCAACTATTTAGGATTTGTCTTCTCGCAGGATGGTAGTATAGTAAGTGAGATTGGATGAAGGTGGAGAAAAGCTAATCAGAAAGGTCTTAGTTGCAATCAACGGTATTGTGTAAGAAAATAGTCACCTCTCGGACGAAATTACCTTTACGCTGCTTTGTTTTCAGACCAACGGGAGTGAAAGCTGGGTGGTCTCCGGGAATCTTATTCACAAGTTAGAAGTAACTGACATGAGAGTAGCGAGAACTTTCGCTTGTGCAAACAGGTGGAAACAATGACAGAAGGCTACTCGAAATGAGGAGATAAAAGCTAAGTTAAGAACGGACCCGAATGATGGTGCTATGAGCATAAAACGGCTTCAATGTTTGGGTCATGTGAGCGAATGGAGGAATAGAGGTTACCTAGGATAATAATGGACTTGGACCTGGAGGGTAAAGGAAGTAGAGTGAGACGAAGACGAGACGGTTTGTCTCAGTTTCTAATGATTTAGAGGTGGGATATTATGGAACGAAACGTGGCGATCCGGCTAGTTAAGAATACAGAATTGAGGAGGCATTTAGTGAACGTACAGAGGCCTTCAGACTGAACGCCGCTGTATGTATTGCACCCATATCCTAAATAGGCGAATCAAAAATTGAATCAATGTGTTCTTATGTAAATCATATACGTTATTCGGAATGTCTTCCAGTGTGGAACAAATCCAATAAAATCACTCTCAGACACGATATGTTTGTTGTTCTTGCTGATAAGTGTTTTCGCAAATGCAGGGACAAAGAACCAAGGACGCAGTAAGTGTGGCAGAGAATTGAAAGTATTCGTGAGAGGAAGACGTACAGATTCCCCAGCAGAAGCATGAAGTGTTCCAGAAAATTCGAATGTTAACCAGTCAGAACATTTCGATACTCTCTCCTCTAATGGCAAAGTCTTATGTTATATATTTTAACTACTGACAACAGTTAATGGTAAATTCGAATTCTCTAGAGGCGCTTCTAATTATGAGAAATCCTACACCACGCAGGAAGGCTACTAATAATATGCTTAGGTTAATTTCAACAAGTGAAATGTACTATACTTTTGTGCCTCAGCTACGACCACGTGAAATTTAATGATGGAAATATGGCGTTTCTCCGTCGGAAGATATAGCACTAGGGACTAAGATTTTTTGCTATAGTAATTGGATGAAGATAGAAAATGTAATTAACTGTGATGTTTGTGTGGATATTTAGGATGTGAAACATGCCTAAACGTAGACCTCGAACCAATTCTCTGCCAATAAGGACGCCTTGGAGCCTCTCCCCTTGCGAAAAAGAGTAATTCTAGCCAAAATGCTTAAATACAAGAGGTACGTCTATTCAGTGTTTATTTCCAGGGTGATCCTTAAGTGATATTCACGGGACGACTGTTCGCGCAAGGTTGTGTTAAAAACCTGTAACGAAGGAGCTCCAGTGAATAGCACAGTGTAGTCTCCATAAACATTTTTCCCCTGCTTCGGTGGAGTAGAGAAGTAAGCTATTGTAATAATTCAACGTGTGGAACAATATTTACAGCCGCTTATATGTATGTTTCGTTAGGAAGCAGAAGGTGATAACGAGCACGTTAATTCGTGATGCTTAAAGAATGAGTAACGGGGTGTAGAACGCATCAAATATTGAAAAGTGCGACGTAAATACACAGTTAGGTGGACTTAGACACGAAATATTTAAGTACCCGACACAGTTGAGTGTTATAAATGCACATGCCCAGTGACCTACTGGCAGGAACAGAACAGAATACGATCGGTAAATTAAAAAGCAGCCGCAATTCTGACTTCCAGCCGGTCGACTTGTAGATTATGAGAGACGAGTGCTGCAGTGAATTGATTGATTATATCGTGTGCAAATTAGTATAGGTATAATATATTGATCTGTGTTACATTTATATTTTCATCTACTGTGAGGGTTTCTAGTGTGTTGTGCATGTGCCCATTTGATTATCCTGAGGATGGCCTCTGTTGAAATGGACTAAGTTCCATCTGAGTGCAGCGATGAGTGAATGATAGCTGACAATGGACGCCATCATCAATATACAAGTCCAGTATTGTAAGATGCACTTTTAAATATCGAAGAATATAATTGTCATCTGTTTGGGAATAATAATAATAATAATAATAATAATAATAATAATAATAATAATAATAATAATAATAATAATGATAATAATAATAACAATAATAATAATAATAATAATAATAAGAAGAAGAAGAAGAAGAAGAAGAAGAAGAATAACGTTTCTTTGTAGAAATACAGTCAAGATACACAATATTAGAGGATTTCACATCAATTTGATTTGTCATTTGATCTGTTCAAATATATGATAGAAATGAGTCAATAACATTATAATTAAAATTTAATTCAGATGAGTTCCATTATCTTTATGGTCAGTTCCATTTCTTTGTTTCATGATTCAACAGTGATGTCAAGTATCCAACGTTGTTAGATATTTAATAATAATAATAATAATAATAATAATAATAATAATAATAATAATAATGATAATAATAATAATAATAATAATAATAATAATAATTTTTGCTGTGCCCGAATAATAATCGTGATTTTCCCGTGGTAACGGATGCATAGAATTTGGTACTGGTAATAGTAACGATGTGTTTACTAAAATAATTAAGAAATTGATTGGGGTCGAATTTTAAGTTAGGAAATATTTGTGAGCTATTGTAAATAGCGAATTTGGGACAGAATTTGCGGATGTTGTATATTAGAATATTCTTATGGAGATAGAATGATCTAATTATTGGAGAAGGAGTTTCAGAAGAGTGATGTGAGTCCCCAGATGATAATAAGAGATGACGAGTCGTATGATAGACTTCCAGCGACGATATGTGTCCCTGTATGTAAGAGTGGATTGATATGTATTTTCCTCCAGAAGAGAGTGTGATATTCTACCTGTATTAATTATAGAGAGAGACAAGAATTCCTCAGTATAGAGTTGATTTTTAGAGCGACAAATGCATGGAAACAATGACAGAAAAAATGTCACTGTTCTAAAGTAAAAATGCTCTCCGTTAGAATGAACTTACGTTGTATGATGGTCGTCACAACATGTGCACAATTTCCATTCGCAAGACAACGATATTTACTCGGCTCTGTTAATAACATGTGCTCATTATGATAGCAGGAATTATATCAGGATAGTTTAATGCATAATTTTAATTCCAGGGAAATTTAAGTGAATATTTAGGGAATAACTTGGATATGCTTGCGTACTTATGACTTAGAATGATGTTTAAATATTTATGGAAATATCAGTTAATGAGGAGTAGGAATCAGTTTATTACTAGTATTCATGATATTGTGCTTCGCCGAGCTAATTCAATTAATTCCCGGAAACTTCGTTGAATGCGGAATTTAAATGAAAATTCAAATTTTGACTCTGACCATAACAACAGCATGCTACGCCACTGTCAATGGATGCTTTGTGTGAAACGATTTCACAGTCATCGAGGCTTGTTGAAAATATAATTCAAGGGATAGTAATCATAGTTTTAGTGAGCATATTTCTATGTACATTCTTATAGGGTTCGCGGATATTGCACGTGATTTATGGGTTTCCCGTCTTTTGTATGTGAGTGTATTTTAATCGCGCGTTGATATATAAATTTTTTGCTGCTCTTGCGTTAAGGAAAAATTGTGCACAGTTTACATAACTGATCAACAATGCTCGTTCGACAGTGAAAGAATAGGAATAGGATGACCACTAATGTAGGTTAAGTATAGACAACATTATTAAAATAAGAGCCTATTCGAAAAGGTAATCGGTGAAAATAACGCGCATTTTATTGTGATTATTTTATTATGTGCGATCATACTTTCAGGTAGCAAATTTGAATGAAAATACATGTTTAAATTAATGCGTGATTGATGGTTCATTAATAAACTGACTAAGCATAAATTGCGCTAACGTCTGTTCAGTTTAATAGCACCTTTTAATAAAAGAACGTAAATGGCCTAAGAACACTCTAAGTATGTGTAATTACTACAAAAACGTAAAATTCATGAATTAGGATGATAAAGGAACGTATACTCATAGCCAAAGTTTATAAGTTCATTGGTATCTAAGAATAATAACTCCTGAGGAGAATTTAAAGTCATAAGAGTCCAAAAGGGACCAATTTAGTATTCAGTATCCAAAGCGACATAAGAGTGTACTT
This sequence comes from Anabrus simplex, assembly GCF_040414725.1. Classification (NCBI taxonomy): domain Eukaryota; kingdom Metazoa; phylum Arthropoda; class Insecta; order Orthoptera; family Tettigoniidae; genus Anabrus; species Anabrus simplex. The sequence continues at coordinate 227,152,362 of NC_090266.1, read as the reverse complement.
CTAATCTCGCAGATTATGAAGAATATGTGCGCTTCATTAGGAGAGTTTGACATTTCACATTTAGGTATTTAATAACTATAGTGGTTATTAAGTCCAAGCAATGTTATTCTGATTAAAACAATCAAAGCTTAATTGAATGTAATTCATTACTAATTCAAAAAATTCCAGTCTAAATTCAATTCTGAGTTAATAGGTTAATATGAGTGTAATTAAATCAACTAACTGTTTCTACTAAGATTTTTTGCTAGTGACTTTACGTCGCACCGACACAGATAGGTCTTATGGGGACGATGAGATAGGAAAGAGCTAGGAGTTGAATGGAAGTTGCCGTGGCCTTAATTAAGGTACAGCCCCAGTATTTGCCTGGTGTGAAAATGGGAAACCACGGAAAACCATGTTCAGGACTGCCGACAGTGGGATTCGAACCCACTATCTCCCGGATGCAAGTTCACAGGTGCGGGCCTTTAACCGCACAACCAACTCGTCCGTGTACTATGATTAAAGTAAGATATTTTTTGATTCAAGTTCAGTGTCATGTAACGATAATCAAATTGACACAATAAATGTAATTTTAGGTTAATGTTCTGATTCACATTTTTATGAAATTTTATACTTAGTTCAAGTTTTAATTCCGTTTATTTCATTATAATTTCATTTTATTCAGCTACATGGTTAACATTATTTTATTTGCTGAAATTTCGCATGATATTTTTAACTATTATAGTTGCATAGAATTCAGTTCAAATTTAATTTATTTAAACTTTTATTTTATTAATAAATTCATATTAAGTAGAATCAGTGTCATCTCCTTATTTAATAATTCAAACAATAAATAGGTTCCTTTTTGTAACCCAAGCGAAGACGAAGTGACGGGCGGTCACTGGGATAGAGAAAAGATGGTAAGTATCTGAGGAGAGCCGAGAATAAACCCACAAGACAACCAACTCATGCATGATCAGGATCGTTATCAGAGTACAGTATGTATGTATGTATGTATGTATGCATGCATGTATGTATGTATGTATGTATGTATGAATGTATGTATGCATGCATGTTGTATTTAGTAACAAGTTAATTTGTAAATAAAAGGTATTTATGGACTTCAAATATGTAACTGTACTCTGTATTCAAAATGTTCAGCAATTACTTAATTTTTGTGGCCCAGTGGATTTTTCTTTCTTGCGATTCTAAGACAGAGTTACTAAAATGTTTGTCTGTAAAGAATAAATTTCTAGACTGCACACAGAGGTATGCTTACCGTGGTTGAAATTTCTGGGTCTTGGTTGCTGGTGTAATCAATGTGTTATTTTTGTTTGCTGGAATTCAGCAAGTAGTTTCACCTATGTAACTTGTACCGCAGCTACATTCAGTCTGGTGGACTTCAGAAGGATATTATACAATGATGTATTTAAATGGATGTAGATAGCGAATATCTTCTTGAATGGCTTAAAAATTATGCTTGTGTTATATTTACTTAGTATCTTCTGAGTCTTCAGGATATTATCAAAGTATTCGGACAGTACTTCGCATCCGAGTTTCTTCCCCCCTGGGTGGTGCTAGTAGAGAACAAGTTATAACATGTGATCGAAATGTGTGAAAGGCCTCCCGGTTACTAATTGCACAGGAATTATAAAACACGTCATTTTAAGAACCCTGAATTTCAAGTCATAGGGCCCAATACTCATATCTTCCAACTCAACATTGAAGGCATCAGCAGGGCACAATTGTTTACCCGCCGAGAATTCAGCAAGGTCGTAAGTTGATGTCGCTGAACCATCAGAGACCCATGTAGAAGATAAAGAACAAATGCTGGCCAAAGACAAGGTCCAAGCTTTAAATTAACGACATATAACAACTCCGAGAAACGTGGATACCAACTTACGTGGGATGAATAGCAATATTAGTCATCCTGAAGCAGTTTAACTCAAATCATTTGGTGGTATATTTGCCCCCACAATTGAAGTCAACGATCTGACAATTCTAATTTAATTCATGAAATCCGTGAAGGGTTTACAAGTTTATATATGGAAGACTATTATAGGCATTAAATGGTTTGTGGATGTCAATAAAATAGTCTGGGGTGAAGTGATCTCCGACTGGATGGCCATTGAAGGTTTAAAGTTAATGTATTGAATTTGGAGATGGCTGTCTGGGATGAATTTGCATGAAAAATTGACGCAAGTATAACTGGTTCAAATGAATGACAAGTTTATTGGAGTTATAGAAGGTGCTGCTGAAACAGTATATTCCGGAGGCTACCATACAGTATATGCACCAGGTTGGAACGCAGACATTAGGAGAGTCCTTAAAATTTCGGGAAAACGGCAACATAAATTCTGCCACCACTGAACAACGGGGAGATAATTAGACAATGTATGGTGAAATCTCTTTATTCAATTGGCCAGAAAGTCTTGGTCTGTCATAAGGAAAGTTGATTCTGCGAAATCCACCAACTGACAGAAAACAGTCATAAATTTCGATGAAATAGGAAATAATATGAAATTTTTGCCAAAAAAGGTAGAGATTTAAGGGAATTTCCAACAGAACTGGACTGAAAAAGCGCTCAGTGCAATATTCTCAACATTTTTCCTGTGCATTGTCACGAGAATAAACCTTTCCAAGTGTCAGCAGCATGAACTCTGGGAAGGCTGATGGTATGAATAACGTCCAACCGGATTTTCCAACTTGATACGGTTAGTTGCTCATTTATTTATTCTATAACAACTTGGTGACCGGCATTCTGGCTTATTTACTCAACAAAACCAAGATAATATTAGTTCTGGAACTTAACAAACATTCTTTGAAAATAGAAAACTAACGTTCATTCATATAGCACTCCTAAGTGTCACATTCATGCAGGGAAAGCTAATGTACAGTAGAATCCCAGAAACAGTTAGCAGTCATCTCCCCATGGAACAGCTTGGTTTTAGTCCATAATGAGCCGGTGATAAATGTTTTTTACCCTGGTCACTCACATAGAAAATGTATCAGTGATTACATAATATGCTAGTAAATTTTTAGATCTCGCAAATGGCTATGTGCCTTTTCGACGAGAAACAACTCTGCTGGAAGTCATCAACGTAATTCTCTGCCTCAAACTCGCAAGCCATATTAGCGATATGCTTAACAACAAATACTTCCATTTCTCCTCGGAAGATGCAAAACGTGGAACACCGAAACGAACTGTTGGACATCCAGAGTGTTCTGTATTTTCTCTTCTAATCTCGTGTATCTATGAGAAGTGTTTTAAAATCTGAAGCCATACTTACATCAGATCTGAAAGCCCTTGATGCGTATATTCAATGTAGGTCTCTTCATCTAAATCCCGGAAGGACTGTAGTGCGTGGTTTTCATGTCAGACAAAAAAATATGCTCGTTGCAGACATTGAATAAGTTCGGAAATCGGGCATTAAAATACTGCGGTTTTCCTAAGTGTATAGGAGTGACTATAGCTACTCATCTAATGGGCTGACTAGTGCTCACTCCACCAAGATCGATGATCACTTAACACATTGCTGTCCGGCCCATCTGACCTATAACTGGCCCCTGTGGCCGGAAGGTTATGGCAGAGACATGGAGTTATTGCAGGGTATCATAATTTAATAATTTTAAGTTCATTCACAGTTATATCTGTCCACTTTAAAGTTTTGGTGAGATTTTATATTTCGGTTCATTCTAGTATTGATATCCGTTTGATTCCTCCACCATATACGCCAACAAATCATTACAAATGAACAACTTGACATCACAGCCTATATTTTCAGGTTCACTCGGCGAAATTTTAACTCCAGGCGTCCACGAGAAAGACTCCAAAAACAGTATAATATCCTGTTAGGCCATTCACTGCCAGAAATAGGGAGAATATTATCAACAGTACTTACATATAGACCATCTTTGCTATCTGAAGCATCAGGTCATTGCTCACATGGTGCAATAAACGTGTCATTCAACGCATCACTTTCACATAAATGCATGACACTAGCACTAGAATTATCATTAGACAATTCATCTTCACTCTCCTGACAATCACGGGAAACATATGACAAATTATCAGCGTATAATTCATGTATAATATCACCAGGAGTCAGTCCACTGTTTTTGTTTACCGGGGCTGCCATTTTTGTTTACTAGCATTGATGGATACATGGAAGATATTCGAAGGCAAAAACAAATGCAACTGACGCACTAAAACGGGCAAAACCAGTACTAAAAGAAGCGTAGTTTTTCTACCATTTAGGCACATCAACGATAATCTCCAAATAGTTCCTCAATAACCGTTAGATGGCATCAGAAGACAGACTTGCACAAACACGTATTTATACGTGATCGGCTGCAGAGCACCGTGCTTGGAAACACGTATTGATACGTGAGGGGACAGCATTGTGTTAAGCCAAGAAATTCAGTACACTTCACTACTGGGTGTATTCTCTCCGCTAACACATCTTGGCTGTCTTGCAATAAGCAATATAGGCGTACCACCAATAATTATTTCATTAAGAAATTTTGCGCAATTCTGAAGTTCTGGAGGAAAGTATGTCAGAACTCTATTTAGTCAGTCCATTCAGATATTTTTGAACCTGCAATGCAGCGACATCTGGTAAAACGACAATCATGACGCATTGTTGCTGTGCTGGAGAAGTCCCACTTTCATCTCGGACGCTTGAATGGCTCACTGATATCACCTTCTCTCACATAATAAACACCATTTTATGATACATCGTGAAAGATCAGCATCATTCCAAGTAACCAGACGCCAGTGATGGATCTTGAACCGTATAATAACTGACAAAAGAAGATGTGTTTTATTATTTATCAATGGGGATGGCTGATATCACCAAACTTTGACTGTGCGGCTAGACTACAAGCCAATCAACACGTTGTCGCTGACTGAATGTCCTAATCAAGCTTTTTAAGTTCCTTAGTGAACATTCATGATGTGGTGGATGGGGCATAGGAGTAAGTTGCTAGAATTGACGATTAAAAATTATCAATCCAGTCTTCCATTAAGGCCAAATTCCAGGTATAAATAAAACAGCGTAATGCATTTTCTCCCAAATCGATCCCATTATACCACGGTATGCCGTTCAGGAAGTGGCCCGTATCCGTTCATACTCCACCTAAAAGTACTTGGATATAAAAGCAGTTAACAGTCTTACAAGAATGAAATTGTACATCGGAAGATTCTGAAACAACTGATTGACTTAAATACCAGAATGTAATTGTACATCGGAAGATTCTCAAATAACTGATTGACTTAAAGCTTCAAAGGACTCGACGACCATCCTTTAAAAGGTTTCGATCATCAACGAACTGGTCAGAATTTACGGCTTCGAGGATATGGACTAGATACTCACTACCTTGTCGTTCATCTTTCTCGTTAAATAGCAACATCAAAAACAGATCTCTTATTTTTTTGAATAATAATTTTTGTTTAAAAACGTGGATGTGTAATTATATTCTTCCATGTCTACATATGTTATGTACTGATAAAAATTTACGATAGTATACCGGACTTCACTCTTTTTACGAAAGAAAATAAATTTATCACTCGTTGAGGTGTTTCGACCAGTTATGCCACATTTTAAAACCAATATAAATTACGAAAGAAGGCACATACGAGGTTTGTCCGGAAAATACGTATAAATCCGTCGGGGTGACGTATCACGTATCGTGGAGGCGCCGCCAGGTGGCACTGCTGTTGTCGCCAATCTTCTCAACGCTCAGTTCGAGTCGGAGAGCTCTGCGTGTCAGTAGCAGTGTGCGGCTGCTTGTTGAAAGTTACCCGTTTTCACCTGCCGTCGGTATGGAGCTCTCTCTGATTGAGGAACAGCGCATCAACATCAAGTTTCTTGCCAAACTAGGTAAGAATGGCCGTGAGATTTTTGAGTGTTTGCAACAAGTTTACGGAGACAATCCTTCATCACGACAATGCGCCCGCTCACACGTCGCTCGTTGTGCGTGAGTTTTTGGCCCGAAGCTCAATCACCGTGACAGACCACCCGCCTTATTCACCCGATTTAGCCCCTTGTGACTTCTTCCTGTTCCCGAAATGCAAAATGGTGCTTCGGGGGCGGCACTAGGGTGATGTGGAAGCCATCAAGGGAGAAACGACACGGCAACTGAACAGCATCACAACTGAAGACTTTCAACAATGTTATCAACAGTGGAAACGGCGTTGGCAGAAGTGCATCATGTCTCAGGGAGAGTACTTTGAAGGAGACCATATTGTAATACCTGAATAACTGTCAAATAAAGTTATTATTCAACTTTTATACGTATTTTCTGGACAAACCTCGTACAGCACATGAGAGACCCAAATATTACGCATAATCTGAATTGAGCAACCAATTCACAGGTACAGGTCACAGATACGTAGACGTCACCAAGCGTGGTGATTCTAAACATCAGGCCAAGATGACACTATAGTATAGAACTGTAGAAAAGTATAAAATGTACACTCTCGCTATACCTCAATTCCCAGGTTCCCCCCTTTCATTAGAGGCAAATGCTGGAGCTGTACCTTAATTAAGGCCACTGCCGCTTACTTCCCACTCCTCTCACTTTCCTGTCCCATCGTCGCTAAAGACCTACCTGTGTCGGTGCGACGTAAAGCAATTTTGAAACAATAAAAAACTATACCTTAAAGAACCAACATATCTCACCGATGAGACCCAACTCAAATCGCATACACTTTACGATTACATCATGAAACATTGCCTTTAAAGTACATTTTGGTAATGGGGAGATAATATTACATATTCCTATATCGGAAGTTTATTGCTGAAGACAACCATGTGCCGAGTGGATAGAGTTTTGCTACAAAGTTAATAATGAAAGTCGTTTTAATTCCGTTTATAAATAGTTTACACTTTTTAAAAATCTTACATACAATGCTTTGAACCTCTTGATTAGAGACATTACATACACTTTCAAAGAGAATTTGTAAACATGTATTTTAATAAAATCGTAATTTAGAGCTTTTCATAGCTGTTCCATATTCAGCTCATCTAATCAGAATCGTGCATTACCCGCTGCGCTCACAACGCTTCGAAATACAGGTGATAATTAAGGAAAGGAAGGAAGTTCTTGTAGTTTTACGTGACTCTTAACATCTTGATCATAGCCAAGGGATCTCCATTTCTATGAGGAATCCGGAACACAGGTTCAAAGTACCCAAACGCTTTGGGTGAAATTCGAACCACGACCTCCTTTGTTGGAAGTCAATGACGATTTCACACGGTTATCATGCCTATAGATAATATTATGATGTATCCAATTGTACCTAAGCTTTATATGCGTGCAAAATTTAAGGTTGAAGTGTAAAATAACATAACGACGTTGATGACACTTTCAAAAGAACTGAAGTTCGTGTGTGGACTTGTCAGGGGAGGGGTTAAAATCATATAAAATTGAACTTATTTTTATGGCATGATGGCCTGTATGAGCTGTACATTTCGAATCCGTTGCAAATATATCACTTCAAGGGATTTCTCAGGTGGAGGTCATCCTTGATGAGGGAGTTTCACCTCTTTTCATCGTGATTAAATGGCTCACAGGGAACATCAGGATAGCCTTATTTATATAAAGTACACAGCGAAATCCACATCGAATGCTGACTGCTACGTGCTCCTAACGTGCAAGAGATACGGACGGCAGACAATGAGTAACATTGCACAACAGGTGCAAAGGCGCACAGGACTCAGATTGCTGCGATTATCCATAGACAGAAAATTACACAGAGATGGAGTGTTTGCTTGACGTGCAGTATGGTATGTGCCATTAAAATTTACCCGTCAGATGAGCCATTTAAGTGGTATTTGGCACACAAGGATTAGACAGCAGAACGATGGGGTGAAATTTTCTTTACCTACGAGCGCTGATTTTTACCTCTGCAGTAATTCTGGACGATAGCTCAATCTGGTAAGAGGATGGAACACGGTACTGCGTCGCAAACTTTTCTGAACCGGATGGATATGGTGGTACAAGATTTATCGTTTAGGGAGGCTTGTTAGATCGACGTATGGAGGTTCTGCTTTTGTAACGCGGTACTGTAACTAGCAAACGCTACTTAAATTTAATTATTCATCCCCACATATTCAGAGGTGCTGTTGGCCCCGAGTACGTTTCTTGTACGAAAATACTTGGCAAAACCGCAATGTAGCTACTGGAAAGCGGATATATGCGAAAAATTGTTTGGCCTGATTGATTTGCTCGTGGAAATATGCCTTACGGCACCCGAAAATTTACAACAGCTGAAGACGGCGTTGAAGGAATAGCCGTTACAGATGTTAATGTCGCCTATGGATGATCACGACCACAACTGCCTTTCATTGCATATTTTCTATATAGGGGTTGTATTATGTTAGTCGATGGTTTACAATAACGCGATCGGCTTTTACGTCCCAATAACCATTTTTACGGTTTTCGGAGAGTCAGTGTCTTGTACACATCTCCGAATTAAATATTAATGTATACTATTCTATGTACTACTATTTTGTATTCATTATTGTTTACCAATTCAGAAAATTATGACGAATGTCCATTGTTGGTTGATCACAGATATACGCTTACTATCAAGTACTATATAAGAAATCCAGTTTCGCCTCTAAGTTTTGTGCTCCAGTGTGTTAATGAATACTTATTCTGCGGAGCAGATGATATGGTGGAGCGGAATAATCTATATAATGTACTACAGCGTCACGTATGTTGCATCATTCCAATTATAGTATACGCAATGTCAAAGTGCAGTTAAAAATACAGCACTACACAGCATAGCATTCCCATTAATGAACGATGAAGTTAAAGTAAAGGGGCCATATTGTAAATACAGGAAAATAAAAAAGACCTTAGTGTATAATCTACGGTAAGGTATAGATGATCTTTCCACACATTCTGGTAGCTAGGTGAACAGAAGAAAAGAGGTACTAGTAAGAGATTTTTATGCCAATACGACATCGTAGACGGGGACAGAAGAACATGTAATCTATTGGGTCAAACTCATCTTTAGCATCAAGGGAGCGTGGTATCTAAAGAGCATAGTCCCTTATTTCTCACAAGCCATCTGCGTTGGGATTTTTGATTTTAATATCCGCCTCCCTGTGATTTCGATTATATATAAAAGGGGATTTCAGCTGCACATTAACATAACATCAATAACAAAAGTAAATATAATGGAATCCATCTTTTCAATACATAACTGTTGCTCATAGATTATGTTACAACATTTTAATTATAATGGTACCGGTTTCGACACGTATACAATGTCATCATCAGCCATATATATAAAACCAAGCAAGTGAATAGATTTACATGTACCAACAAGACACATAGAATATAACTTTAGATAACATCAATAGTCACATAAAACTAGAAGCCTGATTTTACATTTAGTAAAAGCCAGTCCCGCGGAATCATACCCGGTGTCTCCGGGTTCGATTCCCGGCCAGGAAAGGGTTATTACCTGGATCTGAGATCTGGTTAGAGGTCCACTCAGCTTACAATTGAGGACCTACCTGACGGTGAGATGGCGATGCGGTCTAGAAAGCTAAGAATAACGGCCGATAGGATACGTTGTGACTGCACGACACATCATTATCTGCTGGCCTTCGGGTTGAACAGTAGTTGCTTGGTAGGCCATGGCCCTTCGGGGCTTGTGCGCCACGGGATTTGTTTCTTTGGCTTTGGTTCATACCATTTCCCAATCTCACAACATTATCGAAGTCATTTTGTAGTTGCTCACAATCTTGTAACTTATTTATTACGCTGTATAGAATAACATCATCTGCAAAAGTATTGTCCCTACCTAAATTAAATTTGCGAATGAGAATGGAAGTTGAAATCATGTCTGCTTTTGTGAGTATTACCGAAATTCCGTATTCCTCTAAGAATGTGCTAACTGGTTTCACTTGATAGGTCATCTAACGGGGAAATAATTGGATCAACTCTCTGATATTTAGTAGCTCCTCACAGAGTAATGTTCAGAACAAGTTCTCGTACCAAGGATATCTGTATTCCCACATACAAATGAAACAATAGTAACGACTTAAAAATCATGCAGATTTGGAAGGAATTCATTTCACGTTTGAGTCAGAATTACAAAGTATTTCAAATAACAATCTGCTGAACACAGGAGCATGTTTAATGGTAGATACTGAAATGTTCATTGTCACCCAACAATTATCATATTTACTGACCTAGTAACAATAAACAGGGGAGTATTCTCTCATATTTCATTGCTTGTCCGTTGTAACAGTTTAAGCACTCCTATTCGTAAATTGCTAACGAAATCGTGAACTTAAGTAGTGTTCCTAGTAATTTAGAAAAATAAGCTATTGACAAAAACAGTAGTTTATTTCCCGTCGGGGAAGTAAATGAAACGTAAAATTGATTTTATACGGGGAGCTGTCGTCTACCATAGTACTCTTCATATTGAATTGAACTTATGTGTCGTAAATGTCATGAACAATATCAATATTGAATGGTATACCTACTCTTCGGCTACTGAGCGATTGCCTCTCAAATAAATGGCGTGGAAATAAATGAAGCTATGAGACTGTACTTAACCTAATACTGTTTGTCATATAACGAACAAAATACTGTACTAATGAGTACGGTATACCAGGTTCGATATGAAACTAGTGTTTAAGAGGATATCACTTTATTAAAATTCTAATAGTTTTACCATTCATAAAAATTTACAGTGCAATCCATTTTCGTAACAAAGTGCAACGACAAAAATAAACCGCACCATTGTATAACAGGAGAATTAAAATTGATTAATGATGAAACTTCATTTCATGAAGATGTAATTAAAAATCCAATTTCAATAAATCATTGGATAAATGAAAGAGTTAAGTACCAGATAAAATGTATACCACATGGCTAACAGCGTTTGTTATTGTGTTTTAAAACGTAATTAAACGTGGTAAACCATTTTATCATGGACATGTCTTCGTATCTTTCGTCGGTGGCAAAATGTCCAAATTCTCATCATGAAATGAGAAATATAGTTTCTTCTCTCCTACATTTTTTTTTGTGATGACATGGATATAATTTGCTGCAGCAATATATGCTTCCAAGCATTACCCTGAGTAAGTTTAGCATTCACTTACATGAAATTTACTCGGAATGAAATAGATCCAGATCATTATTGACCTCAGGATATTACGCTAAAGTAAGTTTTGAACCAACTAGTGATTACGACGTAATGTATTTGTTGCCAAGTATTTGACAATCGAAGTCCGACTTAATAAAATTAATTTAAATAAACGGATATGGTTACATACGAGGGCTGTAAATAAAATAGTTGGTTGTAAGGTAGTTCACACACTCTCAGGTGATCGGGCATGCGCAAATAGGATATGGGAGTGGTCAGTTGGCGCTGTTACCGATGTGTAGTGCGCATTTGACGGGCATCGACTTGGAAATGTTGTTGCTGTGTGGTTGAAATGAAGAGTGTCGGTAGAGTAGGTTTTCAAAAGATGATCAGCGTTCGTGGATAAAAAACGAGGTTTCCGTGGCAAGAATGCATCAGAATGTTATCGAGGATTACATGAAGCCTGTGGCGAGAATGTATGACCGTATAGGGCGGTTGAACAATGGGTAAAGGCGTTTCGTGCGGGTCGGAATGAGTCTGTGGATTTGCACCACACAGGTGGGCCTTATACTCCTCAAGATAATATTGACATCATGAGTAGTCTCGTTTCCGTAGACCATCCATGGATTGTTCGCGAATTATCCGTAGAGTTTGGTGTTAGGCATCACACGGTATGGACCATACTGACGAAATGTCTTAAAATGAGGAAAATTTTCGTCCCCTTGGGTTCCACACTAACTGACCGCATACAGAGGTGGCACTGCTATGCATTCTGCTGGCATCCAACTGGACAGGTACCGCACCGAATGAGACACATTTCTGCAGAGCATTGTCTCCACTGATGAGACGTAGGCACGAGCCTACCGGTTTCACTAAGAGATGGCGCCAGCGAACATTACACAGCGTGTGAATTTGACACATACGTCAGTTTGTTCGTCTGACATTAACTTACCACAACACGCTTAGGTTGAGTCCGCCAAACACTAGAGTCTGTGTTGTATAGTTCAGTGATCATGTCGACGTTTGTGCCTGAAAAAGGACATTTTCTGCACGCATTGCTTTTCTCATTTAATCAAAAGGAAAAAGCTGTGCAAAGTCATCGTTTGTTGGTAGGAATATATTGTGAACTCGCTCCATTGGTTAGAACATGTGAGGTATGGTTTCGACAATTTCAACGTGGTGATTTAAATGTGAAAGACAGTGAGCGCTCTGGAGGATAACACAACACAAACTTAACAGCACTTGGCACAAGCATTAAATGTGTCACAAGAAACAGTCAGCAGACGTTTGCGAGCAATGGTGAAGATCAATAAACTCGGCAAATGGGTCCCACACGACTTGAATGAACTGCAAAGGGAAAATCGCAAAGTCACTTGTGAAATGCTGCTTCAACGCCATGAAAGAAAATCATTTCTGCACCAAATTGTGACGGGTGACGAAAAATGGATTTATTTTGAAACCTCGCAGTGGAGGAGATCGTGGCTGTCACCCCACGAAGCCGTTCCTTCAAACCAAGGCCAAATCGCTTCGGGAAACAGACTATGCTTTGCGTCTGGTGGGACCAGAACGCTTTTGTATTATGAACTCTTGAAGCCCGGCGAAACCGTTAAAGCACAACGCCTTAGCTAAAAAAAATGATTAACTATAATCAGGCATTGATCGAAAGACGATCTAAGTGGGCCAGAAGACATGGTAAAGTGATTTTGTTATATGACAATGCGCCGTCTCTCTCAGCAAAACCAGTGAAAGACACCTTCAAATCGCTTGGAAGATACATCCATCCACACCCGCCGTATTACCCTGACCTGGTACCATCTGACTATCACGCCGTGGTCTTAATTAAGGTAGAGCCCCAGCATTTGCTTGGTGTGGAAATAGAAAACCACAGAAAAACATCTTCAGGGCTGCCGACAGTGGGGATCGAACCCGCTATCCCCCGGATGTCAATGCACAGCTGTGCGACCCTAACCGCATGGTCAACTCGCCCGGTTATTGCGGTATTACGTTCAACGATATTTATTGACGGCGACAGCACAACCAGAGGAATATTTAGCATTTCCAGAGTGTGGCTTATTGATGCTTCTGTATGACAGTAGTGTGGAGACTGCACTCCTCACTACCAGACAGCGCGACCAGGAAAACTGCACTGTCACCGTCAATATATATTCTTGAAGGAAATATGTCAGTATATTAATATGATACTACTCCATTGATTGGGCATATGAAATTACACTTTCAACCATATTCAGTTCGCTATGAGTATCTAAACGTCGTTTTCCTTTAATACTGTACGTCGCAAGACGTACAGCGTGTGTAGTTCTAGCCTTGTCTAACTCTACATATACATTAAAAAACGAAATATAAAATATCTTTCAAAACACCGGAGAAAAGGCATCTCGCGACTTTAGGTGAATCACCATGTATAAGCAAGGAAACAGCGTCGACTTTCGAGGTATTTCAATAATCGGTATAGTTCAATGGCATTTTGGGAGGGGCGGTGCTATCAGGGGTTGAGAATATGTTTTGACGAAACAGACCACAGGGGGGCTGTCAGGATCAAGTTTTAGGTACGCATCACGTAATTGAATAGTGCTACGTAGATCGAGAGAAGGCATTTGACAGAGTATCGAGGGTAAAGATTTTAGGCAAACTGGTGGATATGCGATTAAAAGGGTAGGTTACTGAAAAGCAATCACATGTATTTATGGTGAAAATAGGACTGCAGTGAGAACAGCTGGTTAACAACCGAGCCTCGCTCAGAGGCTATAGAGAGTTTCACAAAATTTGATGACCTCGCCTTTTTTAAAAGGAATATTCATAATATTTAAGCCATGAATATGGTAGTCATGCAGCGCTGATCTTTGCCCTTACGACAGGCTAACTCAAAAGGCTTCAGATTTCTTCTAACAGAATAGCTTAATTTAGAAAAAAATTTCCATACGAGTTAAAGTTTTTAAATGTTCTGTTGCGGATTTGGTCCCAATCCTTTTCCGAGGCCAGACTTTCAATCTCTCAGTCAACTCACTGAAACTACCAGATACCAACACTGCTTGTAACATTTTCAAGTAAGGTCGTTCAAATTGAACATTGAAGAAAGATTGTTTGCAAGAAATGTTAAACTACTTTATTAAACAATGTGTATATTTTGTCTTTAGCATTTTCTCAACCTTTTATAAAGGTATTACTAGACAGCACAATGCACATTGCATTCCGTTACGAGAGGTTATGGCTGGCATGTCGTATTTCAAGTTATATTTCAAATTTTAATATAGAAGATAACACATTCTTTTTGAAGTGAGGACAATTTTGTGTAAATAATGTGTATATATTTAGCGTATCTCAAATAGTTCTGAAAATGCCCTGTGTTCTTCCATTCTTTCAATTTATGAATAAAGAGTTTTGTATTCTACCACGTGATTTTATGACTGAAGAAGTCTCAAATAGAGACGAAACACTGCAGCAGCTGCAATGAGTATGATATCAAAATTAGCACTTTCAGCACATAATTAATACCAGTGGGGAAGGAACTTAAGGAACTTAGTGTCACGTTAGGAACACAAAACCGGAACACGTAGATCATTTCCAGTGCTTAGGATGTGTATTCACTCACGATGCTGGTATTGAGATTGAATCAATGTGCAGCACAGCTAATCAGTGAGCTCGCGGTTGCGATCAATAGTTGTCAGCTACCGGTCGAAACTGCACTTCCTTCACACCTGTCTGTCTTGTCTTCAGACCAGTTTTGCTTTGAGGGAGTGAAAGCTAGGTGGACTCAGAATATCGTATTCATTAATTTAGAGGTAACAGACATGAATGTAGCGAGAATGATCATTGGTACAAGCAGGAGGGAGCAATGACAGGATGATACTTTGCAATGAGGAGATAAGTCTAAGAGATAAATGACTCAGTTGATGAATCTGTACGCTTGAGTGGTGGGGTCATTTGAGCCGAATGGATGATAGGTTACCTAGGAGAATTACAGATTCGGCCATGGAGGGTCAGAGAAATAGAGGGAGACTAAGGAGAGGATGATTAGACTGAGTTTCTAATAGTTTAATGACAGGAGTTAGAGTACTAAAGGAGGCCACAGGGCTAGTTTGTAATAGAGGATTGTGGCGTCATTTAGTACCAGGGGCGTACTATATTGTTTTACACTTTATTTTTTGTACGTCCGGGTATGGTTCATATTTCACTTTTGAAGGTGGAGACTTGAAACTAGTGTCATGTTTCACCGTTTGGTAGCAGCACACGTACAGGGGCCAAGTAATACACTCGTCATACCCATTTCATAACTGCACTGTCAGCGTAGGAGCAGATAACATGAAAAGCAGCAGTCAAGGACAGCGCTATACGACTTGGCTCCTATGGAAAGAAGGCGTGACCACTTCAGAAATTCATCGGCGCTTGGTGGTAGTCTGTGGAGAACATGCCCCGTCAGGGAAAACAGTTTAAAACTGGGTGGAAGTTTGGGAAAAAAAGCGCACACCGATGGACAATGGAACCATTTCTGAAAGGATCGTGACAGTGTCAACACCAGCCAACATTGCCTGGGTCGAAACAATTGCATAACCTTTACGGAAATGGAGACAGCCACGGCAATTAGCCGAAGCACCCTGCAGTGGATCGTGCAAGACCACTTACAGCTAGGGAAAGTGGCAAGCACGTGGGTGTCTAGACTCTTGTCTGCACACGAAAAGCAGAGGGGTGATGGCGCCATGATCAAGATCCAGCCGACTTCATGACTAGGCTTGTGAATGGTGATGAGACATGGCTCCATTACCATGAGCCACAAACGAAACAACAATCGATGCAATGAAAGCATAGAGGCAGTCCACCACCAAAGAAATGTCGAACAGTGTTTATCACCTGTGTGGAAACATGAAGAAGCATCTGCGTGGTCTCCGTTTTGCGGATTTTTCAGAACTGGACACAGCTGTCAAGGCACGGGTACGCAGCACTCGAAAGAATGATTTTAGGAAGGTCTGGAAAGACTGACACATCGATGGCAAAATGCATACAATCACAAGGAGATTATGTTGAGAAGTTGGACGTAACAAGTGAGATGTGTAATGTACATCATTGGGACAAAACAATAAAGTGAAAAAATATAGTACACCCTAAGTATATTCGTAGAAAATTTCAGACTGCACGTTGAAAGATATAACAGTCTATAATGAAGATGTACTACCATATATGTATGTATGTATGTATGTATGTATGTATGTATGTATGTATGTATGTATGTATGTATGTATGTATGTATGTATGTATGTATGTATGTATGTATGTATTGAAACCGTACAGTGTCCTGTACAGCTCATTGGAATCATAGGTGCCTTTCTACCTTATTAAAATCACTTCTAAAGATCGCGTCATTGGTAGGATCATGGGCGATGGGGATCGAGCAGCGTCCGGCCAGAACGGAACCCGCGAAAGAGCGCCTGGAAAACAAAGGGAAGGTTGAAGAGGAGCCAAGCCCCTGCGAAAAGGCCCTCTCAACTCGCAGACAGAGTTGGAGATATAACGCGACGCTGCCGTGGTCAAACACGCCCCGAGGTGTGGCCTGTTTCCCAGGGATCCAAACTAACAGAAGGAACTTCCGGTTTGATATGCACGTTTCACGGGTGCCAACGTAGAATTTTGGCGTGTAAAAGTTATAGGATATTTTGATCCAGACGTGGGAAAATTATGGGAGGCACACCAATGAATAGAGCTGAATTTTCTGCGTATCCCAGACTAAAAATACGGAATACTTTATTCAGGGGACGAAAGGAGGTCACAAGATGTCCAGATTTAACAGATGGCAAACACGTGTGGATATGAGGCGTCCCCCAAGCTAAGAATCACGCTCAAAGATGACTCCACCCCCCCAGATGACGCTAATGGAATAATTAAAAGCGGGAAGCCAATTACGTGAAAACTGCCGATCGTTGGTAGACCACACCTGGTTCAAATAAGATAGGAGAGAGGGGGTTACAATATGCACCATTTAAATGTTTTGAATTCCTGGGATGAAAGGAGCTGCTGTCCTTAATGAACTGTGAATCGTTTACGCCCATTATCTTCCGGTGTGTAGACCATAAAAGCTGAGCTGGCCCCCCGCTGGACACAGTTCTTGGCGGGTCGCTGAGAAGGGACAGTGTGTCCCGTTGTGCTCCAGTTTTACAGTCCGAAACCTATTGACCGCATATACTAAGACAGTGTTATTGTTTCCATCGCGGCCGTGAAATACGAAGCACTTGTGAAATGTAGACGGGAAGCCATGCGAGCCTTGACGAATGTCTCTGTGCCGCATGTCAATTAAATAAGCTGCGAGCATAATTTATGAACGAGTAGCGGTATTCGGCTATGGACAATGCCGACCTAAATGAGTCCGTGATATTAATAAATTGGTATCACCCGAATTGCTACTCTAAGTCAGGGTTCTCAAATGTCGTGAGCCACCCTATTCCTGCTGTGAACGCGCCCGCTGTGATTAGAATGATCTGCTTATTCATGCTATATACTCTGTGAGTGTGTCGCGGTAAACAGAGGACCGTGTGACGAGTGGTGGAGTGTTACCCCTTTGGATTAGTCTAAGATTTCAGCAGTGGACCAGCTATCCAGGATGTCGGACTTGTGTGAATCAGGGTTGAAGGACAGCACGCCGGTTTCCAGCGCCGAGGCCATGCAGTCGTAAGCACCGCCATGGGTCTCCCGTGGAAGGAAAAACCACGACCACCAAACAGATGAGTGATGTCAAATACAATTTTCTTAGCACGGTAATGTAGAGCCGGTTGTAGGATGAGCTTTCCTTTGTAATACCAAAATTTTGTAAAATAATGCATGTCCTAATATGGAAACTTTATTGTTCTTTATCATGTTAACGTAATATTCAAGGGGGCTAATTCCCCGGACGACCCATTTGTTTTTTCTTAATGATTGGTTTATCGTGACGGGTTATTCTTAGTAATATGTAGAATATCCTAGCATGTAAGGGAAACAAGGATAGGAGAATATTTGAGTTCGCAAGGTGTGGCTGGAACAATAGTGGAAGAGCAGGGAAAACCATGTCCAAAGGTTGTTCGTTAATGTCCAAGATGGCTAACGTATACGCTGCGGAAACTCATGGGTTAGTCAGACGATGCATGCGTAACTTACTCATATAACAATTGCATGTGCAACAAGAGAGAAGAGATCCTGACCGAGAGAGGTACATAAAGGTCTTATTTAGGTATAATTGTGAGAGACAGTTCGCGAGTTCCCCGTAATTCTCGGTTATTTTATCCAGAAATGTATGGAGATTTTGTTTGTCTGCAACCGGCTGAGATGCAGAGAAGCCAGAGTCTTATGTATGGTAAAAATATGAATATATGCATAACCTTGAGCGGTGAGCGAAGAGGAAGCGTGGAATTAAGGAATCATGGGAGTCCTATGCCTAAGGAAAGAAGATACGCGATATGAGACGTAATGAGAGGGCCGAATGCTCAGATAGTTTTGCGATGAGATGATTTGGAAGTGATGGTGCCCACAGCCGGTGCTCTACGAGAAGAATGAGAAGGTATAGCATAAATGAGTATTTCTTGGGAATTCTGCGGTAAGATGAATAAACGAATGAAGTGGGCCATAGATATGTGTCTCCGAGAAAGGAGGGCTGGACGTTGTGAGTGAGAGAAGAATCCGGCGTGGCCAATGAATGAGGAATGGTAGTACGATGCGAATGACCTTCCCTTTTTTGTGAGTGTTTGCTCCTCGCCCTTCGCGACAGAGCGGTCCCGCTGTGCTATTATAGTTAGGGCTTGAGGCTCTGGATCTCCACCGTGACTGCTTCGTTGTTTTGAATGGTTCAGCTAAGACACTTCTGTCAAAGATAATATCACGGTGATTTATAAGGTAATTCTTAAATGATTATGGATCTCCCCCAATATCTGGTAATATGAGACCGTACCTAGTATAGGGATTTTCAGGAATGTACTTCTCAGTCGGGATTCGTCCAGCTCGGGCCCCGTGGTCAGAATGGGCCGCTTCCATTAAGCTTGAGCAGGGGGCAGAAGACAGTGATAACCATTTTTTTCTTACAGGAAGGGCCCCTTTTATGCATGATGTTTATATACGTGTGTATTTAGTATTTAATGTGCATTTATTTTGAGTACAAACAGAACCGATGTTCAACGTTGTTTGTCTTGGTGACAGGTAAGGGAAGTCCGGGGGTTTTATCTAAATGGTATGTGTAGTTTGTCTATGTATTATGTAAATATCTCTTTTAATATGGTAATAAGGTAGTGCGGGAACAGGTTAATTACGTGCTAAGAACAGTAGGTACTATGTAGAGGGACATCAGCTCATCTCACGGTGTGATCGACTGAATATTAAAATGTAATGAAACGGTTTGAACTAATGAGGGAAAGATGGACGAGAGTGGTCGCAAAACCTCAGTTATACCGTTGTGCAGACGACGCCCTTAGGCGAGTCATATTCAGAGTGTTAATTAATTTCTACTCCTCCCGTATGCGGAGAATTCATTGTATGGGGTTGTATATTTTTTATTATGTCATATTTTGAATAAATTAGTCTTCGTTACCCCCATTATATGATTCTTGTCATTTGCAGCAGTGCTAAGCAGTATCCAGTAGACAATTGAACCCAGAGAATCCTACTTTCAGATTTCATAAGGCTCCATCCTAAATATTTGTTTTTTTTCTTTCTTTCGAACGCACCACCCCCAAAGTGCTCGAGCTGCCGAGGCCAGCACAGAAAGTAGGAGGGGAACGGTTCGAAGCTCGTTAGGCAATTCGAGCCGCTCTTCACTCTAGTCTCATCCGTGGGTGATTACCCTGTTATGAGGAGGCATTCTATGCGCGGGTCATCCATTCGAGGCCCGGAAGGGTGTATACTTGGCGTGCACCGTGGCAGGCATTGTTTATATTTAACGCTGCAGCATTTTTGGTAAGAGGTAGGCCGCCTACGGGAAGGATAGTGTGCTATGATGGAGTCAAACTGCCAGGTTCGTGCCACTATCTGATTAATTTGGTATCGAACGGGTTGGAAGTTATTTGAAGTGGAGTACAAGCTACGTAACCGAACGGATGGAGGCGTTAAGCACATGTCCGAAGTGCTAAGATTCATAATAATAGATTGGATACTGCAGTAGTTGTTCAGATTGTGTGATACTCAGCATGACTGTCAAGGTTATCGTACGGGTGTGCGAAAGTCAACACTCGTGATGATAATTCACACAAGATGAGCCATGAAAGGGAGCGACGTGAATAATAAATAGGATAGGAAAATGACAAGAACAACAAAAGCATGTGTCCAGTTTAAGTGGAAAACCACATGAGTGTCGCTCATAAATTAAATTTGATACCTGGGACAGACTATGAAGTTGTCAGTTCGTTGGGGTACAATGTTATGATTCTCTCATTGTGAGGTCAGAACGGCCGGCAAAATTCTTCAAATTTCGCCAGCTACGGGTATCAGCCAAAGATTGTGCCCTGAGGTGCAAAATTTGGCAGAAGTAAATATTTCTTTCGAGAGGGCTTTAGATGCCGCGTACGAAAGACGGTTACCTCAACCCATGCACTAACTTTTGCGCAGTGACGGATGCGATCTTGCCTGTTTGAGATGGGTAATTATCTGCTAACGTTATATTATCAATCTCAAGGTGATAACATCCATTTGTGACTTGAGTAGGCCCTGTTTCCGGCATTCGTAGGATCCAGCCCACGGTAGGTCGCGCGCGAGACCGGAAAATTTATTCCAGGTTAAGGGCTAAAGTAGAATTATTATTATTATTATTATCATCATTATTATTGCCGTGTGATATGATGAAATTTTCCGTACAATGAATTGTGACGTTTATGTGATAGGGGGCGTGACATCAGCCGTTTGTAGGCTCAGTTTGGATTGATTTGTTGAAATTTCAAGTAAAGATAGGTCACGCTGGAAATTATATTAAATCGTATATGTATCTACGCTTTCTGTAGATCACCGGTGGTGACATTTCTGCCCACGGGAGATCCGGTTTCTCCAAGATTGAATTTAATATGGACGTGGAGGCCATGAAGGAGACGATGCGTCAATTATTGGCGGAACAATTAGACCGGCAAGCAGCAGACGTTAAAGCGCACTTCGAGAAGCAGGCAGAGCAGGGGAAACTTTTAAGGGAACAATTCGACCGGCAGGCGACGGATGTTAAAGCGCAGCTAGACAGGCAGGCAGAGCTTAGCCAGGCTTAGGCGGCTATGAATAAGGCTTCTTTACACGAGCTCGCAGAGGATATGAGGTTAGGTCGAGAACGTAGCGACGAGAACGCCGCGAGATTAGAGGCAAAATTTACCGAGGCGTTAGAGGGGAAGTTAGAAGACGTCATCCAGCAATTAAAGCAAGTGGAGATTAGGGTGACAAATAGAATCGACCTGACGGACAGCAGGGTGGGCGCGTGCGAGGAAGAGATGGAGAAGGTGAGCACCCGTGTAGAAGACGTTGCGAGAGACGTGCAGGAGGCCAAAGCGGAGGTCCGAGAACAAAGGACGCAGACGACGGAGTCCCTCCACAAGGTGGCGAATGAGTTCAGTGACCGCCTGACCCATGTGCAGGATATTGCGACCGCCAAGCTCAATCAAGTCAAGACTCAGGCCCATGTGGAAGTCATGGAGCGCCGGAAGGAGGTGACCGAAGAGATGGAAGCGGAACAAGAAGAAATCCGAGGGAAGATCCAAGGCCTGAACCGGCAAGTGGAAGAGTGGGGCAATAAGACTCACAAGGCTGCCGTCCAAGTAGAAGTCCACAGGGAGCTTATTAAGGAAATCCGATAGGAGGTCGAGTTGTTAAAGTTCCAAGAGGCGAGAGGTGAGATCGTGATGCGATCGATCCTCAAGAAGCAGGATAGCGTTGACAGAGTGAGTCCGCCCAGTAGTATTGGCCACAAGGCGAACGCTGACATTTCGCAGGGAAATGAAAATGCACCATTGCATAATGCACCTCGGGGAAGTTCGACCCCGCAAAAGAGTGGAGCAATTCCCGTATATAATCTCATCCGGATGACGAATGGCGAGCCGAAAAAGTTCGGGTCAAACACCCATCTTACCCCGAAAGTTTTCCCTGCTGAGGTAGACAAATACTTCAATGATCATCGAGATCCAGCGGACCGGAAACTCAGAGTAGTCGAACGGCACCTAACGGATCAGCCTTTGGTCTGGTACCGGGCGTTCAAATATTGTTTCGATGGGTATGAGGAGTTCCTAGAGAAGTATTGGGCGATTGAGACGCAACAAAATTGGAGACTGGAATTGTATTCGCGAAGGTACTCTGGCGCAGGGCAGACCCGTTTCTGCGAGTACTTCATGGGCATGTTGTTAAAGTTTAAGGAGTTGGATATTCCTCCCTCAGAGTTAGAATTGATTTCCGCCATCGCTAAGCAGCTCCCACCGGTAGTACAGAAGGTGCTCATAGCGGGGAATGTCCGAAATGCGGTCGATGATGAACAAATATTGAGGCAGCTCGATCAAACGAGTGGATTACAGTCTCGACAGCGCCATAGCGAAGCGGTCCACGTTGTCGACTTAGCCGAAGATGAGAGTCCACCTAAAAGGAAGAGTCAGGGGACCAGTACGAATGCAGTTCGGGAGAATCAGGAATGTTTGGGGACCTCCGACATGGAATGGACCGAAACGAGATTACCAGCATAGTTGGAACGCCCGCGATCCAGGACCCCGGGAGAGGATGTATCAGGGGCCAAGACTCCGGTATCGCCAGTATGGACAGCGGAGGAGACCGTACCAGATTTGGGGACCGAGCGGACAACGGACAACGGGTCAGCGACCAGGAAGGAGAGAAGAGTATATACGGGACCGCCGTAATGAGTCACGACAGTACGTAGAACAACTGCGAAACATGCCGCCCGGGATTGACAAGGGGCAGAGACCCATACAGGACATGGCCGGCACGGGTCTATGCGAAGGGGCAGAAAGCCTACAACTGCAAGCCCACAGGAAAGAAGGGCGTGGAAGAGAATTGAACCCCCAGGCTCCGGAGTATGCCAGTAGCTCCGCGGCGCAAAAATATTTCGCATGACCGGTGAGGAGATAGCCTGCGGTTCGGGGAGCAACCATTTTCGAGTCGCAGTGGACGTCAGTTACCAAAGCTGCGTGGGTGATCCAACCCGAAGATTTGATCGAAGACGCACACCTACAGCGTGTTAAAATGTAATGAAGCGGTTTGAACTAATGAGGGAAAGATGGACAAGAGTGGTCGCAAAACCTCAATTATACCGTTGTGCAGACGACGCCCTTAGGCGAGTCATATTCAGAGTGTCCATTAATTTCTTCTCCTCCCGTATGCGGAGAATTCAATGTATAGGGTTGTATATTATTTATTATGTCATATTTTGAATAAATTAGTCTTCGTAACCCCCATTATATGATTCTTGTCATTTGTAGCAGTGCTAAGCAGTATCCAGTAGACAATTGGACCCAGAGAATCCTACTTTCAGATTACATAAGGCTCCATCTTAAATTTTTGTTTTTTTCTTTCGTACGTACCCCCCCGCCAAAGTGCTCGAGCTGCCGAGGCCAGCACAGAAAGTAGGAGGGGAGCGGTTCGAAGCTCGTTAGGCAATTCGAGCCGCTCTTCACACCGGTCTCATACGTGGGTGTTTACCCTGTTATGCGGAGGCATTCTTATGCCCGGGTCATCCACCCGGAAGGGTGTAGTATGTATGTATGTATGTATGTATGTATGTATGTATGTATGTATGTATGTATGTATGTATGCATGTATGTATGCATACATATATACGTGTATGTATGTAGGTATTGCACCCATAACGCGAATGGGCTCATGGGAAAAAATAATCAATTTAATAGATTTGGATACGTGAATACTACATACAGTGAATTCAGAACAGGCATTTCATTGGAAGGAAAAAGGAGGCCTCCCATTGCTCAAGAAAATCCCCTGTACTTGGTTACAGTCACATTTCGGTTATAAATTTAAGCCATAAAAGCCTCCGATAAAAATTGATGAGCCGACTGGTGACATCTCCCAATTGAAAGGTTCCCACGGAAATCGGAACCAAAGGGCCACACCTAGGAGAAAGGCGAGGATAGAAGATTGCAAACAAGGATAGAAAGACACCCTAGGTCCCTTGCTACAGTGGTATGGTCCACCTTGCACTACGTCAAAATGACCGTAGGCAATATCCAACCAATCATAACATCGAGAATTGCTACCGCCAAACGGAAGCAATAATATCAGTTAGTTCGTTTTCGCGACTTGGAGGTGAATGAAAGACGACGTACAGTTAATTCTCTTGTCTTCATATAATAATTTTTGTGATGATTTAAGTGCAAAATTATAAGCCGGACAATTAATTATAAGCAACTACGTTGTAAACAAGTGTGAAATGGGTTCGCCCAAGAGGAAGAGGCGATCTTCGGTTAAGTCGTTACAAATCTGCTAGGAGAAATTACACCAGTGACGCTTATAATTTTATTTAAATGTTCACGATCGATTTTCATAATTCTTCGCAGTAATGCATTATAACGTATATTTGGAGTCTTAGACAACATTTAGTTGATTAATTTATCCACAGACGTCAGAGATATCAACGTGTATTAAGTGTTTCAATCCGTCACCCCCATCAAAAACTAGTTCAGGGGAGTGGTCTGGAAAACTTTACAAAACAAGCCGAAGACGCCGTGAAGCTCTGAGTCTTACGTCTTACAGTCAGTCTTACGGTATATTCTTAAAGTCACTCAGTTACGATCTTTCTATCAGCGGGACTTGTCCGTCATTTAGTATCAGCCGCGTGGTTGTGATGTTAACTTTTGTGTATCAAGAGAGTTAGAAATATGTCAAGATTTCCGCGGAGCATTGCCGTACGACGTGTCCGACTCAACAAATACTTGTAAGTTGCAATTCAAAAACTTTGATCAGACTTGCAACGTTAGAAATGTAAAGTGGGATGAAGTCGTATAATTACATTCACAAGCTTAAATGCTGAACATTTTAGGTAGCTTATTATCAGGGAAGAGGCTAATAATCCAGCGATTGATGAAAATAAGTAGAGGAGGAGGAAAATGTAAAGAGAGTAGATGTAAGAGACTCGTTAAAACCATAGTTTGTACAAGCAGGAGGGCAGACGGTACGCAGCAATTCACGTAGATGAAAGGGAAGATGGTCAAGGGCACATTCCTAAAGATATTCCAGTTCGGGAAAAAGGGGTAATGACTACTAAACTCTGTTTACACACAGTTAACGGGATCTGGTATATGCAGAATTAGACAAGTTCTGAACAGCTGATCAGTAAATGATTATTTCGGTTATTTGAATCGTCTATTCCAAATACAAACGTGGTTTATAATCTAATTGTAAAAATTTTGTGTAATTAGTGTGTAATATAGAATAACCTTCTAGAATAACGTGTGATAAATTGATGCTTGTGATCAGTGAAATAAAGATGCATTCTATCGGTGTATTCTACGGTTCCTATACCATAATTACGGCCTTTGTCATGGAGTATCTTTGTCATGGATACGGGGACTGACTGAATGCAGTAATCAACAACTGATCCAGTAAAGAGGCAAAGAAAATGTTGAATTTACGTTTTTGTAGTTAAAATGACGATGAGCAAAGCTTTGTCCATGTAGGTTAGAATAACATAGGATCGCCACATGGAGGATTATGTGATTAGTTACAAGTAGTATAAATTTAAGTCACGTACCTAATAATAATAATAAAAATAATAATAATAATAATAGGATCCCCACATGGAGGATTTATGTGATTAGTTAGAAGTAGTATAAATTTAAGTCACGTACCTAATAATAATAATAATAATAATAATAATAATAATAATAATAATAATAATAATAATAATAATAATAGTCCGTATGGGAGTTCGGAGTAGTCAGGTTTAACGAACGGGATTTTAATGTTTTTTTGCTAGGGGCTTTACGTCGCACCGACACAGATAGGTCTTATGGCGACGATGGGATAGGAAAGGCCTAGGAGTTGGAAGGAAGCGGCCGTGGCCTTAATTAAGGTACAGCCCCAGCATTTGCCTGGTGTGAAAATGGGAAACCACGGAAAACCATTTTCAGGGCTGCCGATAGTGGGATTCGAACCTACTATCTCCCGGATGCAAGCTCACAGCCGCGCGCCTCTACACGCACGGCCAACTCGCCCGGTTTTTAATGTTTTATTCTGGCATGATGGATAAGATAAGTTTCAGTGTAACAGTGTGATTTTTATATTTGTTCTAATAATCTGAGATATCCGACGAATATCGGAGTAAATATGACGGTCACTGTATCTGAAGGAGAGTTACCACCGTGATAATAGTAAAAACAACAATAATATATTAATGATAAGAAGAAGAAGAAGAAGAAGATTACACGTAAAGTTTGTCAAAAATAGAAATATTTGCAGTTGGTAATAATTGGCAATAACTAGTCACCCTGATAATTTATGTCCATATTAAATAAATAACAGACTAGTAGTGCAAAATAATAATAATGAAAAATTTATCATGAAGGTATAATAACAGTAGCTGTGGTAGCGTATGATTGTCGAGTAGTAAAAGTATCAAACAGTGAAATGAATGTAAATGAAGTGAGAATAATAATAATAATAATCCTATGTCAGTATTTATAGGGAAAGGTTTGTAATTATCCGCGAGTTATAGAGGCAGAAGCAAAAACCTATTGTTTAGGCAATCATAGTTTGATTATAGAAATAGTAATGCCGTAGTGGTAAATATGGACTCCATTGCTAACATGCAAGGAACGAAATCATTGACATGTATACCATAAAGAGTTCCAAGTGAGAGATGGCAAATACGATCATGATTATAAAATGATATCCCTAGTGTAATTAATAGGTGAGAAGAGGCCGGAAGGGCCATGTAGTGAAGAAAATAAGCGATAATCCTCTTTAAGAGAGTAGAAGACATGTTCAAAAAAATTAGCGCGATGATTCGGACCTGAAATCTGCGTGAATAAATATGAAATAAAATAATAAGAGGTGCTGAATACGCCAGTAACTAACGGACATAACAAGACATAATAAGAAATGACAGAGACTACGGTATTCGTCGACATCGTGGAAACAAATGGACAAATGAGGTTATGAGATCAATAAGCAAGATAACAAAGAGACAGGAATAATAGGATGTTGATTAAATGATTACATTCTGAGACGAATATAGTAATATTATAGGGGCAAAATAATGCATGGTTTGATTGCTGACTGTAGAACCTCAGTGTGAATAAATATGTAAAAGTAAATTGTAACCAGGCGAGTGACAACATTACAAGCTGCGATTTAATTCGTGTTGTATTTGACAGAGTAAATTGTGCTATTTATCATTGACCATAGAGTAAATATTCAATTAGGCGACCGAGTTTAAAATACTTATGAAATAATGGTGGAGAAATGAGATACTGGCTTTGTACCGGGAAACGATCAGGGATCTGGACAGGAGAATCTTCACGTGGGGGTGGACGGCTCTTATGGAGCAAACAGAGAGGCGCACGCAGAGCAAAATAATAGTTGGGTTTAAAACTCAATTTATTCACCACCATGTATTTATGGACAATGTTTCCTACTGTATTATTCCTGCTCCTTTTCACGGAATATTTGTTTCGTTGGCAAATTATTTGAACATTAAAGCAAGTTATTTTACGAAAAAGGTTACCTTTACCTTGATGTTTTGAAAATAATTTGTTTTTGCGTAAGTCACCATAAATTAATTGAAATGAATGTCTTTCGCCAGAAGATCAAACTCAAAATTCCAAATACTGAATTGTTTTCCCTACAGTCTTTTTAAATAATAAATTTCACTTGTTTCCTACAGTCTTTTTAAATAATAAATTTCACTTGTTCCCTACAGTCTTTTTAAATAATAATAAATATTCCTTCACTCTAAAATAAATACTCTTTCACTTTCAAAGTTTGTGAAGTTCTCCCTAAAAGTTTTTATACATATAAAAAATGTAATACTTCGAAAATAACGCTAACCAGAATTTAGTAAAAGTCTAGTTTACAATGAGCGTTGTAATAATTGTTCGTAAAGCTGCTAAACAATGTCACTGATTTTACTATTCCACTTGGCAAGAAAAATGTTAGTTTTTCTAGAGTTTTATGCACTTGTTTTAAAAGTGGTTTAAAATGCACTTCATATCACCTGGTTTTATTGGAACTAAGGACTGGAATGTAGACAGCTGCTGCTCAGCGAACAGCAAGTTGTTACCATAGGCAGAATATGTCGTGAAGTCATCACCATAGCACCACGCTCCATATCCCATGTTGATACCGCAGTTCCATTCCCTTGTTGACACGTCCCACGTCGATTCGAGATTCAGCTTGTGTAGCGGCAGGCATATCATGATTACGAGAAATAGGCTCGTGTCACGATTTCACGCGTCACTGTGTAGTGTTAGCGAACACGTGAAAGTTCAACTGACTATGATTGCTTAGTAGTGTCCTATTCAAATAACTCTTATTTGCACTTCATAAATGTATGCACAGTATTTTATAATGCGCACTTGTTCACTGTTCTTAACACTCCAGTGGTCGCGCGAAGAAAAGTCACGTCAGTGTTCGCGCGGATCACAATTGTGATCCAGTTTTCTTTGTGATATAAGACTATTCTGTACCATTTATTCAATGAATATGATTATGCATTCTGAAAAGAACTTTATCTTCTGTACAATATAATATAATTATGCATGCATTTATAAATAACCTGAAAATTAAAGGACATTTTGTTTTGTCTCACTTACTCCCTCCATAATGTTTTTGAGGTACCTCACTGTCTGGTTCATTCCGCCATCGATTTATATACTCTTAGTCATCCATTTTGTACTTATACACCAATAATTAAAATAAGCTCATAAAACGGAGCAGATATATGCACATGAACTGAGATTAGACACCGTAATTAGAAAACAAAGTCAAAATAAGTCACGCTAGTGGTCGCACGGATCACAGTTGTGATCCACAAGAAATAAATTGTTCTATAACGCAATAACCACCAGTCAAGGTTAGCAGATTACTGCATTATCAGAGAGGGGATGGGGCACGAGGAAGGTACACAGATGCTCAAGGTCAACAATCATACCGAAAAACATAAGCGAAAGGAACTAAACGGCTGGATCACTATTGTGATCCGCGCGACCACTGGAGTGTTAACACTGGCAGCAAAATTATGAAAGCTCATTTATCGGAAGGACTGTTCAGAGGAAAAACACAGTTCCAATATAATCATTGGTATGACACAAGAAGGAAAGTTCTATTTACAACAGTAGAAGTGTTTTAAACTCATGAATGCTTGTACGTTAAAATATATTGGAGTGTTACAAAGAAGAGATCGTCTAATGCGGCACTGCCTTGTTCACCCGCGACGAATGTTTTGATGCTGTTTAGAGTTAATCACACATTAATTAAATACCAATCTTTAAGCACTTTTATTGTGTTATTGTTTTCAACAGACTAAGTATTTAAGTATTCCACTGGACAATTGCGTTAATAAATATGCACACGCCTTTAAATTACAAATGTTTCAAGTTAAAAATAAATCTGGTGTGAGTACATGTTCTGCAGAATCGCTTTCAACTGAATTGAAGTTCAAAGGCATTATTCCACAGTTTAAGTTATTGTCACACATTCTCGAAATAGTCCTACTAGTACGTGAAAACTAAGTCCGTATTTTAATTTTCGAAAAATTGTAAGTCCATAAGTAGCACTTTGAATACAAGTCTTTTGACGACAATTACGGCAGAGTTCCTACCGGCGAACCTCACTCATGGCGGCTATGTTCAAACTTTGGCGCAGTCACTCGCGTACAACATTGTGTTGTTCCTTCAGCTGCTAGTTATGAACTGACTTTTACTTGGCGAATGCCTGTCCTTTTATGTCATTCTGCCGAGGCAGGATTGATCTCCTTGGAGCTGGAAATACTCATTAATCCGTGGGACGATTCACTTGAAATTTAGTTATGTTTGCTTTCAAATGATGGGCTACAATTACATATTCCATTATTTGATAGCGTATCCGGATCAAGATATCGTAAAGAGAAGTTCCATTCCTTTCCATGCAATTACGCGCTGTACACGTGATCGGCGCGTCACAGCAATATCACTTCCTTGCGTGGAGCTAGTGACGTAGTTACTCGCTCTCTCACTAAAAGTTCCAGCTGTGACTTTGTTTACTTCGCTGTACCTTGCGCTGAAATAAATTACGTTCCCGACCGCTGGCGGTTCCTGGTACAGTATATTAAGTGAGACAAAGGACAGAGTCAATAAAGATGCAGTTAACAAACCGACATGATTGTATCTGACAAGGTGATAGTAAAGTTATGGCACTGATATTTGTGCTTGAATCAATGTAGGAAGGTGCTTGGATGACAAAATATGTTGTACATTCAGTGCAGATATTGTATTTCAGGATTATGTGCCTTTGTTTAATCTCTTTTTATGAACACTAAGTTTGACAGTGTTGTGTATATTTGTATATAACATTTTAAGGGGTATTTGATCCTTTAATTTACCAATAGTAAGGAAGGACAACGCGGCAGTCATCGTTATTAAATTGCAATATTTCTCTTTATCTTAGTGAAAAATCGCAAAATGAATCATAACAATCATTAAAACTAACTGAGGAATTATGTTATGCCAATGAATCAACCTTGATAAATTAACTTAATGTCAAAATACATGGCGCAAAGTTGTTGATTAAGAGTGCGGAGACCTGCCGCAACAGTACATAATGTAATAGGTTGTATTGAACCCATAATACTACGATGATAAATATTGGAGGTAAATATTCCAGCTGCAAGTAACTTTTGTGCGCAGCCATGCTTTTATTGCATGATTACCTCACCCCTTACGACCGTGGGACAGAAATCACCGTAGCAATCAAGCCACCCGCTCGTGAAATGCAGTGATACTTCGGTTGATTGCAAGTACTGACTAATTTACCAATTTATAGAAAACCTTCATAACGAGAGATTTTGGCAACGTAGTTAATCCAGGAGTAAAGAATTGAAATTATTAAGATATATTAAATGAAGGTAGAATCCACAGGATGAAAATGAATGTAATTAAGTCTGGAGAGAAGTTGGCGTCCGTATGGGCAGATTACCGACACGTGCGAAGGTCAAATCCTAATAAACGCGCGAAGTTACATGTCAGAAATTAATTTAATACGCCCGCTGCAAGTATGGGTAAAACACCAAAACAACACCATTGTGAATTGAAATTATGGCGCAATTTTTGGAAGAAATTTCAGGAAGATCGGTCCAGAGGTTGTGAAATTAGAGAATTGCACCATAAGATTTCATGACCCGGGGCAGCGTCACCTCAGACATTATAAGTAGACTCCCCATCAATATTCACTCACTCGATCTGAAAATTTGGGCGGCGGAACCCAGGTCGCTTGTCTCCGAGAAAAGTGCGGTAGTTGTTTTCTCAGAATAACTTGTGTTATACATTCATGTAGGTAGCTCGAATTAGAGTATTTAGTTGAAAGTAATATAAAATTTCCTGAACTTCCGCCGACGAAAACCGTGAAGGCATAGATATTGAACTAAAATACGTAGCTGGTTTCATCTATTCTATTGTGCGTTGGAAACTATCAAAAGAAGTTTGGAGACTATTCAGAGACAGGACGAGTCTGATATCTCTAGAACACCTGGCCTAACAGGGTGGGTGAGAATAGAACTGCCGTAAACTGTTTGCTGCCCTATAGCACGGAGAAGATACGTTTGCTTGATAACGGGCGAGAATAGTGCATCATTTGTGTTTTTTTAATAAAGAGTGTGGAAGAAAATGTATTCTTCAGTCATGTGCCGCTGAATCTGAGGCAAGCTGGCTAATATGTAACCAGGACTCCAAGACGACTCCATCAACAGGTCTGTCTATTTTTTATTAATGTTTAGATATAATGTAATTTGATTGTGCCAATGATATTTTCACTGCGTGTGCCGAATAACTATTTTTAAAATGTGCAAGCGAAATGTCTCTTGTTCTTTTCGGCGTGCGAAACTCTTCAGTGCGGCAAAAATCACGTTAAGAAACTGTGAAAATGCGAAGTTCAAAAATCGTGCTAAAATCGAAGAAACATTGTTCGAACTGATAACAGTTAGAAATGTGATAACGCTTATACAGTCGTGGTGTACATGATAAATTCAAATATCTGATGAGTTAAAAATTTAAATAATAATAATAATAATAATAATAATAATAATGATAATATTAGTAATAATAATAATAATAATAACATTTACATCAAGACTATTTTTTATGTTAAAACATATATTTAATATTAATGTCGAGTGAGATTTGCGCTTTTACCGAAATCCAGTGAAGTCTGATAAAGTTATATTTATTTGTGGGAAGCATAAGTTTTGTAACACCGTGTGGTTTGTGATACAGAAAATCACGGTATGTTATCTTTGTTTTTGAGGTCGGAAAGGTGTAACTAAGTAAGTTAAAAGATTCTTTAACATTGTTCTTCATGGGAATATTCGTATTTGAAAGTGTTGGACAGGAAGAAAGGGATTGTTTTGGAAATGAAATGTTATGAGTATAGTTATGAGAATGTTGAAGGCAGAGGAAGCCTGTATTTTGTGAGTAATGAATGCATAGCCCCTATGACGGCTATGATATATCGATGGAGAAGAATTTTTCGAGACAGGCTGTATGTAAAAAATGTCGTATATCATGTCCTGTTAGCATAACGGTACCGCTGACTGATTTATTGGTGGAGAGATTCTGAGTGAGCGCGTCGTAACGCCTATCATGATTTAAGTCGAGAATTTCCCATGGCAAACAATTTCTGTACAAGATCGTAGCTCTTGGCAGTTAAGCCCAAATGACGATTCAATGTAAAACCAGCATAGTACATTTTACGATAAGAGACCTCACGAGAAAATGACATTCTGAAACAAGGTCGAGATATTGTTTAATTATTAAAGCAAAATTCCATTCAGTATATTTTTTATTACGAGTCGAAATTATCATTTAACTGAAAACATTGGGGGATGGAATATTGGACGTCATAAAAGTGATAGTTTTGCTGTGTTGATAGATGAAAATTCGATTCAAGGGGTAGTTTCGTGGATATGAATGTTTTAAAGGTTGAGAATGGTAGACCTTTCGGAAATCTCATGTCTGGATTGCACTGAACGTCGATACTTTATTTTCCCGACTTCATGGCGTGTGTTGAGATTGTGTTTTTGAGTCATAGATTAAAGTAGCCGCGCGTTATTTTCAATTTCACCTTTTTATTGGAAGGAATGGACCTAGTTATATTTCCAGACTTGAGTTAATTCTGTGGCAAGATTCATTTCATTCTGCTATAGTTTCGACATGGTTCAAAGGTGAAATATCAGCGATTGTGTTTGAAGCTACGATTTCGCCAGACATTGTAGAGGATGAGTAGACATCCCAGTTACCGCTCAACCAACGATAGATTTAGGACGTTGCGCGTATCATAGGAATACACGGATGAGTAGAAGTCACAGTTTCCGCTCAACGATAGATTTAGGATGCTGCGTGTGTTATAGAATTTATTGTTGGGGTGTGTAGACACTGCGTAGGCTCGACGACAGGATTAGGGTGTCGTCTGTATACAGTCAAGTCTTAGGTTAGGTGTTTTGCAAATTAACTTGAACGATGGTAGTGTCTGCAGTAGTGAATGTAAATGCGAAGAGTGTTAGCAAAGTATTATTGAGACCATGTTTCGGCTCAATCCGTACTAGCCAGAAGGTGTTTACATAGTAGCATGGAACCACTAGCGGCATAGATGTGAGGTTTGTCCAACTTGGATACTGAGCTAACGGAGTTTGATTATCGCTGTTTGCCACGCACGTTCCGGTTCAACGAACTTTAGTTTTTTATTTTATTTCTCGAATTACTTATTTTATCATTCAGACGTCCGATATACGTTGATAAGGCTCTGTTTTGACACTTATCTGATTTATGTACGACTTGCTCTACGAATGCGGTTTCGATTCGTCAGCTATTAATATGTTTTATTTTCAACTTTCGTTCTTCACTTTATGTTATGTGAGACGTTGGTCTACCAACTACTTGTAGTTAGTTTATTGGGACAAACATAGGTAGACAGATTTGTAATGGTAGTCATAGATGAAAATAGAAAGATTTCCTCTTATTTTTTATTGTTTATAACCTGAAAGTTGGTTTCATAAGAATATTTTCAAGTGAAATACCACTTTTATTTTATTTCAGTGGTTAGCATTTCTTCTAAATGCGTAACGAATAAGTGTTTTCTGTATTTCGCAGTTTTGTTCCTTCAGAACGACGTACCATAAGATCTTCTCGGATCGAGTTGTTGTTGGTTCCTTCTGAACAGCTGTTTGGGTGATGCATATTTCAGCGTCGGGATTATTCTGTAACTTAAGGGTGTCACGAGATGACAATACATGGTGGAATTTTATTTTTAATTCTGGCTATTGCTGTTAACTTGTAGTGAACACCATGCTTTCCAGTAATATTTCGCAAACTATCCATAGCAACTGATAGTCAGTTTGGTTCGATTAAGGTCCTATTCGGCGGTGTTCCCATATCCGAGAGGGTATTAGAGTGGTGGATAACCTTAATTAAATGTAAATCTGGAATTCTACATGTTGAAGGTCAGATTTTCCACGGATCGTGTGGATTAATTCTCAGTTATAGCTTGGATCAAATGGTGCTAGATTTTCAGGATCTATTTTCGTTTTTCTAGTTTTTGCTGTCCACTAATTCTATGATACACTGAATGACAGAGCAATTGCAACACCAAGGCGGAGTGGTTCGAAAGGGATGAAAGTTGGGGAAAAACAGAGACGGCACGGACGAATAATTGATGTTTATTTCAAACCGATATGCAGGTTACACAATGCGCACGGCATCGACTCAGTAGGATGTAGGACCACCGCGAGCGGCGATGCACGCAGAAACACGTCGAGGTACAGAGTCAATAAGAGTGCGGATGGTGTCCTGAGGGATGGTTCTCCATTCTCTGTCAACCATTTGCCACAGTTGGTCGTCCTTACGAGGCTGGAGCAGAGTTTGCAAACGGCGTCCAATGAGATCCCACACGTGTTCGATTGGTGAGAGATCCGGAGAGTATGCTGGCCACGGAAGCATCTGTACACCTCGTAGAGCCTGTTGGGAGATGCGAGCAGTGTGTGGGCGGGCATTATCCTGCTGAAACAGAGCATTGGGCAGCCCCTGTGGGTACGGGAGTGCCACCGGCCGCAGCACATGCTGCACGTAGCGGTGGGCATTTAACGTGCCTTGAATACGCACTAGAGGTGACGTGGAATCATACGCAATAGCGCCCCAAACCATGATGCCGCGTTGTCTAGCGGTAGGGCGCTCCACAGCTACTGCCGGATTTGACCTTTCTCCACGCCGACGCCACACTCGTCTGCGGTGACTATCACTGACAGAACAGAAGCGTGACTCATCGGAGAACACGACGTTCCGCCATTCCCTCATCCAAGTCGCTCTAGCCCGGCACCATGCCAGGCGTGCACGTCTATGCTGTGGAGTCAATGGTAGTCTTCTGAGCGGACGCCGGCCGGGAGTGCAGGCCTCC
Source organism: Anabrus simplex (assembly GCF_040414725.1). Lineage (NCBI taxonomy): Eukaryota > Metazoa > Arthropoda > Insecta > Orthoptera > Tettigoniidae > Anabrus > Anabrus simplex. The sequence continues at coordinate 227,116,682 of NC_090266.1, read as the reverse complement.
TTCAACCAATCGACGGGAAATTGTTCTGGTCGATATTGGAACAGCCAGGGTGTCTTGCACATGCTGAAGAATGGCGGTTGACGTGGCATGCGGGGCTGCCACCGCTTGGCGGCGGATGCGCCGATCCTCGCGTGCTGACGTCACTCGGGCTGCGCCTGGACCCCTCGCACGTGCCACATGTCCCTGCGCCAACCTTCTTCGCCACAGGCGCTGCACCGTGGACACATCCCTATGGGTATCGGCTGCGATTTGACGAAGCGACCAACCTGCCCTTCTTAGCCCGATCACCATACCCCTCGTAAAGTCGTCTGTCTGCTGGAAATGCCTCCGTTGACGGCGGCCTGGCATTCTTAGCTATACACGTGTCCTGTGGCACACGACAACACCTTCTACAATGACTGTCGGCTGAGAAATCACGGTACGAATTGGGCCGTTCCCCAACGCCGTGTCCCATTTATCGTTCGCTACGTGCGCAGCACAGCGGCGCATTTCACATCATGAGCATACCTCAGTGACGTCAGTCTACCCTGCAATTGGCATAAAGTTCTGACCACTCCTTCTTGGTGTTGCATTTGCTCTGTCAGTCGGTGTATTTTACTTTCCTCTGAAAAAAGTCTCAAACAATAATCAAAAGCTAACATTCACGCATTGCAATGTGACTGCCTTCAAATATTAAATAATGAAATTATTTGATGGATGATTTTTATAAACATTTTTTGCATTGATAGTTTAATAAAATTTATTAAGCACATTTTGGCTCCTCATTTAAAGTAGTTAGGCTCTCTCCTGGACCCCATCGTTTGGTCAATATCGTGACCGAAATATACCCCATACCACTCCAAGATCTAAGAGTACGATATTGCTCTATTGCAGCAGCTGTGGCCGACGAATGATGGAACGGTAAGTTCGAGGGTTCAGTATATCAAAAGGGTTGCTAAGAGTAACAGCAGTATAATTTCTGTACGTGTAGCAAGGCGAGTTCAATTGATCAATGGCATAAAAATATGTACCTGTAAATTCCAAAGTATCCAATGACTGTCACAATGAGTAACTTTATGTTTTCATGGATGATAAATTGTATTAATTTCTCATTGTATTACTGTAAATTTAAAGGCAGCCACGAAAGTGAACAACAAGCCATTTGATAATAGTGTTAGTAAAATAACACTAAAGTTAATTACGTGTAAAGGTAAGAGTGTGTGATCATGGGCGAAATGGTTTCGCACAGTTAACAGTCTGAAATGGTAGGTTACCTAACTATTTCGAATAAGTCTATTGTCGCTGTATTGAACTAATTTCATTGATGATGTTTGGACTTATGAATTAATGGTGCTGGACTCTTGTGACAGCTTAATATCATCTTTTTATCATATTTTTCAGTATATTTAATTAGATAATTTAAGTTGATTTTGAGTCATTCTTGAATACAGTTAGGTGATGGATTTTGGTTCAGATTTCAGGATACTTTTTATTTCAGAATCGTTATTATTCTGTAGTACTTGCGCTTTTTGAGCGGGAGTAAATTTATTCCAATATTTTCCAAATTTTTAAAAGTTAATGTTGTTTCATTTCACTTCTTTATTGACATTAAATTGTATTATTTGGTTTTAAATCAGTCTGGGATACGTTATTGTAGATTAACTTGAACAATTGTAGTTGTTTGGATCCCCCATTGGCCCTATAATTTGAGGAACATGGACGTACCATCCGTGAGGTATGTTTATACGTGTGAGTGAGTGTGGTGAGTACTATTCCTTTTCTGCAGCCGAGGCAAATCTACAGGACGACCACCGCCACACATGCCACCAAAAGGATGCAGTATGTATGTATGTATGTATGTATGTATGTATGTATGTATGTATGTATGTATGTATGTATGTATGTATGTATGTATGTATGTATGTATGTATGTATGTATGTATGTATTGAACCCATGACCTTTGTGCCCTAAGAACATTATGCATAAATCGACAATCATTTAAAAGTTGGGTTCTTGATAGCATGGATTTGACACGTGACGAGGAGGTGATTACCTTCGGTCCCACGCTCTGGGGTACGTGACGTCAGCCACACGTGTCAACGGCGGAAGAATCTCAAGTCATTTTTGTGAACTATTTCAAAGCGCGTGTACATGGCGTGACCCAAGCCAAGTCAAAAAAATATAGTGCCTATCAAAGGGGGTCAATCATCTCGCAAATCGAACCCGTGAAAATTTTAAATGTCCATGAACACTACCGCCAGAAATGTAGCAAGCATGTAGTCACTTTCAAAACTCTTGAAATTACAGTTTAGGTAAGTCAGAAAATTTATAGAAATTTTCTTGGCGTCAAAGGGAGAGATCCGAAGAGAGGGGGTAACTGCTATAAATACGAAGGCACGCCATGACGAAGTCTCCTTCTCCGGCATTTGTGATACAAAGCGGACGAAAAATTGTTGAGCTGCTCTGCGAAATCAAACAACGAAAGTAGACTGAGTTCAACTGCAGATTTCAGCCAGTGTGGCTAGGTCTTGACTCCGTGAGTGAAATAATTGTACCAGATAGGACGGTCAAAGTACTGAATGAATTCTAATGTGATTAAGTAATTCGTGTGCGGAAATAATTATAATCCATCGTGTGCACTCAGCAAACAAGTGAAGGGTATTTTCTTTTTTTTTTATGCTTTATTGCAGGAAACCTGAAGAAACATAATGGTTTGTAAAGCCATGAATGTAAAAATGGCTAAATAAAATGCCAGGGTCGCAGATGAGCCCTATGACTACATGAGGTAGGTGACTTTCCATCCTACTGCCTCTTATATCTTGTCTCATGATCTCAAAAGGTGTATTTGAATGGGGATATACGACGCAGTGGTCACCCTACTAAGTTTTGTAAATATGAGAGTACGACTAAAGGAGTCATTTGTTTTATTTTCCACTTGGATAAATTTTTGAAGTCTTGCGAGTGCCGTATAATGTTGTAAAAAGTTATTGAATAGGGTTCCGAAGTGATATCACGTCCAATGTGGATCGTCATCCGTGTGAAGTGTACTGCCTGTATTTTGTGATGTCAAATTAAGATGTTCATTCGACGTAAAATTTTCTGTCTGCAATTTGACGTTAATAATAATAATCCATGGTCACTCATTTTCAATCGAGTGGAAGCGCGCTGTCGGGTGAGAACCTAGGGTGATGAATTTGGTCTCGGAGAGAAACGTTTTTCTAGGCTCATTTTAAACTGTGTCTGACTGACAATAAAAAGATCTAGTAGAATGTTTCAGTCATTTTGTTCATAAAAATCAAGTTATTAAATACGATCTCATTTATGCGAATTTATTCATGAGTAATGCATTGTGCCATATTAGACGTCGAGATTTCTAGTAAGGATTTTATTCCAGTTCTTTGTCGATGATAATTGTGGAGTTGGGAAACAGAGGTTAGTTTTGTTGATATGAGATTTGCGAATCAGGTTGGACCTGTCATTGAAGCCGGGACATTGAGGCCCGAGGAATGTTTTATATGAATTGAGATGAGATGTGCGAATCAGGTTAGAGTCCTGTCATTGAAGCCGGGACATGATAGCCCGAGGAATATTTTATAATGTTGAGAATAAAAAGAAATTCATAGAAATCCATAGCGGTATCAATTGGCGAAGCATATAATTAGTGTGGGCATCTTGAAGCATAATCTGTGCATTTTGTTGGTTAGAATATCGTATGTGTTTAATTATGTCGGCAGAGTTTAAAGGGAGCATTTTGAGAAGTCAGTCAGATAGAACGAACCGGGTGTTTCATGTAACTGCCAAGCGAACTTGGGGGGTGAGAGGCCTCAACTGTGATAACGGGACAGGCGTGGAATTGAGATTGTACTGTATTCTCGGCCAGGGAAACGTTAAAATGCTGGATTTAGTTGAAATTCATAGCCGGTAATGATCTGAGTATTGTGAAATACTGTAATTGGGGACGTAATGAACATTTGAAAACACGAACTTTGAGTATAAGGAGCAGAGTAACCAAAGTCAGGGTTGTCCAAAATATAGAGCGATGGTTGTGATGATCGGTTTGTCTGTGAGGGGTGTGCAAATTTCATAATGGTATGACGAGATATGACATCGTAATTATATGGCGGGTTGTTTGGTTTGTACGTAGATTATTAGGATATCCAAGTGTTAATAACGGTTAGGACTAGATTAGATTTTAAAAGTGTGAGATCACGAGACAAGATATATATCTGGACATGAATTATATAACAATTCTTTTCCAGCCAGATAAACATCGCAATATTGAATTCACATCACAGCTGCGCAGAAATTTGTGAAGAAACCAGAGTCCGCGGAGATAAAATTTGTTGTTCGTTAATATTTCATCAAATCATTCAAAATGTATTTAATTCTTAAATCCAGTGAAACCGCATTTTGAAATAGCTTTAATCAAGCGAATAACTTGGAGATGCATTCTGAAAAAATTTTAGATTGTTTTTCTGGGGGAATATTAAAATATAAAGTAACGTTTAAGGGGACATATCCGAAGGAAATGGATTGTACTGCCACAAAGTTTGTGTATGCATTGCTATTGTTGTAATTATTGAACTTTGATTGATTGAGCAGTGAATGTGCTGGGGATAGTAAAGTGGAACTTCGGTCATCAACCGATGTAACTTAATTGTGTTTAGCCTTCAGCCTAGAAACTTGGATGGTCATGGGGTCATCAACCTCAGTGACTTAGATTAGGGCCATATGCCATTGTAGCATCATTTTCCTTGCGGTCATCATCCACAATGACTTTAAAGTAACTTAGGAAATTAGATGTCGTTCCATGACATAGACGCAGGTCACATCGATTCAATTAAGGGTCCATGCCGTAGAACCACTGTGTGGCACACACCGATTGGACGGCCTTAATTATACCCAGAGTCCAGAGTTCGTGTTACGAGGGCTGGACCATAACGAATCACTATGATGGTACATGTGGTCTCACATGGAAGCCGAATTTAAGGATTTCCAAACTTTCCTTTCTTAAATGATTAATAATTGAGACAATGGTTTCTAGTATGAATGCCCGTCAGGCAGTTACGTTAAAGTCTCACACCAGTGTTCTGACGTTTATGTAAAAATGATTGTGGTGTCCAGTGGACACAATTGACTTCTATGATACCATTGACATATCAAATGCTTCAAAATTTCCTGAATAAATAGGAATCTTTTAAACAGACCTTTCATTCCAGTAGATAGATTAGAATTACTGAACCCTACCTTTACCTCAGCAAGTGACGAAGAACCCGATACGACCCAAGATACATATCTCATGAGCTTTGCTGATAGGTAAGAAAGGTAGGTATCCCTCATTATGGACCTAAAGGGTTCAGTATGTATGTATGTATGTATGTATGTATGTATGTATGTATGTATGTATGTATGTATGTATGTATGTATGTGTGTATGTATATATGTATGTATGTATTCCAAATATCTAGCGGACTGCGCGGTGCTTACTGTGGGGAAATCATTTACAATTTTGGGAAAAGCAGGAAGGTATGTCCACGGTGATAAGAAGAAGTAAAACAAAGGTCAGGATTTCACTGAGAGCTCCGCCTCTCAGGCATAAAACTGCATCTCTCCTTGGGGCTGAACATGAGTTGTACATTATTAAGATTTGCCCATTCAACAAGCTGCTCATACGATGGAAGATTTACATTCAGCGTTGTAGCTCTTAACGCCTCCAGCCTATATTGTAAGATGAAAGGACTCTGGCAGTAAAATGTTTGTCAGCTTGTAGACGTTAATTAGGCCTATCGTGATAGAGTAATCTTGTAGTTGAACGAAATGAACATTTTAAATGGATGTCCGGATATAACTTCTAATAGCATACACCTGATGAAAATTAACACCCAGTATATTGTAAGAAGGAAAATTTCCTCTTGAATGTAATTGGGACCAATCAATACGTGCTTCTTGTAAAAATAATTGATCAACATTGCTTAAAGGCATTCGCTCTTAGTTGAGTTTATTTCCTCAATATAATTTGTAAATGTCTGAGGACAGGTCGTAATATCCTCGATGCTTGGTTCTGAGAATATGTGTTTTTCGGATGCATCAATGTGTGTAATATCCACCAGGAGATTTCACGACAGAATAATGCAACCTCTACTGTTACACACTGACAACAACCTGTTGTCAAGTTTAGGGTACTTTAATGCTAAACTTACGGACGTGAAGCATCGTTGATCCGTTCTGCACTACAATTATAAGATCATTTACAAATATACAGCCATAGGAACTTTTTTATCGAATTGCACGAGGCTTCAGCTCAGAATTCGATTATCGTCAGGACACTGCACCCAGCATCAAATGATTGCTACACCAATCCTCTTTTCAGGTAAAATAAATTGTTTACTAGAAGCATTATCTGCCATCTTCTCCAATGGAAAGTGTAGTTGTTTAATTTAGGGTTAATATCGACAAAATTAACAGCTGATTGTGCTAGCATGCAATAAATGAACCATACATTGTGGCATTTGATTGCGTTAACACAGGTAGATTTATTGGCATGTTAAGAGTTCCAAGACCCTAAATTATACACTATGTTAGATGTACCTTTGCCTCTCAGTTCTCCAGCAGTTTTATTCAGCAAGGCACAACACCTGTTCATGCCATTGTCTTGAAGACAATGCACAGCATGAAACAGTGCTTGGACCCGTTCAATTCCCTTCAACGTAAAATTAGGTTTGCTAATGAATAAACACCCGAGTTGATATGATCATATTTTTCATGCATGGTGAAGGTTATTTTTTCCTTACATTCGACGGAAAATACTCAGAGAATAATTTTCTGAGATTATAATAGATCTCCTCTTGTAAAGTGTAATAACTCTCACTTTGATAGTTGTGAGGCCATTTAAAATAGCCATAACACGTCATTTTCCTCTTAGCTCAATGAACCTGTATTAAATGTGTTGAATTTATTCTTCATGCACTCACGTTTGATCATAGTTTTCCTCCTTTCTTGACATTCACTTGACTCCATTTAAATTAATGTTTAAATCTACACTGCACACTGAACCCAAACATTCTAAATTACTCGTCTGTTAGGTCTATTACCTGCCATCCTCTACTGACCTGCCAATGAAATTTTTATGTAGTTTTGTACTACGGTACCTGTAATTATACCCATTTACTTATTTAGTGCCAACATTGATTTATTTGGTTTAATTCCCAATGTTCCTGCATTTTGCTTAACCGATGAAATTAGGAGCATATTTAACACTTAATTTTAATAAGAAGCCTCACTGACGTATTGCGCCCTGGTGGGGGTGGGATAAGCGTCATGCAATTGTAATTATTTATGGAGGAATATATATTTCATTTTCAGAAGCGAGAAGATCGTACTTTGTATATTATAAGTATAGACCAGGTCGAGAGGATGTTGTGAAACCTAAACAGACTATTGTCTCCATTGATATTAACAAACACAATGAACGGCAGAATTAGAATTCTCAGAAATTGTGACGACGAGGAAAGAGAGAGGATAATTTGTTGCCAAAGTGTTCATAGCCCCAGGCAGAATTGGTAGCGGCAACAACGCATCGAGGCGAGCGGAAAATTCCGAGAAATGACATAGAGGTATCTCCATGTACTAGCGGGAGTTGAACGCGGGGTTGGCACTGGAAGAAAAATTATGAGCTTTCCCGGTCCCGTGGTTTATGTGGACCAATAGAAAATTTCATCGACCAGTCGCAGGTACGCCAACTTCGTATTGTAAGAAGCACTAGCGAGGCTAACTCCGCGGATTAAATTGATAGAAGGAGGTGAGATATCAATTTAGAATAAGGTGGAATTTAGGAGCCTTACTATATTATAAAACTTTTAAAAAGTTAATAATTGCGGGAGATTGCATGGTGTAATTCTGAGAATTAATGAATGCTATCCGATGATTGGCTGGAGGCAAAGGACGCCACAATATAGAGCGAAACCCCGAGCTGGGATACGGCAGCTAAATTCGCAAATATAACGATTACCAGCGAACGATAATAGTTGAGAATTGGTATATAGCATTTGAGAACATAATTACATCATTGGATCATATATTAAAGCCACGGGCCAAACCGCAAAGTGTCGCATGAAGAGATCGGGACTGCGCGTCCCAAGATGACCTCCTCTGAACTCGGAAGAGCGGGGATACAAGTATAAATATGAGGTCGTGGACAAGGACTGACAACTACTTCTGACAAAGTGCTCGGGCTGATACCACGCCTGGGGTGCGTGACAACTTCTGATATTTTGTTCGAGCCGTGATTACGCTAGGGTGCATGTGTATATGTACTCGTGGAGAAGTGTTCGAAGTATTAGAATGTTACGTAGCACAGTAATTCGTGACGTGTAGTGGTTCATATTACAGTCTTGAACAGTCTACTAGCAGGTAGTGTTCCAATATTCAGAACTCGTTAAATTAAAACCTACGAATAGGAGTGTGAGATTCTACAAAATAAATTAGGGAGTACGTGGTGTGAGAACGATCACGAGTGTTTGATGTACTTCACCTAGTAAACAGTCGATTCTAAACTGATACCTGGTCAGCTGTGTGAACGCGTGACGGAAATTCAAGTGGGCGCACGGGCCGTTGTAAAGGGGATCCCGAGGTATTCCATGTTCCTAGTGTCCGGGAAAGAAATGAAGAATGTATATCTACATTAAGTGGGCTAGATACAAGGCCGAGAGTGTAAAATGTGTGAGTAGAATCTAGCGTGGAAATTATTCCAGAGTGCAACAGTTAATTTATTTGTTTTTATTCAAAATGTGTAAAGTTGAAAAGGGTCAAGGATTAACTCTTAAGCTGGCATGAATACCAGTGGAATGCAGTGCTAAAAACCGGAGGGGCTAGGCTCCATGTCCGGTTTTAGCAGACTACAAGGGCAGAGATGAGTAACCTTTTAAAATATTTGTAGATTGCTATCGTTAGGGGGAGGAAATCATATAAATTTATCATGTAACTTAATTGTGAAACGAGCCGTTTCCGGCTCGTATAAATTCAAACATAGATAGACAAAGGGACAAATTAATATGTACATAATTAGATCAAGAACTCATCATAATTTTGATTATTAAATAGAGTAGTGTTTATTTGTTCATTCAAGTGCTTGAGTTGTTTGATATGATATGGAGCACGTTTCACGTATAAAGATAATGTTAATATTCATTTAGAAGTGCTTCCAAAGTGTTTTTCCGTTATCGGAAATTTAATAGATATTAAGGCATGTTGTTAAGATAATCCAGAGGTAGGGTTGCCAAGTGATATAAATTGTTGTGGGACGGAATGAAGTCCATTGATTTGTTTGTAAATATCGCGAAGTTCGCCAGTGGACAAAATAATAATAATCGGTAGAAGCGTCGGAGTACTAAATTAATATTGGGTAATGCGTAAAGGCGTGTTTAATAATAATAATCTTTGAGAATAAAGGCACGGGCCTAGTTGGATAGAATGACTGCAAGTTAAAGTAATTTAAATGTGGAGATAATACGTGGCATGAATATTAATTTGGTCATTGAATCCGATTTTAACACTAATTGTTGATTTAACGTTTTTGGGCTCCATAATAATCATAAAATTTGGTAGAAACGATATAGGTATTTTGATAATATGGTCACGCTATGTTTGAGGCATAGAGTGATTTGAGCCAAAAGTTGGGATTTGGAGTTTGTGGGACAGAAATCTGGCCCGAAATGAAAGTGAATTGTACTGATGTTGATGAAGAAATAGATGGATCTTAAGGCCTACATAGACGTTGTATTTCTATACCGGTGTATTGAGTGGCAGAATAGTGTCCACCACCGAGGGTTAATTAGTGAAAATGTTTTGAAGACTTCCGATGGATAAATGGACTTCAAAATGGAAAAGGAAGGAATAATTTAACACTTGCAGAGATTGGAGGTATTTGCCCAACTGCGAGGTGTTATGGGATTTGAGAATTGTCTTAGGAGCATATGGTATCCATGAATTAACGACAGTACGAAAGTAAGGGTACGGGTTCGAATACTATTATGTCCCGACCGATGTGAATTCGGATCTTGGTGATTTCTGTTTGGGAGAGAACGTATGTGACTAAATTATAAAGATGGGAAATAAAAATAAAGATTCTCAAAAAAATAATAATATTAATAATAATAATAGTCCAAGTAAATCATGTCTGGATTTATTAGTGCCAAAATAAATCAAAATTGTAAAAGGGGTTATGCGTTAAACATATATAGAGTGGACTACCGTGTAACAAGCGAAATTAATTTTTAAAAATTAATAATAGTAATAATAATAATAATAATAATAATAATAATAATAATAATAATAATAATAAATATTTGAAAAAGAAGAAGAATTTACTTTTTTATATTTTGGACATAATAATGATGTTGGGAGTTGAAATGAAAAATTTGAGATTTTTAACTAATAATAGTAATAATGAGAATATTTGAAGAAGGAGAAGAAGAATAAAAAAGGAAGCTACTTTTTTATTTTTATTTTTTATGAGAATAATAAGAGCGAGAAGTTGAAGTATTATAGCGAGGATGATTACGGGTGACGATAATCACGATTTCCACTATTAATAATAATGTTGATAATAATAATAATACTAATAATAATATTTTTATAATTTTTTATTTTATTTTATTATTTCGGATGCTGATGATGAATGATACTAGGGAAGTCAGCTGGCGAATTAACGTAATAATGTCAAGTGTTGTGAATAATAAGTTAAGATAATAGTTGTAAAATGAAGGCAAATCCCTACATCTGGACCATTAGGTTATAGTCGCTTTGTCGTTTCCTTCAACTAACGATTAGCATATCTTGGTTAGGAACCCGGGGAGAGTTTGTAGTTTCCCGGGTTGGTCTCATCTCAATCAAAGTGGAGGCGATAACATAGTTAATGTGATCGCGCCCACTTAGCCAACAGGTAATTGGTCCATGACCAATTATGGTCATGGTGTTAACGAAGGTAAATCTGATACCTTCAGATATCAACGGTTCCACCACCCAAATGGAAGGGTGGTCAAGAGTGATAAATATTATGTAATCATTTTTCAGGAATAATTTGACAAATTACCAGCAAATCAAGGGTCAACAGATTTTGATTTTGTGTAAAAATTAATTTGTTTACTTAAATAAAATGCTCCTTTAGCATTTGCAAGGAAACAGTTCCAGGTTCTTGTTCTTGTAGAATAGTAAACCCTTGGTGACCGTTTAAATATCCGTCCCCGTCCCTAGGATGGAGCCTTCATAATTTCTAGTTTATCTTAATATATATATTTGTGTGTTTTATGATGTCCTGTTCAACCCTGTAGTACTGATTGGATGGCGCCCTTACATATAGTTTGAGATCTTATGTCTCCAAATATAATTTTTTATTGTTTATTAGTTGCGATAGATTCGGACCGTAACACTCCCTGAGATAAATGCTGGTTGGGACTCAGGCTTTGAGCGGGTACAGTATGTTTCAATATTTATTTTGAAGCAAAGATGAAATGAAATGGCTTATGGCTTTTAGAGTCGGGAGTGTCCGAGGACAAGTTCGCCTCGCCAGATGCAGGTCTTTCGGTTTGACACCCGTAGGCGACCTGCACGTCATGGGATAGGAACGGCGTAGGAATTGGAAGGAAGCGGCCGTTGCCTTAATTAAGGTACAGCCCCAGCATTTACCCGGTGTGAAAATGGGAAACTACGGAAAAACATCTTCAGGGCTGCCGACAGTGGGGCTCGAACCCACTATATCCCGATTTCTGGTTACTGGCCGCACTTAAGAGACTGCAGCTATCGAGCTCCGTATTTTTGAAAACAGTAGTCTCGTCCTTGTGATTCGGATTCGATAAGAAATTCAAGGTTTCGTTGTTGTGATAGTGATTTCAACTTGAAGGTAAAACAACATGACTTCTCCTCTTCAGAACTTCCACGGTCATCTGCGCACACTGATGAATTAGAGAATTATAAGCCTTTCCTGCCTCAACATCCTTCAATGTGTACTTATTTAATGAAATCTTGCAGCTAAAGTGTCATAAATTCCCTCTTCAAGTACATACGAAAATCAGTGGGGAGCATGCAGCCAGTGGATGCCCTTGGAGGAGTAGGCGTAAAATGCTTTCAATATTTCTAACCTCGCCACTAATTGAATTAGAGTGTTGAGCTCCATACCCGGCCTATTTTTCTCCAAATAATTAACATGGTACTCATTTGTGATGTAGGATGAATGAACTAAACCTTTGTGAACCTCTTCAGAAGTGGAAAATGCATTTATAAATTAGTTGAATTCCTTTTTTTTTGGCTAGCGGCTATACGTCGCACCGACACAGATAGGTCTTATGGCGACGATGGGATAGGAAAGGCCTAGGAGTTGGAAGGAAGCGGCCGTGGCCTTAAATAAGGTACAGCCCCAGCATTTGCCTGGTGTGAAAATGGGAAACCACGGAAAACCATCTTCAGGGCTGCCGACAGTGGGATTCGAACCTACTATCTCCCGGATGCAAGCTCACAGTCGCGTGCCTCTACGTGCACGGCCAACTCGCCCGGTAGTTGAATTCCTGACAAGGCTTCGATTTAATGCCTCTCTAGGCGAACTGGGAGTACGCCTTTACCAGTGCATATTATTATTATTATTATTATTATTATTATTATTATTATTATTATTATTATTATTATTATTATTATTAAGGATAATCATCATGGCGGTTAGATGAGCACTCGTGTGTCGAAGGTCCCGAAAACACTGAAAGTGAATGTGTTACAGGTGATAAATGACTAGTTTACATACTTAGGAAGTGCCTGTTAACACTAGAGAAGAAATGTGATGGAAGGAAACAACCGAAATATCCCGTAAGAGTGGGCAAATCGAGAAGATAATTACTCGTAAGACTGGCGGAATTCTAACCTCAAGAAGGTAAGTGGCACTTTGGAGCTACATGCCGGCCTGTCAAACAGCGAAACAACGCACGCAACGGAGAAGAGAAACTCTCAGTTCATGCTACAAGTGCGACAAGACATTCTAGCACCACAAAGAAGGGAAAATATCCATGCATACTACAAGTGAGTCAAGACTTTCTAGCACCACTGTAGCCAGTCTTTCTAGCAACATACAGTAAAGGGAGGAAACACAAATATCATGAATGCAACAAGACGTTTAATTAAATGTGTAGACCTGACATACACCTGTTAATTCATTCGGGTGAAAGGCCATACTTGTGCAATCAATGCTTTAGAACATTGAAGTATGTATTAGTCCGCAATTACAGTATTACTGCCATTTGTTTACTTTTTCTCCCTCTGGCTTTCTGTAGCAGCTAGAACGGAAGTAACACTCAAGATAAATCACGACGGAAAATTTATATACATTTTCTTCCTCTCCTCTTATTTTAGTTAGTGATTATTCTTATGTCGAATGTGTTGGTTCCCAGGAAAGTTACGTCCGTCTGTATATTTGCCGACGAAGGTACTTTAATTCTCTGCAATAAGTACGTCTATTAAACAGAGCTGAGCTGATGACATTCAAACTCTTTACTATATAATATTTGGTGGATCTTTAAGTGGTACTTCTTCTTCTTCTTCTTCTTCTTATTATTATTATTACGGGGATACCTGTAGAGAAGAAATAAGTTAAAGAAGGTGCCGGGGTGAATGAGTCTATTTACAATATCAAAATTAATTTAAAACTTGAACTAAAATTTATATTTCATTCAGAACTTCAAACATAACAATTTTTCATAACAATTAAACATCAGGTACAATGACAATTTCATAAATTGGAAAATTCAAGATTCAGACTTTGACAATTCTGGGCTACAAGCCCCTAGGTTACAAATTTACAATTGGAAGTGGTATAATTTATTTAAGGGCAGAAATCCCCTAATTCAAGAGCACCTGCCCCCAAAATCACAATATCTAGCCTCCCAAAGGCACACTTTACTGTTACAAAACTTTGAAAACGTGCTAACAGGCTCTCAGTTTTCCCAGCCTACTCAAGGCAACATTACGTGAAAATCAGACAATCTCTGGCCTCTCACGGCACTATTTACAAAATGAAATATAATTACACAGAGGTATCTCGTACCCAACCTACAGGTACTTTGTGAAAAAAGAACAAGATAAATAAACGGCTCGAACACAAACTGAATGGAGGTGAGCACTGCGCTCCAGGTAATGAAATATTAAAAACTATGGGGATCTCGGCCGATGAAACAGGGGCTATTCCCAAACTACTGAGGTGGCTCGCGTGGAAATTACTTTAGCACATTACAGGAGAACACAGTTACGAAAACGTAGTCTCCTCAAACCAAGATGAAGCGGAGCTCGAGAGGGTAACTCACTCTCTATCCCCGATTTACAGATAAAGACTTTATGAAGTTTTACAGTAGCCGAAAGAAAATTTGCATTTTAGAAAAGTAGGTTACATAGTTAAAGACTCGTACCTTCCCCTGGAATAAATCTGCGGAGGTAGCAAGAAAGATATACACTGACTGACAGAGCAAATGCAACACCAAGAAGGAGTGGTCAGAACTTTATGCCAATTGCAGGGTAGACTGACGTCACTGAGGTATGCTCATGATGTGAAATGCGCCGCTGTGCTGCGCACGTAGCGAACGATAAATGGGACACGGCGTTGGTGAATGGCCCACTTCGTACCGTGATTTCTCAGCCGACAGTCATTGTAGAACGTGTTGTCGTGTGCCACAGGACACGTGTAAAGCTAAGAATGCCAGGCCGCCGTCAACGGAGGCATTTCCAGCAGACAAACGACTTTACGAGGGGTATGGTGATCGGGCTGAGAAGGGCAGGTTGGTCGCTTCGTCAAATCGCAGCCGATACCCATAGGGACGTGTCCACGGTGCAGCGCCTGTGGCGAAGATGGTTGGCGCAGGGACATGTGGCACGTGCGAGGGGTCCAGGCGCAGCCCGAGTGACGTCAGCACGCGAGGATCGGCGCATCCGCCGCCAAGTGGTGGCAGCCCCGCACGCCACGTCAACCGCCATTCTTCAGCATGTGCAAGACACCCTGGCTGTTCCAATATCGACCAGAACAATTTCCCGTCGATTGGTTGAAGGAGGCCTGCACTCCCGGCCGGCGTCCGCTCAGAAGACTACCATTGACTCCACAGCATAGACGTGCACGCCTGGCATGGTGCTGAGCTAGAGCTACTTGGATGAGGGAATGACGGAACGTCGTGTTCTCCGATGAGTCACGCTTCTGTTCTGTCAATGATAGTCACCGCAGGCGAGTGTGGCGTCGGCGTGGAGAAAGGTCAAATCCGGCAGTAACTGTGGAGCGCCCTACCGCTAGACAACGCGGCATCATGGTTTGGGGCGCTATTGCGTATGATTCCACGTCACCTCTAGTGCGTATTCAAGGCACGTTAAATGCCCACCGCTACGTGCAGCATGTGCTGCGGCCGGTGGCACTCCCGTACCTTCAGGGGCTGCCCAATGCTCTGTTTCAGCAGGATAATGCCCGCCCACACACTGCTCGCATCTCCCAACAGGCTCTACGAGGGTACAGATGCTTCCGTGGCCAGCGTACTCTCCGGATCTCTCACCAATCGAACACGTGTGGGATCGCATTGGATGCCGTTTGCAAACTCTGCCCCAGCCTCGTACGGACGACCAACTGTGGCAAATGGTTGACAGAGAATGGAGAACCATCCCTCAGGACACCATCCGCACTCTTATTGACTCTGTACCTCGACGTGTTTCTGCGTGCATCGCCGCTCGCGGTGGTCCTACATCCTACTGAGTCGATGCCGTGCGCATTGTGTAACCTGCACATCGGTTTGAAATAAACATCAATTATTCGTCCGTGCCGTCTCTGTTTTTTCCCCAACTTTCATCCCTTTCGAACCATTCCTTCTTGGTGTTGCATTTGCTCTGTCAGTCAGTGTATATTCCGTGGCCATTACCTTATAGATGTTCTGCTGACCGAAGAAAAAGTCGGCCTCGCCTCCTGTCTTAACGCGCACACAGAAAGACGATCACCAATTGACAAGGAAACATGAAAAGCCGCAGTTTATTTAACCTCAGGGAAGGTTCGATAGGATTCTGGGAGTATTTAGAAGTCGTCCAGAAGCAGTACATATAAAGCCTAGGAATGGTAAGACCTACTCGGATGTTTTGAAAGAAATCCGGAGTGTGGAAATGCCGGCCGTTAGTGGGACGGGCAATCGATCATTTCGGAAAGCTGCAGCTCGAGCTGATTTTGGAGATGACGGTGATGTGGAGGCTTTAATTTCTCATACTGCACTAGAAATTCGGGATATGGGCTGTATCACCACAGTAATTAATGTAGAGGAAGCTGTACGGCGAGATCTTGGGAATGCTAACGTAGAATTGAATGTCTCAATATTAAACCCAAACAGCAGGATGCAGGAACTTGCCATTGTAGATATAGCAGACAGAGATGCTCGGAAAATCTTGGACGTAGGACGTAATAAAGTAGGATGTCTACACTCTAGATTGCGGAGAAGAAATGTAGTTTCCCGTTGTTTTCGAAATTTATCATATAGAAATTATGCGCGAACTTTTAAAGGTGCGGACAGAAGTAAGCTTTGCTTTAGGTGTGGAGAAGCTGGACACAAGGCAGTAGGCTGTGAAGTAAATCCACGATGCATACCTTGTGCAGACATGGAGGCTGAATAAGCGAAACGAAAACATTCCCCTGGCTTGGGCGAGTGCATTGTGTTTCGTGAAGCTCTTGAAGAGGTCAAAAACATCAGTAAACCATGAATATCATTCAGGCAAATGTGCACAGGGGTCAAACTGCCAATGACCTAATGACGCAGATGACCTACGAGTTGAAAACAGATATTCGTCTGATCAGGGAACAGTATCATGATAAAGATCACGTGGGTAGTTTGTGACAATTTTCGGACAGCTAAAATTTGCATAATATATCTGAGAAAATGTCCAGTTATAGATCAAGCATGTGGAGGTCGATTTGTTTGGGTTAAGATTGGTAAGGTCATCTTTGTGAGCTGTTACATTACCCCGGATGAAACCATATTTGACTTTCAATGAAATAACTTAGTTGCTGCTGACGATTTGAACGCTCAGGCAGTGGAATGAGGCATGCCTCGACCAAACTCCAGAGGGCAGCGTATAGTGGAGATGGCTGTCAGGCTGGGTTTAATTGCAATGCACATTGGCATTGTGCCAAATTTTCGACGACCATGCTGCTGTTGAACTATACCTGATGTTAATTTTGACACAGATGGCATTGCGTCCAGATTTACTGCATGGCATGTGGTTGAAAATTATACTGGAAGTGCCCATCAATATTATTGTTTTCCGTGCGTGTAGGGAAACAGCAATGAAGGATCACATCGTGCAAGCCAGTCAGGTGGAGCACTGCCCGTACGGACACAGATACCTTCCTTGATGTTTTGCGAAATGGTACGCAGAGCATTGGTACAAGGGAAAAATAGCAGCTAACAAGAGTTTTGAACTCACTATGTGGCTAATTCAGCAGGCATGGGATGCGTCCATGACTAGACATGAACAGCGACACAATAAGCGTCCAGCATATAGGTGCACTGAAGAAATTGCTGAGCTGAGAAGACAGTGTCTGCGACCTAGACGAAGTGCACGAAGAGCACGAGACAGTAGAAAAAATAACTCACTTTTAGCGGAATACAAGCCTACGAAGAAAGAACTTCGAAATGTAATTAAAAGTAATAAAATTCATAAGCGGTAGGAATTATCTAATGAAGTTGATGACGACCCAGGTGGATTTGGTTATAAGATAGTCATGAAGAAATTAGGAACACTCTCGAGTCCGATGATGAAGTCACAAACTATCAAAGAAATAGTGGGTAAGTTATTTCCTGATAATTCAGAAAGGATTGATGGTGATGATGGAGAAAAGTATCCAGAAAATATGCCACTCTTTACATCCGAAGAAGTGATGTCAGCTGTTAACACTCTTAGAAACAGGAAGGCTCCTACACTAGATGGTATCCCAACAGAAATACTAAAGGTGATATCTGAATTCTGCCCTGATCTCCTGCTGAGATTGTGCAATCACTGCATGAAAGCGGGTGCTTTCTGTAATCGCTGGAAAACAGACCGATTGGTTTTGATCAGCTAAGGTAAAACTGGGAGTTATAGACCTCTTTGTATGTTGGATACTGCTGGGAACGGACTAGAGAAGTTTCTACTACACAGAATACTTTCAGCAGTTCACTTAGCTAGGGATGTATCTGATAGTCAGCATGGATTTTGCAAGGGTCACTCAACGATTGATGCGGTCAGAGAAGTAGTGAACACAGAAGAAAGAGCACAATCGGGCAGTAATTGTTGTAGAAAAGTCACGCTTCTTGTGACCTCAGATGTAGAAAAACGCGTTCAATTCGGGAAGATCGAGTGATATGTCTGAAACGCTCCAAGAAACTTTTAATTTGCCAGAGTATCTTATGTACGTATTGAAAGATTATTTCAAAGATCATACCGTAGTATATGATAGGGAAAATGGTCCGAAAAGAAAACGGCTCACAGCTGGGGTAGCGCAAGTGTCTGATCTTCGTTCAAATATTAGAATATTATGTATGGTGGACTATTACGACTGAAGATGACAGAATATGCCGGACTTGTGGGCTATGCTGATGATGTGGCTGCTCTGATACTAGCCCGCAAATTGGAGATGGCTCAACTTAAACTGAACCAGGTAATGCGGCGGATAAAAGAAAGGATGATGTATCACAGTTAGAAATTAGCAGAGCATAAAACGGAAAGAGTTCTTCTAACAAGGAAAAGGATTAATACTCTTGTGCGTATGCAAGTTGGGCAGACAGTCATTGAAACATCTAGAAGTAAAAAGTACTTTGGTGTAATGCTTGATACCAGCTCATTTTCTGGGACCATATTCAGCTGGTAACGGATATGGCAGGGAAATCAACGACTGCGCTGAGTAGATTGATAATATTAAAGGTCCGAAATCTAGCAATCAGCTTCTTCTTATGTTGACTGTACAATCTATTATTTTATATGGCTCAGAAATGTGGGATGAATCTTTGAAGTATCGGAAAATAATGGCGGCAGTGCATCGGTGAGCGGCTTTACGAATTGCATGTGCATATGGTCCGGTGTCCGAACCTTCAGTTATCACAGTAGCAGCAGTAGCTCCTATTGATTTATTAGCCTTAGAACGGAACGACTGGAGGTTTGGCGTACTCAATGAGAGCTGGGAAGGAAGCTAGTTCTTAGTCACAGAATGGAGTGGTGGCTTCAGTGATGGGGAGGCGATTTACGAGGCAAATGAACCAAACAGCTGATATCACCCTTGGTTGAATGGGTCGACAGGAATCTCGGTGTAGTAAATTATTACTTTACACAATTCTTGATAGGACACGGATACATTCGGAGTTTCCTTCGCAGAATAGGGCGAGTGCGTAGCTCAGTGTGTATTTTCTGTGGTGACATTGATGATGTATTACATAATTTTTCTGTATGTGACCGTTGGTTATCACAACGAAGATGTTTGGATGGTAAGCAGGAATATCTGACACCAGGTAACATTGTAAATGTTATCCTGCAAAATCAGGAATCTTGGAATCAAGCAGCAGTATATATGGAAAGTATATTGTGTCAAAAGAAGAGAGATTTAGATGATTATGAGCTACATTAAAGGAGTGATGAAGATAGAGGAAGAAGAAGCATAAGAGGTTTCATACACGACACAGTCTTGAAGTAATGCGAGAGCGGTTCCGAGTCGGAGATATACGTCGTGAGGGAAGGGTGTGTGGTTTTTAGCGGGTAAGAGTCCCACATACCTGCGAAATTGGAACCATAACAAGCGTCTTATTGAATGTTTTCCACATTCCCTCGTAAAGAAAGAAAAAGTAAATATATTATTATTATTATTATTATTATTATTATTATTATTATTATATTCATTATCATCAGTTAACGCATGCACCAATTTCAATATTCCACCTGCATACATGTGTTGACATGCAGAGTGGTATCGTCATTTTTTTCTCACTAATTTGGCTGCGGTTCCAATCCCGGACAATTTTTAAATCAAAAGTCTCGTCATCATGCTTTGGATTCCGCGGGAAATAGAAGGTCCCACGGTGATGATCATGATATCAGGAGTAATGTAAAACAACATGCTTTCCCCACTTTGTATGTATTCACACACTAAGTACCTCCACGCCTATCATTTCCTATAGATGAATTAGAGCATTATGAGCGTTCCATTTCTCAACGTCTTAACCCCGAATCACTTCACATGCCAACAAATATGTACATACCTATATCTATGTACATCATCACCCGCTGCCACGCTTTTCAGCGTTCAGTCTTCAGGAATTAACTAAGTGCCTCCACAATCTTCTATTTTGAATAAGCATTGTGTCTCCGTTTAATTCTACATCTTTTTTCTAGAGAACAATCAAAACCGAGTCTAACCAGCGTCGCCTTAGTCTCCCTGTACTTCTTTTATCTTCAATAGCCGAGTTCTTCATTCATCTAGGTAGCCTGTCCTCCTCTGTTCACCTCATATGACTCCACAAGTAGGCAAGTTGACGTGTACAGCTTCATTCGTTGTGTTACTCTCTAACTTAATCTTACTCGCCTCATACCGAAAACCCTACTGTCATTGTTCCCATTTATATTTACTAACAATTATCATCGCGGCTTTCATGTACTTTACTTTCAACTTATGAATAAGGCATCCTGAGTTCACCTAGTTTTCATTCTCGCGCAAAAACGTCGGTCATATAACAGTCATATAACAATTAACAGTCATCCTAACTTATAAAGGTTATTTCTGTACATACTTTAACTTGTGAGTGTGACGGGAAAACGACATACAAATAGAAACATCATTTGAAACATGATTTCATTATCAGAGTTCTTGAGATGGTGTCCGAGTATATTGTTGAACGGCTACCAGGGCAGAGTTCTTAGTATAGGAGCTTGATTCTTTGCAGCTTTACATCTTATTATGTATCGGAATCTGCTAGTAGAATACCAGTCGCTGAAATGTATCTTCATTGTCTTCGTACATGGCCTTCCCACAGAAACCGTTTTATTTTCAAGCTCTTCCCATTATTCTTGTTTTATTGATGAGGCAAAGAAACCTATCCTTAAATAAATACTGGGACTTGCAAACCCAGACAAATTTATCTTACGACATGTCGTGTAGGTAGAATTACGTAGCTACAATCTTAGTCTGAATGAAAATGTACGATATTTTAAATGAGGTTCCCTTTGCTTTCTCGAATGAATGTCATGCTTACTGTACAAGCATAGGCAGTTTAACTGTGACAGCACGACCTTCTTCAATACTTCCGTTTCAAACGTCCCAATGATTGCTTTGTGAATTGATGAAGATAATGATGGTGGTTCAGATGTTCAAACGAAGAGTGGGAAAGAGAACATCACTGAACTTCTAAAAACCCAAGATCAGTCGAAGCGAAAAGAATATTATTGTACCTTAAATATATATATAGTCAGGTACATTCAGGGAAACGTGGTCTCCTAGGGAGCGGTGTTAAGCGAACAGGGAACTGGAAATCAAGTAGGGACAACATAAAAATGTTAGTGCTCAATTGTAGAAGCATTATAAACAAAGGAATCGAATTAAGTAATTGAATATATATATATACACTTACCAGATATTGTAATAGGAGATGAATCATGACTGAGAAATGATATAATGGATGCAGAAATATTCTCACGGAACTGGAGTGTGTATCGTAGAGATAGGATAGGAATGGTAGGACGGGGAGTGTTCATTCTGGTGAAAGAAGAATGTGTAAGCTACGAAAACGTTAAGGATGAAAAACATGAAATTCTGGGTGTAAGACTCATCTCTAAAGATAATAGGCAACTTGATATCTTTGGAGTGTACACACCGGGAAAGGGTAGCGCTGACGCTGATTCAGAATTATTTCATAAGATAATAAGCTATGTGGGAAACGACAAGGAAATGAACGTGATTGTAGCGGGTGATCTCAATTAACCAAATGTTATTGGGAAGGAAATGCGAACGACAGGAAGCATGAACAACAAATGGCAAATACGTTAATATGAGAAGGGAACCTGATTCAGACAGTGATGGAACCAACCAGAGGGAAGAATATTTTGGACGTGGTGCTGATAAAACCAGATGAGCTCTATAGAGAAACCGAAGTAATACATGGTATTAGTGATCACGAAGCTGTTTTTGTGGTACTTAAAAGTAAATGTGAAAGAAAGGAAGGTATTAAAATTAGGACTATTAGGCAGTACCATATGGCTGATGAAACAGGCATGAGGGAGGTTTTAAAAAGTAACTATGATCGCTGGAAAATGGTAAATAAAAATGAAAACAGACTCTGGGATTGACTTAAATCAATTGTTGAGGAATGTGAAAATAGGTTTGTACCTTTAAATTTTTTTTTTTTTCTACTTGTTTTACGTCGCACCGACACAGATAGGTCTTATGGCGACGATGGGATGGGAAAGGCCTAGGAGTTGGAAGGAAGCGGCCGTGGCCTTAATTAAGGTACAGCCCCAGCATTTGCCTGGTGTGAAAATGGGAAACCACGGAAAACCATTTCAGGGCTGCCGACAGTGGGGCTCGAACCCACGATCTCCCGGATGCAAGCTCACTGCCGCGCGCCTCTACGCGCACGGCCAACTCGCCCGGTGTGTACCTTTAAAGGTGGTAAGGAATGGTAAAGATTCACTACATTATAACAGAGAAGTAAAGAGGCTAAGAAGGAGGTGCAGGTTGGAACGAAATAGAGTTAGAAATAGTTATGCTTGAGGAGTCACATGAGGTGAACACAGGAGGACAGGCTACCTAGATGAATCTAGCAAAGAAGTCAGCTAAGGATAACATGATGGCATGCATAATTGGTGGTCATATAAATTTTTGTGAAAAATGGAAGGGTATGTATAGATACTTTAAGGCAGAAACAGGTTCAAAGACTGACATTCCAGGAACCATTAATGAACAAGGGGAGTGTATATGCAAGGATCTTCAAAAGGCAGAAGTATTCAGTCAGCAGTACAGTATGTAAAGATTGTTGGTTACAAGGATAATGTCCAGATAGGGGATGTGAGTAATACTAAAGAAGTATTAAAATTTACCTATGATAACAATGACATTGACAGTAAGATACAAAAGTTGAAAACTAGAAAAGCAGCTGAAATTGTTAAGATTTCTGGGGATATACTAAAGGCAATGGGTTGGGATATAACACCATATCTGAAATACTTATTTGATTATTGTTTGGTTGAAGGATCTATACCAAATGATTGGAGAGTTGTTATAGCAGCCCATGTGTATAAAGGAAAGGGTGATAGATATAACGCTGAAAATTACGGGCCAGTCAGTTTGACATGCATTGCATGTAAGCTTTGGGAAAGCATTCTTTCTGATTATATTAGACATGTTTGCGAAATTAATAACTGGTTTGACAGAAGGCAGTTTGGGTTTAGAAAAGGTTATTCCACTGAAGCTCAGCTTGTTGGATTTCAGCAAGATATATCAGATATCCTGGATTCAGGAGGCCAAATGGACTATATTGCGATTGACCTATTAAGGCATTTGATAGGGTATCATGGAAGACTACTGGCAAAAATGAGTGCTATTGGACTAAAAAAAGAGTGACTGAATAGGTGGCTATATTTCTATAAAATAGAACTCTGAGAATTTGAGTGGGCGAAGCTTTATCTGTCCCTGTAATAATTAAGAGGGGAATTCCCCAAGGCAGTTTATTGGACCTTTTGTTTTCTTATGTTTATCAATGATATGTGTAAAGAAGTGGAATCAGAGATAAGGCTGTTTGCAGATGATGTTATTTTGTACAGAGTAATAAATAAATTACAAGATTGTGAGCGGCTGCAGGGTGACCTCGATAGCGTTGTGAGATGGACGGTGGGCAATGCTATGATGATAAACGGGGTTAAAAGTCAGGTTGTGAGTTTCACAAAGAGGAAAGATCCTATCAGTTTTAATTACTGAGTTGATGAGGTGAAAGTTCCTTTTGGGGATCATTGTAAGTACCTAGGTGTTAATATAAGAAAAGATCTTCTTTGGGGTAATCACATAAATATGATTAATAAAGGGTACATATCTCTTCAAATGGCTATGCGGGTATTTAGGAGTTGTAGTAAGGAAGTAAAGGAGAGGGTATATAAGTCGCTGGTAAGACCCCAACTAGAGTATGGTTCCAGTGTATGGGACCCTCACCAGGATTACTTGATTAAAGACCTGGAAAAAATCCAAAGAAAAGCTGCTCGATTTGTTCTGGGTGATTTTCGACAAAAGAGTAGCTTTACAAGAATTTTGCAAAGTTTGGGCTGGGAAGACTTGGGAGAAAGGAGACGCTGCTCGAGTAAGAGGTATGTTCCGAGCTGTCAGCGGAGAGATGGCGTGGAATGACATTAGTAGAGGAATAAGTTTGAGTGGCGTTTATAAAAGCAGGAAATATCACAATATGAAGATAAAGTTGGAATTCAAGAGGACAAATTTAGGCAAATATTCGTTTATAGGAAGAGGAGTTAGGGATTGGAATAAATTACCAAGGGAAATGTTCATTCCAATTTCTTTGCGATCATTTAAGAAAAGGCTAGGAAACAACAGATAGGGAATCTGCCTCCTGGGCGACTGCCCTAAATGCAGATAGTAGTGATTGATTGATCACAACACACGGTAGTCTAAATAACTCAGTTTTAGCATTAGAAACGGCATTCACTTAAAAGAAACATTATAGCCTAATATATGTTTCCAAATACGTGTGCTGCAATATCTACGCTGAATTTCAGTATTTTAGGTTGTATTATTGAAGCAATTGTGTGATGTACTCAAGCATCAAGGAGGAAGATATGAAAATTATATTTACAGGTCAACAACAAAAACAAGGAACAAGGACCACTAAAATATAAACTCATGGTAGCACATTTTGTGTCTGTCCGCTATCTTGTTCATACTGTTTTCCTTCCAGCATGGGCTTTCTGTGGTGTGAGGCACCACTGCTGTAAATTTCACGAATCTAGAAGTTCGCACATGTGCTCTTGTTGTCATAATCGACGTAACATAGTTAGTTACTCCATAAATAACTGCACATGTGCGTACATGGGGATTGAGTAACTTAACTACTGAGGCCTATTAAAAACACTAGAACTTCTGCAAAGACGTATATAGGACGAAACTGGAGGCATAATAGTATAATACAATACATTGGACAAATATTTAGGGAAGTCTGAATGTCCTATCTTTTCAGTGTTAGAATGAAGGGAAATCGTAAGGTTCAAATCGTAACATTTAGATTTTTTCACTTTTTTAGAATTATTTATTAATGCTTGAATATTCTGTTTAATCTGGCATTTATCTCAGTCAAATATTCGACTATTTACTATTTTAAACAATTTATTTAACATATTGGTGCAATTCTCTTTCAGGACATGTTTTGTGTAATATATCACTGATTTACACATATCTCGGGGACTATTCACTCTAGACGGCTGTGGTTTGGCGTGTTTTGAAGATAAATACCGTGCTTGAGCTAAAATCGCAAGATGCAGTGTTGTTTTGTCAGAGGATTTTAAAGCTTCTATTCTGCAGCAGGTGAGCTTTAACGAAACATTTACTTTCAAATGAAATTTACTCAAAATCGGGTGTTTTTTCGAAACAAATGCTCCCTTTTCTCAGAAAATACTAGGTGCATTTCCATGAAATGTTTGTGAATTGATAGTGAAACTGCTGTGGTTATACGGATCTACTTTGGTTGACATTTATTGTATAGTTTATATTTTATAATAAAATATTTAAAAAATGAAAAATTCGGGAATATTAAAAAATCATAACTTTTCGTAGCACATATTTTAAATCTATTCTAGATCAGTGTATGAATACGACATGAATTAACCTAATATTTTTTTCTAGTGGGTTTGCGTCGCATCGACACAGATATGTTTTATGGTGACGATGGGATAGGAAAGGCCTAGGAGTTGCAAGGAAGCGGCCATGGCCTTAATTAAGGTACAGCCCCAGCATTTGCCTGGTGTGAAAATGGGAAACCACCGAAAACCATCTTCAGGGCTGTCGAAAGTGGGATTCGAGCCCATTATCTCCCGGATGCAAGTTCACAGCCTCGCTCCCCCAACCGCACGGCAAACTCGCCCGTAACATAATATTAAAAATCATCTTTCTACATTCAATGGCTACTGAGAAAAATGTTCATATATTCAGCTATTTTAAAATTGACGAGATACAGCATTAATAAACTATATCCTTGTGTCATTGGCAGCACCGAAGTTGGAATATGTTAATTTGTAGAGCTGGTTTTAGAAACTCTTGAGAGTTCACTGCACTAGAATTAAGTAATATTCTTGTAGAATGAAAGGAAGTCATTTTTTAAGGAAACAAATATTCACTACGATTTTCGTTCAGTGGCTGTTCATAACTGTTTGAAGAATTTTATGAAAATTTGAATAGTATAATTCCTGAGGTTTGTATGATAGAGGTAAAAATTACATTGGAAACATGAAATAAATGAAAGAGCCTTTTAAGGTATGTGTCATGAAAACTCACATAATGGAGCTTTTATTTACTAGCCAATTACTGCATTACAGATTGTCATATCCGTTATAATTAAATAGCCGAGATGGATAATTAAGTTTTCTCCGCAAATTCGTAGAAATCAAAGCCTTCTGCATTAGGCGGTTTAATAAATGGATAAATTTCAATAGAGATACGTGAAGGTGGACTAGATTTTACTATAAATTAATAAACGTCAGGAAATGGTATTGAGTTTCTTAACAAGTGATACCCCAAATTTACAATAAAAATTAATTTTAATTTATAGGCAAAGAATTGTATAATTGTCTAAATTTCCCATTCATTTAGGGTTCCGTCTCGCCTTAACGAAACAACCGTTCATTAACGTACCCTTAGATGCAATGTTATTAATGTTACCTAGAATCAGAAATTGAAATAAAAGTTGTGCCTAAGTATAAGAGTACAAACTATCTTTAATGTAATCGATAGTTGGCAGCTCAATACGGGACATAAAGCTGCAAGCTTCCAAAAAGTCGATGGTGTGTTCGGATTTCCTTAATGTTCTGTATTATCAAATTTTCACAACAGGAAGTTTCCAGGCTCCAGCTGGTTATATCCCTTTCTTATACCACCATCGTCGAAGTAGTGTCTTGCTGCAATGTTAAACCACTACCAAATACTACATCTTTGATGTCCAAGTAACGGTCTCGTTTTATCGAGCGCGATACCTGCAGTCGCTTAAGTGCGGCCAGTATCCAGTATTCGGCAGATAGTAGGTTCGAATCCCACTGTCGGCAGCCCTGAACATGCTTTCCCGTAGTTTCCCATTTTCACACCAGGCAAATGTACCTTAATTAAGGCCACGGCCGTTTCCTTTCCAGTCCTAGCCCTTTCCTGTTATATCGTCGCCATAAGACATATCTGTGTCGGTGCGACGTAAAGCCAATAGCAAAAATACGGTCTGGTTTTAAGGTACATTTATTTTTAATTTTAGTGAATATTTATAGCGACTTTCGTGGGAAATGTCAGAATTAGCTTCCTACTACGCAAGATCTGAATAAACAATTTTACTTTGAATCAAAATTGCTTCACTTGTACCTAGTGATTGTTTGGAATGTATTCCGAAAATTGATTAAGTTAGAAATCAGATATATCTTAGGTACACTACAAGACATCTGTGTTTCTTCACATTCGCTCCCAGTAAGAAGAAAGAAGTTTTTATAAAACTGGAATACAGTTAATGTTTTCAAAATAATGTTAACTTTAATTATGGTCGAATGGTAAATAAACCTGATTTTTTCTTGCATTTCTAGACCACTTATCACAAATCTTGCATGCGAGTTAGTGTGTGAATCATGTCTAAACTTATTTCTACTGAATATTTTTTTGTTTGCTAGTTGCTTTACGTCGCACCGACGCAGATAGGTCTTTAGGCGACGATGGGACAGGGAAGGGCTAGGAGTGCGAAGGAAGCAGACGTGACCTTAATTAAGGTACAGCCACAGCATTTGCCTGGTGTGAAAATGGGAAACCACGGAAAACCCTTTTCAGGGCTGCCGACAGTGGGGTTCGAACCTGCTATCTCCCGAATACTGGATTCTGGCCGCACTTAAGCGACTGCAGCTATCGAGCTCGGTCTACTGAAGATTATTTATAACTGAGAAGTAATTCATTTTAAATTTACTTACATTCATACCCTCTACATCGTCATAAGTTTGCTTCCAAAACTTCGCACGTCCATACCAAATTTGCTGTAATTTTTAATTTTGTCTTAGAAACATTCTTCTTACTTACGTTTCATTACTGTCCATTATGTCTTGATGACTGGCCCGTATTTATTATGAGGGTTGTAAATTACTTCATATTATTATAAGGAAACTACTGAAATTTGAACATTGTCAAGGGTTATAAAGTATCAGTTTTGTCAATAGTATAGGCCTATGTCAAGTTATGTTCATTACGCCAGAAATACTGGAACTGCGAAAGAATAGCTGAGGGGGAAGAGGGGAATTAAGAAAGAAAATGGAAGAAATAGCGAGTTTGATGGGGATAATTAGTCTTGAAAATAAAGACAGGAATATAGGTAGGTCTCCCTCACTCAATGTAAAGGATACGGCAGGTAGGCAAGAGGGAGGGGAAGGAAGGGAATACGTTGTGGAAGACAGGTGGGCTAATGGGAGCTAGATGAATTTAAGGGAACAATGGAGGGATATGTATAGGTACTTTAAGGCAGAAGCAGATTCAAGGAAAGGCATTCCAGGGATCATTAATGAACAATGCAAGTGAATATACGTCAGCATTATGTAAAAGTTTGGTGTAAGGATAATGTTAGCGTAGTGGAGGCGACGAATACTGGCGAACTACTAACATTTACCAATAGTGATAAAGACATTTACAAAAATACGAGTATTGAAAGCTGGAAAAGCCGCTGGGATTGATAACATTTCCAGCGATAATCAATCAATCAATCAATCAATCAATCAATCAATCAATCAATCAATCAATCAATCAATCAATCAATCAATCAATCAATCAATCAATCAATCAATCAATCAATCAATCAATCAATCAATCAATCAATCAATCAATCAATCAATCAATCAATCAATCAAACAAACAATAAATCAATCAATCAATCAATCAATCAATCAATCTATCAATCAATCAATCAATACTGATCTGCACTTAGCGCAGTCGCCGAGGTAGCAGACTCCCTATCTGTTGCTTCCTAACTTTTCTTAAATGATTGCAAAGAAATTGGGAATTTATTGAACATTTTCCTTGGTAAATTATTCCAATCCCTTATTCCCCTTCCTATAAACGAATATTTGCCCCAATTTGTCCTCTTGAACTCCAACTTTATCTTCATATTGCGGTCTTTCCTACTTTTAAAGACACCACTCAAAATTTTTCTTCTACTGATGACATTCCACCCCATATCTCCGCTGACAGCTCGGAACATACCACTTAGTCGATCAGCTCGTCTTCTTGCTCCCAATTCTTCCCAGCCAAAACTCTGCAACATTTTTGTAACGCTACTCTTTTGTCTGAAATCACGCAGAAAATATCGAGCTGTTTTCTTTGCATTTTTTCCAGTTCTTGAATCAAGTAATCCTGGTGAGGGTCCCATACACTGGAACCATACTTTAGTTGGGGTCTTACAAGAGACTTACAGTATATGCCCTCTGCTTTACATCCATACTACAACCCCTAAATACCCTCATAACCATGTGAAGAGGTATGTACCCTTTATTAACAATCATATTTATGTGATTACCCAAATGAAGGTCTTTTCTTATATTAACACATATGTACTTACAATGATCCTCAAAAGGAACTTTCACCCCATCAACACAATAATTAAAAGTGAGAGAACTTTTCTTATTTGTGAAACCTACAAACTGACTTTTAACCCCGTTTATCATCATACCATTGCCCACCGTATATCTCACAACACTATCGAGGTCACCCTGCAGCCGCTCATAATCTTGTAACTTATTTATTACTTTGTACAAAATAACATCATCTGCAAAGAGCCTTATCTCTGATTACACTTCTTTACATATATCATTGATATATATAAGAAAACATAAAGGTCAAATAATACTACCTTCAGGAATTCCCCTCTTATTTATTACAGGGTCAGATAAAGCTTCACCTACTCTAATTGTCTGAGATCTATTTTCTAGAAATATAGCCACCCATTCAGTCACTCTTTTGTCTAGTCCAATTGCACTCATTTTTGCCAGTAGTCTCCCATGATCCACCCTATCAAATGCTTTAGACAGGTCAATCGCGATACAGTCCATTTGACCTCCAGAATCCAAGATATCTGCTATATCTTGCTGGAATCCTACAAGTTGAGCTTCAGTGGAATAACCTTTCCTAAAACCGAATTGCCTTCTATCGAACCAGTTATTAATTTCACAAACATGTCTAATATAATCAGAAAGAATGCCTTCCCAAAGCTTACATACAATGCATGTCAAACTTACTGGCCTGTAATTTTCAGCTTTATATCTATCACCCTTTCCTTTATACACAGGGGCTACTATAGCAACTCTCCGTTCATCTGGTATAGCTCCTCCGACCAAACAATAATCAAATAAGTACTTCAGATATGGTATTATATCCCAACCCATTGCTTTTATTATATCCCCAGAAATCTTATCAATTCCAGCTGCTTTTCTAGCTTTCAAATTTTGTATCTTACTGTAAATGTGATTGTTGTCATAGGTAAATTTTAGCAGTTCTTTTGTATTAGTCACCTCCTCTGTCTTGACGTTATCCATATAACCAACAATCTTTACATACTTCTGACTGAATACTTCTGCCTTTTTAAGATCCTCGCATACATACTCCCCTTGTTCATTAATGATTCCTGGAATGTCCTTCTTAGAACCATTTTCTGCCTTAAAGTAACTATACATACTCTATACCTATACATAACTATACATACTAAAGGCTTGGGTTGGGATATAGTGCCTTATCTGAAATACTTATTTGATTACTGTTTACCGAGCAATTGGGCGCGCGGTTTGGTCACGTAACCATCACCTTGCATTCAGGAGATTGTGAAATCGAGTCTGAAGATGGTTTTCCATGGTTTAACATTTCCACACCAGGCTGTACTTTAATTAAGGCCTCGGCCACTTCCTTCAACTCCTGGCCCTTTCCTATCCCATCGTCACCATAAGACCTAAATATGTGGGTGCGAATTAAAGGAAATTGTATAAAGCCAGGATTGCTGTTTGCATGGAGGAGTGTTACCAAGTGAATGGAGCATTGTAATAGAAGCCCCTCTGTACAATGTAAATGTTCATGAAGATTAAGCGTATAATTACATGCCAGTCAGGTTGGCATATGTTGTTTGTAGGCTCTGGTAAGGCATTATTTCTGATTATATTACACGCGTTAGCGAAATTACACACTGGTTTGATAGAAGTTAGTTCGGGTTTAGGAATGATCAATCCAGTGACCTTTAAGTGAAGGATTCCATAATTGATTAACGTCATACCGATTCCGTATTGATTTTGGACAGTAAGAAAGTAATTCCTTTAAAATAAAAAGTGCATACCGTAGCTAAGCCTCAAAATACCGCTATGTGACAATAATGAGAAGAAAAATATTGATGCGCAGCGCATGTGCCAAATATAACGATAATTAGTTGATACAGTTCATGAAATACTGAATCTAAGATGACAGAAAATTTCTGGTCAGAGTTCTCTCAAATATTAATATTTAGGAGATTTTCTGGACGCAATTGCGATATTTTCCACCTTTCAATATTTAATAAGTTATAAGTGATTCATCAGATTAAAACCTACTAACTATTGAAAGGTGGACTACTCCATGTTAAGGAATAATTAATTTATTGCAGGATTCCATCAGTATATAGCAGGTGTTTTATATTCAGAAGTTGAAATTATCTGTATGGCTATTGACTCACCTAATGCATTTGATAGTGTTGATTATAGGAGACTCCAGATGAAAATGAGGGCTATTGGGTTAGACAAAAGAGTGGTTGAATGGGTGGCTAAATTTCTAGAAGTCGCCATAAGACCTATCTGTGTCGGTGCGACGTAAAGCCACTAACAAAAGAAATCTAGAAAATATAACCCAGAAAATTAGAGTAGGTAAAGCTTAATCTAATCCTGAAGTGATTAGGTGTGGGTCACACAGTGCAGAATTACTGGACCTTGATGTTTCCTTATATACAAATTGTATGAGTAAAGACCTGGAATGACAGATAAGGCTATTTGCGATGATGGTTTACCCAGTATGGAGTAATAAATAGATTACAGGATTGTGAGGGCCTACAAAATTACCTCAACAACGTCGTGAGGTGGAGCAGACAAAAGTATGATGATAAACGGGGTGAGAAGTCATGTTGTAAATTCCACCAAGGGGGAAATGTCCTGAATTACTACTTAATTACTGTGCTGATGGGGTATAGTGCCTCATGGTGAATACTGTAAGTACCTAGGTGTTAACATTAGGAATGATCTTCGTTTGGGTAATCATATTAACGTGATTGTAAAGAAAGGATGCAGATATTTTCGCATGGTTACGAGGATATGAGAATAATCGGCACCACGTACAAATACACCGGGGCTTTCAGTCAGTGTCGACGTAGCGTACTTGATATGGCGTGATCCTTTCGACACGACCGTCCGAGATCAAATCTCTAGTCTGGAGAAGTTTATTACTTCAATTAGTCCTTAGAAGTCGGTCTTAAACCAGTTGCAGATTCAGCAACATCGCCTCGCAAAGCCCATTGTAATACGCCCGCGAAGCGATCTGATTGGCTAAATTCAGCAACTGACAAAATGACAAGAGCGCGAGATATCTAACTATTTCCTTAATGTTATTTATCAGTATGACCAACCCTCTAATACTCACTAATATACACGGTTCACGTTGTTTCAGACCACCCTGTATGAATTTCCTCAAGAGCTCATATTTAACACATTATTAATTGTGAAACCGCATGCAGGACATATAATAAATGACTGACGTAGACGAGTGGGATATCTTACATCGTTAAAGTGTAAATGAATGACATGTGGTGAAGTGGAACATCTTCCGCTATAAAATTTTGTAACTGACTGGAGGGTGATCTCACACCCAGAGACCGTATTACTACAGAAAATATTGGTAAAATACCGATATTATTTCGGT
Organism: Anabrus simplex; assembly: GCF_040414725.1. Taxonomy (NCBI): domain Eukaryota; kingdom Metazoa; phylum Arthropoda; class Insecta; order Orthoptera; family Tettigoniidae; genus Anabrus; species Anabrus simplex. The sequence goes on along the minus strand of NC_090266.1, from coordinate 227,083,509 downwards.
ATTTGACAGTACCTCTAGGGGAAACCGTACATCGTTAATAAGGGTAGGGGAAGTCCTTGTAATTTTGAGCTGCGTGTAATTTGTACAGATAATATTTTGGTATTTGGAAGTTTGGACACTCCCTGTCTGATGTGAGGTCAGTAAGACAGCCGAGGGTAGCTTTCTTCCTGGAAATTGTTTGCTAATGGAAGGGGGAAGAGGAAAACTATCAATATACTCACATTCCTCGTAAACGTACATGGTGACAAAATAAGTTTACTATGAACTAGTTATTTCAGCCAAGAGGGTGTTTATGTTTTACAAGTACATACGAAATACATAGGTTAGTTTCAATATAGTACCATTCATACATTACAAGTATTTTGCACATTATTGTTTTTTATCAGATCGTTGCATGTCGTGTAATTTGGACTGCCCGAATCTAATTTGGACTGCTGAAACAATTGTAATAATTACGTTCCTTCCTAGATTCGTTGGTGATTCTAAGAAGATTTGTCCCATAATATGAGGACGGCCATGCGGTGTACGGGTGGCGTGAATGCCTCATACCAGGAGGACTATGGTTCAAATCTCGGCCAGATTAGGGATTCTTACCCGGATCTGAGGACTGGTTCGATGACCTCTCAGCCTATATGATTATAATCGAGGAGCTATCTGACTATGAGATGGCGGCCGTGACGATTCGTTCTGACCACACGACACCTCGCAACCTGCAGGCATCCAGAAATCTGCGGTAGAGGAACGGTTCACTACAGGCGCAATAAAATGTAAAAAAAAAGCAGTATGTGACAAGTATTATGATGATGATTGGATTCAGTGCAATAGTTGCAAAAATTAGGCTCATGAAAACTACGCCAAAATTCAGGATGAGTTGTTTTATCATTCCCCCGTATGCCCAAAGTGACAATCACAATTCATAGTGTCATATTTTATTGCTTAGAAATTAATAATAAATAAATTAAATAACTTTATACTTACCAGTCAAATGGCACGACTACCTGATCCAAGTTACACGCTATCGGTCCAAATTACACGATAACAAATTTTAAAATTAATGTTACTATTGAAAAGTCTTAAATATAACATTAATATTTATTTTCACCAAATCATTTGCACATTGTACCAATTATCGCGTATAAAATTAGATAAATTTTCATTAGAGCCAATAATGGCTAAGGAGCGCGAGTGTACTTACTGTGGGCGTGGCGAGGCATTGAGGGGTATGCGGGAGGAGTTGGAAAGTTTGAGGGAGATAATTAGGATTCTCATAGAAGACAGGAAGGAAGATAGGACTCCCTCAAACAATGTACAGGTTACAGTAGGTTTACAAGAGGGAGGGGAAGGAAAGGGAAGAGTTGTAGAAGACAGGTGGTCTAATGTTCTAAGGGGAAGGAGATTGCAGGCTAAGGGCTCTATTCAGGATCAGAATTCAGGACAGGTGTCTGTGCGAAATCGGTACGAGTCACTCCAGGTAGAACAACAGAGGGAAGATGAGGGACAGGGAAATGTTGCTGAGATGTGTGGAAGTAGGAGGAATGGAAAAGGTAGGAAAGGGAAATGTAGAGTAGAGGATAGGAAAAGACAGGTGGAACAGGGTCATGGGAAGGAGAAAAGGGAGGAGGAAGTAGCTTCTGCAGCTATCAGGAAAGATATGGCTGACACGGAGGGGAGGGGATAAAATGAGGTGGGTAGGGATGCGGCTCTGGTCATGGGGGATTCCATCGTTAGACACGTGGGGAAAGTGTGTGGAGGAAAGGGAACCAGGGTAGAATGTTATCCAGGAATTAGGTTGAGGCAGATGTTGAGGAAAGTAGAAGAGAGGGGGGAGGAGGGGAAGGATAAGGTGGTAGTGTTTCACGTTGGTGCCAACAACGTAAGGCAAGCTGATATAAGTACCAACATAGTTGGAGATGTGTGGGATCTGGTAAATGCAGCACGGGTGAAGTTTAAGAAAGCGGAGATTGTTAATAGTGGAATACTGTGTAGGAGAGATACTGACTGGAGGGTGATTGGGGATTTAAATGAGACTATGGAGGGGGTATGTGGGAAACTTGGAGTGAAATTTCTAGATCCCTAAGGGGTGGGTAGGAGATAGGGATCTGCGCTCGGATGGCCTTCATTTAAACCGCAGTGGTACGTATAAGTTAGGAAATTTGTTTGGAAGAGTAATAGGGAGGTATATTCAAGGAAACGGGATGGCCTAGGGAGCGGTGATAAAGGAACAGGGAAATAAAAATCAAGTAGGGATGACATAAAATTGTTAGTGTTGAACTGTAGAAGTATTGTAAAGAAAGGAATAGAATTAAGTAATTTAATAGATATATATTTACCAGATATTGTAATAGGAGTTGAATCATGCCTGAGAAATAATATAATGGATGCAGAAATTTTCTCAAGGCACTGGAGTGTGTATCGTAGAGATAGGATAGGAATGGTGGGAGGGGGAGTGTTCATTCTGGTGAAAGATGAATTTGTAAGCTACGAAAAAGTTAAAGATGAGACACATGAAATTCTAGGTGTAAGGCTCATTTCTAAAGATAATAGGCAACTTGATATATTTGGAGTGTATAGATCGGGAAACGGTAACACTGACGCGGATTCGGAATTATTTGATAGGATAGTCAGCTATGTGGGAAACGACATGGAGAGAAATGTGATTGTAGCGGGAGATCTGAATTTGCCAGATGTCAATTGGGAAGGAAATGCGAACGGCAGGAAGCATGTCCAACAAATGGCAAATAAGTTAATATGGGAAGGACAGCTGATTCATAAAGTGATGGAATCAACCAGAGGGAAAAATATCCTGGATGTCGTGCTGATAAATCCAGATGAGCTCTGTAGGGAAACTGAAGTAATAGATGGTATTCGTGATCATGAAGCTGCTTTTGTCGTAGTTCAAAATAAATGTGATAGAAAGGAAGGTCTTAAAAGTAGGACTGTTGGGCAGTACCATATGGCTGATAAAGCAGGAATGAGGCAGTTTCTAAAAAGTAACTGTGATGGGTGGAAAACGGTAAATAAAAATGTAAACAGACTCTGGGATGGGTTTAAAGAAATTGTTGAGGAATGCGAAAACAGGTTTCTACCTTTAAGGGTGGTAAGGAATGGTAAAGACCCACCTTATTATAATAGAGAAATAAAGAGACTAAGAAGGAGGTGCAGACTGGAAAGAAATATAGTTAGAAATGGCTGTGGAAGTAAGGTGAAATTGAAGGAACTTACTAGAAAATTGAATCTAGCAAAGAAGGCAGCTAAGGATGACATGATGGCAAGCATAATTGGCAGTCATACACATTTTAGTGAAAAATGGAAGGGTATGTATAGGTATTTCAAGGCAGAAACAGGTTCCAAGAAGGACATTCCAGGAATAATTAATGAACAAGGGGAGTGTGTATGTGAGGATCTTCAAAAGTCAGAAGTATTCAGTCAGCAGTATGTAAATAATGTTGCTTACAAGGATGATGTCGAGATAGAGGAGGAGACTAAGGCCAAAGAATTAATAAAATTTATATATGATAACAATGACATTTACAATAAGATACAAAAGTTAAAAACTAGAAAAGCGGCTGGAATTGATCAGATTTCTGGGGATATACTAATGACAATGAGTTGGGATATAGTACCATATCTGAAGTACTTATTTGATTATTGTTTGGTCGGAGGAGCTATACCAGATGAATGGAGAGTTGTTATAGTAGCCCCTGTGTATAAAGGAAAGGGTGATAGACATAAAGCTGAAAATTACTGGCCAGTAAGTTTGACATGCATTGTATGTAAGCGTTGGGAAGGCATTCTTTCTGATTATATTAGACATGCTTGTGAAATTAATAACTGGTTCGATAGAAGGCAATTCGGTTTTAGGAAAGGTTACCACTGAAGCTCAACTTGTAGGATTCCAGCAAGATATAGCAGATATCCTGGATTCTGGAGGTCAAATGGACTGTATCGCGATTGACCTGTCTAAAGCATTTGATAGGGTTGATCATGGGAGACTACTGGCAAAAATGAGTGCAATTGGACTAGACAAAAGGGTGACTGAATGGGTTGCTATATTTCTAGAAAATAGATCTCAGAGAATTAGAGTAGGTGAAGCTTTATCTGACCCTGTATTAATTAAGAGGGGAATTCCTCAAAGCAGTATTATCGGACTTTTATGTTTTCTTATATATATAAATGATATGAGTAAAAGAGTGGAATCGGAGGTAAGGCTTTTTGCGGATGATGTTATTCTCTATAGAGTGATAAATAAGTTACAAGATTGTGAGCAACTGCAACGTGACCTCGAAAATATTGTGAGATGGACGGCAGGCAATTGTATGTTGATAAACGGGGTTAAAGGTCAGGTTGTGAGTTTCACAAATAGGAAAAGTCCTCTCAGTTTTAATTACTGCGTTGATGGGGTGAAAGTACCTTTTGGGGATCATTGTAAGTATCTAGGTGTTAATATAGGGAAAGATCTTCATTGGGGTAGTCACATAAATGGGATTGTAAATAAAAGGTACAGATCTCTGCACATGGTTATGAGGGTGTTTAGGGGTTGTAGTAAGGATGTAAAGCAGAGGGCATATAAGTCTCTGGTAAGACCCCAACTAGAGTATGGTTCCAGTGCATGGGACCCTCACCAGGATTACGTGATTCAAGAACTGGAAAAAATGCAAAGAAAAGCAGCTCGATTTGTTCTGGGTGATTTTCGACAAAAGGGTAGCGTTACAAAAATGTTGCAATGTTTGGGTTGGGAAGAATTGAGAGAAAGAAGAAGAGCTGCTCGAGTAAGTGGTATGTTCCGAGCTGTCAGCGGAGAGATGGAGTGGAATGACATTAGTAGACGAATAAGTTTGAATGGCGGTTATAAAAGTAGGAAAGATCACAATATGAAGATAAAGTTGGAATTCAAGAGGACAAACTGGGGCAATTATTCATTTATAGGAAGGGGAGTTAGGGATTGGAATAACTTACCAAGGAAAATGTTCAATAAATTTCCAATTTCTTTGAAATCATTTAGGAAAAGGCTAGGAAAGCAACAGATAGGGAATCTGCCACCTTGGCGACTGTCCTAAATGCAGATCAGTATTGATTGATTGATTGATTGATTGATTGATTGATTGATTGATTGATTGATTGATTGATTGATTGATTGATTGATTGATTGATTGATTGATTGATTGATTGATTGATTGATTGATTGAGTCATGGATGTTTCAAGTTAAGTGGTTCAAATTATACGAACTTCCACACTTACTGTATGTCGTAAGGGGAAGTGTATACCGGTACAGATGTACATCAACGATTTACCAGTATAATACCGGTAAAAGCATCCTAGCATCCTAGAGAAAAACCTGAACACTTAAGAACGGATTGTTCTGATAGTCTAATTCATTACTTTTAAATGGCAAAGAAGTAACCCTCCTGATCGTATGCATTTTGTTTCCTTGAGGTAAGCACTGCTGTTTAGTTACGTAGTGGGAGCATGCAGCAACCGTTAGTTGAGCTGCAGTCGTAACACCTGTTGTGTTGTCTGCAAGTTAAAATGGGTAGAAAACAAAATAATCCCCTACACAAGTATTTTGAATGTCACCGAATATCGAACTTACCCCAAATGCATGATAAATAGTTGCATGCATGTTGTGAAAGTTTGTACGTTACATTATTACTACTACTGCTACTACTACTACTACTACTACTACTACTACTACTACTACTACTACTACTACTACTACTACTACTAATAATAATAATAATAATAATAATAATAATAATAATAATAATAATAATAATAATAATAATAATTGAATTCGTGCACATCGCAGGATTACTGTGCTATACTTTAGGCGAATCTAGGCTCTGTTGTATCTACAATGGATAATGGCTGAAAATGATTAATTTAATTCCAGGGTAATCGTAGGAGAAATTTGGAGGCACATTTGTGCAACATTCATACAGGCCAGTTCCCGACAATTCCAGCTACTGAAGCAAGTGTTGAAAAAGTTTCGTCATTATAGTACATAATTTCTCCTCATCGTTGCAATTTACGCAGTGATATAATAATTATAAGAGCTTTTGTTAATCGGAACTAACCACAGTAAGCGTTGTTGTCTGATTATCATTGCACTACAGAATACATGCACACGACACGTCCTGGCCTCAGTTGAAAGTAGGGCGCTGTAACAATCGAATTTCTGGGCGAGAATAACTGGCTTATGGACAGTGTTGCTGTTATGTTTGGCGGTTTGGAGGCAGGAGCAGTAATGGCAGAAAGGAAAAGAAATTATTGAAGGGAAGGTTTTCAAATAAATTACTTGAACAAAAATTGAAATTAGCAATAACTTAAATACCTACAGTTTTTACAACCCACAGGGGCAGAAGGCCGCCTTATTAAAACTTGCTTACCCAAAACTGAAGCTAATAAGATGCTAAGGAAAGAAATTCAATTAAATCGCCAAAGCCATCACTTGGTGCCCTATAATGAAAGACAACAATGTTTACACAGGCTCTAGTTGAAACAAATGAACACGAAAAATTCGTTCTGTTTCAGGGTTGTTCACCAAGAAAGTGAAAGGAGTAAGGAAATCAAGTATAATACAAGGTCGATAAAATTTGAGGGCGAGCTTGCCTGCTGGAACAAAATTTTAAACCATGACTTGATATCCGACTTTTAAATTGGTGGGTCTCCGTCCACGATTACACCTCCTTTTTACTTTCACACGAGATGCTTTAAGATTATTTTTGGCTTTTTCCACAGATCCCTGAAATTATCTGGGTCTACTTTTTTCTGGTAAAAGCTCATTGATTGACAACAAATTGGAGAATGGAGTATTGCGAACAAACTTAAACATAAAAGATGTGGGGAAAAACTTGTGTGACTCTTGAGCGGCCGAGTTAAAGGATAACTCTAAGCAGTGTAAGGAAGTGTCTCAACGAGAATGATCTTCGTAGTGGAACGCAATCAGGACAGATCGAAGATTACGAGTAACCCTCTCAGCGAGAGATGGTTGTGGGTAGTATGCTGACGTCGTGACATATTAGATAGAGAGGTCAAAACAGCATTTACGAAATACATTAAATGTGAACGCCTTAGAGCTATCAGAAACAATATAATGGCAGGGTCCAAAAGATGCAAAAATAGTATAGAGACAAGAAATATTTGACTGAGCCATGAGAACCGTGTGAAACCATCCACACACACACAAGAATGAATTTGTCCCCATTTCCTTTAGATTGAGGGCTGCCGCGACATAATCCATGCAAAATCGCTTCATAGGGCGAGATTCTTGGTGTGATGATAATAGTCCTAACTTAGTAGACAATGTGGCCTTGCTAACCAAACAAGATTTACATGCTTTAATCAGCTCTCTAATCTCGCCGTCCATATTTTTCCAGGTAAACATTTCTCTTATCTTCTCTCTTGTTCTGGAAATGCCCAAATCTCCCCCAATGGGGTCTCATGGTAATACTTGAAAACCATACGCACTAGAACAGCTAGAACCACAATTTTCATCTTCTGGTCGTGCCTCGAAGGGAAACACAAAAACCCATTCCTCAAAACATAAGGGACAGCATGTTCCCCAGAAGACAGGGTTTCCATAACAGAAGCTAGCACCGGATCTTCTCGTTGATATTTCGCTATATCATGAAATAGCATAGGGGCATCACTCAAAATGGGATTTATACTGGGAGGTACGTAAATAGGGCTTGCCTCCGGGTCAACGGAATTGAAATCTCCAGGAAACATTCGGCTTAATCAATGTGCTACCACATTCTCGAATCCCCGAATGTCTCGTACGTCAAACTGAAATGCAGAAATTCGAATAGCCGAATGGGCGATTTGCCCTGTACGACGGGACCTGGACAAAACCCAGCTCAGAGCCTGATTGCTGGTCTCTAATTCAAATTTAAAATCTTCAAGATAAAGACGGGTTTTTTCCAAAGCAAATAGCAAGCCCAGTCCTTCTAATTCGTATATAAGATACTTTGCTTCTTAACATGATAAGGTCCTAGACGCATAGGTAATTGGCCGCCTTCCGAATTCAGATTCCTGGAGATTAACCGCAGCGTTCCCAGGTGACAGGCGTCTGTCTGTACAATGAACTTCTTGGAGAAATCGGGCATTGCCCATACTGGGGCGTTACAGAGCGGTAATTTGAAATCGTCGGACGCAGCTTGCTGCGACTGCCCCCATTCAAACTTGACACCTTTACTATGGAGGAGGTTTAAGGGTGCCGCCCTATTAGCAATGATGGGGATGAATTTCCTAAATTCACCATGCCCATGTATCTATCAGACGCTTTAACATCTTTGGGAGGCTTAACGTTACGGATTGCATGCGTTCTGGAATGATGGACTAAAATTCCTTCAGGCGACACAATATACTACAAAAGCGACGCATGGTTTGGCAAGCGATAACTTTGACAACTTGACCGTCAATCCTCTTTTACGAAGGCGTTTTTGAGTTTCCTCTAGGTGAGCTAATTGTTCCTTAAATGTCTCAGAGGAAATAACAACATAATCCAGTTAGATGTAAATTTTCGAATTTAATATCGAATAAGACCGTATCTAGCAGCCTAGTAAGAACCGCCACGCCCGTAGGGAGTCCCACAGGCACGCGGTTGTATTCATACAAATTCCAGTCGGTAGCGAAATAAGTCAGGTGTTTTGATTCTTCCGCCAGAGGTATCTGATTATAGGCTTGGTTAAGATCTAAGATGGTGAAGAACTTAGCCTTCCGAAACCAAGAAAAGCATGAATGCAAGTCGGGAAGGGGTACTGATTGTAATGCAAACTTACGATTTAATGCCCTATAATCGTTTGCTGACCTTAAGCCGCCCTGAGTCTCGACACCAGAAAAATGTTATATAATTCCCTTGAGGGCCTTCATTTTATTTGGAGATAACCTGTATGGAAGAAATGTTACGGGAGTCGAACCCGATATATTGTATTCAATTTATTCAGTCATACCATGATTTTATGAAAACATCGGAAAATGACTGATGTAATTTACGAATCTAACAGGGCCGTAAACGGTTCGTTATTTATTTCAATTTTGAGGAAGGGAACGAATCCTGGAATCCCGGAGGCAATTTTGTGACAGTCTTCAGGACCGTCAAAATATGTTTTAGAGGGTCTTCACTCCTCAAAAAATACGATGCCAGAGTTAAAGTGGGCTGAGCCTCGAGAAGCTGATAGTAGTTACTCAGCCGGGCACGCTAGCGATATCCTATTGCTTGAGTTAGTAGAGGTAGATCCAGCAGTTCAACACGAATGTGTACCATTTTATGAGTTACAGTTTTTAGCGAGGTGTGTGAACGACCCGCATTCAAAACATCCCTGAGAAGACGCTACCCCGTTTCTAGGTCCATTAGTTTTCGATAGGGGACACTTATTCCTTAGATGGTCCGCTGAATTTCACGCATGACATTTGCTGGGAGAGAAGGTTTGGCGAGGTGGAGGCCGAGAAATATTAGAAGACCGTGGTGGTTTCCAAGCGACTTGCAGGCTATCTGCATATCTTAATCCGTCCGCTTACACGGACATAGCCTCAAGTTCAGCAAACGTTTGCAACACTATACGATGGCGAAATCCCTTCAATGATGGCTTGTACTATTTTACATTCAGAATAATGCAAGGAAAACACTCTGGTGTAATATTTGACGCATTGTATGAAGTCCGCTAGATTTTCGTCTGGCCTTTAGACTCGGAGGTCATATTTTTGAATCTAAGATAACAACGGTTTGCAGAGATAAAATTCGCCAACAAGTGAGCATGGAGAGTTTCGATGGAACTACTTTCTGATATTGCCGTAGCGATCTTATCTGAGGGAACACCAAGAGAGGAGGGGCAAATAATCTGTAAGATTTGTGAATGCGAGGGAGCAAACACTAAGGCATGGTCCTGAAACTCGACTAGAAATATTAAGAATGCTATTACATAATTACTTTAATTAACTGAGAATTTCAAAATCCCCTTAAGCAACATAGCTAGAGGATGTGGTAAGCAACTAAAGCCCGTTGATATGACCAGAGATGGCATCGGAGGTTGAGGAGGTTCGAAAGCGGCGTTAGTGATAAAAAAGAAGGATGATGTGGATTATCAGTGGGGTTGACAACTTGATATGGAGCAGAAGCTTGTTGTGATTCAACCGATTCCTCACTATCACAAGACTTATTAGGGTCCACTTATGTATGGACATCTAATAGGGCAGCGTAGTCACTCTTCCCACTCGCACACCCGGGCAACAATTGATTTATTATATAACTCAGAAATGTGTTGAGGCAGGGAGTCAGCCATACTAGAATGCTCATCATTGAAGTTGAGAGAAAATGTATCCCCGAATTTATTTTAAAAGCGAAATAACCTAGCTTGAACCCGCTTAAGTTGGTTACCGGAGTGTTCATCTCCTTCAAGAAACTTAGAACAGAAGCAAGTTCAGTAATGTTAGTTGTGATCGTGGACAAAGCCTCCCCAATTTCTTTCTCTCCATACACCGGAATACCAATAGGCAACTCCAAAGAATCTTTAAGTCTAGATGCGTCTGTTGCAAACGTGCCGCCTGACTCGACTTCGCTATTAATGGTTCATAAAAAAGTCCTTCCTTGCGCATATACCAATGGGCAAGAACCTCTCTAGGACCAGACATAATGAACGAAAATTCTCACAAACTTTAGAAAAATCAGAAAACAGAAAAATCTAGTGCTCAATTTCAAATTTTAAGTAAAGCCGTCAAAAGGTGCTTTGTAGAGGCCCATTCAACCACGCTCTGCTACCACTTGTTCCAGCGATTTCATGGACCGCAAGGTGTAAGAATGTGCCGGGGTGAATGGGTGGACGGGGAAAAATGACCAGAGCGTAAGTTGAAGCTTGGAATTTTGAAATTTCTTTCTTTCCTTCTTTCCTTTTTGATTTTAAAATGTGATAGATAATCTGAATGAGCAACAACAATACAATGATGAGCTCGTCAGATCCCATAACAGCAATGACTTTAAATCAAAAATCAGATACAAAACTAGAGAGAATTATCCATGTGATAATTTACAACGGATGAGCAATATAGCTCTAAATAGGTACACTTTTACAAGAGCACGTTTGCTCCACTCATTTTCATTCTAGGAGACTAAGCTCCAAAATGTTACTGTAGTCTAGCCTCGGAGAGTCACAAGCTTCTTACTTAAAATTTCAACATGCTGTGTTAACAGTCACTTCTGCTCAACAGTCTGTTACACACTCGTCTACAGACCATTACCAAATAAACAGGTGCAATGAGTGTCCATTCTTAACGCCTTAAAGTAGAAATAAATAATTAACACGAACATCCATGGGAAAAATGCTAGGAGGTGAAACACTTGCACTCCGTTTAGAAAATATCTTAAAACCCTAAATGGGCTAATGGCCCGAAGTTGCAGAGGCTAGCCTATACTATAAAGGGCGACTAAACGAGAAATATTAAATATCAGAAATATGTTAAGAATTTAAATGTTTAGAAAATTTTAATCACCCCATACCAAATTGAATGGGAATCAACGGAGGGTGAACACTATTTGTTCCCTTAATTTACATGTTTCCCAGCAGGGATTTGAAAGAGTCCTCATATTTGCAGAAAACTTACATGTAAACAATGACTTGAGAACTTTACATTAATAAAAGAACTTTGGAACCCTCCCCTCAAGTTATCTGCTGAAGCTATCACATGTTAAGAAATTTCTGTCATTACCTTGAGTAGTTGGATTTTCCGAACAACGGCAGGCAGCCCCTGCCCCCTAATCGCGCTGTACTCACTAGACCAGAGCGATGAAGATGACAATACGGCACAAGAAGTGCCCACCTTTTATAGCAACTCGGAGGAAAAAGTTCTGGAACTCCTTATAGATAGGCTGGATGCCTGTACACACCCCCAATTTAATTGGCTAGAGAAATATACACAACATTCCTGATTGGTTAATAACTTAGGAAGAAGCCATAGGAGTGTTGACAACGTAGACACATAAAACGAAACAATCTACAAAGACTTAGGTTAACAAACTTTGAAAATAGAAATTTCTTCAAGAATTAATTGTCCTTAATCTCGTCAGAGGGGGCACGTAGGTCGATGGTAGGTACATCTAATAGTTGAATGTCCAAGTATCTTGAGTTACATTAGTTCGAGATGGCCTTCTACAAGGCGTGCCTTTGAACGTAACGGAGAAGGTGTACCCCCGGTACAAATATTATTGAAGTTATACTGTGTTGAGTACCATCGAGCCAATTCTCATTCGTTATTATTATCACTATTATTATTATTATTATTATTATTATTATTATTATTATTATTATTATTATTATTATTCCTCTTTTCTTTCTTTCTTTCTTTCTTTCTTTCTTTCTTTCTTTCGTTCTTTCTTCCTTTCTTTCTTAATCCGCTTACACTCCAGGGTTGGTTTTTCCCTGGGACTCAGCGAGAGATCTCACTCCTCTACTCAGTTTACCTCCGGAGCCTGAGCGGACCCTGTTCCAGCCCTAGAAACACTTTTCAAATTTCGTGGCAGAGCCGAGAATCGAATCCAGGCCTCCGGAGTGGCAGCTAGTCACACTAACCACTACACCACAGAGGCGGACATTATTACACATATATACATTATCATTATAAACCTTTATGCCTTTCAGCGTTCAGTCTGCAATCTTCTGTGAATTTACTAAACGTCGCCACAATCCTATATTTGCAAGTAGTGCTGTGGCCTCATTTAGTTCTATACTGCAACCATGCCACCCACACCACTGCTCCATAGAACCACACGACAGCATCATTGTCCCAAAAATTTCGGGCTACCGCCATTTAGCACCATACGCCAAGGCGTTCGATGGTATAGGACCTTTTAATTCTAGAGTGAAATACCACGTCATTTAGAAAGCGAAAAAAATAAACTTCAAAGTGATGGGTGACCAAAAGTTCTTTCGACCGTGCAAGAATCAACTATACTCCTCCGTTCCATAGAATCAAACCAACGGCCTCGCAGGGCCACGGTGCTTTCGCGGCATAAGATCTAAATACAACACTAAACTAACTTAAAAGCATTGATAAACGGAGGTAAATTTAGGATGTACTTTTACGGCAAATGGATAAGCAAAGAAAAGCTTCAAAAAACCTATTTATTATACCTTGATAAAACCAAGCTTAATTGAAAGCAACCCTGAATAATTCTACCATAACGAAAACAAAATATACACTGTCCGATGTACTAAATATAAATTAGGAGATGTCACTCCTTTCATTGAGAATTTAACAGTTCATTATATTTTATCGTTTATATAGTTTATTATCCTTTCCTTTTTGACATGACAATTAGCACGCCAATATCATTATTGATTTGAATCCATGTTAAGAACATAAATCTATATATATAAAATAACTTGTCCTGACTGACTGACTGACTGACTGACTGACTGACTGACTGACTGACTGACTGACTGACTGATTCATCATCGCCGAGCCCAAACTACTGGACATAAAGAAATGAAATTTTGGGGATACATTCATATTAACATGTAGGTGCTCACGAAGGGAGGATTTTTGGATATTCCATTGTTAAAGGGATTTCTATATCTCAAAAACTTAAAAAATACAGATAGAAGGTATTTGGAATCTCCTTTAAAAATAATAAAGACTTTTTTTTTGTTTTCGGAAAATCCAATTAAGGGGGTGAAAATTGGGGAAAAGTGGTTGAACACCTTTTATGAAGACACTTATATCTCAAAAACTGAAGAGGTTACAGACGTGGAAATTGAAATTTGTAATCTCCTTTGAAAATAAAGGGACAAGTATTTTTTGTTTTCTGATAATCCCATTAAGGGGGGTGAAAAATGGGGGGAAAATGGGTTGAACACCTTTTATGAGGAGACATATCTAAAAAACTGAAGATGTTGCATACGTGAAAATTTGAAATCTCTTTTAAAACTAAGGAAACACGTATTCTTTGTTTTCGGATAAAACTTTAGCGGGGAGGGGGTGAAAGAATTGAAAAATTACTTGAATTAGGCTATTTGTATGAAGAGATAGGTATATAAAATATCTAAATATGTTACAAACGCGAAAACTGGTATTTGGAATCTCCTTTAAAAATAAGGAAACACGCATTTGTTTGGTCGGTGGCCTGGAATCAACTTGGTAGGGGGACGAGAAAGGAGGTGAGTTCCTTTTACGAGGATACATATATCTCAAAACTGAAGATGTTACAGAAGTGATACAGTAATTCGTATTTGGGAGTTCTTTTAAGGAAATGAGTACTTTTTGTTTTTTGAAAATTCACTTGAGTGGGGAGTGTGAAAGGAAGTAAAAAAAATGAATACTTGTTCTGAGAAACTTACACCTCAAAACCGAAGGTTACAGACGTGGAAATAGGTATTTGGAATCTCCTTTAAAATAAAGAAACATGAATTTTTTGGGTGGGGGTAACCAACTTAACCGGCGGGGGTGGAGTGTTAAAGGAGATGAATTCTTTGCATGAGGGTACTTATATCTCAAAAATTGAAGATGTTACAGACATGAAAATTTGCATTTGGAGTTTTCTTTCAAACTAAAGAAGTCCGTAATATTTTGTCTTTGGAAAATCTACTTAAGGGGGTGAATTAATTGAAAAATTTGTGGAATACTTTGTACGAGGATACTTATATCTCAAAAACTAAAGATGGTGTGGACGTGAAAATTAGTAATTGGAATCTCCTTTAAAAATGAAGGAATACGCATTTGGGGGGGGGGGGACGGAATCAACCTGGGGGCAGGGGCGTTGAAAAAGGAGTTTAATTCCTTTTTCTGAGGACAAAAATATCTCAAAACTGAAGATGTTACAGTCGTGATAACTGGATTTGGATGCTCCTTTATAAACTAAGAAACTTAATTCACTTAAGGGGAAGGGTGAAAGGAAGTGAAAAAATTTAATTATTTTTATGGTGGAACTTACATCTCAAGAACTTAAGGTTGCACACTTGAACATTTTTACTTGAAATCACCTTAAAAATAAAGTAACACGTATGTTTGGAGAGGGGGGAATCAACTTAACGGGCTGGGGTGAAAAAGGAGTTGAATTACTTTTATGAGGATACTTATACCTCAAAAATTTTAGCCGCCTGGTGGCCATGATCGTTAAGGCGCTGAAGTCTAAACGGTCTGACACCGAGGTTAGCCGGTTCGAGTCCCATTGGTTGAGAAAATTTTCACCTTCAGAATGTTGGCCGGCAGGGTAGGGGAGTTGGTGGTATACAATTTCTAATCACTAGATTGCGTGCCAAAAGCCTGGATTAAATTACAAACCTCTCAGCAGTGCTCATATGGAGTGAGGGAATATGAGGCTGTTGATGGTGATGCATCCGTCGGATGGAGACTTTAAGCCTTGAGCAGACCCCTTGGTGTTCTTCGACAGGAGTAGTCTATGTGCCGGCACCGGGTTTCACCCTCTCCCTACTATCATATATCACGTCATTCATTACATCTCATTAACTCCTCTGATGAGGTTGACGTCAGTAAGGGCATCCGGTCATAAAAACCCGCCACGACAGATTCATCTCACCTCATACCCGACCCCGCAGGGAAACGGGGCAAGGGTTGGACAAACAACAACAAATTATATCTCAAAAACTGAAGATGTTAGACGCACGAACATTTATATTTGGAATCTTCTTTCAAAGTAAAGAAACACGCGTTCTTTTGTCTATGGAAAATACACTTAAGGGGGTGAATAAATTTAAAAATTGGTTGAATTCTTTGTGCGAGGATACTTATATCTCAAAAAATTAAGAAAGTTTTCCGGTTCCCTGGCTAAATAGTTAGCGTGCTGGCCTTTGGTCACAGCGGTCCGGGGTTCGATTCCCAGCAGCGTCTGGAATTTTAACCATCATTGGTTAATTTCCCTAACACGGGGGCTGGGTGTATGTGTTATCTTCATCATTTCATCCTTATCACGACATGCAAGTCGCCTACGGGCGCCAAATCAAAAGACCTGCACGTGGCGAGCCGAACCCGTCCTGGGATCTCCCGGCACTAAAAGCCATACGCCATTTCATTTTACATTACATATCCAAAACTTAACATGCTAGAGACAAGAAACTTGGTATTTGGAAAGTCCTTTAAAAATACAGGAACCTGTACCTTTTTGTTTTCGGAGAGTGCACTTAGCAGTGGTGAAGGGTAGTGAAAAATAGTTGAATAATTTTTTATGAGGATACTCATATGTTACAAACTGAAAATGATACAGACGTGTAAATTGATATTTGGAATCGCCTTTAAAAATAAGGAAACGTGTACTTTTGTTTTCGGAAAATACACTTAGATGGGGGTAGGGGAAGGACTGATCAAGGGGCTGAATTCTTTTTAGGGGGATACTTATATATATCTCAAAAAGTGGATATGTTACAGGCGTGGGAATCGGTATTTGGAATCACCTTTAAAAATATAGAAACATGTATTTATTTTTGGCTTCAGAGGAGACTGTTTCTCGCATGTAAAGTTCTGTGTCGCATGGTCTTCTTAACCCCAGAAGGTAATAGCACAAACATTGTTTACAAAGAATTTCTGGGGTAAATGAAACTCAATTTTCGGGTGTGTTTTTATACCTTAGGAATTTTCACATAATGTCCTAGTACAATGCCGAGGAACGATTACTCTGATCAAATTACGAAATCGACGTGAGCGAAGCCGCAGGTAATTGCTAGTATCCTTGCAAGTGCGACGGTTCCCATTACAAGCTCTCTTCACTATTACAAGTAACACATTATCTATGCTATAATCGGAGACAACTTGGAGCGAGCGCCTAACTAATTAACAATACTACTAATTAATAAACAAAAGAATAAATTAACACTAGTGGGCAAAATCACAACCACCAAATAAAATTAGACAGATATCGGGTCCAGAATAAAACCCACATCGCAATAACCCGATGACAAAATGACGAGACAGAACCCGTTTTCGGGTTCAAACAAATAAATTAAGCACATCTCAAGGAGCATATTCAAAATTATGTACGCATATTATAAACAGAAGTATAAACAATAAACACATACAACTGGCTGTACAACCAAAAAATATTAACTTCTATGTGACGAAAATTCCTTTTAACTCGTAATTGATTTGTCAATGTTCATGATTTTGAAGAAAGGAAAAAAATCGTTCATAGTAGTTAACTCTTCTGCAAACTATATATAAATATCGCAATGAAAATCAAATGGCGTATGGTTCTTAGTCCTGGGAGTGTCCGAGGACAAATTCGGCTCGCCAGGTGCAGGTCTCTTTCGATTTGACTCCCGTAGGCGCCCTGCGCGTCGTGATGAGGATGAAGTGATGATGAAGACGACATATACACTCATACCCCATGCCAGCGAAATTAACCAATAATGGTTAAAATTCCCGACCCTGCCGAGAATCGAACCCTGGACTCCTGTGACCAAAGGTCAGCACGCTAACTATGTAGCCATGAAGGCGTACAATATCGCAAAAACTTGCATTAATACTGCATTAAGCAGTGCTATATTATAATTGCAGCCTGTATGGATGCAACTCCCTCTTCTTCTTTGCTACTTGTTTACATCTTCTCAGCATTAATTCTCGATGTGTTACTTTTATATATTAATTCTATATTCATTCCGTATTTTGCGTCAGTACTAATTACCAGTTCCGTTTGATATGGTGATTAAACTTTAGAACTAAAAAAATATCAGTGATAGAAGTATGGGAAGTGACGTAATTAACAAAGGCTTGAAGAAGATGCGAATCCAGTGCATTTGAAATTAAGGTACGAAGAAGCTTCTCTGAACTCCTCCATACTTTACGGTTTATAACGAACGCTTGAAAAATGAAACGCTAAATTCGAGAGAATTTACAATTAAGCATTGATTTTGTACAAACCTCGCGGAAACTGGTCATAATCGGTGTCCGCCACTTTATAGACTGCCACTGTTAGTTCCGAAATTCCGCGCAACATACACTTAGAAGCATAGTGTGTAGCAATGCACGGCGCAAACTAGTGAGCTTCGAGTGAGTCACCATAACTGGAGCGACAAGCGTGTGTGAGCAGCTGAGTATTTCAGTACAGAGTAAGATGCAGGCCAAGGCTAGGACTGTAAAGGAAGCGATCGCGGACTGAATTAAGATGCAGTTTGGTGTGAAAATTGAAAGCCAATTAAAAGAATTTTCAGGGCTAATCAAAAAGAGGTTCAAACCTACTATCTCCAGAAAGCAAGCTCAAAGTTCCTGGACCGAAACCGCGTGGTCAAGTCGCTCTGTTTATTGCTCATTTTCCGTAACTTTCTTTTTTACACATAGTTAACATCACAACTCAGTGTATTTTATACATTTCACTGAAATATTGCATAGTATTGTATTTTATTTACATAAACAACGTGCTTTGGGTTTATATTTTTACAGAAGTAGTTACAATCATTAGTAGAGGAAATATTAGAAAAATGCATACAAAAGGTAATAATTATTGGAGAACATAAATATTTTCTTAATGAATATATTATACAGTGTAGAATATGGTACTGATTTCAGAAAAATCTATTGATTATAGTATTTATACCGCAAACGATGTTTAGCTGGGAAATATATGCAAATTTTTTTTTTAATTACAAGTTATTATTAAGCTTCTTATAAAATTGTCCGTATTTAGTGAATTATAAAATATACCCGGTCCCTCGTCTGAATGATCAGCACAGTGACCTTTTGGTTCAGAGTGGTCTGTTTTGGAGATTTTAATTATAATGTTTAAATCCCTTGCCTTTGAGGCTGATTGTTTGTGCTGTTCCCAACAATCTGCAACTCAAACACCTTACTCAATACTACTCTCCACCACAATGACAGGCAATTTGCCACATACGGCAGATGCCGTCCAATCTGTTTGGAGGGCTGCACCAGGCTAGCAGGATGGTAATAGCTATAAGGTTTTCTAAAATAAATGACTTGTGTACATAAATAATGAAAAATATATTTAATCACCACTCGTATTTGTTTACCTACAAAGCAAAGAATTTTAGAAAATTCAACGTAGAGGTCGGTGTACCCTCCCATTTATGCAGAAGAACAACGACAAACGTATTGAATTTTATCATAATACCAATTTTGTGCAGTTGCTTACTATGTTTGTCTTTATTTCTTTCTCTGATTATCATTTGTTTACCTAGTGAATAAAACGCTGCTCTAGTAATATATTACCCTAATTTAATTACTATTATTAATTACTCAAGGTACTTTCACAGTCGTTACAGAGTATTTAGGTAGTAGTAAAGATAGTTGCGAGTGAGGTTAATATTCATGTAGAGGAGGTAACAAATTCTTACGCAGTTCTTAAATGTACGTATGTTGAACATATTTACAAAAAGAGGTATACGAGTTGAAAACATGAAAGGGAGCAGGAATTAATGTTATTTATGGGGTTATATAAAAGGCTATGGGTTGGGATAAAATACAATGCCTGAAGTACATATTTGATGACTGTTTGCATGAAGGAGCTATACCACCCCAATGGGGAGTTGCTATAGTAGCTTCAGTGAACAAAAGAAGCGGTGATAACCACAAAGCGGATACTTACAGGCCAGTCAGGCTTTACCAGTGTTACATGTAAGCTCTGGGAGACGATTATTTCCGATTATATTAGACACGATTACTAATTATTGGTT
The DNA here is from genome assembly GCF_040414725.1 of Anabrus simplex. Taxonomy (NCBI): domain Eukaryota; kingdom Metazoa; phylum Arthropoda; class Insecta; order Orthoptera; family Tettigoniidae; genus Anabrus; species Anabrus simplex. The sequence goes on along the minus strand of NC_090266.1, from coordinate 227,063,880 downwards.
TGATAGATGTTGGTTCGGTTTTATGAAAGTTTATTCCTGTGAGGTTCAACTGGTAGGATTATAGGCAAGCTAAAGCATATATTTTAATTCCAAGGGGTCAAATGGACAGCATTGGTTTCGACCTTTCCAAGGCTTTGCCAGGGTACATCGTGGAAGTTTATTGACGGAAATGAGTGCTTTTGAATATATGAAAATGTGACTGAAAGGGTGACTTAATTTCAAAAAAATAGAACTCAGAAATTTAGAGTAAGTAAAGCCTTATCTGATCCTTCTCATAATTAAGTGGAATGTCTCGCAAGGTCTCTGCGTTTTATCTATTTTTATAAAATAGCCTGTCCTGACTGAATGATTCATCATCGCCGAGCCGAAATTACTGGACATAAAAATTTTGGGGATACAATTATTTCAGAGTGTAGGTGCTCACTAAGGGAGGACTTTTGGATATTTCATCGTTAAGGGGGTGAAAAGGGGCGTGAATTGTTTAAACGAGTATATCCATATCTCAAAACTTAAAAGTATACAGACATATAAATTGGTATTTGGTATCTCCTTTAAAAATAAATAGACACGTAATTCCTTTGTTTCAGCAAAATCCCCTTAAGGAGATGATAAAATGTGAAAAAGTGAAGATGTTACAGACATGAAAATTGGTGTTTGGAATCTCCTTTAAAAATAAAGACTCACTCATTTTTATTGTTTTTGGTAACTGAAATTAATTGAGGGTGAACAGGAGTGAGAAATGGGGTGAATTTAAAAAAGAATATATCCACAAAATATCTCAGAAACGTAACATATTACAGATGTGAAAATTGATATTTGGAATCTCCCGTAAAAATAAGAACAACACACATGATTTTTTTCGGAATATCCACTGAAGGGGAAATGAAAAGGGGGTGAATTTTTACAATGAGCATATCTGCAGTACATCTCAAAGAACTTAATATGTTACAGACGTAAACATTATTGTATTTTAATCTCTTTGATAAATAAAGAAGCATGCATATTTTGTGTTTGGAAGATCCACTTAAGAGGGGGTGAAGGAATTGAAAAAAAATAGTTGAATTCTTTGTATGAGCATAGGCCTACTTATATCTCAAAAAGTGAAGATGTTATGGACGTCAAAATTGGTATTTGGAGTCTCCTTTAAAAATAAAGAAATACGATTATTTTGTTTTCGGCAAATCCACTGAACGCGGGAGACAGAATTGAAAACTCGCTCTGTGAGGAAACTTATAACCAAAAAAGGAAGATTGTTACGGACGTGAACGTTGGTATTTGGAATCTCCTTTAAAAATAAAGAAACACGTATTGTTACAGGCAAATCAACTTGGTTATGGGGATGAAAAAGTCGAATTCATGTTGTGAGGGTACATACAATTAAAAAACTGAATATATTATTACATTCGTGATAATTGGTATTTCTAAGCTCCCTTAGGATATACAAATGTGTATTTTTTGTTTTCGGAAAATTCACTTAAAATGGGAATGTGAAAGGAAGTGAAAAACGTTGAATTCTTTTTATGGGGATACTTATTTCTCATAAACTAAAGGTTAAGGACGTGATAGCTGACATTTGGAACCTTCCTTGAAAATAAAGAAACACGGTTTTTTGGGGGGAGGGGAATCAACTTACCGTTGGGGGCGGTGAAAAGGAGTTAAATTATTTGTATGAGAATAGTTATTTCTCAAAACTGAAGATGTTAGAGACATGAACATTTGTAGTTGAAATCTCCTATAAAATGAAGAAGCACGTATATTTTGTTTTCGAAAAATCCATTTAGGAGGAGAGGGGGGGGGGCTGATAAAGGAGTTGGTATTTTTTTATGTCACTACTTATATCTCATAAACTGAAGATGTTACAGACGTAGAAATATGTATTTGGAATCTCCTTTAAAAATGAAGGAACATGTTTCTTTTTGTTGTTTTTCGGCTTGAGTAAAGACTGTTTCTCACATGTACAGTTCTATGTCGCATGGCCATTTTAGCTCCAAAAGGCAATACCACAATACCACAAAGAATTTCTGGGGTATATGAAACTGAATTTTGAGAAATAAGTATCCCCATGTCTTAGTACAGTAGGTACTGAGGAATGATTACTTTTCTCAAATTACGAAATCCACGCGAGCGAAGCCGCGAGTAACTTCTAGTTATATTTATAAATCAAATGATGTTATACTGTATGGAGTAATGAAACAATACTGGGCAAGTTGGGCGTGCGGTTAGGCGCGCAGCCGTGAACTTGCATCCGGGAGATAGTGGGTTCGAACCCCACTGTCGACAGCCCTGAAGATGGTTTTCCGTGGTTTCCCACTTTCACACCAGACAAATGCTGGGTTTGTACCTTAATAAAGGACACGGCTGATTCCTTTCCACTCCTAGGCCTTTCATATCCCATCGTCGCGTTAAGATCTATCTGTGTCGGTGCGACGTAAAGCAAATAGCTATTGGTTTTACGTCGCACCGACACAGATAGGTCTTATGGCGATTATGGGATAGTAAAGGGCTAGGAGTGAGAAGGAAGCGGCCGTGGCCTTAATTGAGGTACAGCCCCAGCATTTACCTGGTGTGAAAATGGGAAACAACGGAAAACCATCTTCAAGGCAGCCGACAGTGGGGCTCGAACCCACTATCTCCCGGATGCAAGCTCACAGCTGCTCTCCCCTAACCGCACGGCAAACTCTCCCGGTAAAGCAAATAGCAAAAAAATCCAGTTATATTATATATTTTCATGTTATTAGGTTTACATCCTTCTACCTAATTTTACGGTTTTTGGAGACGCTGAGGTGCCGGAATTTCGTACCTCAGTAGTTCTTCTAGGTGCCAGTAAATCTATCAACACGAGGCTGGCGTATTTGTGCACCTTCAAATAACACCGGACTGACCCAGGATCGAACCTGCCAAGTTAGAGTCAGAAAGCCAGCGCCTCAACCGCCTGAGAGACACAGCTCGGCAGTAAAATTGTAACAGGATTATGAATGACAAAAAAATTCCTCGACAAAGTTGTGAGATGGTATGATGGTAAACGTGGTTGAAAATCAGGTTATATGTATCATAAAGAGGAGAAGTCCTTCAAATACCACCGGACTGAGCCAGGATAAAACTTGTCAATTTGTCGTCAGAAGGCCAGCGGCTCAACCGTCTGAGCCACTCAGCTCGGCTGAAAGATCTTCACTGGGGTAGTAATATAAACGGGACGGTAAAGAAAGGTTATAGATCTCTTCATAAAATTTTGAGGGTATTTAAGTTTCGAAGTAAACATGTAAAGGAGAGGGCGTATAAGTCACTGGCAAGACCCCAGTTAGAATGTGGTTCTACTTGATACGAGAACTGAAAAAAATGATTCGCAGGAAAGGAGCACACTTTGTTCTGGGCGATTTCCGACGAAAGAAAAGTGTTACGAAAAAGTTGCAAACTTTGAACCGGGAAGACTTGGAAGGAAGGAGACAAACAGCTCGGCTAAATGGAATGTTTCTAGCTGTCAGTGAGGGATGGCTTGGAATGACGTTAGTAGACGATTAATATTGAATGGAGTTTTAAGAGTAGAAATGATAACAAGAAAGTAAAGGTTGAATTCGAGAGGACATTTTTGGACAAACACTCGTTCATAGAAAGATACATTAAGAACTGGAATAATTTGTCAACGGCGATGTTTTATATATTTCCAAAAGCAAAGTCACCTCCGTACAGACAATGAAGGCCCTGGGAGGGGTGGAAGGAAAAGGCTTCCACTATCCGTAGCCTCGGCACTTGCATGTGTTTGGTGGGGTAGAGTGGTTAGCCCGGCCGTCTTTGCCCCAAGGAATTAACCCGGTATTAATTTTTCGGTAAAGGCTAAGTGAACCTCAGGCCATGCACACCTCCTGAAGAGGAAATCTCGTTTCTTAAATTTTTCGACTTCGTGACGGCGAATCGAACCCACGTCCTTCCGGGTGAATTGAGCACGCCTTTACTGTCTCGGCCACGCACTGATAAATTTCCGACTTCTTTGAAATATAGGAAACGACTAGGTAAGCAATTGGTAAGGAATCTGCCACTTGCCCTACAGCCGCCTTAAATGGAATACAGTGGTGATTGATTGACCCTCCGTTGTTGGATACTGTCCCTTCATCTTCTAGTGTATTTGATTTCTTTATCGGAAGCTATCGTCTTCAAATCACTTGAGATGCAGAACTCTCTACTGGATATAAATGTAAAGTGAGCACTTGAGCTCCAGTCTGTGTCCTGCTGACACCACAGCACCTGCCGTCATGACCGTGTAACATGTGATAGCACAAACCTGTTTTTCTACACCATAACATGCTACCACAACACAAACCAACCATTGTGTCTTCTCTCTCTCTCAGGGGTCTTTCCAATAACCCGACCTTCATCCCCTATTGCCATTAATGTCACGTACCCTCAATATCACATGAAATACAGCGCAATACGAGTTGTGACGCCAATCTTGCCCCCCTACTTTATTTCTATTTCAGCCAACCCCGCCCCCTTACACCCCCGCACCTATTCCTCATCCTGGTATACCAGCTGTGACCTCTCAAGGAAGGGATTTTTCCCTCCTGCTGCTGTGCACTACCCTACATGACCAAGATTTTGATTTATATCCCCAAGTAAAAGAATTTGTGGAACATTCTCATGAAAGAAGACCGATGCTCTCAGGAAATAATTTCATTTAATTTGCTAGAATACCTGATGGTTTTCGTAATAGAGCAAATTTAAGTAGGTAAGCGAACAGAAATAATTTACTATTATACGTGTTTGAGAGGTATATTAGCCCAGTAGCATAGTCATTTTCTCACCAAGGAGGCCTCGGTTCAAATCCCCGCCAAGGCGCATGAGAATTTAATGTTGAAAACGTTGCATAGCAAAGTACCAAAAACTCTTTACTAGAAAAAAACGTAAAATAAAGCAATTTCCTAAGTTGCGTCTAAAGTTGAAGGGCTAAAGGGCACAGAAAGGTTTCAAATTGTGAATCATTAATATACCTGTCCTACTCCATGGCTAAATGGTTAGCGTGCTGGCCTTTGGCCACAGGGGTCCCGGGTTCGATTCCCGGCAGGGTCGGGAATTTTAACCTTAATTGGTTAATTTCGCTGACACGGGGGCTGGGTGTATGTGTCGTCTTCATCATCATTTCATCCTCAGGTCGCCTACGGGTGTCAAATCAAAAGACCTGCATCTGGCGAGCAGAACTTGTCCTCGGACACTCCCGGCACTAAAAGCCATACGCCATGAATATACCTATCAAACTAAGAATAAAATTAGGTAAATCTCTTCCGGCCTAAGTGCAGCTACGGAAAAAAAGACCTAAAATCGCTTGTATCTTTAATCGTTTTTTTTTAAATTCAGATCCTAGCCAAAATAAGTAATTTACATAAATCTTTCTGTAATATGTTCCTTGGTTCATTACCCTCAGGTATTTTACGATTTTCTGAAAAATGTCCACACCGGATGTAGTTACAAGGGCTTATGTGAAACTCTGCATTGACTCACATTAGCGCTCGTAGTGGTAGAAAAAGGCAAACAGCTAATTTAATCGACCAGATAACGTTGATTAGGAAAAGGACTGTAATTTTTATGAATAAATAAATTATTTATTCTCAAACTTTATTACATTTTATATACCTAAAATTCATAGCTCATATCCCTAGGGTGTTTTCAATATTGAGTTGCTTGCCTTAATAACTAGAACTGTGGATTTTTGAAACGAGAAATCATGTGGCTAAGATTCCTCGTAAAACTGGAGATTGCGTGACTATGATCGCATTTTAGCTTACACGTGGACCTACAAGCTTGCTTCCTTTTGATTTCGTATTTAACATTCACTGATGAAGAGCATCTGAGCTGCACTTTGAAGAAGCTGAAAATATATACTGCAATTGGTTGTCTTAGTGGCTTGCTGCTATTCTGGCTGCAAGATTTCTGGTTCGATTGCGAGTAAGATCGATGGCATTTAAGGGTGTTTAAGCCCTACGTCTACATGTAATAGGTTGATGCCACGTTGATAAATTTGCGCAGGATAAAATTCCAGTACCTGGGCGTCCTCTAAAACTGTCAGTAGTTAATATAGAATATATTTAAATTATTATTATTATTATTATTATTATTATTATTATTATTATTATTATTATTATTATTATTATTATTATTATTATTATTATTATTATTATTACCGAGTGAATTCCTCGTTTGGTTAGGGTCGCTTAGCTGTGAGCTTTCATTCCGGATATACAGGGTTCGAAACCTACTGTGGTCAGCCCTGAATGTTTTTCCGCGGTTTCCCATTTTTTCACACCATGCAAATGCTGGGGCTGTATCTTAAGTAAGGCCATGGTTGATTTCCACCTACCCCTAGGCCAGTCCCATTTCATCGTAAAGAAAAATTGTAAAACAATATATTATTATTAGGTCGCTAGCGGTCTGTCTCTTACCCACGGACTCCAAATTTCTGGACTGAGTGCTGGAATGTGGTTCAGTCGCCCTCCTGACATCAACTGAGTGGCTGAGTGGTAAGAGACAGTCAAGAAAGGCAAGTAATACGACTGAAAATGTTGCCACGCTAACCGTAGGACATCCGAGCAGCAGTCGCCTTCTCAAGGTAATTCCATAAATGGACTGTAGGGAGAGAGTAATTCATTAAATTCTGTGCCCGGCTAAGTCACTTAGACAGTAGAGCGAAGTTAGCGGGTTCGTTCCTGGCTCTTTCAGGCAGTATTAGAAGGTGTTCATACAGGCAAGCCTCGGTCAGTAGATCCACATGCACATAAAGAACTCCTCCGGAACAAAATTTCGTCACCTTGGGTTCGCCAAAATCCGGAAACCTAGTTAGTAGGACGTAAAACCAGTACCATCTTTATTATTAACGTTCGCGATTTTTATAAGAGAACTATGAGATGAAGTGGCGTATGGCTTTTAGTGCCGGGAGATCCCAGGACGGGTTGGGCTCGCCGGGTCCATGTCTCTTGATTTGACTCCCGTAGGCGACTTGCGCATCGTGATGAGGATGCAATGATGATGAAGACAACACACACACCCAGCCCCCGTGCCAGGGAAATTAACCAATGATGGTTAAAATTCCCGACCCTGCCTGGAATCGAACCCTGGACCCCTGTAACCAAAGGCCACCACACTAACCATTTAGCCATGGAGCCGGACAGAGGAATATGAACCATTATCGCAGGCATTTTGAGTTTAATGTATTTTTAAGTAGGTGATTCAGGGGTGGCAACCTTGATAATGATGTTCTTATTTCTGCTGCTTCTTTCAGTGTGTATTAACACCGGGTTTCTTAACTCTATATTTACTGTTAGTGAAATTATGTCACGTGTGCAATTGAAATACATGTGCGATTTGAGTTACACCTACCGACTTCGAAATTGTAACCCCATAAGACATCAGTCATCTTTGTCATCATAAGCAATTTTCACCACTCACAAATTTGTCTTGAATTAAAGTGATATCCTCAGTTAAGACGGTATCTGATTGACAGAAAGCCGCGAATTGTGTTAGGGCTGGTGTATTCTGGTTAATAATGAACGTACAGCAGGCTCATCTTCTCATCTGCCTTCCCATTATGAACAATGAGCTCTCGAATGATACCGAGCAAGAGTGTTCGTACTACCTCATTATCCTTCAAGTATCAATTAGTGGGACCTCTACAAAGTCATCACCTTTATGTTGAGCAGAGCCTCACCGGAACAAGAAACTACACTTCACAATCCATCGTGCCTCCAGAGTCATACGGTGCTAATTCTGATACGATCTACATTTTATCCTTCAAAAACAGTTGTATGAATGATATTCATGAACACCAAATACAAGGTAATTGTTTTTTATTTTGTTGAATAATTTTACTTAGATTCTCTTTTTCTTCTACCAAAATATATGATAGGTCCGGTTATATATAATTAGCATTACTTAACACTCAAACCGAGACCAAATCTGAAGGAACAATGAAAGAAGTATGTTCAGAGCTTCAATACAGTTGTCCAAAAAATGAGAAAAGTCCAACATCTTCAATCATCTGTATTGAGGAGTGTAGATATTTTAATAATATATATGTAGGGGATCTTTTGTTCACACTAAGATACCTAGTTATTTATTAACAAAGTAACGAACGTTTGTACTAGGACTTTTAGGGAGGAGATAACGTGTGTATCTGTAATTCGTATTACCCATTTTTGATACCCGCCTCATCCACAATTCTTTATCCTGGAATGGGTTTCACTCAGGAGTCGCGAGGTCAACTAAGGAGCTGTTTGAATGAAAGACAGCAAACCCCGTCAAGAAAGACAAACAAGACGGTTATGAAGCTAGACGTGCAATCAAGAAACAAAAAAATATTATGAACATTTTGAAAATATTCGGCACCGTCTCCACAAAATTAAAGTCTCGTTAGATGTTCTGAAAAATTATTTCGCAATAACATACAAATATTTGCATACTCGCCAGGCTGAGTGGCTCAGATGATTGAGGCGCTGGCCTTTTGACCCCAGCTTCTCTTGTTCGATTTTGGCTCAGTCCAGTGGTATTTGAAGGTGATCAAATACGCCAGCCTCTTGTCGGTACATATACTGGCATGTATAAGATCTCCTGTGGGACAATTCCGGCACCTCGGCGCCTCCAAAGACCGTAAAAGTAGTTAGTGGTACATAAAGCAATAACGTTATTATTATTATTATTATTATTATTATTATTATTATTATTATTATTATTATTATTATTATTATTATTATTAGTATTATTATTATTATTATTATTTGCATAAACTTTGGTGATGAAATCCTCCGAAAAGCATAGTTCTTAGGCGGTACGGCACCACACTTGTATACGCTTTTTTCAGACTTATTCTCTCTCCTTGACCTATTTTCCCTTTGTGAAGATTTTTAATTCATCTTAATTGATCGTAATCTCTACCTCAACAGTAAATCTCGGCCAAGGGTATGAGTCCCTTCCTAGTATTTCTCCAGTTGTATCAGATAAAAATATTACAAAAATGATGTGAGATTTGAACAGGTGGTAGCAAAGACAGAGGAGTAGTTCTATTCATAAGAAGAGATAAATTATCTTAGAACTCAGCACTGGATGCATAAATTAGGAGTAAGTAAAGGATGATTTAATCAGAATTATTAATAAACTGTGGCGTGGAGGTTAAAAACACTTAGACGATTGTTAGACATAGTAATTAACTTTTAAAATTAAGAAGCCTGTAGAGAGTAAAGACCTCACCATCAGTTCCTTCATCCTCATGGGTGGCTGGCCATAACCGTTCATCTCTTCGTTTTGCTAGCCTCACTGTTCATTATTTTTACACGCACTCTCGCCTTGGAATGCCCTGAAGTCTCCCCCTGTTAAACATCCCTCAGGAATAGTCAGAATGATAGATTCAAGTCCATTATACAGTATATCTTTATTACCTTCCACAGCAACTGCGTGTGATTAATTCATCCAGCTCGGGGACTGGTGTTTACGTTCGTGTCAATACACTTCTTTTCATTTACACACTGCTCACTATATAACTCATCACTACAAAAACACGCAATAGTGAACATATCCCACGGCGCCTGGCCATAAAACTGCTACAAATCAACCTCAAATTCCTGCTACAATAAATTGAGAAAATTCATCAGAAAAAGAAGAAGATAGGAGAATATTCTGATCCTAAACAAAATCACATTCTTATTTCCAAAAATTGATTTCGGTTATTTGTGTCCTACCGTAGATGTCTCATTTCGGTAACTTGACTGTTAATGTTTTACCTCCTCTATCCTTCCTATTACTTAATTCTCAGTTTTTATTCTCCCTTTACCTTTACATCTTTATCTATAGCATGGATGTATGCTTTCCCACCCTCCCCATCGTCGACTTTCCAGATGTTTTCTATTATTTATCATTCTCACACCAGGCCTTGTCTGTACTTAAATAAAAGCGAAGGTCGGCACCTTTCCATTATTACCACTTTCACGTCCCATCATTGTCCAAAATATACCTGTGTTAGAGTGACGTTCAGCAGTTTGTAAATAGCAAGGTTGCTGGAAATGAATCCATTAGGTCTTAATTTGTATATTACTATTCCAAGATATTATCAGTTAAATACTCCTAAAGCAATCAGCCTGTGCCAAATGTGTGTAAATGACTAACTCTCGACAATTTCGACACATTGGCTAAACACAATATTCCTTGACATCTATGTGGAAACACGCCGCAAAGAATACAAACCCTGATTTTGAGATAAATAGACACAATGTTGGATTGATATTTCGTTCATATTAGACGAAAAACTGTACTGGAGGAAGCTTTATAAATTCGATCGAAAGGAAACCTTTTCCTGGCATCTCAGAATTAACAGATTGACAAGAAACTTATTGACACCTTAAATCGCGATTGTTGCAAATATTTAGAACATTAACATTGCAAGTGTGTTCATAAGCGAAAGTGTTAATTTCTCATTCTGTGGTAGATGTTGAAGGTAATGTGATCTTTAGAGTGATGTGTTGTTATTAACCCATTTCCTTGTATGAGTTTTCAGTCTTTTTGATTGCCTGCTCAGGCCGAGGGTACTAATTCGCTTATTAGTCAGCTGGTGAGTGAGTTACGGTTAATTTTAATTAAATATTTACGAGGCTATATGCGCTAATGTATTCTGTCGAATTAAACAGCGCGAGTGGCGTTAATATGCGGATATGAGCTTACCCAGCTACTGATCAACGAAATGGTGGCATTATTTATTCATGTTTGAGTCAAGAACAATGAAATTCTACAGGGACTGCACTTCAAAAATAAAAACACGATATGCTTGAGGCTTTCAGGGTGCGGTTACCGTGCATGATTGTTCTCGTTACATTGCACGGTCGTCGTACGCCCGCCCTCCCTTGCCCTATTTAATTATGGATAGGAGCTCCCTAAATATCTGTATGCATGCGTACATATGATAAATAACGTTGAATGGGAAGTACGATTGGTTGGGAGCTGGAGCAGAAGGGGAGGTTGTGACGATGTTTGGAAACTCAGGACGTTGATTATTACACGGTATAGAAAGCATAGTACTAGTATTGTGATGTTAGTACAAGGTATGCCGAGACCTAACGTATTTACGCTACCTTGAGTACAGTTCGGTGGCGTATGGTATCTTGGTGTTCAGAATAATATCATAATCACTTCAAGGACTGGAATGTGTTTCCCATTACGAGCTATAAGGTACCAAATTCCAGCATTTAACTTAATAGAAAAATTAGTAACTTAGGAATATTAAACACGCTTTCATATCTGAAAATCACGATAGTCTGGGATCGGGCCACTCAAAATCAACATTTCTCCACTGACAAACGCACAGTAAGTTAATACAGATGTGACTTGTGAAATTAAGATGCTACTGATATAATGACACTCTAGTTTCTGAAATACCTTTTTAATATAGGGCCTAGTAATGGTAACTGAAATTTGATCCATGCTTAACATAGCCATGTTAACTGAGGTTAGACTGCACCTTCCGTAAATGCAGCCGTGGTTACTATAAGTAACATACATATTGTGTAATATAGTCATGGTTACTGAAATTAACTACATCCCGTTTTAATTTAGCCATGATTACCAAATCTAGGGTACACTTTAGTTGATGTAATCATGGTCACTGAAATTGCTTAGAAATTTGTTAACGTGGTCATGATTACAGAAACAGCGATACAACTTAGAAATTGCACCAATGGTTAATATATCTGGCATACGTCTTAGTGAATATATCCTTAATTTATGAAGTATGGATGCAATGAAACGTGCACACATATTTGTTAATGATTCCATTATTCCTGAAAATAGGGCACACCCTCCTTTACACATTTGGTAAAACAGCCATGGTTAATGAAATTAACTAAATTTTCTTTTAGTTTATGCACGATAAAAGAATTTGGAATACAAGTTTTTTAATATAGTCAACGTTACTGAAATTGGTCAGAATTTTTTTAAAAGTAGACATGATTACAGAAAGATAGAAATATAGGTTACTGAAACTGGCATAAAAGTAAATTTTCCACAATTGCTACAAGTAGAATACACACTTGTTAACACACCCAGGATTTGTGAAAGTAGCAAACACGTTTCTTACTACAGCTAGGGTAACTGGACGTACGTTTATTTGGTAAAGTGGTCATCCTTAATGAAAATGACAACACATTAGTATGACCACGAAAATTGAAAGAAGCGAACACATTTTTAATGTAGTCATGGTTACTGAAATTCGCAAACCGTTGCCACTAGACCAATCTGTGTCGGTGGGACGTACAGGGTGAACAAAAAATGCCGCACTTGGTGGTTTCCTCATCCCATTGCTAGACAAAAGTTTCTATAGCCAAATCGGACCTGGTGTTGTTGGAAAACAAGTCCAAAACTAGAAGCTGGGAACACTGTCACATCCTGCAGCGTATCGGAATGTAATAGAGAAACGTGCATCATCCCGCTCTACCGTACCTGCCGTCGCAGCTCCCAGAGTAGACTGCTGGGTTATCAAACCCACATGCACCATGGAACTACGGCTTGAATCTACGTCAGTTTTTTTCTTTTGTGTGTGTGACGTCAAGTCCCCAGTTCTCGTCGTGTAACTCCGTTTGTAAGCATGTCATCCTGTTTTCAAATGACAATAGTCGAACACATGACATTGCGATCCATTCAACTGAATGTATGAGTCGACTAACCACGCAGTGCACAACCATAACTGTTCGTGTGAAGTGCATGTAGGGCGGCTTCCTGATGGAGTAAACAAACGGCGAATACGTCGACATGCTTTTATTGTTGGGTGCCTAGAAGAATTATAAATACTGTGATATGGGGTGACGAATGTAGCTTCACTAGGGAAGGTATTTTCAACCATTACAATAGCCATTATTGGTGTGACCACACTCCACATGTCACCCATGAACGTGGCTTTCAGGCACGCTTTGGCATAAACCTGTGGGCTGGAATCGTGAGAGGAATTATTTTAGGCCCTTACCTATTGCCGGATAAGTTGAATGCGCCCCGCTATCGTACGTTTCTGGGAAATACATTGCCTGACGCTTTAGAAAACGTTCCACTTGGTGTTAAGCGATAGCTATGGTTTCAGCATAATGGTGCACCGCCACACTTTGGAATGCCTGTGCGTAACTGATTAATTGAAGCGTCTCCAGTGAAATGGATTGGTCGTGGAGGTCCAATGTTCTGGCCTCCACGTTTCCCGGAACTTAATCCACTAGATTTTTATTTGTGGGATCACTTAAAAGAACATGTTTATAGTACTCCACTCATGGACTTACAAGCCCTAATAGCTTGCATGCATGCTGCATCGGCAATGGTGGATGCAGGTGTGTTGCGTAGGGTCCGGCAAAGTATGCTCCAGCGAGTGCCGAAGTGTTTGCAAATGCAAGGTGATCGCTTTCAATATCAGCTGTGAGGTGAACGTTGCTCGTAAGTGTACGTACCGGCTCTGTGAAGATAGGACTGGAGTCACACTACACTATGGAATTATTGTGCGTAGCATAATGGGCAATCCAGTGGAGGTGTACATTGGATACAATTTGATACATGAACTGAATTAAATGGACGCGAACGCGACTCGAACATCGGCGCGTTCGCTTAACCGGCATTTGTAGCATTACCTCGTCTCACTGAGCTAATGAGACAGCTCAGGCGGAGCGGCGACTTCGTGCGAACTGTGCTTGGCCGCGCTGCACGCCGTTACAGCGTTGCCAACGCCTCGTTTATTAACTCGCATTTCTATTAAACCTGTTAGTGGGACCAGGTTTTGCAAGATAAACCTTTGTCGTGAATTTTGACGAGGAACCGAATGCCGAACTCCACGTGCGGCGTTTTTTATTCATCCTGTATAGCAGATTAGAAAAGAAAACTCCCATATAACTTTGTTAATGTATTCCTATTTGCTGAAAGTAGAATGCACATTTGTTGATGCAGCCATAATTACCAAAACTGCCCATACATATGTAAAAATAACAATATCACTGAAATTGCCATACACCTTCCTTTATGTATCCATTATTATCGAATGTAGTGCCATCAGCTGCTAGGATTTTTAGTCGCGCTGAATCAGCTGATGATGAGCACGCCATGCTATACCCGTACGCATGCTATGGTGACAGCGTGATAGCGTCCATATCGAAAATATTGCCTACGATGACCAGGAGCGTTAGTACTCTGAAATTACAAGTTTGTATCATATATATTTTACTATAGTGTACACAGGACCGTACCCAATACATGAGATTCTACGAGACTTCCAATATAGAGTGGATAATATAATAGATTAGATTTTTTTCTTGCAAGGCCATTTGGCCTTCTCTTCCATCTAACCAGATTACGAGATACAATCTGCGATAATAATTACATATAAAAATTACTTACATGTAAAAACTTTATGGAATACCAAAACAGGTAATAATAATAATTTCGTGTGGCTGTTTCTAGCCGAGTGCAGTCCTTGTAAGGCAGACCCTCCGATGAGGGTGGGCGGCACCTCTCGTGAGTAGGTAACTGTGTGTTATTGTGGTTGAGGATAGTGTTATGTGTGGTGTCTGAGTTGCAGGGATGTTCGGGACAGCACAAACACCCAGACTCCGGGCCATTGGATTTAACCAAGGAAGATTAAAATCCCCGACCCGGCCGGGAATCGAACCCGGGACCCTCTGAACCGAAGGCAGTACGCTGACCATTCAGCCAACGAGTCGGACACTAATACAGGTAACGATAGTAATGAAGTGATGGACGATAGCGATGACACTGAAGTAGTAAAACTACAAAATGTAATAGTACATGATCAACAAATATATCAAAGTATACAATATTTAATCCTTACTCTTTAATAGCAATAAACAATCAAATAACGACTTAGAATCGTTACTGCTAACAACTTAGAATTATTTAGGATATTCAGTCGTTATTAACGAGATATTGTTGGCACTTCTTTCTGAATCTAGCACGGGTGGCTTCTCTGACAGAACTGACAGTTGTGCTGTAGAAACAACGAAAGAGTTTATGTATCAAGTTTTACGATGAGCTGTTTTTGATAAGGGTATGCCTACTTTTGACCGCGATACAATATTGTGGTCGGATGATAACTCGTTAAACTGCGAATTAGTATAAGGTGGATATCAAATAGAGAGAATTCGGTGAAGAAGCCATAGGGCATGAAGGTTGATATTGTGTTAGTCTTAACCGTGAAAGTTTCGTCGTAGGTCAAGGTGACACGGTCATAATACTAAAAGTCAGTTTTGTAGCGCACACACAAGCGTCTTGAGTGCGTAGTAGCACGTAGAAGCACGTGGCAGAATATCAACTGCACATTTGACGATACAAGCGGTACTGTTATGGATAAAAGAAACTCTACAGGACAATAACAATTCTATATGACGTAATCCAACCCTGCCGTCTGCCGTAACGTACTGTATGGCTTCATTTGTCACATCAAGTAATTTCGCAGGTGAAAATTCTGCTGTTACGTCGTGTTCTCAAATCACATGTTGGCTGTCCTTATCCGGGCAGAATATAATCTCTCATGAAAATTTCCTCTTTCGTTTATTTTTAGGAGAGTATTTGATGATACAGGTCATTCTTCCACATGTCTCATTAGAGTGGGAACCTTTGATATCTAGCCACGTAATTATCTCCTTCTTCAGTGAAGAGCGTGTTGGTGGTTTTGTCGAGTTGGATACAGTGTACGGAGCATTGCTTAAACAAATGAAGGGCCATGAAGGTAGAAAGGGTGGAGATTTTCGTCAGCCATTTCTAAAAAGAAAATGGCCGCTGATTTCACCATGGTAATCAGCTGTTGCCCATCCAGCCTTGTAGATAAGTTCAGCTTCTGAATGGAAACAGTTTTACGTCACTCCAAGAAGTATTCTGAGTATGTTGGCAGAGTTAACATTTTCCTGGACTCCCATAACGTCATTACTTTGCCAGAATTTCCAGGATGTGAGACTGCTGCCTACCAACGTGTCCGTCTCATCAGTGTAAATAATACATCATCTGTATTTACGATGCTGCTTTATTTGAACAAAATACTTACTCCGTCACTTCACAATGCCCGGCCTTTCGATTAATATCTTGCGTTCTGACTGGAATTGTCGCCATGAAACTCGCATTCTTTTGATAGCCTCTTGCAAAGACTTTTAATCTTAATTATTGCCAAAAGCGTGGGATTAGTGGACACTCTCTTCACCCTATACATATAGAGAAGAACGTGGCAAAATGATTCCCCGGGGCAAAACGATCATCGTTAATATCTGCTCCATTGGTGGTGCCAGGATGTGCAGAATTTGAAGGATAAGTCTTCAGTATAGGTAACATCTGTGCTGTGAGTTAGATTTGATCACCTCTATTTTTGAAAATTTGTTTCAAGTCTTATTGATCGTAGGTAAGTAATTATTTTGTACTTTGTATGTCCCACAGGGTATAATTGAATTTATTCACGAGTATGTAAGTGTCTTGAACATTAAATGCAGCTGCCTCCTGACGCTTCATTCCATCCATATGAGATGGCATTTAGGCGTTTCATTGTGTTTTCTGAGATAGGAGCAAATGGGTCAGAACGAACAGTGCGAGGGATCATTATACCCCGGAGGGATCATAATGCCCCATTATTATTATTATTATTATTATTATTATTATTATTATTATTATTATTATTATTATTATTGCTATGGATTTTCCGTGGTTTCCAGAGTTATAAGAAGGGGAATGAATGGGGGATGAGAAAAGATCAAATCTTAATTTAAAACTCTGAAAAGTTTTGAAATTTTATATATTTCATTTAATCTTTTAAGATTTTAAACTTTGTTAAACAACAAAAAAGTAACAGTTAGATAGACAGAAGGGGAGCTCTTCAGATCTTATAACAATACTTATTTGAAACCTAAAAACGATCAGGTACAATAGACATAATGATTTTTAAAGAGATGAGTTAGATAGCTCAAACGTTAAGCTATTACAAAGAACACTACTGCTCCAATCAATTACAAGTAAGGAGACGGAGCTCTAGAATTTACCACATTCTATAGAGCGTCTTTACTCCGCACAATTAACTAGGAGACTACTCTCAAAATTTACAAGATTCAAGCCCCTCCAAGGCACTATCTAACTTTTACGTTATATCAAATACAAACGATTTCCACTGTCTTATTCGCTCGACAGTGTAAGTTAATTTTAAATAAGAATAGTTAAACATTTACCAGGGGTAATAAGTGCCCATTTTACATGGCCTTAGTGGAAAAAGAAAAGGATTAAATATCGGCCGTAAACCAAAATATTAAGAGTCGAACATTTGTACTCCTTTGAAATTCACTTGAAAACCTATGTGGGCTCATGGCCCGAAGTTACAGAGGCTAAGCCTATACTACAGAGGTGAATAGACTGATAGAAAATTTTAAATTACAAAAGGAAGAGATAAATTTAAAGTTTACCAAATCATAGTCACCCCAATACCAAGTTGAATGGGAATTGAAAGAGGGTTCACACTATTTATTCCCTAATTAAGACTTGTTTGAAAATTTACATTGATAGGCTGATAGATTTACATTATGAAATAAGTTTGTAATCTTCACTTCAAGCTAGCTTTCTGAGGCTATTACAAGATTACAAGATGTCTGCCATTACCTTGAGCTGGTGGACCTTCCTACGATGGGCGCGGATTGCCTCCTGCCTCCGACCCACTCTAAACATCTTGACTGGATCGATGTAAAAGACAACAAGGTCCTAAAGATCCTAGCTTTTATAGCGGAGGGGAAGGTTCCAGAACTCTCTGGGCCGTAGCCCTGTACACACCCACAATGTACACTGACTGACAGAGCAAATGCAACACCAAGAAGGAGTGGTCAGAACTTTATGCCAATTGCAGGGTAGACTGACGTCACTGAGGTATGCTCATGATGTAAAATGCGCCGCTGTGCTGCGCACGTAGCGAGCGATAAATGGGACACGGCGTTGGCGAATGGCCCACTTCGTACCGTGATTTCTCAGCCGACAGTCATTGTAGAACGTGTTGTCGTGTGCCACAGGACACGTGTATAGCTAAGAATGCCAGGCCGCCGTCAACAGAGGCATTTCCAGCAGACAGACGACTTTACGAGGGGTATGGTGATCGGGCTGAGAAGGGCAGGTTGGTCGCTTCGTCAAATCGCAGCCGATACCCATAGGGATGTGTCCACGGTGCAGCGCCTGTGGCGAAGATGGTTGGCGCAGGGACATGTGGCACGTGCGAGGGGTCCAGGCGCAGCCCGAGTGACGTCAGCACGCGAGGATCGGCGCATCCGCCGCCAAGCGGTGGCAGCCCCGCACGCCACGTCAACCGCCATTCTTCAGCATGTGCAAGACACCCTGGCTGTTCCAATATCGACCAGAACAATTTCCCGTCGATTGGTTGAAGGAGGCCTGCACTCCCGGCGTCCGCTCAGAAGACTACCATTGACTCCACAACATAGACGTGCACGCCTGGCATGGTGCCGGGCTAGAGCGACTTGGATGAGGGAATGGCGGAACGTCGTGTTCTCCGATGAGTCACGCTTCTGTTCTGTCAGTGATAGTCACCGCAGACGAGTGTGGCGTCGGCGTGGAGAAAGGTCAAATCCGGCAGTAACTGTGGAGCGCCCTACCGCTAGACAACGCGGCATCATGGTTTAGGGCGCTATTGAGTATGATTCCACGTCACCTCTAGTGCGTATTCAAGGCACGTTAAATGCCCACCGCTACGTGCAGCATGTGCTGCGGCCGGTGGCACTCCCGAACCTTCAGGGGCTGCCCAATGCTCTGTTTCAGCAGGATAATGCCCGCCCACACACTGCTCGCATCTCCCAACAGGCTCTACGAGGTGTACAGATGCTTCCGTGGCCAGCGTACTCTCCGGATCCCTCACCAATCGAACACGTGTGGGATCTCATTGGACGCCGTTTGCAAACTCTTCCCTAGCCTCGTACGGACGACCAACTGTGGCAAATGGTTGACAGAGAATGGAGAACCATCCCTCAGGACACCATCCGCACTCTTATTGACTCTGTACCTCGACGTGTTTCTGCGTGCATCGCCGCTCGCGGTGGTCCTACATCCTACTGAGTCGATGCCGTGCGCATTGTGTAACCTGCATATCGGTTTGAAATAAACATCAATTATTCGTCCGTGCCGTCTCTGTTTTTTCCCCAACTTTCATCCTTTTCGAACCACTCCTTCTTGGTGTTGCATTTGCTCTGTCAGTCAGTGTATATTGGTTGATTTCATAAATGAAAAAAATTCTGATTGGTCGAAAATTTTGTAGAAGGACGAGATGGCAGTGCTGGTAAGCTAAGAACACATAAAAGAATCTACAAATATCACAGTTTTGCAAACTTAGAAACTACAAATTTCCTTGAAAATTAATTGTTCAACTGCGCAGCAGAGGGGCACATAAGTCGATAGTAGAGACATCTGAAGGCAAAGTTTCAACCTTCTTCGGAAATAAGTTTCACGGTTCATATAACAGATGGCTCTTATAAGGCGTTCACTTTAAATGAACGGAGTAGGTGTACCTCCGGTACAGTTATGATTATTATTATTATTATTATTATTATTATTATTATTATTATTATTATTATTATTATTATTTGAGTAGATTCCAGGAACATGGCCTGATGGCACAGCGCTGAGGCTGCTTTGCCTCTCACCAAGACGGATCGGGTTCGATTCCCGATTAATTCATTTGAGATTGTCGACGTAAATGTCACGTCTGTTAGTTCGGTTTGCACTTAAGGGATAAGTACAGTTGATTATAATGGCCCGATTAACAGTCACGTAAAACTGCAAGCTTCCTCCTTTCCACATTCAGCACCGGATACTCGACCTAACGAAGTCAGGTGAGGGGCTGTCGGGTTATGAAAATGAGTTTTACGGACTCACTTCTGGTTTCATTCCCATAGTAACATTGTTTTGTTTCCACGATCAGATTAATTAAAAGAAATTCGTGCAGGTAGTGCATGTCATTCGTTCTTGGCAGTCTATCCTCTGTAGAAAAAACACGCCATGTGGTGTGATGACCGGGAGCAACAGACAGATAAGCAGCGTGCGACGCGTAATTGGCGCCAACTGTGTCAGTTTCAAAACGTCACCTGCGGGACAGGTAGAAATTTCCCCGTACACGTAACTTTTTACCATCTAGCGTGCGAAGTTTGGATTATGTGTCAAATTTGCAAACAATGGGCTCATGAACAATGTACTGGAGTGGATGATGATGATTACATTTTTGAAAGGTCTAATTGTAGGTATAACAGAAAAGGATACCCTCTAAGCCGTAGGAAGTTAAAATGTCCAAAATGATTCATCAGTTTTTATTATTTTATATGTACTTGAAAACAATATTTTAACATTATATTTTCGCACTTTGTATGAATAAACAAACTGAACAAACAATTTCTGAATCATTTCATACATACATTATCATTATAGACTGTTATGCCTTTCAGCGTTCAGTCTGCAAGCTTCTATGAATTTACTAAACGTCGCCACAATCCTCGATTTGCAACTAGTGTTGTGGCCTCATTTAGTTCTATACCTCTTATCTTTAAATAGTTAGAAACTGAGTCTAACCATCGTCACCTTGGTCTACCTCCACTTCTCTTACCCTCCATAGCAGAGTCTATTATTCTCCTAGGTAACCTATCCTCCTCCATCCGCCTCACATGACCCCACAACCGAAGCCGGTTTATGCGTACAGCTTCATCAATCGAGTTCATTCCTAAATTAGCCTTTATCTCCTAATTCCGAGTACCCTCCTGTCATTGTTCCCACCTGTTTGCACCAGCAATTATTCTTGCTACTTTCATGTCTATTACTTCTAACTTATGAATAAGATATCCTGAGTCCACACAGCTTTCTCTCCCGTAAAGCAAAACACACCGATGTAAATATAGTTTCGTCTGGGAGCTGACTTCCATCTTACAGAATACTGTTGATCGCAACTGCGAGCACACTGCATTAGCTTTACGATAACTTGATTCATTCTCACTTAATATGTTACAATCCTGGGAGAACACACAACCTAAATACTTGAAATTAACGACCGGTTCTAGCTTTGTGTTACCAATCTGACGTTCAATTCTGTTGAATTTCTTACCTACTGACACCAATTTAGTCTTCGAGAGGCTAATTTTCATACCATACTCATTGCACCTATTTTCAAGTTCCACGATATTAGACTGCAGGCTTTCGGCACAATCTGCCATTAAGACCAGGTCGTCAGCATAGGCCAGACTGTTTACTACATTTCCACCTAACTGAATCCCTCCCTGCCATTTTGTACCTTTTAGCAGATGATCCATGTAAAATACGAACAGCAAAGGTGAAAGATTACAGCCTTGTCTAACCCCTGTAACTACCCTGAACCAAGAACTCATTCTACCCTCAATTCTCACCGAAGCACAATTATCAACATAAATGCCTTTGATAGATTTTAATAATCTACATTTAAGTCCATAGTCCCACAGTATAGCGAACATCTTTTCCCTAGGTACCCTGGCATATGCTTTCTCTAGATCTACGAAACATAAACACAACTGCCTATTCCTCTCGTAGCATTTTTCAATTATCTGGCGCGTACTGAAAATCTGATCCTGACAGCCTCTGTGTGGTCTGAAACCCCACTGGTTTTCATCCAACTTCCTCACAACGACTGATCGCACCCTCCCTTCTAAAATGCCAATGAATACTTTGCCTGGTATACTAATCAACGAGATACTTCGGTAGTAGTTGCAATCCCTCCTGTTCCCTTGCTTATAGATAGGTGCAATTACTGCTATTGTCCTATCTGAAGGTTCCTTACCAACACTCCATGCTAATCTTACTACTCTATGAAGCCATTTCATCCCTGCCTTCCCATTATTCTTCACCATTTCAGGTCTAATTTCATCTATTCCTGCTGCTTTATGACAATGGAGTTTATTTACCATCCTTTCCACTTCCACAAGCTTAATTTCACCAACATCATTTCCTCCTCCTTATGAGCTGGGCTGTTCGCAACACCACCAGGATGATTTCCTTTTACATTGAGAGGATGTTCAAAATATTCCCTCCACCTCTCCCGTGATTCCCTGGGATCTATTATGAGTTCATCTGAATTACTCAAAACACCGTTCATTTCCTCCCCCCCCCCACCTTCCTAAGATTCTTTATTACTGTCCAGAAAGTTTTCCCTGCTGCTTGACTTAGCCTTTCCAGGTTATTTCCAAAATCTTCCCATGACTTCTTTTTGGATTCAACAACTATTTGTTTCGCTCTGTTTCATTTATTTACGTACAAATCCCTGTCTGCCTCGGCACTTGTTTGGAGCCATTTCTGATAAGCCTTCTTTTTACGTTTACAAGCTGCTCTCACTTCATCATTCCACCAAGATGTTCGCCTTTTCCCATCTTTACACACAGGCACTCCCTTGCTGTTTCTACTACAGCATCCCTGTAAGCCTGCCAATCACTTTCTACATCCTGAACTTGCTTAATGTCTACTGTTCGAAATTTCTCGCTAATCATATCCATGTACTTCTGTCTAATTTCCTCGTCCTGGAGATTTTCTACCCTTATTCGTATACAGACAGATTACACTTTCTCTACCCTAGGCCTAGGTATACTTAGTTCACTACAGATCACATAGTGGTCTGTATCATCGAAAAATCCCCGGAAAACTCGTACATTCCTAACAAATTTCCTGAATTCGAAGTCGTTAAGACATAGTCTATTATGGATCTGGTACCTCTAGCCTCCCATGTGTAGCGGTGAATGGCCTTATGCTTGAAGAATGTATTCGTAACTGCTAAACCCATACTAGCACAGAAGTCCAGCAAACGCTTCCCAATCCCATTAGCTTCCATATATTCCCCACACTTACCAATCACCCTTTCGTATCCTTCCGTCCTATTCCCAACTCTCGCATTGAAATTGCCCATTAGCACTATTCTATCTTTGATGTTGACCTTGACCACGATGTCACTCAATGCTTCATAAAGCTTGTCAACTCTATCCTCATCTGCACCCTCACATGGTGAATACACGTAGACAATTCTAGTCCTAATTCCCCCAAATGACAAATCTCCCCCCATCATTCGCTCATTTACGTGCCTAACAGAAACTCTGTTGCGTGCAATGTTATTCTTGATAAAGAGCCCTACCCCAGACTCTGCCCTTCCCTTTCTAACACCCGTCAAGTACACTTTATAATGTCCTGTCTCTTCCTCCTTATCTCCGCTTACCCGAATATCACTTACTCCTAGCACATCCAGTTGCATCCTCTTTGCAGACTCAGGCAGTTCCACTTACTTTCTTCCATCATATAATTTTATGATCCTCTCCTACTCCCATATATTTAGTAAATTGTTCCAAACATATGGCAAACATATGTAGTAATTATTGTTATTGAACTATCTAAGAATAAGAGGGATCATACTGCCCCAGAACCCGGGACAAAATGATCCTCTGGACTACATTTGTATGTGGGTATATTCTGTGTTGTATTTACGTTATAAGATTCAAAAAATTGCAATCTCGCTAATATGTGGACTTAAACATATATAATTGACATTAACGTACTGTGATGTACATGCATTATACGCACACACTTGCCTTGGAGGGATAGTTTTGTCCTGGTCTCCCCCAAAATTTCCTATCGCATTTACAGAAATCGTCTACTATCAAAATATAGAAAGAAATACATCTTACATTCTTGTCTGGGAACTGTAGACAGTTATTGGGATCGATTTCCAATTGTTTCGTCCTCTTTTCACACAGTAGCGTAGCGTAAGATACCCTAGCATATACAGGAGCAAGTTCCGAAATTTTCGGAAGCGGCACTAACAAGTAATTACATCGCTTCCCAATAATATCATTGGCTGACTTCTCTAGCCTCACTATGAATCCTTCCGAGCGATTTTCGGTGAGCCAAGACACATCACACGCATGAGAGCACTGTACGAATAAAAATAATAATTTCGTATGGATATTCCTAGCCTGGTGCAGCCCTTATAAAGCAGACACAGCGTGTTATTGTAGTGGCAGATAGTACTGTGTTTGGAGTGTGAATTTCAGAAATGTTGGGGATAATACAAAAACACTCTGTCTCCGATCCCGGGGAATTAACCATTTAACGTTAAAATGTCCGACCGGGACATGAATCGAACCCGGGGCCCTCCGAACCGAAGGTGACTACGTTGATCATTCAGAAAAGGTGCCGGACACTGCACGAATAACCATACTTAACACAACCTCTACGAGAGAGTATTCTCAAGCAACACAGCACGATGACTTTCGAACTGAGCATATCGATGGCCTAGAATGAAAACCTCGTATCTCACAAAGTCCTTCCTATCCATTACTTCCCTTAAGACTGGTTACGCCTCCCAGCCACACATGAATACGCAGTCCATCAGAACAATGTTCGTTGTGTTCTTTATTCCTATGCCAAAGTGTGAAGGAAAATGAACCTTATCGTACCGTACTATAGGAAAGTATGTCTGCGTGACGTATTTACTGACTCCTACAGTATAATTTTACAAGGTTCATTTTCCTTTACGCACCAACATAGGAAAATAAACCCAATGAACATTGTTCTGATGGATTGCATATTCATGTGTGGCTGGGAGGCGTGACCAGTCTTAAGGGAAATAATGAATAGGAAGAACGTTTTTAGATACGAGGTATTCAATCTAGGCCATCGATATTTCCTGAGCGTAACCGATACCGGCGCGCTCCTGGCGTTTCTCTGTCGGTCTGTAAATGAATTAATGTCGTTTTTGGATTTTGAACAAATGAATAATTTAAGTTTATGTGGAGAATGCTAGTTTAATATTTAGTTTATTATAACAAGGTTAAGTTAATGAAGAATTACCAGGAATCCGACCTGTTATCTAATTCGATACAGGGCCTAGACAGATATTCTTTGGAATACGGCATGTGGTTGGACCTGTATGATCAACAACCCAAGTACCAACCATGTCGGTTGTTGCTTTTGGGAGTGCAATGGCTCATGCCGTATAAAAAGCTCTAATTTATACACGGATACATTTTATGCTGATGTTAGGTGTTTTCGAAATGAGCAACTTGGCTTTCGGCTTCTAGTTGGCGCAAGCATGCAGATTTACCCTGGTTTTCCGCGCGAGATGGCGCTACCCCACTAGCATGGCTGCGGAAAGCAGCAACTGAGAGCACTTATTTTTGTTAATGTAGCCATTGCTACAGACATTTGGACTCACCTATGGTGATATAGCCATTGTTACAAAGAATGACATACACCTGTGTTCATGTATCCATGATCACTGAAAATTTGATGCGCTATTGCTTATGTAACTGTTGACGCTGAATTTGGGATTCACCAATGCTGATGTAGCCTAGTCATAGTTACCGAAACAGGGTGCGCCCTCCTTAGCATAGCCGCTCTTTTAGAATTCACCTCCTCAGCGATATTTATAGTGTTATATGATTACCCCTTTAAATATATTTTTTATATTTTTATTTAAAAATGCTATTTATTCGGGGCGTCGACCTAGAAAGATCTTTTGCCCTACTTTGCACCATGTGTTATGAACCTGCTTGTATATGGAAATTGCGGAAGTGTAAAGTGTTGAATGTGAGGAAAGGAACACATTAAGGACGACACAAACAACCAGTGTCCAGGCTAAAGGTGTTAATCGTTTAAAATTAAAAATCCCTGACCCGGCCGGGAATCGAACCAGCGGCCGTCGGGTGACAGGCGGACTCGTCGCCTCCTACACCGCTGGGCCGAACTCCTTAAATATATAGACATCAACTAAAATGTAGCCTGGTTTAATCAGCTACGAAGGAGGATTTGTGAGTATATCATCTGCCTGCTTACACAGGCTACACCACAAGAGATTATCTGTGTAATAATGCGTACGTCACTTAATATAACATAATTTATAGCGGAATATAAAACAGGGTCCGCCTCTGTGGTGTAGTGGTTTGTATGATTAGCTGCCACGCCCGGAAGCCCTTGTTCGATTCCCGGCTCTGCCACGAAATTTGAAAAGAGGCACGAGGGCTGGAACGGGGTCCACTCAGCCTCGGGAGGTCAACTGAGTAGAGGTGGGTTCGATTCCCACATCATCCATCCTGGAAGTGGTTTACCGTGGTTTCCCACTTCTCCTCCAGGCAAATACCGAAATGGTACCTAACGTAAGGCCACGGCCGCTTCCTTCCCACTTCCTTGTCTATCCCTCCCAATTTTCCCATCCCCCGCAAGGCCCCTGTTCAGCTTAGCTTGTGAGGCCGCCTGAGCGAGGTACTGGTCACCCTCCTCAGTTGTATCCCCCGACCCAGAGTCTGAAGCTCCAGGAGACTTCCCTTGAGGCGGTAGAGGTGGGATCCCTCGCTGAGTCCGAGGTAAAAGCCAACCCAGGATGGTAAGCAGATTAAGAAAGAAAGAAAGAAAGAAAGAAAGAAAGAAAGATATAAAACAGGAATGAGTGGACTATTTCAAGTACTTTGGACGTGTATTCTTTTGTTTCTTATTCGTTTCACGTCGCACTAACACATCGAAGGCTTTGGGCAAGGAAAGGGTTAGAAAGGGCTAGGATTGGGAAGCCGACGGTGTAATTCATTTTTGTTATTTGCTTTACGTCGCACCGGCAAAGATAGGTCTTATGGCGACGAAAGCGAATGGTGTAATTCAAACCCACCATATTCCAAAAGCAAGCTCACTGCTGCGCGACTCTAACCGCACGGCCAACTCGCTCGGTGATGTGTATTCTCCAAGGATGGTAGTACACTAAGAGAAACTTAGTCAAGGAGCTGCACAGCTAATGTAAAAACTTGCAGATTACATCAGCGGTATTCTGTGGGAAGTGACTTCTCGAAGGAAATCGTGTTCATATCGGGCGTTTTCCGGCCAACTTTGATTTACAGGAGTGAAAGCTGCGTGGGTTAAACATATTCTATTTATGAGTGACAACTAACATACATGAAAAGGTGAGATTGACACATTTAAAAACAGTATGGCGCAATGAAATGGCGTATGGCTTTTAGTAACGGGATGTGTCCGAGGACTACGGCGCGCAAGGTGCAGGTCTTTTGATTTGACTCCCTTAGGCGACCTGCGCGCCGTGATCAGGATGAAATGATGATGAATACGATACATACACCCAGTCCCCGTGCCAGAGGAATTAACCATTTATGGTGAGAATTCCTGACCTTGCCGGGAATCGAGCCAGGGACCCCTGTGACCAAAGGCCAGCACTCTAACCATTAAGCCATGGAGCAGGACATATGGCGCAATGGCAGAAGGATAGTCGAAATAAGGATGTAAAAGCTAAGTTAGGAGTAAACTCTATGGATAAAGCTATACGCATAAACTGGTTTCGGTGATGGCGTCATGTCAGGCAAATGGAGGATAGATTACCTAGGATAATAATAGACTCGTCACTAGAGGTAAGAAAATTAGTGGGAGATCAGATCGAGGTTTGTTTGACTCAATTTTTAAGGATTTAATGATATGACGTATAGAGCTAAAAAAGGCCACAGAGCTAGTTACAAATGGAGGCTGGTGTAGCGTTTAGTGAATTCACATTGGACTGCAGTCTGAACGCGAAAGGCATAACAGTCTATAATGCAGACGTATGTGCAGTGTATTTATTTGCTTTTCTTTCTTACTTCGGATATATTTGAATGTTTATTTCTAATTTTCAGTGTATGGATGTTATTGTGACCTGAACAAGTCCTTTGTATAACAGTGCTCAATTATGAAAGGTTTTCTGGTAGAGAAGTAAGTTTCTGAACCTGAGGTGGACTGCGGCTTGAACGGACTGACCTTACGTTTAAAATACAGATTAAGATTAGGTTAGCTGACCATGTAACACTTATAATCTCATATTTTTTGAACGTTTAACTACTACAAAATTAATATACACTGACTGACAGAGCAAATGCAACACCAAGAAGGAGTGGTCAGAACTCTATGCCAATTGCAGGGTAGACTGACGTCACTGAGGTATGCTCATGATGTGAAATGCGCCGCTGTGCTGCGCACGTAGCGAACGATAAATGGGACACGGCGTTGGCGAATGGCCCACTTCGTACCGTGATTTCTCATCCGACAGTCATTGTAGAACGTGTTGTCGTGTGCCACAGGACACGTGTATAGCTAAGAATGCCAGGCCGCCGTCAACGGAGGCATTTCCAGCAGACAGACGACTTTACGAGGGGTATGGTGATCGGACTGAGAAGGGCAGGTTGGTCGCTTCGTCAAATCGCAGCCGATACCCATAGGGATGTGTCCACGGTGCAGCGCCTGTGGCGAAGATGGTTGGCGCAGGGACATGTGGCACGTGCGAGGGGTCCAGGCGCAGCCCGAGTGATGTCAGCACGCCACGTCAACCGCCATTCTTCAGCATGTGCAAGACACCCTGGCTGTTCCAATATCGACCAGAACAATTTCCCGTCGATTGGTTGAAGGAGGCCTGCACTCCCGGCGTCCGCTCAGAAGACTACCATTGACTCCACAGCATAGACGTGCACGCCTGGCATGGTGCCGGGCTAGAGCGACTTGGATGAGGGAATGGCGGAACGTCGTGTTCTCCGATGAGTCACGCTTCTGTTCTGTCAGTGATAGTCACCGCAGACGAGTGTGGCGTCGGCGTGGAGAAAGGTCAAATCCGGCAGTAACTGTGGAGCGCCCTACCGCTAGACAATGCGGCATCATGGTTTGGGGCGCTATTGCGTATGATTCCACGTCACCTCTAGTGCGTATTCAAGGCACGTTAAATGCCCACCGCTACGTGCAGCATGTGCTGCGGCCGGTGGCACTCCCGTACCTTCAGGGGCTGCCCAATACTCTGTTTCAGCAGGATAATGCCCGCCCACACACTGCTCGCATCTCCCAACAGGCTCTACGAGGTGTACAGATGCTTCCGTGGCCAGCGTACTCTCCGGATCTCTCACCAATCGAACACGTGTGGGATCTCATTGGACGCCGTTTGCAAACTCTGCCCCAGCCTCGTACGGACGACCAACTGTGGCAAATGGTTGACAGAGAATGGAGAACCATCCTTCAGGACACCATCCGCACTATTATTGACTCTGTACCTCGACGTGTTTCTGCGTGCATCGCCGCTCGCGGTGGTCCTACATCCTACTGAGTCGATGCCGTGCGCATTGTGTAACCTGCATATCGGTTTGAAATAAACATCAATTATTCGTCCTTGCCGTCTCTGTTTTTTCCCCAACTTTCATCCCTTTCGAACCACTCCTTCTTGGTGTTGCATTTGCTCTGTCAGTCAGTGTATATTGAACCCTACAAATTCGTCACAAAATTTACAGGACACGGTGGCATAATGAAACTAATATTTTATGAAAGGGGTAAGTCACATTATCTTGTGTACACATCAGAATCAATCGCCGAGTTAGTCATCAGCGTTCTCTATGCCTTAGCCGGCCATCATAAACACATTTCTTGATTTGTTATCCATTTTTATTCCCGTATTTGGGATTTACCTCTTGGCACAAGGGGTTATACATTTTTCTGAACTTGTAAGTAATTACACAAAAAAAATAACCTCACACCAAAATTGGCATTTACAAATACGCCCTGTTTTCTAGGAATGTTTTCTCGCACACGCTTTAATTGTACGTACAAGAACACCTTCTATTAGAATTCAATTCGGAACTCCAGCGTAAATACGGCCGTCTATTTTACCGTCCATGAATTTTAACATTATTCCACATATGGAATACCGGGAATACATTTAATTGTTATAACTGACAATCTGATTTGCCATTCGAAGTGTTTAACGAATTCCTTTGCTACTGTCAAATGCAATCTGACTAACTAGCAATTATCGATGACAAGTACGGCTCCACGGCTAAATGGTCAGCGTGTTGGCCTTTGGCCACAGGGGTCCCGGGTTCGATTCCCGGCAGGGTCGGGAATATTAACCATAATTGGTTAATTCCCCTGGCACTGGGACTGGGTGTCTGTGTCGACTTCATCATCATTTCATCCTCATCACGACGCGTCATTAACAATCAGTTACATAAACTTGTAGTCCTTGAAACTTTTCCTTCGTCAATTTCGTTCCAGTTTCTCTGTAGATTTGAAAACGGCTAGCATAAACCCTCGCAGACATCCTGTATTCTTACACCCTGTCCACATATGGGAATAACGTCATTTCTTCATTAGTGGGAAACAAAACACTTCCTTTCCTTTCCACGTGTTAGGCTGACAATAGAAAAATATGAGTGAGCTAATCACGCTGTTTGCCCGCCTGATTCAAACTTCTCGAACTTCTCACTTACGGACTCTAGTTCACCCCCCGGGTTCAAGACTCTGGTTCTACCTAGCTCTAAGGTTATGGGGTCAATACATACTATAACTACGACTTTAATTTCAAACCTTAGTTCAGGATCCATTTCGCCTCTTCACTCTAATGGCACCCCTGACCCTCATCAGAAAATGGTATTTTCAGCGGAGTGAATGCTCGAAGGAACGCCCTTGTTGAATAACGAAAACACATTGAACGTTTTCGTACGAAATCGTCTTATGAATACACAGTGAAGATCCGGATGGAAATAAGCATGGAAAACTTATCAATTGCGGATTCTGAAATCACAACTGAGGGACAGTGTACCCCAAGGAGCCACACGGATAAGATTTTTTCCTCCTTTCTGTAAAACTTACTGAAGGTACACTTGCCCCCGATTAAACTAGCACTTCTCGTTTTATATCCCTATGTAATCATCTGCAGCGTTAAATTCATATCTGGTTTCCCCATTTTCACACCATGCAAAATGCTGGAACTGTACCTAAATTAAGGCCACGGCCGCTTCCTTCCAATTCCTAGGACTTTCTTGTCCTATCGTCGCCATAAGACTTATCTGCGTCGGTGCGACGTAAAGCAAATAACATTCATATCTCACTATATCATATCGTTTGGCTGGAGCTCTTAACCTTATATTATGACATATCGATGTATGATTTAACTACCAAATCATTAAAACTGTCTTGCTGTTGAGAAGCGACCTGTTGCAAGGTACTATTTTGTTCTGGAAGGTACACATGCAAGGCCTTGGTACAATATCAGGGGCAAAGGACTATCGTTAGTGATGTTCTTGGCATTAGAAGCGAGGCCAAACATATAGAAAAGTAACTAATAGGAGACTCACGCTATATACATTTTTGATGTGCACACACAAGCTCATTAAATAATGTGGACTATGAAAGGGTCGCACGAGTACAACGTAAGTTGCCACACGTTATCTTCATAGGCTGACAAGTGCCCCAGTTGCATTTATTGCTGATTGCTTGCGTAGAAATGCCACCACGGTGCCCGCACGTCTACCATAACAACCTGAGCATCGCCGAGCACGTTTGAAATTCTGCAGGAACGGGCAACATGGCGGATTACGGATTGACAACGAGTGATATTTAGTGACGAATTATGGATCTGTATGGACACGGACGACCACCGAACTCGAGTGTGGAGACTTCTTCACCAGTCAGAGATCTGTGCTTCATAGTAGCGTGGCACACCACCCCAACATCAGATGGCAGTTTGTGTAGTGCCGCTTCCTACGCTTCCTGCTCCCAACCAGTGGTGACTGAAAGAAACGTGATTGCGTGGCGTGATGTTCAGGAAATTCTGTGACCGTATGTACTTTCCTATCTGGCGCAAACTGATAACTCAATTTTCCAGCAAGTAGAGAGTATTTCTGGCACTTTTCTTCTCGACTGCAGTAAGCAACTTTTTATATGACCAACATTATCAGTGGAAACAATTCCCTATCATCTCTGAAAATATTATTTTAATAGGGAGGCATTCTTCCAATGCAAATGCGCGTCATTGAATCATACCTTATTGAAACCGAAGCTGCATATTTCAGCATTAATGCATTGCTGTTCTGTCAAAAGGTATATCTCACAATGCTCTTCCTATCCATTGTTTTATTCAAGAACGGTCGCACCTCACAACCATATATTGAAGCCCCATTCCATTGTGATGAGGAGCTTGAACATTTCTTGATATCACGGGAGTGACACATGGCAAGGAGGTGGCTACCTTCGTTCCCACGCGATGATACGTGACGTCATCCGGACGTTCGGCAGTGGAAGGATACAGAAGAAAGTTTATGTTGAATAAATATAATTAAATAAAAGTAATTAGTGGTGAACGCAATATAATGAGAGTCCTGTATTTATCTACAAGACAATTGGTCTTTAGTAAGACGGATTTGAGACTGCTAAGCCATTTCTGGGGATTATTTCAGATGGACGCGCGTGTCTAGCTTACCCACGCTATGTCGACAAAAATAGTGCCTATCAAACGATGTCATTAAATCAGTTAATTTAATAAGTATAAAATTTAAATGTTCAGGAACACTACCGCTAGCAACGTAGCAAGTATGTGGTTACATCCAGAACTCTTTTAAATACAGCTCATTTAAGTCAAAAATGTTACTCAAATTTTCTTGGCGGCAAAGGGAAAGTGCCTGGAGAGCGGGGGTAATGTCTATAAATATAGAAGGGACGCCATGTTGAAACCCCTGCAGTTGCATCGTTGAGGCTGAAGACAGAGGGTTGAACTGTTCTAAAATCGATCGACAAAGGTAGACTAAGTTCAACCAACAGACTCCATGTGGAGATAGTTTTTCTTTGAGCAGAAGTAATTGTGTAAAAAAGGACGGTCAAGGTTCCGAAGAAGTATTTATAAATTTGTGTGTGGTAAGGAATAAATTCCTGTGCGGGTAATAAATACTATCAGTCGTGTGCGATCAACAAAAACGACAAGTGAAGGGCATTTCTCTTTTTTATGATTTATTTCCAGGAAACAGAAATAATAAAAATGCTATGGAGAGCCAAAAATGTAAAAATGGCTAAATAAATGACAGAGGGTCGCCAGTGAGACCCAAAGATGAACGCTGACGTGACCTAAGGTAGGTGACATGCCTTCTTACCGCCTACTATATCTTGTTTCATGATGTCAAACTAATATGTAATTGAAGTGGGTATTTATGACGCAGTTGGTCACCTATATGTTTTATTTTCTGCTTGGATAAATTCTTAAAGTGTTGCGAGTGCCGTGAAATGTTCTAAAAAGTTATTAATGAGGGTTTCGAAGTGATATCACGTCCAAAGTAGATCGTCATTTCCGGATGTTTATTGCCTATACTTTGTGATGTCAAATTAAGATGCATATTCGTCGTAAAATTTTCAGTTGGAATATTGTTGGAATTGGTGCAAAAGGGATCCGTGGTAACCCACTTTCAATCGGATGGAAGCGCTGTACGTAATGTTGAGTAATGCAGATCGGTGAATTTGTCACGAAGTGTAACGTATTCTATGTCCGTTTAAACCGTGTCAGAGTGACAATAATAACAGTAAAATTTGTCAGTCATTTTCGTGAAAATCCAGTTTTAAAAATACGAGATAATTTTATGTGAATTTGTTCATTATTAAAGTATTGTGCGTTATTAGGCGTCGTAGATTCTGCAAAATATCGATAGATGATAAACATTAAACATGAAATGAATATAACTGCATCAAACGTTGAGTAGGGACTTGTGAAAGAAACCATTCGTCCGTGGAGATAGAATTTGTTGTTCATTAAGATTTCATTAAATCATTTTTAATTTATGTAATTATTAAATTCAGTTGAACCGTATTTGTGAGATAACTTTAAAAGAAAGCGAATAACTTGGAGGTGCATTCTGGAAATCTTAGTTTATTTTTCTGGGAATATTTAAGTGTTAACGCAACGATTAAGGGAACATATCCGAAGGTAATGGATTTTACTGCCACAAAGTATTGTGAGCGTTGGTGTTGTTGCATTATTTGACTTTGATTGATTGAGCAGTAAATGTGCTGGGGTTAGTAAAGTGGAACCTTTGGTCATCAACCGATGTAACTTAATTGTGCTTAGCCTTCAGCTTAGAAACTTGGATGGTCATGGGGTCATCAACATCAGGGACTTGGATTAGGGTCATATACCACTGTAGCATCATTTTCCTTGCGGTCATCATCCACAATGACTTTAAAGTAACTTAGAAGTTTAGAGGTCGGTCCATGACATAGTCGCAGGTCACATCGATTCAATTAAGGGTCCATGCCGTA
The DNA here is from genome assembly GCF_040414725.1 of Anabrus simplex. Taxonomy (NCBI): domain Eukaryota; kingdom Metazoa; phylum Arthropoda; class Insecta; order Orthoptera; family Tettigoniidae; genus Anabrus; species Anabrus simplex. The sequence goes on along the minus strand of NC_090266.1, from coordinate 227,029,788 downwards.
TAACGACTGTGTGGCACACACCGATTGGACAGCCTTAATTATACCCAGAGTCCAGAGTTCGTGTTACGAGGGCTGGACCATCAAGAATCATCATGATGGTACATGTAGTCTCACATGGAAGCCGAATTTAAGGATTTCCAGACTTTCTTTCTTTACTGTATTTAACCCGCCATCGGTATCGTTGTTAGGTAGCCCCTAACAAAAACATTCCTTATTAAGAAAAGTTTTTTGGTTTAAGACTCAAACTTTTCAAACTCCAGGTATTCTCAAATGAGTTTATGAGTCACATGTTTTCCTTCGTTACTCGATGATTCAAACCAAAAAACTTTTCTTAATAAGGAATGTTTTTGTTAGGGGCTACCTAACAACGATACCGATGGCGGGTTAATAATTGAGACAATGGTTTCTAGTAACGATGCCCATCAGGCAGTTAAGTCAAAGGCTCAAACCAGCGTTCGGCCCCTCTGTGTACAAATTATTGTGGTGGAGTGGAGAAGATATAAGTCCGAATTATACCTGGATTACAAATTATTAAATTCTTCAGAAAAATTTTCCAAATTAAAATACAAATGTTTCATGAATAGAACTTTCATTTGAGTAGATAGATTAGGATTACTGAACCCTACCTTTACCTCAGCAAGTGACCAAGCACCCGAAACAACCCAAGAGACAGATCTCATGAAAATTGCTGACAGGTAAGGAAGGTAGGTATCCTTCATCGTGGACCAAAGGGTACAATATGGATACTTAGTCCACCTGAGCAATATTCGTTGTGTTCCTTTTCCTACTGCAACGAATAAAGGAAATTGACCTTACCGTTCCGCACTCTAGGAATGTACGTTTGCATATTTTATTTACGCACTCCTACAGTATAATGTACTTAAGGTTAATTTTCCCTTACACGCTCGCATTCGGAAATGAATACAACGAAAATTGTTCTGACGGACTAAATATTCATATATGCCAGGGAGGCGTGGCAAGTCTTAAGGAAAATAATTGATGGGAAGAGCACTGTGAGATATAATCTTTTGCCCGAACAGCGACGAATTTTTCTTTCCTTCTGGTACTGAACAAATGCTCTTTGCAGCTATCTTGGTCCTGACTGACTTGGCCAGACTTTTGACGGATATCCCGTAGATATACAGCTCGTCTGGGATGTACTGGAATTCTGATATCGCTCCTTAGTCTTCAGGAAGAGTATGCTTTCGATCTTCTAGGGGTGTTCAAAAACCTGTTAGAAAGAATCCTCAGGAAATTTAAGTTAGAGTTCTCGTAAAGGGCATTCATGGATCCCCTCCAAATTACTCATTAAATACTGGGACGTTTGTAACAGACATACTAATAATAATAATAATAATAATAATAATAATAATAATAATAATAATAATAATAATAATAATAATATCAACTATAATAGCTCCCTCTGAGGGTCAGTGATAGAGTGCCTGCCTGCTAATTCCAAGATGGCAAGTTCAAATCCAGTAGAGGGAAACGGATTTTTGAAGGGCGAGAAAATGTCCATTCAACATTCCACGTCGATGTACGCATGAACATTTCTCTGGTGATACATGTTGTGTTTACTTAGCAAAATTAATTAAAACTCAGCCTTAGATCACTCATCAGAGACCTGCCATCCGCTTAGGAAAATCGGGCAGTCGAAGTTGATGCGCAGGCAATTTAAATGCTGGCAAAGGGATATGAAAGCTGCTACATTAAGGTACTAAAACAACTACTACTAATAATAACAATAATATTCCATTAGACTGTCAGGTACTAAAGGAAGGGAAGTTGAATCCTTCACGGTGAACTGGTACGGATTACTAAACTCTAACAATTAATTGCTTTAAATGTCTCGAAATTCATCGGCATTACAAATTATTTACAGGCTATATAGGCCTATTTCGGAAATGATATCAATATACTATAGATGTGCATCATAGAATGTTTATGTCGTAATTTCAAGAGAGAGAATATAAACACGATTTTTATTGCCTTCCTTCAAGCAATAAGAACGCCGTATTTTATCTAAGGAAGTGCATCTTGTTAGTATGATTTTAAATCGAAGTTCGTGAAGGAGTATGAGTTTAACGTAAACATCTAAATAAAATATATTTAAGTTACCACTTAACCAATGTGGATATTTCAAATGCGTTTCAGTGCGAATGAATAATTTGAAGCATACGGCTTGTATTGTGGATTGAAAATAAAGAATGCTAACTATCTCCAACCTGTCAATATTTTTGTTTACTATTTACTCTGTTTTATCATCGAAACTCCCCGAAATCATATCAGTTCAGACGAAATACTCACGCGTTTCATTGCATAACCACGCTGTATTGCTTTTGAATACGGCTGTGCGCCCGAGGCAACAGAAATTAATCGTTTCGAACATTAATTTAACACATCTGATGAATGGAAATGATAGCATTGGAGCCAAACCTACACGATGAAGTGGAACAGTGTGCGTTATTAGGACACCCATATGGGTTTCGTGGAGTTTGTGACAGTTAATTCCTTGTTTTCTCAACTCTTGCAGGATTCACATAAATTCAATCGTGCCGTGCCCGTCACCGCGGTGTACGGGGAAACGCGTCCGCCTGTTACTCGGTGGCCCAGGGTTCGATTCCCAGCTGGGTCAGGGTTTTAAAATTGTAAATGATTAATATCCCTGGCCTGGGGACTGGATGTTTCTGTCGTCCTTAACGTTCCTTTACTCACACTCAACACTTTCAACACTTTACTCACTCTCCACTTCCTCCATTCCAATTACACGCAGGTTTTTATCACATGATGCAAGTAGGGGCAGGAGATCTCTATAGGTCGACGCCACGAACAAATAGCATTAATTAAAATATATATATATATAATTTCATTTACAGGCTTGTGGTTTTTTCTGATTATTTAGTTCCATTAAAAAGAAACAGGAAAGTAAACATTCGTAGTAGTAGTTATACTAATACTAATACTAATACTAATACTAATACTAATAATAATAATAATAATAATAATAATAATAATAATAATAATAATAATAATAATAATAATAATAATAATAATAATAATAATAATAATATCAAACATTAACCTATGGCACAAAAGCCCTGATGGGCTTCGGCCCACCAGGTAACCGCTGCTCAGATCGAAGCCTGAAGATTACGAGATTACGTGTGGTCAACGTGATGAATCATCCGGCTGTTATTCTTGGCTTTGTCGACCGGACTGCTATACCACCCTCAGATAGCTCGTGAATACTATTGTTCAATACTGTCACGTTGGCTGAGTAGACGTCATATGCACCTAGATTCAGATAATAACTGGCCTGGCTGGGAATTGCACTCGAGGTCTGTGGCTAAATAATAATAATAATAATAATAATAATAATAATAATAATAATAATAATAATAATAATAATAATAATAATAATAATAATAATAATAACAGAACCCTTGTAAGGTAGAAATTCCTACGAAAGTGTGTGGCATCTGCAGAAAATATAAAACAGGGTGTTAGTTTTGGGGAGGGAAGTGTTGCGTTTGAATTGTTATTGTTATGTTATTAGCAGCACAAGCGCTCAGTTTCGGAGGCATGGGAATGAACCGATCACGAATAAAAGCCCGCGACCCAGCCGGATATCTGTCCCCGGACACAGAGGACGGAAGACAAAGATTCTGACATGATAACACGGAGCGAGACATTTAATCAGATAAGAAATTAATTATAAGTAGACACTTAAGACAAAATTTTAATCAATATCGATCGCTTATTTCTATAACCTCATATGTCCCAATGCTCTTCCTATCCATTATTTTGCTTAAGACTGTTCACGCCTCCCAGTCACATAAAGATATGCAGCCCATCAGAACAATGTTCATTGTGTTGATTTTTCTATGATCGTGTGTAAAGGAAGATGGACTTTAAACACATTATACTGTAGGAGTGCGCAAATTCGCTGGCAAAAAACATATCTACAATACGGTATGGTAAGGTCTAGTTTCACTTATGCCTTAGCACAGGAAAATGAAGACTACGAAAATTATTCTGATGAACTGCGTATAAAGGTGTGCTTGGTAGGCATGACCAGTCTTAAGGAATATAATGTGTAGGAAGAGCGTTGGGACGTACGAGGTCTTAGAAGCACCGAGCTCGATAGCTGCAGTCGCTTAAGTGCGGCCAGTATCCAGTATTCGGGAGATAGTAGGTTCAAATCCCGCTATCGGCAGCCCTGAAGATGGTTTTCCGTGGTTTCCCATTTTCATACCAGGCAAATGCTGGGACTGTACCTTAATTAAGGCCACGGCCGCTTCCTTCCAACTCCTAGGCCTTTCCTATCCCATCGTCGCCATAAGACCTATCTGTGTCGGTGCGACGTAAAACTCCTAGCAAAAAAATGGTTTTCCGTGGTTTCCCATTTTCACACCAGGCAAATGCTGGGGCTGTACTTTAATTAAGGCCACGGCCGCTTCCTTCCCACTCCTAGCCCTTTCCTGTCCCATCGTCGCCATAAGACCTATCTGTGTCGGTGCGACGTAAAGCAACTAGCAAAAAAAAAGGTCTTAGAAGTAAGCCATCGATGTATTGACTTACATTCTCCATTTGTATTCACAGTCACTCTGCGAAATGCAGGCGTGAATGTTAATTTTAATCTTGCAGTTACTTAGCAACTTACCCAATAATTAGTGAAAATGAAAACCTACAACCTGTTTTCCAGTCTTTGACCGGGTCAGGGATGTAATGAATGAACCATATAGGCTGTTATTACAATGGGGTCGCCACTCCCAAGGTGATATTAATGAGTGATAAATGCTATGAAATGATAATGGAGAGTTTCGCTGGAATGAATGATGACAGAGAAAACCGGAGTACCAGGAGAAAAACCTGTCCCGCCTCCCTTTGGTCCAGCACAAATCTCACATGGAGTGACCGGGATTTCAACCACGGTATCCAGCGGTGAGAGGCCGACGCGCTGCCGTCTGAGCCATGGAGGCTCTCCAAAATGTAGTATGCTGTAAAAATCTGAAAGACTTTGTATCATGCTAAGGAAATGGATCTGCATCTCAGGCTAATTGGTAGTTATATTTTGAATATAAACGCGTAATCAATACACACCGGATTTTTCACATCAGAAACATACTGTCGTTGCCAGGACGAAACCTCCTATGTAATAATATTTTTGGAGATACACTGACCCGAAGCACATACATTATGAAGAGCGAGAATGCCTGGACAATATTCACACAATATTGCACCTTAGATGACAGAACCTTACCGGCCAATGTTCTAAGCTAAAATATTTCACATAGGAGGTTTTGTCCCGGCAACGACGATACATTAATTTCATTGATCAATGCACATACGTTACCCCTATTAATTCTTCAGTTGTGAACACAACTGAATGTTAGCAAAAAATGATATCATCCTTATACTCAAATACTACCGTATTATCCACCAGGGCTGAATGGCGCGGACGGTTGATGCACTGCCCTTCTAACCCCAAAATGGCATTCTCTACCGTAGATCAGTCTGGTGTCATTTGAAGGTGCTCAAATACGTCAGCCTCATGTCGGCAGATTATCTGTCACTCAAAAGAACTAATGGAGGACTCAATTCCGGCAAATAGGCATCTCAGAAAATCGTAAAAGTAGTTAGTGGGGTGTAAAAACTTTCCATTCACTGGAATCTGCACGTTATTAAAATATATACCGTGAATTAGTTCTTTTCACCGGGCGAGTTGGCCGTGCTGTTAGGAGCGCGCAGCTGTGAGCTCGCATCCGGGAGATAGTGGGTTCGAACCCCACTGTCGGCAGTCCTGAAGATGGTTTTCCGTGGTTTCCCATTTTCACACAGGGCCACGGCCGCTTTCTTCCCATTCCTAGGCCTTTCCTATCCCATCGTCGCCGTAACCTATCTGTTTCGGTGCGACGTAAAGCAAATAGCAAGAGAAAACTTCTTTTCAATCCTGTATATCAATGTTGATGGCCATGTTTGAAGTATAAGAAATGCCAGGACATTCAGCACTAAAATATTCTCCTTGCCTGTTAGAAATGAGAACTATCGTAAACGTAATTTGACGAAAACGCGATTTAGTTCCTTTACGCAGTGACCTATTCAAATACTTATCAAAATAAGTGTCTTAATTACGCTATATTTATGTTTTACTTTTTTGTTGTATTATCGTCATTAACTCTATACGTCTCGTCGAAGTAATTAGATGACATATTTGACAGGGAGACACCACGGTTAAATGGTTAGTGTGCTGGCCTTTGGTCACATGGGTCCCGGGTTCGATTCCCTGCAGGGTCGGGAATTTTAACCATTATTAGTTAATTTCGCTTTCATGGGGACTGGGTGTATGTGCCGTGTTCATCATCATTTCATCCTCATCACGACACGCAGGTCGCCTACGGGCTTTAAATCGAAAGACCTGCATCTGGCGATCCGAACTTGTCCTCGGACACTCGCGGCACTAAAAGCCATACGCCATTTCATTTCATTTACAGGGAGACTGACTAGAAATGAGAAGTTAGTTAGAAACCTACGTTGTGAGACTCCCCATAAAATCGATGGTGTCGAACCCAGGACACTTATCTTGGGAAACATTCATTACCTACTTCCTTTCAATGCCATTGCCTGTGAGGAAATGTTTAATGTTATTTCTGAGAACACTTTTTATTTAGTTTCTGAAGCTATAAGTGACTTTATCTGAATCTTAAAAAGTATCCTCTTAATTATTCTTACATGGTCACCAGGCAAATGCTGGGGCTGTACCTTAATTAAGGCCACGGTCGCTTCCTTTCCAGTCCTAGTTCCTTCCTGTCCCATCGTCGCCATAAGACCTATCTGTGTCAGTGCGACGTAAAGCCGCTAGCAAAAAAATAAAAAATAAAAAAACGTACATGGTCATGTAAGCAGTATGGTGGAATGGCACTTACAAATTGAGTTTGTTGAAAAACTAGAGGCATTTATATAATCTTAATACACTTCACTGGCACTGTAGATGGATGTTCTAATCGGGATTGAAATTCTTCAGTAGTTCATAAGGTATTTAAATGTGGCAGGGAAATTACATGGTAAAGAATATAATCCTAACTAGAGAGCATTTCCCTTGACTGTAGAAGAAGACGAGATTAAATTTTGTTGAATTATACAAAATATTAAGGGGCGGACCAACACTTTTCACAGACCAAAAATGCGACTTTTCAATTAATTTTCTTAATTTAAAATTGAACTTTTATCTTTAAATAGTGCCATTTTTTGTTAATATCTCCAATACTTTCGGAGTTATGACCAAAAATGTGAAGCCCTGTCACCTAATCAAGCCCTTCATTGGTAAGTTTGTGGCCCGTTTCCCGTAGCTTTTCTTTTTCAGAATCGTTTCCCTGATAAATATGAAAGTTTCAAGATAATAAGATAAAATTCTGCACGCATATATATTTCTTAGAGAAGCAGAGGCAATACTAGAATTATTGACATAGAGTCGTTGGTTAAGTTAAAAAATCAAGTGAAAATAATGAAAAATTGACTACTTGAAAATAACTTTATGAAATAATGTATAATTTACGGGCTTAACTGATTCTAGTACATGTTTTAGCTAAAATATTACTAATTATAATAAAAAAAGAATCATAGAGCAGCATTCATTTGTTTGGAAATTATCAGGGAAACGGCAAAATACTGGGCATAATACTCCGCCATTTTAAACAATTAATTATATAACATATAATGGCATATATATATAGGATTTCTAAATATGTAGGCATATTATTAAGGAATAATGTGTTTATGAAACTAAGTTTCCTTTTAGTAATCATTTCCATTGCTGCGGGAAAAAATTAACACACTCCATTTTTTCTATGTTCATTGGTGTTGGTGCCCCTTTAAGTCCAGCTCCCTGGCTTAATAGTCAGCGTCGAGACTTCCAGTTCAGATGGTACCAGATTCTATTTCCGTTTTTTTGAGTCTGGAATTATAACTGCGTGTGGTTAACGCTTCTGACTCGGGGTCAAGGTGTTTGTGTTTGTTCCAATGCATTTCCTTTCATATACATACAAAACACCTTGCTACCCTATCGATCACTACAGAAATAAGCAATAGAGGATACTCCCCTCCACACACATTTTGGGTTCGCAGCATGAAGGGTATACGCCCATAACACAGTGCTAAATCCAGATGTACGACACAGCTTGCTCCCGCAACACCATTATGGTGTAGAAAAGACGGTGGAACAAGTAAAACAGGAAGAGGGCGAAGGAGAAGAATAATTGTAACATTAGTTTGGTTGCTATTTATTTTATATTGCAGCGGCACAGATAGGTCTTGTGGCGACTATGGCGCAGGAAAGCTCTAGGAGTGGGAATGAAGCGGGCATGGCCTTAATTAAGGTACATCCCCAGCATTTGCCTGCTATGAAAATGTAAAACTATGGAAAACCGTCTTCAGGGCTGCCGACAATGGGGCTCGAACCCAATATCTCCCGGATGCAAGCTCGCAGCTGCGCGCCACTAACCGCACGCCCAACTTGCCGGGTATGTAAAAATGGGAATGGACGGGAAAAGATCTTCAGCGCTGCAAACAGTGGGTTTCGAATCCACCATCTCCCGAATGCAAGCCAATAGCTACGTGAACTGACCGCATAGCCAGCTCACTTGGTACTTTAGAAAATATACTGCACAAATACTTCATGATATAAGGTAATTCCGGTAGAGTTGCCGCACTTTTTATGTCTTTTGTTATATCTCGGTATATTTACTTTAAAAATTGTTGCAAATTCATCGAGCATAATTTGAAAACATGTACATTTGATCAGAGATGAACAAAATATTGGTAATTGAAAGTAAGTGGGAGAAAGGAGGGAACAAAGGTATTGTTGCATCAGCGGCGTCTCTCCCTGGATCCCGGTATAGATGCCGATTTTGCTCGGGAGAGATGCCGCAAGTAAAATAATTAATGAAAAATCAAATTTAAGCCAATTTCTTCAACTTTAATATAACCGAACACTAGAACGTACTACAAGACAATTATATCCATATAATATAATCATTCATTGGTAAAAGAATCTATCTGATAATTTACAACATTAAATTAATCATATTTTAATTTCGATTTACTATGAATGTGCATGTGCAATGGATTCTTCACTGTATAAAACCCCACGGCACTTAACACCCTTGAAAGGGCTCTGGCCTGCCCAGCGCCCGCTGCTCAGCCCGAAGGCCTGCAGATTACGAGGGGCCGTGTGGTCAGCACGACGCATCCTCTCAGCCGTTATTCTGGGCTTCCGAGACCGGGGCCGCCATCTCACCGTCAGATAGCTCCTCAATTCTAATCACATAGGCTGAGTGGACCTCGAACTAGCCCTCAGGTCGAGAGAAAAATCCCGCACATTGCCATCAAGCTGTAACGATAGGAACCTTCAGCTATAGTGTATGCGGCATCTTTACCGGAGCGGCATCTGTCCCGGATTTACCTTATGTGAAATGTAGAGTCGAAAAGCTAATAGAGCTAATTGGAAAAATTTAAGGAAATTAGTTACACCTGGCTAACTAAGTTCTGTTCCAAAGCCAGTTGGCAGCTACTCACTTTAAGTGACTCCTTCAGTCCTGATACGTTTTACAGCTGGCAAAATATAGCACTGGATGTATGTTCCAGCAACTGTTACAATGTTAATAGAGCTAAGTTCCTGCTTGATGTTACCGCGCCATTTCTGTTGCTTTGTGCGTCATCTCTATTTCGTTCTGTTTGTAATAATGGATATGGAAATAAGTAATGAAAACACTAGTGCCTTTGCTAATGAAAGTACATCTACATCTTTTAGAGGAAAGCAACATCACCATGGACATGCAAAAAGGTGCTCCACATCCCGAAGATAACCCACTCTGCTACTGTATATACTATTCTCGGCAATTAGAATGTTATATCTTGGACATTGACATTTCTGATACATCTCATGCAATAACCTGTCTATAGAACGAAGTTCAATCGTCACGTGAAGGTAATCAAATGAATTCTTCTCTCATTCATGTTATTAAGAATATCTCTGTATATATTTGGAGTGCTAATTGCTGCGGCGGGATGAAGAACAAGATGCTCCTGTTTTTGTACATTTTTCATGTTTCTACTAGATTCTTTGAAAGAATAGAACACAATTTCCTTATGGTGGGACATAGTTTTACACTATCTTACAGGGATTTCGCACTAATTGAAAAAGGTAGAAGGGTGCAAATATTCAGGTGCTCCAAGATGTAAAGAAGGTGATAACAACTGCAAAACCTTCAAAACCATTGCATGGAAAGTCTCATGACATTGAAAAGTCAACAAGCAAAACCGTAGACACCATAGACAAGAAATCACAAACATCATGGCTAAGGGCGACAAATACAATCCTGGTGTTACGTTCAAAAAAACCTTCAGTGAACTTCTGGGGTTGGAAACATGCAGTTTTTCAAAAGTGGTACTACACTGGAAAATATTTCATCAAGAAAACTGAAAGCCTTGCCAGACACCGTTCAACTTCCGAAGGAAAAAGAAACCCTGCGGCCTGTGGTTAACTTTGCCGATCATGAAAATCAATACTTTTACCACATAATCAGAGCTTGATTAAACTGATCCAGAATGTACTGCACTTAGCTCAATGAATAAGTTCACTTTCACTTTTTCATACTTTGCGAAAGTGTAAATTTCCTTCCTCAGATATAGTCAGATATCGAAATTCAGGCATATAATACTTATGTAAAGCAAATCAAACTTTATGTATACTTATTTTTGGAACAAAATATCTCTTTAGTTTTAAGTTTATACAGTTTTTGTTGAATAGAACTATATACAAGCTACTTTTGTGGCACTTAAATCCATTAGCTTTTCCACTCTACAAATAATAGCACTTAAAATCGGTGTATTGTGCCCTATAATGCCATAAACGGAACGGTTCAGTATAACAGTTTACATTAATGACTTAAATGCCCCGTTTCATGACTAAATAATTAGCGTGTTGGCGTTTGGCCCAGAGGGTACCGGATTCGATTCCCGACCGTGTTGGGGATTTAAACCTTCATCGGTTAAATTCATAGGTAGGGCTCCATCCTTCATGGCGTCAATTCGAAAAACCTGCAGCAGTTCTCTTTGGAGGCCATACGCCATTACAAAGAAAAATAAATTCACTTATCGGAAATATGGCTGATGAGTTTAAGATATTCTCTACAATCTAAAACATCGTGATAGAACTATATCATAGACAAATATCTTCTCATTAAAATTGAATTAATATAATAGAATGACTATTATATCAATCGTACGGTGGAGTGGGAGATTAATTCAGTGGCTTTCTATCGAATCTTCGTCCAGAGGACTGAGGTTTGAATCCTGGTCAATCCTGGGTTGATATATTTACTGAAAAATCATGTGGCACAGGAAAGGCATCCGGTGAAAATCAAATTGAATCGCGGTAGCTCCGTACAGGGGGTGATTACTTTCTTTTGTCGGGGTAAACATCCATGTCGTGGGTCATAAAGAGTCAAATACAGTGGCATCAGTTACACGTAATTGAACGTAATGATGATCACAATAACAGGTAAATTCTGTTCTCCTCTTTTAGTTCGTCTCCACCATCAACGAAATTAGTTTTGTGAAAAAATAGGAATTCTTTTATGTTGAAATTTTTTATAGTCTTCCTCTTTGTTTCCTACATTATATCTAAGTCATCCAATACCATTCTTCAGATTGTACGAACATCTATGAACGAAATTTTAGAATTTAGTGATTAAAATTTCAGTCTTGTCAGTGGATAGTAGATGTTCTTCTTTCGTTTGAAATCTCAACCTCAGTAATTTTTCAAAAAAACCTTGTGCATCATAAAAATACATCTCGATAGCACAGTCTCACCCGATATGTAGCATTTCGTAAATGAATTTCACTCTTGACTACGTTCTTTCTTTCGTATGTGGCGCTGCGAGTTAGGAACAATGAATATCGTTTTTAAGGAGCGATATAACAGTGAGTTTATTCTCAAATCAGATTAATATAATTTAGAATAGTACTTTAGCCGACATAGGCTGGCATCCTGTCGATAAGACACACCTACGTTCTCATTCGTTCCATGTTATTAGAGTGGGGAAATTGGATTTCGAACCGAGTTTATCACATTTTTCCGGGATATGTTTTCTCTATTCTGAAGAACCATTATCCACTCATATTTTAAATTTCCAGTCGATTGCTAAGCTCACCATTTTTAGGGTATCCGAGGTACATGTGATGCTACACAGTTAAATGCATGTCAGAAGAAATGGAACGTGAAGATGTGTGTTAACTACACAAATCATTAATTTATGGAATACTACAGGCTTAATTCTAAATGAAAGGATCAGGTTTATTATTTAATGAAGTGTACGATAGGGTGGAGAATATTTGTGAGTTTGAGCGCCGGCTAAACGCCTGGATGTTTCGCATTCCTGACCACTATAGTTGGCGTTTATCCCCCACGCTGTGGCTCACCCCTCAACCCTCCTTGCCGCCTCGCCGAAGGAACCATCCATCACCTAGTGAGTGTGAGGGAAGGGTATTCAAAGTTGCCGAGCACGACGATAAAAGTAATTTCAGGGTAAGAATTAGGAGTGAGTCACGCAGATGAGACTTGTGCAATAAGGTGCAACTATAACGCCCCTTGATTCAGTCAGGAAGAAGAAGGGGAGATTGAATTCCAGTACTAAAACACGTCCCTAATGGGATGTTTTGTCTATACTCATTGCAGGCCTTATTAGGGAAAGGAGAGAGGGATGTTCGGATAACATACGCCTTTAGATCTGCCAGCTATTTTGGCTACTGATTAAACAGTTCATGTTTTATGAAAGGAAGCACTGCGGGCTTTCCTGAACAGAAAATAAGAAATCTTAGCAAAGACTGTGTTACTAATACATTGCATAGGAAGTTTGTTTCGCAGGCAAGGCGCTCAGTTTAAGTTTTCTTACTCTACTGTATGTTTCAGAGATTTTTCATCCTACCAGTTCATTGATGGACGTTCGAACTATACAGACGAGAACATACCTGCAGTAGCAACTCCTATGCTGAAGTGAGCTCTGCAGACTTGCAAATTTTCCTGTATGAACTTAAGTGCCGAAATCAAACATTAAGGAAACCAGGGTGGCTTTAGTTGACCATTCTACGGTAAAGATTTTCGGTCATTCCACAAATACTGCACTCGTGAAAAGCTGGCTTTGTTCACATACCGTTTCCTAGTGCAGTTTCATATTATTACCTGTCATAAATAATAAATAATATAGTATGGCTACTTCTAGCCAAGTGCAGCTCTTGTATGGCAGACCCTCCGACGAGGTGGGCGACATCTGCCATATGTAGATAAGTGCGCGTTATTATGGTGGAGGATAGTGTTATGTGTGGTGTGTGAGTAGCAGGGATATTGGAGACGACACAAACACCCAGCCCCTGTGCCATTGGAATTAACCAATAAATGTTAAAATCCCCCACCTCTCCGGGAATAGAACCCGGGACCTTCTGAACCGAAGGCCACTACGCTGACAATTCAGCCAACGAGTCGGACAAACTCGTATCCCCATACCGAGGTAGTGCAGCTGTTTTCACGCACACCCCCATTGGAGGTGAGCTGTATGAATCATTTGAACCACATACCAGCCCTCCATTCGTAAATTCCTGGAAGTCTCGGGAATGTTTTTTTTTTTTTTTGCTAGGGGCTTTACGTCGCACCGACACAGATAGGTCTTATGGCGACGAGTCGGGAATCGTACCTGGGCCTCCGAGGATGGCAGCTAATAACACTAACCGTTACGATAGGGAAGCTGACACCTGCCATAAATGATAACACATATATTAACTGTTACCTATATCTATATCCGCCTCTGTGGTGTAGTGGTTAGTGTGATTACCTACCACCCCTGGAGGCCAGGGTTCGATTCCCGGCTCTGCCACGAAATTTGAAAAGTGGTACGAGGGCTGGAACGGGGTCAACTCAGCCTCGGGAGGTCAACTGAGTAGAGATGGGTTCGATTCCCATTTCAGCCATCCTGGAAGTGGTTTTCCGTGGTTTTCGCACTTCTCCTCCAGGAAAATGCCGGAAGGGTACCAAACTTAAGGCCAGGGCCGCATCCTTCCCTCTTCCTTGTCTATCCCTTCCAGTCTTCCCACCCCACCGCAAGACCGCCTGGGCGAGGCACTGGTCGTCCTCCGCAGTTGTATACCCCGACCCGGAGTCTGAAGCTCCAGGACACTGCCCTTGAGGCGGTAGAGGTGGGATCCCTCGCTGGGTCCGAGCGAAAAGCCAAACCTGGAGGGTAAACAGATTAAGAAAGAAAGAAGAAGAAGACCTATATCTATTGTCATATTAATGTCTGGGTCCATGTGTGTTGTGCCTGCATCCCGGTCTTTGCATTTCGGGGTCCCAGCTTCGACTCCTGGCCGGATTATGCTATTTTAATCCCTTACCTCTTTGACTGGGTGTTTATGCTCTCCCCAGTATTCTTGAAACTCACACACCTCATAACTACTTCTTCCTCCATCAAAGTAAAACGTAGTTTCCTACACACAACAGAAGCCGCCCACTCTAGCCAGATGGTTTACCTTACAAGTGATAGCCCCTCGATATTTATTTTGCATGTATATGTACATTTTATATGCATTAGTCCATTTCATGGCGTTACTTACATGATGAAAAGTAAGAATGCATTACTGTGTACACCTTTATAATTTCGAGATTTAAAAACAAATGCTTAATAATTTATTAGGGATATTTCTCTTGATATTATGCATGTATATTGATAAGTTGTATATCTCATGTACAATTTGTGACATTTTCTTAATTAGCACCCCGCGTTTATTCTTGCATTTTTGGTCTCTTCTCTATATTTCACATTTTTTAAAATATTCAATTCAGTGACATAAACATTTCCTAAAATGTCATTGATTTTGACCAGAATAATGTTGGTAAGAGACTGTAAGTATGAAATTATAAGCCATTTGGAGACGTCTTATAAACTACACACAATGGGTTTTCCTTACAAATGAGTCATTTTTGAGTGGATTATTAGTTATCATTGCGAAATTCCCTGAAAATTAAAGAATAGGTGGTTGGTAACGATAATAAGAAAATGACTAAAAAAAGGGGTGTGAGATTTATTTAATCAATTGAATGAAAACAAAAACATGACCCAGTCGTCAATATCACAATTTATAAAGTAGTACAATTGCACGAGAAGTGTGAAGAATATGACAAAATCCGGCAGACTAAAGTAGGCTATGACTGAAACGAATGTCCCCGATATGTTCTTTCCAGTCAAAGAAAATGATTACACATCCACGAGGCAATCAGCAAGAGATTATGGCAACAGCCACTTATTTGTTTGTAATTTAATTAAACCAATGAAACGGTATCCATATAAGACACAACTGTTACAGGAGTTAAACCAAAATCCAGAATTTGTAAGGCACATAATATTATCAGACCAGGCCAGTTTTTCTCTTAATAGCACATGGTAACGTCATAATTGTCCTTAATGGGAGACATGGCATGATACAATAACATATCAGGACCATTTTTAGTACGGAAAATGTACGTCCTGATACATATCTACATGTTGCAAAGCAGTATCATTCCACCTAGCCAAATTTTGCTTCATGGTGGGGATACCTAACTTTAAGACGTAATCTGATATGCCGCTCTTGCACGTTTTGGAAGATGCGCCGCTGTCTTCCTAAATACAACATTCCCTGGTAGATGAATTAGGAGAAGAGGATATATTGAGTCAAATGTCAAATCGGAAGCGTTTTATCCTTGCAAGTTTACTCATAATTGTCCAACGCAACGGATGATATGTTGTCGCGTTATCACATCCATTGATGCGTTGCTTTCCGCAGAAAATTTCACTGCGTTAAATATAATTTGAGCCAGGCCGAACTACTTTTACTTCACAAACAAGACTGCAGTATACTGTTTCCAATTTTTTTCTAGTAGCTCTACGTCGCACCGACTTAGATAGGTCTTATGGCGACGATGGGAGAGGAAAGGGCTAGGAGTTGGAAGGAAACGGCTGTGGCCTTAATGAATGTACAGGCCCAGCTTTTGCCTGGTGTGAAAATGGGAAACCACGGAAAACTATCTTCAGAGCTATATATTTCTAGATCTGAGTAGATTAGATTACTATTTGAGGAGCTACATGAAATTCAGTGTGTACTGCAATAAACCTAAGATTCTATATGACTGAAATCAAAGGACCAGAACTGAAATGTACCTGAGCAGCCCAAGTACTAAGCGAAAGGCAATACTACATTTCTATGACAGACTTGGTCATTGGTTGGCAGTAAATGGTCCTCCCTCAGGCCATTTGTTGTAAAACTAAGAGTACAAATAAGTAGATAATTTCCGAATATTAAATTCTGTTGGTTGTCTAATACACAGTTTAATGAAACAATCAAAGCAGAGTTGAACAATGTAAGAATCAAGACTGCTTTCCATTTAAGAAAGCTGTATTTTGCGTCACACCTCTATACGTGAAGACACATTTTAACAAAACTTCATGCAAAAATAACCAAAGGAATATCTCCTATACTGTAATGTATTTATTGAATAAGGAAAACGTTATATACAATATTCCTTACTTATTATTTACTTTAACCAACATTGTCGTCTATTAAATAAAGACAAAAACACAGTCATCGTTGTACAGGCTATGAAGGCCCTTGGAGGGGTTAGAGGTAATGTACTCCGTTCCCACTCCTAGCCCTTTCGTATCCCATCGTCGTCAAAAGACCTTTCTTTCCTTCTTAAAATATTTACCCTCCAGGGTCGGCTTTTCCCTCGGACTCAGCGAGGGATCCCACCTCTACCGCCTCAAGGGCAGTGTTCTGGAGCTTCAGACGCTGGTTCGGGGGATACAACTGGTGAGAATGACCATTACCTCGCCCAGGCAGCCTCACCTGATATGCTGAACAAGGGCCTTTGGAGGGGGGGATGGGAAGATTGGAAGGGATAGACAAGGAAGAGGGAAGGAAGCGGTCGTGGCCTTAAGTTAGGTACCATCCCGGCATTTGCCTGGAGGAGAAGTGGGTAACCACAAAGAAACACTTCCAGGATAGCTGATGAGGGAATCGAATTCCCCTTTTACTCCGTTGACCTCCCGAGGCTGAGTGGACCCGTTCCAGCCCTCGTACCACTTTTCTAATTTCGTGGCAGAGCCGGGAATCAAACCTGGGCCTCCGGGGGTGACAGCTAATCACACTAACCTCTACACAACAGACGCAGACGCCATAAGTCTTATCAGACATAAATATGTGAAATGTAGAAGAATTCCTAAAAATTTGCATAACGTCAGGAAATCGAGTAGAACAATAAAAAATTAATATTTTGAGAAAATATCATACCTCTGGGTGCAACATGTGGAACATTTCAGAATGAGATAATAATTTGTCAGTGTTTTTTTTAAAATTTATTTAGCGTCTGCCTGACTGGTAAAGGCGCGCTCAGTTCACTTGGAAGAACGTGTTTTCGAAGCCCCGTCAGGAAGTCGAAAAATTGAAGAAACGGGATTTCCATTTCCAAACGTACTCAGTACTATGCATGACCTCGGCGCTTGGTGAGATAAAGTGCCTAGCTCTACGCCCGGCCACATTTGCCATCAGCAGTTAACCTAGTACCCATTTTTGGTGTAGGCTGAGTGAACCGCAGGACAATATGCATGTTTGGAAATGGAAATCCCGTTTCTTCAATTTTTCGACTTCTTGATGGGGCTTCGAAAACACGTACTTCCAAGTGAACTGAGCGCGCCTTTACCACGCAGGCAGACGCTAAATAAATTAAAAAACACTGACAAATTATTATCTCATTCTGAAATTCTCTACATGTTGCACCCAGAGGTATGATATTTTCTCAAAATATTAATTTTTTATTGTTCCACTCGATTTCCTGACGTTATGCAAATTTTTAGGAATTCTTCTACATTTCACATATTTATGTCTGATAGGACTTATGGCGTCTGCGTCTGTTGTGTAGAGGTTAGTGTGATTAGCTGTCACCCCCGGAGGCCCAGGTTCGATTCCCGGCTCTGCCACGAAATTTGAAAAGTGGTACGAGGGCTGGAACGGGTCCACTCAGCCTCGGGAGGTCAACGGAGTAAAAGTGGAATTCGATTCCCTCTTCAGCTATCCTCGAAGTGTTTTTTTGTGGTTACCCACTTCTCCTCCAGGCAAATGCCGGGATGGTACCTAACTGAAGGCCACGACCGCTTCCTTCCCTCTTCCTTGTCTATCCCTTCCAATCTTCCCATCCCCCCCTCCAAAGGCCCTTGTTCAGCATATCAGGTGAGGCTGCCTGGGCGAGGTAATGGTTATTCTCACCAGTTGTATCCCCCGAACCAGCGTCTGAAGCTCCAGAACACTGCCCTTGAGGCGGTAGAGGTGGGATCCCTCGCTGAGTCCGAGGGAAAAACCGACCCTGGAGGGTAAATAGTTTAAGGAGGAAAGAAAGGTCTTTTGACGACGATGGGATACGAAAGGGCTAGGAGTGGGAACGGAGCGGCCTTAATTAAGGTACAGCCTCAGAGTCTGCCCGGTATGAAAATGGGAAATCACACAAAAACCATCTTCAGGGCTGCTGACAATGGGGTTCGAACCCACAATCTCCCAAACTCAAGGTCACAGCTGTGCGCCCCTGACCACACGGCTAACTCGCTCGGTCTTCTTAGCTTCGACGTGATGCAGCCCTTATCATGCATGCTGTTGTTTGAGTCATCAGTCCATAGACTGGTTTGATACAGCCCTCCATGCTACCCTACCCAGTGCTAAACTTGTCATTTCTGCATAATTACTACGTCCTATATCTGCTCTAATCTGCTTGTCATATTCGTACCTTGCCGTTCTTACCACCTACACTTCCCTCCAAAACCAACTGAACAAGACTTGGGTGTCTTAAGACATGTCCTATCATTCCATCCCTTCTTCTCGTCAAATTTAGCCAAATCGATCTCCTTTCACCTCTTCGATTCACTATACCTTTATTCGTGATTCTATCTACCCATCTCAACTTCTGCATTCTTCTGAAACATCACCTTCGAAAAGCTTCTATTCTCTTTCTTTCTGAGCTAGTTATTGTCCAAGTTTCACTTCCATACAATGTCACGCTCCAGACGAAAGTCTTCAAAAACATTTTTCTAATTCCTATATCAATGTTCGAGGTGAACAAATTTATTTTCTTAAGAAGGGCCTTCCTTGCTTGTGCTAGTCTGCATTTTATGTCCTCTTTACTTCTGCCATCATTAGTTATTTTGCTACCCAAGTAACAATAGTCATCTACTTCCTTTAGTACACCATTTCTTTATGTAATATTTCCTGCATCAGCTGACTTTGTTCCAACGCACTGCGGTACTTTTATTTTGGCCTTATTTATTTTCATCTTGTGTTCCTTCCCCAACGCTGTCCGTACCATTCGGCAATTTTTCCAGAGCTTTTGCAGAATCAGATAAAATATCAGTATCGTCGTCAAATCTCAGGGTTTTGATTTCCTCTCCTTGAACTTGGATACCATTTCCAAATTCCTGTTTGATTATCTTTAATGCCTGTTCTATGTAAACGTTGAAAAGGACAAGGGATAAATCGCAACTTTGCCTCACTCCTTTCTGGATTGCTGCCTCTCTTTCATAGCCCTCAAATCTTATCACTGCAGACACTGATTTTGGTATAACTAATAGATAATCCTCTTTCTCGGTATCTGATCTAGATCACCTTCAGAATCTCAGACAGCTTGGTCCAATCAACATTATCGAATGCCTTTTATAGTTCAATGTGGGCTTGTCTTTCTTAATTCAGTCCTCTAAGATCAGACATAAAGTCAGAATTGCTTCACGTGCTCCCACATTTCTTCTAAGGGGCCGATGACCTAGATGTTAGGCCCCTATCAACAACAAGCATCATCATCATCATCATCATCATCATCATCATCATCATCATCATCATCTTGCTATATACTTGCTATTTTCGTTACGTCGCACCGACACAGATAGGTCTTATGGCGACGATGAGACAGGAAAGGGCTAGGACTGGGAAGGAAGCGGCCGTGGCCTTAATTAAGGTACAGCCCCAGCATTTGCCTGGTGTGAAAACGGGAAACCACGGAAAACCATCTTCAGGGCTGCCGACAGTGGGGTTCGAACCCACTATCTCCCGAATACCGGATACTGGCCGCAATTAACCAACTGCAGCTATCGAGCTCGGTATCATCACCATCATCATCATCAGCAGCAGCAGCAGCAGCATCATCATCATCATCATCATCATCACATTTCTTCTGAATCCCAACTGATCTTCTCCGAACTCAGTTTCAGCTTGTCTTTCCATTCTTCTGTGAATAATACGTGTTAAAAGTTTGCTGGCGTGAGATACTAAACTAATGGTGTGGTAGTTTTCACACTTTCAGCACCAGCTTTCTTGGGAATAGGTATAGCAACATTCTGCCAAAATCAGATACTACTTCTCCTGTATCATATATCTTACACACTAAACGGAACAACCTCTCCATGCTGGTTTCTCCTGAGGCAGTCAGTAATTCTGAGGGTATGTCATCAGTTCCCGGGTGCTTTTTTTCCTAGTTAGGTCTCTCAAAGCTCTGTCGAATTCTGACCTCAAAATTGGGTCTCCCACGTCATCAGCAACAACAGCTGCTTCTTGTTCCAGAACACTGTCATATACTTCCTTACGTTGATACAACTGTTCATATGTTCCTGCCACCTTCCTGTCTTGTCTTCTTTCCCTAGAAGTGCTTTTCCCTACTTTTCCTTTCTCCAAATTTTCATCATCATCATCATCATCATCTGTTTACCCTCCAGGTTCGGTTTTTCCCTCGGACTGAGCGAGGGATCCCACCTCTACCGCCTCAAGGGCAGTGTCCTGGAGCTTCAGACTCGTGGTCGGGGGATACAACTGGGGAGTATGACCAGTACCTCGCCCAGGCGGCCTCACCTGCAATGCTGAACAGGGGCCTTGTGGAGGGATGGGAAGATTGGAAGGGATAGGCAAGGAAGAGGGAAGGAAGCGGCCGTGGCCTTAAGTTAGGTACCATCCCGGCATTCGCCTGGAGGAGAAGTGGGAAACCACGGAAAACCACTTCCAGGATGGCTGAGGTGGGAATCGAACCCACCTCTACTCAGTTGACCTCCCGAGGCTGAGTGGACCCCGTTCCAGCCCTCGTACCACTTTTCAAATTTCGTGGCAGAGCCGGGAATCGAACCCGGACCTCCGGGGGTGGCAGCTAATCACGCTAACCACTACACCACAGAGGCGGACTCTCCAAATTTTCATTAAAATAAATTCCCGGTACTGCCAGGAATTTAAGAATGGCAGAAGGGCTGGTATGTGGTTGAAATGGTACATGCAGCTCACCTCCAGTGGGGGTGTGCCTGAAAAGAGCTGCACCACCTCGGGATGAGGACACGAGTTTTTTTTACATTAAAATAAATGGCACGTAGCCTCCGGATAGGCCTGGTGCAGGTCTTTTTCTAGTAGACGGCCTATTAGGCGACCTGCATGTCTGTGAAAATGGGGGCCCTATCTAGGATGATATCTAATGTGAATACGCCACATATACCCAGCCCCCAAGCCATTGGAATTAACCAATTGAGGTTAAAATCTCCTACCCGGCCGGGAATCGAACCCGGAACCCTCTGAACCGAAGGCCAGTACTCTGACCATTCAGCCAACAAGTCGGACAAAGGTTTCATTGGTCTTCCTGTATGCAGGATCTATCTTTCCTAGGCGCACACAGCCTTCAACATCCTTGTAATCCTCTTTCAGCCATTCTTCCTTAGCTGTCCTGCACTTCCTATCCACTTCATGTCCGACTCGTTGGCTGAACGGTCAGCGTACTGGCCTTCGGTTCAGAAAGTTCCGGGTTCGATTCCCGACCGGGTCGGGGTTTTTAACTTTAATTGGTTAATTCCTACGGCACGGGGGCTGGGTGTATGTGTTGTATTCATCATCATTTCATTGTCATCACGACGCGCAGGTCGCCTACGGGAGTTAAATAGAAAGACCTGCAGCTGGCGAGCCGCACCCGTCCTGGGATATCCCGGCACTAAAAGCCATACGACATCTCATTTTATCCATTTCATTATTTAATCGCCTGTATTTTCTGCCCTCCTCATTTATCGCATTCTTGTACTTTCTTCGTTCGTCAGTCAGGTCTATTATCTCTTCCATTATCCATTGTTTCTTAGTGATTTTTCCTTTCTTCCTAGCTTTTCTTCAGCATTCTTACTGATCTCATTCTTCATGACTGTCCATTCTTCCAGTACTGTCCATCTCCGGCAATTTCTTTCTTTAATTTCTTCAACTTCAGATGGCATTTGATGACCATCAGGTTGTGGTCAGAGTCAACGTCTGCTCCTGGGAAATGTTTGCAATCCGACATCTGGATTCTAAATCTCTGCCTAATCATAATGCAGTCTATTTGACACCTTCCAGTGTCTTCAGGTCCCATCCTTGTATACAGCCTCATTTGTGGTTTTTGAACCAAGTGTTAGCCAGGACTAAATTGTGATCGGTGGAAAATCAACCAGCCGGCTTCCTCTTTAATTCCTTTGTCCCTATCCGAATTCTCCTACTGTATTACCTTCTCTTCCTGGTCCTACCACTGAATTCCAGTCTCTCATCACAATTAGATCCTCACCACCTGCTGCATATTGTATTAAATCTTCCATCTCTTCATATATTCTTTCGTTTTCTTCATCATCCGCTGAACTAGTAGGCATAATGACCAGCGCTATTGTGGTGGGCATATGATTGGTGTCTATCTTGACCACAATAATCCTTTCACTATGCTGGTCGTAGTAGCTTGGTCGCTGCCCTATTTTCTTATTCATTATTAAACATACTCCTGCATTTCCCCTGTTTGGTTTTGTGTTGAAAATTCTGTAATCCCCTGACCAGAAACGTAGCTCTTCCTGCCAACGTATTTCACTTATACCAACTACATCTAACTCGATTCTATCCATCTCCCTTTTTTAGATTCTCTAACCTACAACAGGGATTCAAACCTCTAACATTCCACGCTCCAGCTCCGGAATATTTTACCATGTGACCTTGCCTTGGTGGGGAGGCTTGCGTGTCCCAATGAAGCAGGTAGCCGAGCCGAAGGGGCAACCATATCGGATGGGTATCTGTCGTGAGACTAGACTAACGAATGGTTCGTCGAAACAGGGGTAGCAGCCCTTCGGAATCTGCAAGGGCGGCAGTCTAGATGATTGGCTGAGATGGTCTCGTAATAATACTTAAATGGCTTAGCTGTGTCGATACTGCTACAATCATCCATTATAGGTTAGTTTAGGCAAGCATCATTCATTACTTGATAATAAACGTACCTGTTTACCTAAGGTACCATTAATTGCTATAGATGTTCAGAAGACTCTATGTTGTCATAATTTCCCGTCCAGGCGTTCCTCAGTTTGTTGGAAGCCAACGAAACGAAAACGTCGCCTGTGTGCAAAAGAGCTTAATAACTAAATATTTCACTGTTACGGTAGATCATTTGAAAAAAAAAAAGTATTGTTTCATGTTATCTTAGAGGTGAAGCTTCCACGGTGTGGAGAATTATTTAGTTTGATTTCCGGGTTGAACCGTGTTGTATTTGTCTATACATCACATACAGTTTGCCGACGTTTCGAATACATTGCAGTATTGTTTGTCAAGGCGACTGAAATACCCCTGCTCGATCCGAGGTAATCAGTCTCCCAGGCAGCATACCTTCCAGAACGCTCACGAGACAGCCAGGGCTTACGTCAGCCAGAAAGACTAGGATATTGTCCCCGACTAGGCCTGCCAGCGAGCTAGAGACACCCCAGGGGTGCTCAGTTCGATGGCCGTAGGCTCAGAAAAATATATGAAAAGTGGCAGGATTTACATAGGGTTCAGAAAATAAGCATGTTCAAAATGTAGAACAAATATTACACATTTATTGATGAAAATGAAATATCAGCCATCTTGACAGCTACGATAATGGAAATGATCGCTACTTTACGTAATTACTGTGGCTCTTGATGTAACAAAGAAAAATCAAACAAATGGAATGGTACACGTAACTTATATTCCCTACCATTCTAACAGAGTGTTTTAACATAACATTGTATTTCTTAGTGTAAAAATTATTAATTTAGTAATTTAAAGTCGAATTAAATTTTTAATGAAAATTTAAAAAATGAGGTCTTCACTATCATTCCACGAACAATCTGAAAAATGGAATTAATTTTAATAAAATGTATGATAAGGTTAATTAATTTTACTACCATGACAATAAGAATGAAATTCTGTCTATCAAACATTTTGTTGACATAAAAAATGAAAAGTTGAATTTGCCTTTATTTTCTACAAGTTAACTCGAGACGTCTGATATATCTGTTCACGTCTTCCCACATATCTCCTCGTGAGAACTAATAATAAACTTATAATCAATTGGTCATTAACTGGACAAAAATAATTAACATCATGACCTACGAAAATCGACAAATGGAGCAAATATCCTCAACGTGGACATCCCGTCCGCAATCAATCAACACTATCAAAGTGTCGCATATCAGCACACAATAAATACATAGAAAATAAGTGTCTCACAACTAGAAAATCTCCACATCTACTACTAGCTACTGAAAATATCAAAGAAGAAATATCTACAATATTTACACATCATAAAGTGTCAATCAAACTTTCCACTCTCTTATAACACGTTCCACCGGGCGAGTTGGCCGTGCTCGTAGAGGCGCGCGGCTGTGAGCTTGCATCCGGGAGATAGTAGGTTCGAATCCCACTATCGGCAGCCCTGAAGATGGTTTTCCGTGGTTTCCCATTTTCACACCAGGCAAATGCTGGGGCTGTACCTTAATTAAGGCCACGGCCGCTTCCTTCCAACTCCTAGGCCTTTCCTCTCCCATCGTCGCCATAAGACCTATCTGTGTCGGTGCGACGTAAAGCCCCTAGCAAAAAAAAAAAAAAAATAATAACACGTTCCATTGTGTTCAGAAGATAAAGTCACCACGTGAGTACGAAATAATGCCTTGAAGAATGAGCATGCCTGGTTTCGAACTGAATATTACTGTATTAGAATATTTAACTGAGGATCTGTTCGCAAGACCTAAGGTCTTCCAATAAATTTCCACGTACCTTAACTCGGAATTATTGACTTTCACGAACACTATTAGGATATTATCTCGAAATATGGAGTACATCGATTAACATGGACTTGTCTTTATCATCAGAAGACACTATCATATTAACTAACCCTCATAACGTCTCGAAGATTCCATATTTTCCTCATATCCTGATCAACATCAGGTATAACAATATTACAACATTAACATGTGAAAAACTCAGTTTCACGAAGATTCATATCGTACGTATAAGATCCTCATAAATTACACGCACATGTGAGTTACGTCCAGTTTATAAAAAAAAGATACTAGGAGCCTACCCAGCTTTCACTACTGTACTACAAAATCGACCTCAATCTATTCGTTTTTGGGAAGAGGATTTAGGGATTGGAATAATTTACCAAGGGAGTTGTTCAATGAGTTTCTAAAAAATCTTTGCAATTATGTAAGAAAAGACTAAGTAAACAACAGATAGGGAATCTGCCACCTGGGCGACTGCCCTAAATTCATATCAGTGGTGATTGATTGATAATAAAGCATGTTTCGTTATTTAACTTGCTTAATTTTTCAGCGAGATACTTTCGATCGAATCTGAGGACTTTTTCTAGTAGCTTCAATTTGAATTCACCTGCTATATTACCATCGGAAGAGAATATTTATTTTCCTGAGAGGAACGTGAAATGGAACAACAGATTTCTGAAAAAGAAATGTCCTAACTACTCTATGACACGGACATGTTTCGCGTGTATTTTTCGAGATTTGAACCCGTGTTGACGCGGTGAAGGGACGAGTGAAGACAGCCAGGTCGAGGTAGGGGTTTGCCAGACAATGAGTAATATAGTCATTTATATTGAATATGGTTCTTGTTCAGTTTCCCTCTCATTCCTTCAAGTCTACAGCCCAATAGTGGCGCCGTACGTCAAGTTTGACACGCTGGATTACATTGCTGTGTTATTACACCACAACACCGGAGTACGTGGCATGAACTAAGCCAGAAAATCCCCATGTATAGGCGCGGTATTGAAGTAAACCCCGTTGTCAGACTGCATTTTGATGAACGAGGGAAGGGGAAGGGAAAGAGGGGGGGAGGCGTTCGTTATTGCCCGCATACGGGGAGTAACATGTGTTAGAATCCAAGACGCCGTGATGTCCTCCTCACAAACATTATTGTATCTTGGTATTGGACTTGCTACTTTACATGCAGCGGCCTAAATCGGCCTTCCTTGTATTGGAGATGTGTATGGTGATTTGAACGATTTTCAATGAAATCTTGGAATGGAGTTGTGTTTCTTTAATACCTATAAGTCGAGTCGTTATTACCAAGAAATATAATAGGAAATAACTTTCTTTTAAATACTCGTCACAGTACGCTCGACAACAAGCTTTTATCTTAACGTTATAGCCATATCCTCCGAGAAGGAGAGTTCTAATTTTACTTAAATGCTCACATACCGACCACAGTCACGTGACCTCCAGTTTTACGTGGATTCTGAACCACAGAGACATGACTAACTATTTCGAACTTCGCACATGTATTGTGTGTGAGTCAAACCCCTTCCGTCTTGAAGTGAATCCAGCGACAATGCCATTTGGCTATCACGCCATCAATCCCGGCTTCTGACAGCTAATGTCCAATGTGGTATTCCTCAAACCCACCCTCAACATCACATAATACTTCCCGTTCGGCCGTTCTGAGTAGTTCAGAAATCAGAACGCTGACTTTCTAAGCCCATATTCGCGGGTTCCATTCCGACGCAATCCAGTTATTCTTGAGGAAGCACAAATACGTCAGCCGTGTTTCAGTAGATTTACTGGCTGTTAAAAGAACTCATCTAGGATTATTATTATTATTATTATTATTATTATTATTATTATTATTATTATTATTATTATTATTATTATTATTATTGTAGCACATACGCTCCAGGAAAGTACAGCGGTAGTACCTGTTTTAAGACCTGGAGCGTCAGGCTCAATACTGGCTCTACGTAATTGTCCCTACATTCATCATCAAGGATCCTATAGTAACAGATATATTCAAGAACTTTTCGACTGGCTAATGAACAGGACCTATGATTATAGATTCCCAAGGTGAAAATTGATTTATAAATAATTCAATAAGAAACAAGGAAAAATGCATTAAATGAATTAAATGTAGTTAAATTAATTCTTCGTCCTAGCTCTGTTCCCGCGTTGTAGAAATATTATTATAATAATCTGCCTAAGTATTAAGTACGCCTATTTAAGTTTAACTTCAGTTCTATTGGTTCAGTTTGCCTGCAGTTAGGATAGGCCTAAGTGCAGTTATGACATCTAGTGTAGTTATTTTCTTGCGTACTATCTTGTTCGTTTGTTTGTTTGTTTTTTGTTTGTTTGTTTGCTGTCGTGTAATCCTTGTGTAGTATAGAGTATTTGTTTTCTTTGGATCTCATTCACAGAGCACGTCATTTTATTTTTATTGACTTTTCATATTTCATCATTCCGTGAAGAAAATGAAATAATGGCTGATCAATGTAGGTGTACAGACTGCGGATATGAGCGGGCGTTAAGGAGTACGGGGTAACATGAGAGAGTTTGAGGGCGATAATTATATACATAACAGTGGACAGGAATGAAGGTAGGTCACCCGATGTCTGTAGGGGCCATACATCTGAACGCATATTTAATGCAGGTGAGACTGGATTCTTTTAGGGTACCGGATATTGCCACTTAAATTTTGGTGAAAAAAGTGAATAAAAATATAAAGGGGTAAAGCGTTCGAAGGAAAGACTTAGCGTGGTTTTGTCTTGCACTATGTCTGGTTAGTTATTTATGCCCTGGTTTTGGGCAATGTTGCTCGACCTTTGTGTCTAGAAATGTTGAGCCTTTTCCGATAGAGTTAAAATTAACTAGGAAAGTTTGGATGACTCTTCTTTTATTTGAGGAGTGGGTTAATAACGTGAATCTGTCCATGCAGAAACAAAATGAAAATTTTTATCAAATAACTTATCTTATTGTTCGTAGACAATGAAATAAGTCACAACATAGGCAACAAAATGTTAAACAATGGGTAAATAGAATTTAGCCTCTTGATCAGGGAATTATTCTTACGATGAAATCACTTTATCACCAGCATTTACTGCAGTTTATTATTTCAGTTGGGGAGAGCAGTGCCTTCTTGCAAAATTTCTCGATATATGAGACGGTGCTTCATGCGGTACCGTAGCTTAGTAATGCCTATTACCCGGTGTCAAAAGAAATCGCCGTAAGATATTTTCGGAAGGAAGGATTTCAACGAAGTGGTAATTCTAACAATGAGAATGCCACGGACGATGCCTCTCACAGTGAAGTTACTGATAATCTTCCCGATAGCCTTATGGGAGACTATGGGAGACTTACCATCTGTGTCAGAACTGATAACATTGGACGATTAATGTACACTTTATGAAGATGTGTTCTTTGCTCTGGATGAAGTTCTGAAAAACGTTCTTGGCAAAAGTGAAGAGAAGGAAGAATCTGCAGATAACACTGAAATCTCTGATTCAGAATAAAAATTAAAAAACAGAGAATTCGACTGCAACACACAATCAAAACAGTGGATCGGTTATTTAAATATTGTAGTATAAATAGACAAAATGTTCTTGAAGACCTATTTCAATTATATACGGGTACTGAAACGAGAATGCTTAAATCCAAAATGATGATGTTGGATTTTTCTCCAAGTGAGGAGTAAATTGTCAAATTTTGTGTTCTACAGTGCTGTTTCTTAGTTCAAGCTGTGACAGAAACTGGCATGCCCATAAAGTCCGAATTGGACTGTGATAAGATAATAAAAACACGCACATGATATAGGTAAGGTAAGGGTTATTCTGCCCGAAGGCAGGTCCTAACCTCCGCGGAGGTGTTCCTGAGCCGGAGTTTACGTGCGGTAGGGTGCCCAGTTCCTTTCCGCTCCTTCATTTCCTTACCCCCCCACCAACAGCGCGTGACAACCCATCCAACTCCTGACCACGCCTAATGTTGCTTAACTTCGGAGATCTCACGGGATTCGGTGTTTCAACACGGCTACGGCCGTTGGCACATGATGTAGTACAAATATATTATTATTATTATTATTATTATTATTATTATTATTATTATTATTATTATTATTATTATTATTATATCCTAATTTGCTATCAAATATACTATACATTATTGTAGTGCAACATGGCCGCCTCTATATCTTGGCCACATTTGACCGGAACCGAACGCAGTCAACTTACACAGGTTTTAGGTAGAGTGACAGTTTACAGACCACCTGGGTGGACAAGAGTTGTCTTGGCAGGCTTTAGGTCCTTTATAAACCGTATAGGCAACAAGTTACTTTTATAGGACCTTATTAGGTAGATTTAAGAATATGTTTTTCTTTTATCTGCGGAAGATAATCTCCATGGGCGTCGACCGTGTGGTTCGAACGCTCCATATCCCTAAGCCAAATTTACAGCTAATGATTCCTCACGTGTAAGTCATGTAATGACATTCAAGAGTATTAAATGACAACTAACTTCATCCCGTTTTGATGTCGCAATCTTGAACATACAAATGAAGCGTTTAACAACCGTAATTACATTACATAGTCGGTGTTTCATGAAGGAAACTCGCAGATTGTTTCATAAGGTTGTGTACAACATTATCTTTGTTGAAGGCATGCATAAAAATGTTTAGAGATAATTACAAATAAATTAATATTGGTTAACTCGTTGTGCAATATAATACTGTGAATATAGATTTCGGGATGACAAAATAGGAATACATGAACATTGACGTCAGTTTTTACGAAAGTTGCGATGTGAGTAAATCGGGCATCACGAGGTTGCGATCAGATATGCTGTAAGAAGAATTATCATCGTTGTATGCCATGAAAACTGCATATTTGCTCCATATATATTACACGTTTTGGTGAACTGTGGATGTGTTCTTGAGTATGGAAATTTTCTTAAGTAAAATAATCACAAATGAACGTGAGGCAAGTTGGTCTACTTTTCATGTTTCGAAATTACTTCTTCCTTAGATTATATTTACAGTTCTGTCAGCTTAATGACAGGAAAACCGTAACTGAGTTTCCGTATTAGCATTTCCAACACCTACTATGTAAATTTGTTTTGTCAGTAGATTGATGCACCATAGGTGATGCTTAGCCTTATTAATGTCCAAAACTGAAGTATAAAAAGTGTAGCCAATCTGTATGCCAACACGAAGATATAAATATACGAAAGAGGAGTGATTTGAATGGTAAAGATTACACAAATATCTTACATATGACTGATGTAAAATATTAGTTTTGCGATAGTGAAGTAGGGCCTATCTGTGCGTAACGATCCTTCAATCGCTAGCGATGTGGGAATTCCAGAAGTTTTGTCCGGACGGTGGATTCCTCACTGTGTAAGTCAATATAATGACATTCAAGAGTCCTAAATGACAACCAACTACACCCGGCTTTGATGTGATCCTAAACATACAAATGAAGCGTTTAACTACTTTAATTACATAGGCGGTGTTTCATTAAGGAAACTCGGAGATTGTTTCAGAAGGCTGTATACAACGTTACCTTCCTTGAAGGCATGCGTACAAATGTTTAGAGACAATTACAAGTAAATTAGTACTGAAGATTCATTAATGTTCATTTCTTTCACCGTGGAAGGCTTAGTTCTTCCCTGAATATATTTGTTCTTTCATCAATACAGGAGGTATTTTTTTATTTACTTGGAATACACATAAAGAGTATGAAAAATATGGTTTTCCTCAGTAGTGATAGAAATTGTACACGTATATTTCCAATTTACGGTTTAGAGATAACTTTTCAAGCTGAAAATAACTAGTATCTATTTTTCTTCACTTATATAACGCATTTGAAGTTATAATACCACAACAATAAGTCACTGTTCATATCCATGAGGTAACTCTTCTTCAAATTCCTCTAGCAGGCATATTCCCACTTATTTGATACAAATTCTATATTTTAATATACAAATGTATGCAAATTAAAGGGTGACTTTGGGTGACAATATTTCGGATTGTTTATTCTCCTGAAGCATATAACTTATGTTCAGCTCCTTCACCTGTGCCAGATACTCAACAGGTAAATTTGAGAGCGTCCTTTTAATTTATCAACAAGTACAGCGAGCTTATTTGGATGCGAGGTGGTTCGTTGACTCACTGTTCCCTGCCTTTCGACAAGACATTCGGCTAGCGTTCCTCACTGTTTGTGTCTCATCCCACCTGCTGTCTGGCAAAATAATCCCTTGTTTTCCTGGGCTGTGGTAGCTGAGTGACGGGCGAGTGGTTCTTTCTAAGCTGGGTGTCTGTGGCCATATCACATCCAGTTGCTCATCCTATCTGCTTCCACAGCGGTACTGCACCCGTCCACCTCCCGAGTCCCAGACTAGCATTTATCTCAGGGGTGTCGGTTCATTATTTAAATCATCAAATATAAATATAACGGCATAATAGAACACGGGGATGAACGGAGCAACTTAAAATTAAAAGGGGGAAGGCTCGACTGTAAACTGAATTTAAGGACTCCATGATAGGACTAGGAAGTGACTATTAACTTTAAAAAGGGCATAATCTAACTACAATAAAAAGATTATGAGAGTGGTTTCCTTTGAAATAATTTGCCAGAAGGAGCGGTTTATTACGCCATTTGACGTATAAAACTTTGATACACGTGGCAACAATATTTGAATTTACACACATGTTACATATATAAATCACTTGCCATACCGCAAGTGGTATCAATATCTTGCTGTGTTGCTTCTGAAATAAAATGACATTTTGGAGGTATAATTTACGGATCGATTCCATTTGAATCGAACCGTTGTTCAAAGATATAGCTTCCTTCTATCGGGAGCCCGAGCATAACCCATGTTACGGTCGGCTTCCCGATTTAACTAAGATGACGTACTCCGGCTATGTACATTTTTCCGAGACCGGTACTCGGACTGGGTAATGTTTCTCGTGAAGTGCGAAAACTGGATTCCACGGACAGTTCCTATCTTACGATATCCAGCTGATGCCATACCAATGAATTAGCATTTACATATTATTTACATGTGATCTGAATTGTTTCCAGTTAGCCTCAGTAGACTACTGCCACAGATGAGATAACGAGAAGCGGTGGGAAAATACCGTGGCCATGGCCCCCCCTCGCATCGCGAGCGAAGTAAACAAACACGCAAGTATGACATCGTCCCATACGGAAACCGTACAATAACGCGGTAAAAAAAAATGATTCTAATATTATCATTCTCATTGTTCAAACATACGAATAGAGGGATGTTGTCACCAAACAATTTAATCCACGAAATTATCATCCTCGAAATTATTATTATTATTATTATTATTATTATTATTATTATTATTCAACGGTTCCTGGCACTGTCACGTTTGATTAATATCATCATTATTATGCGGGATGCAAACACAAATGGTTATTACTGTTATTATTATTATATCCCTCTCGTGATTATTATTATTATTAATGAATAGGTGACTCAAGATATTATTATTATTCACGTCACTTAAAAGGTTATTATTATTAATGGACCGGTCACTTCCGCCAAATATATATTAAGATATCGGTCGCAATTACAAATTAATTCACTGATCAACCAACGACATCATTACAGTTATTATTATGACAATTATTATTAATCCGACCGCGGTGATTTAACATCGTCCTTACATTGTTATTATTATCGGTTGCATATTCTCAATTAGATTCCCGTTTAACATCCTTATCAACGCTCATTTAATTAAGGCGGTCCAATCCTTTATCTGCAATATTTATTATTATTATTATCACGACATCATGATTGTCCTCACTCGTTATTACAATGAATACAATATACGACCATTTCTGTGGAATCTGAACTCTCATTATCCTTAGATCCGTTGTATCTCAACGAATAGCTGTGCAGTCTATTTATTTCGTACATGCTGTCACGGGTTCGAATTCTACCCGCTGCGTAACTCAGTATTTCTCTGTGACACTGCCCGTACATTTTACACTCATATCAATATCCTAAGTGTCTCTCGTACGGAATTTATTTTCCTCTCTATCTCAATATTCCTCGATTCATTTATTTATTCCTCACAGAATTATCAACTGACTTATTTATTCATTTCGGACATCGTACGACCTTTTATTATCTGACTGCAAATTCTTTCACATTTTCTATCTCATTTGGATCTATGCCTTAGTTCATTCTCCACAAATAATCGTAACATCTTGAAATTATATTTACCAAAATTTGACAATCATGGTCTCGTAATATTAGCACTACATGTTCCGGCTAATGAATCGCAACTTCAAAACGCGACATTTATACGTAAAAAAAATTGGACCGTAATTTAAACCACACGTTCATTAACATGTACGGATTATTAACACCGATCTACATTTCAATATTATTAATCGATCAAATTAAATTATCACGCACTTTAATTCCAAATTAAAACGACCTCCCGTCATTAAATGATTCCCAATAAACTCAACACTTGATCACATGAATTACATGAATTATTATTATCTCCAAATCGTATTAAAAAAAATATCTTCACAATAAAAGTAGTTATATTATTTATTTATTATTATTATTATTTTAAAAAAATAATATTTTCGCCTGTAACTCGGTAGTCCCCTCGTAATATGTTTAACGCATAACCCCTTTTACAAATTCAATTTATTCTGGCACTAATCACTCCAGATATGATTTACTTGGAAATTATTATATTAATCGAATCTCACAAATTTAACAACTTCACTTTGAAAATATGACCATATTAATTTCAACCAAAACACACTTGGTATGGCGAAGCTGGATTTTCCTTCCATGTCATTAAATGGCTCGTTAAAATGACAAAACATAAAAGCACATATCGGGTCTTATTTAACTAGCATAATCAAAATCAAATGTAAAGAAAATTATCGACTACAAAGAAAATATGAATGCATGCATGACTTAACGTACTACACTATATATACAAATTTACATCTCCAACAAACTGAATACATAAAAGACCCGATTATTTACATTATTATGATTTACTACTGTCCGTGCTACAAATTTAGGATGGGGTCGTTAAGCGACCCATCTTGTTACAGAAGGTAACCAAGTATAATCAAGTTATTCCCATTTTTCCCATCACGATAACATTTCCCAAATATATTTTACAGTTTAGTACTCATCTTAGTTATCGGTATTCCATTGCAGCTTTGCAGACGAGAGGCTTCATCCAGCCCCTCTCTGCGTTTTACTCCTCCATCCTTGATGGCGTAGTTTCACAAAAGATTTCCTGGCACATTATTATTTTACACTCATATCTTGATTACCACAAACCTTCACCATTTACTACGTTAACACTGTATACTTTAATTTGGATACAACAAATTTCTATCCTAGACCCAAGAATTTAATATATTTACACTATTTAATCTTCGTCCACCTACCGCACAATGGACCTGGACACGTACGACGAGGTGTCAACTATTTCGCCCGTCGCGATACGCCCGATTTATACGGCATTCTTGACGTGTTCATTACATCGGTTCGGTATAGCTAAGTACAGGCTACTACTTCCTTAAAGTACTGTTCGTCACACAGTCTATTATGTACGTACTTATGGTGATATATTTTATACTACTCTCTTGCAGGATAATTACTTTACGTCACTGATTATTCATAAATAAAAAAAACACTATCCTGCGTTAACTATTTCCAGATTTAACATGTTGCTTGAGCGCGATCACACTTTACAAACACTGGCGGATGCTCGCGCCATTAAATGACTGTACGTCCGTAGAATTCTAAGTTACCGGCGACCAACAGTTCAACTCCCGATATTCAATTCACGTGTGCTGGCGACCGTCAATTCAGCTCCAACGATTCAAGACAAGTGTGCTGGCGACCGTCAATTCAGCTCCGTATATATGGATGAAGCCTTTTTCCCGCGGATTCGTTGACGTCATGCCCCTTAGGGAGGGGGTGGATTTTTAATATCGGTACTTGCACTCCGAATTGGAAGTTAAAATTTACATCAAATTAATCCACTCCGCTAGCATATCTGCTGGATAAAATATGAACTCCAGGTGATCACAGATTTAGGAGATATGGATGGATTTAGCTCCTCACATTTCGCGCCTTTGTAAGCGTCCCTGACAACGTGGTCTTCTTTCAGCCAATGAGATTCAAGCTGTCCGGTTTCCAAGAAATCCAGCCTTCAATTTAATTAATTTGCCAATAAGTATTGATTATTTTTCCATGCGTGACATCTAATAAATTCATTACATCCATCCGCGTACTCATATTAATTTATTACTGAATACTTTTGTAATTACGAAAATATCTCATCCATCATTCCTTAAGATGGT
This sequence comes from Anabrus simplex, assembly GCF_040414725.1. Taxonomy (NCBI): domain Eukaryota; kingdom Metazoa; phylum Arthropoda; class Insecta; order Orthoptera; family Tettigoniidae; genus Anabrus; species Anabrus simplex. The sequence goes on along the minus strand of NC_090266.1, from coordinate 226,994,256 downwards.
ATCACTGAGTCTCCCATCAAATTTTTACTATTGGCCGGCAAGCGGTCACGTGATTTAAATCTCCACCTGCTCGAACTTAGGCTAGCGAACGTACACTCAGCCGCTGTAATTTTCCATGAGGTCATGGAATTTCCGTCCTACCAAAAATATCCCAAGGTCTTACTTATGTGGTGAGTTTTCTTTGTATGATTCTCCCCCTTCCTCTTTCTGACCAAGACTTATTTGTGGACTCTGTATTTCCTTGTACGCCAACTAATGATATTCCCTGCTGTGAAGTAGCTAAAAGTTGACGGGTTGAGCTAATCCGTCATGCTCCAGTCTGTCGTCCTTCCTTCGCTCTGATTTCAACATTACATAAACGAAATATTTTCAAATACACTCCTCTGTATTTCAATAAATGTCTCATATTATTTTACCGATCAAATCATGATTGATTATGGGCCTAAGTCACTCGGGTTCATCTTCCTCTTGCCCAGGTAAAAAAAAAATCTAGTGAGTATCATGAGATTTTTTTTATGATGTGTCCATATCATCACTATCATGATTTGACATCGGATCCTCTGTTCTGCGACGGCTATTGATTTCGTCTCTCAACATCTGGTTCCTGACCCTTAACTCCTCGTTCTGTCTTTCGATATCATGGATCGCATTGACAAATTCCTGCACGTCTCTGTCTATCTCTCCACACTCTGGACATGGCCTTGCTTCAATTGGTGTATGGATTACTTGGACTTCTTCTTCCCTTCCGTCATCTTCTTCATCCTCTTCTTCGACATCATCTTCTTCCGGGTCGTCATCTGCTTCCTCTCGTTCATCCTCTGCTTCTAGTCACATCTCTTTGTTTCCTTGTCCCGAATCGAACGTCGGTGCATTTGGGTTCAAGTTGCTGCCCCCTTTCCTTGCTCTTTGGAACTGCAAGCTCTCCGCTCCTGTCGCTTCCTCATCACGGCCCCGATCATGGATCGCCTCCTTCCATTTTCTCTTGTTCAGCTCTTCTATATACCGCCTAGACTCTTGGTATCTGTCATCCTTCTCCTGACGAGATCCTCCCGGGTAATATCTCGGGTTCCCTTGATTCCTAGCTGGATACGGCCTATAATTACTTCTCTGGAATCCACGGTATCCCCTGTCAGCTCGAAAGTTCCCTTGGTTGGTTTGCCGGTTGCCTTCCGCAAAATTCCTTGGTCTCGTCCATTGTCGCGGCTTCCACTCCGTATTATATGCTCGACGAGGTTCCGGATCAGTACTAGTTCCCTGGTTCTTCGTACTAGTGGTCTTCGGTTCGATTGTCCGTTCGATATTATTCACCTGTTGGTCCCTGCTCCTAATTTGTCTTGGGTTCGAATGATGCGTTGTGAGGTCTAATTGACGTAATAAAGCCTCCGCATCGACAGCTGTCTGGACATTTGACGCTATCATCATTCGTTGGACCTCGAATGGCAATTGCTTTCCAATGGCGCTAATCAATTCTGTTTCGCTCATTGGATTATCAAGCTCCCGTAGCTTGTGAAATTGTGCCACAAAGTAATCAGAGAATTTCGTGGGTGAAGATGTCGAATATCGTCTGGAGTATACTTCCAGCCTTAACTCCTGCTGTTCCTGAATACTCCAGAACTTTTGGAGAAAAGCCCGCCGAAATCCTTCAAAATCTTCAAAAGTATACAAGAAAGCCCTGAACCATACCGCTGGTGCTCCGTCTAGGAATTTCTCGACTGTTCGCAGTTGTCGCTCTACTGGTATTTTATTCTCATTTATATAACCGGCGATTTCCCGGATGAAACCTTTCGGGGTGACATGCCCACGGGCATCGAACTTTGGTGGCTTGTCATCAGACATCTTAATGACGTGTACCACCGATGTCGGGATAGCATTTGATGACGTAGATGACCCATCTCTGTTTTCAAACTTGAAACCGTGTGTATCAGCATGGGATAGGCCTCCTTTCTTATGAATCCCCTGGTTATCATGGGGTTCGTATTCGCGATATTGGAGGTTAAAATCTTGGCTAGACGCTGATGGTTCCAACCTAGCCTTCAACATATCCAAGTCTTTTCGCATGTCATCCATTCCGTCGGGATTACAACTTGACATTTCTTTTGTGCCGGAATTTTGCCCATTATACGCCTTGCATTGTTCTAACAAGCGAACTTCCGTGTCGGCGAATGATTGGCCCTGTTCAATTAAGTCTTCCGTCCGCTGGAATAACGCTAGGTTTGCGTCTTCGCACTTGGTTATTCTCTGGCTACGGTCTTCTAAATTTATAGTTAGTTCTTCGACTTTGTTTTTCAGTCCTGCTACGATGACAAGTGTACGTGCGGCTTCCCCACGTAACTCGTTCATGCCCTTGTCATGCTTGTCCAAGGTGCCAGCTATCTGCGCGCATTTTTCTTCTACTTGTCCCCGGACGATGTCATTCTCCTTCCTACACTCATCCCGAATTTCCTCTATGTGTGATTCTATGTCTTTTTTATCAGTTAATCGCAGAGCGGCGAGTTCCTTGACACTAGCGTTCAGTTTTTCCTTAATTTCTGCGCGTTCCATTTGAGCCTCATCTCTAACGCGGTCAACCTTTTCATTAACGATGGTAATGTACGCATCCATGTGCACTTTTAATTCGTCTTTCGCGAAGTGACATGCTTCCTGGACTTGAGTTAATTGGTCCCTAAGTTCCTGTCCCATCGCTACGCTCGCGGCCTGAATTGCATCTATTTGTGCCTTGAGTTCTGATTTATTTATTTCACACGCAGCCTGTACTCGGTCGATCTTATTCTCTAGTGAAACACTCGCAGCCTGTACTTGATCTATTTTGTTTTCTAATGAAACACTATTAGCCTGTACTTGATCTATTTTGTTTTCTAATGAAACACTATTAGCCTGTACTTGATCAACTTTATTTATGATTTTGTCATTTGTCTGCTTAAATGACACGCTATCGGCCTGTAATTGATCTAACCTACGTTCCATTGCAACATTATTCAAAGCCAACGCTTGCATTAAGTCCTCTAACGTGAGAGCTTTCACCTCTCCCTGTCCTTCTACCAATATGTCCTGGGATTGCTCCCCACCGTCGTCAGACATTATAACTTTTCTTGAGAAAGCAAAAGGGCCGATCGGCCTCTCGCCTTGCTGCACACGAAGGAATACGCTATTGGGTCTAGGCCCTATCCTATGACATTATACCCCTACACTAACTTTCATTTAACAAAAAAAAAATTTGACTATAAAACTTGTTTACATTTGCAGGTCATTCAACTTGAATGCTGGCTTGCGCCTAAGATTTCACAATAAACCGCTCCAATATAACAACAACAACAACATAAAAAAACGATGAAGTTGGAAATCTCCTGCCCTGAAATACGTTAATTTTAATTTATACCATCTCAACCTCTTTTTAACTAATAACTTGAACTGGTGCTCAGTAATATTTTTACCATTTCAAGCCTTCCTAAACAGCTGTTTATAATATTCATCTCATGTCCAATGACATTTAAATGGAGTCCTGAATTACCAAAATAATATTAAATTTCATATGGGAAAAGGAGAAACATCAAATCTTCGAGCTTATTGAATTTTGAATCATTGCCAAACTTGAAGAGATTAGCAATGGATTATATTAATAAACTAGTCAAATCTAGCTCCGTTCGAAACTAACCTTACTCTAGCATGATACTACGTTACAAGTGAACACACACTTGACCGTGATGCGGTCATCAATTAATAAAAATCAAAAATTTAAAAATATAAAATTTGGAAAAAAAAGTATAAAAATATAAAAATTTTACAATTGATTAGCAATGATATTGGCCTCTCTGCCGTTCTTAAAGCAACACGTTGCCGTTCTTAAAGCCCCACTTTGGGCCAGCCATTTTGCACCCGTCCACCTCCCGAGTCCCAGACTAGCATTTATCTCAGGGGTGTCGGTTCATTATTTAAATCATCAAATATAAATATAACGGCATAATAGAACACGGGGATGAACGGAGCAACTTAAAATTAAAAGGGGGAAGGCTCGACTGTAAACTGAATTTAAGGACTCCATGATAGGACTAGGAAGTGACTATTAACTTTAAAAAGGGCATAATCTAACTACAATAAAAAGATTATGAGAGTGGTTTCCTTTGAAATAATTTGCCAGAAGGAGCGGTTTATTACGCCATTTGACGTATAAAACTTTGATACACGTGGCAACAATATTTGAATTTACACACATGTTACATATATAAATCACTTGCCATACCGCAAGTGGTATCAATATCTTGCTGTGTTGCTTCTGAAATAAAATGACATTTTGGAGGTATAATTTACGGATCGATTCCATTTGAATCGAACCGTTGTTCAAAGATATAGCTTCCTTCTATCGGGAGCCCGAGCATAACCCATGTTACGGTCGGCTTCCCGATTTAACTAAGATGACGTACTCCGGCTATGTACATTTTTCCGAGACCGGTACTCGGACTGGGTAATGTTTCTCGTGAAGTGCGAAAACTGGATTCCACGGACAGTTCCTATCTTACGATATCCAGCTGATGCCATACCAATGAATTAGCATTTACATATTATTTACATGTGATCTGAATTGTTTCCAGTTAGCCTCAGTAGACTACTGCCACAGATGAGATAACGAGAAGCGGTGGGAAAATACCGTGGCCATGGCCCCCCCTCGCATCGCGAGCGAAGTAAACAAACACGCAAGTATGACATCGTCCCATACGGAAACCGTACAATAAAGCGGTAAAAAAAAATGATTCTAATATTATCATTCTCATTGTTCAAACATACGAATAGAGGGATGTTGTCACCAAACAATTTAATCCACGAAATTATCATCCTCGAAATTATTATTATTATTATTATTATTATTATTATTATTATTATTCAACGGTTCCTGGCACTGTCACGTTTGATTAATATCATCATTATTATGCGGGATGCAAACACAAATGGTTATTACTGTTATTATTATTATATCCCTCTCGTGATTATTATTATTATTAATGAATAGGTGACTCAAGATATTATTATTATTCACGTCACTTAAAAGGTTATTATTATTAATGGACCGGTCACTTCCGCCAAATATATATTAAGATATCGGTCGCAATTACAAATTAATTCACTGATCAACCAACGACATCATTACAGTTATTATTATGACAATTATTATTAATCCGACCGCGGTGATTTAACATCGTCCTTACATTGTTATTATTATCGGTTGCATATTCTCAATTAGATTCCCGTTTAACATCCTTATCAACGCTCATTTAATTAAGGCGGTCCAATCCTTTATCTGCAATATTTATTATTATTATTATCACGACATCATGATTGTCCTCACTCGTTATTACAATGAATACAATATACGACCATTTCTGTGGAATCTGAACTCTCATTATCCTTAGATCCGTTGTATCTCAACGAATAGCTGTGCAGTCTATTTATTTCGTACATGCTGTCACGGGTTCGAATTCTACCCGCTGCGTAACTCAGTATTTCTCTGTGACACTGCCCGTACATTTTACACTCATATCAATATCCTAAGTGTCTCTCGTACGGAATTTATTTTCCTCTCTATCTCAATATTCCTCGATTCATTTATTTATTCCTCACAGAATTATCAACTGACTTATTTATTCATTTCGGACATCGTACGACCTTTTATTATCTGACTGCAAATTCTTTCACATTTTCTATCTCATTTGGATCTATGCCTTAGTTCATTCTCCACAAATAATCGTAACATCTTGAAATTATATTTACCAAAATTTGACAATCATGGTCTCGTAATATTAGCACTACATGTTCCGGCTAATGAATCGCAACTTCAAAACGCGACATTTATACGTAAAAAAAATTGGACCGTAATTTAAACCACACGTTCATTAACATGTACGGATTATTAACACCGATCTACATTTCAATATTATTAATCGATCAAATTAAATTATCACGCACTTTAATTCCAAATTAAAACGACCTCCCGTCATTAAATGATTCCCAATAAACTCAACACTTGATCACATGAATTACATGAATTATTATTATCTCCAAATCGTATTAAAAAAAATATCTTCACAATAAAAGTAGTTATATTATTTATTTATTATTATTATTATTTAAAAAAATAATATTTTCGCCTGTAACTCGGTAGTCCCCTCGTAATATGTTTAACGCATAACCCCTTTTACAAATTCAATTTATTCTGGCACTAATCACTCCAGATATGATTTACTTGGAAATTATTATATTAATCGAATCTCACAAATTTAACAACTTCACTTTGAAAATATGACCATATTAATTTCAACCAAAACACACTTGGTATGGCGAAGCTGGATTTTCCTTCCATGTCATTAAATGGCTCGTTAAAATGACAAAACATAAAAGCACATATCGGGTCTTATTTAACTAGCATAATCAAAATCAAATGTAAAGAAAATTATCGACTACAAAGAAAATATGAATGCATGCATGACTTAACGTACTACACTATATATACAAATTTACATCTCCAACAAACTGAATACATAAAAGACCCGATTATTTACATTATTATGATTTACTACTGTCCGTGCTACAAATTTAGGATGGGGTCGTTAAGCGACCCATCTTGTTACAGAAGGTAACCAAGTATAATCAAGTTATTCCCATTTTTCCCATCACGATAACATTTCCCAAATATATTTTACAGTTTAGTACTCATCTTAGTTATCGGTATTCCATTGCAGCTTTGCAGACGAGAGGCTTCATCCAGCCCCTCTCTGCGTTTTACTCCTCCATCCTTGATGGCGTAGTTTCACAAAAGATTTCCTGGCACATTATTATTTTACACTCATATCTTGATTACCACAAACCTTCACCATTTACTACGTTAACACTGTATACTTTAATTTGGATACAACAAATTTCTACCCTAGACCCAAGAATTTAATATATTTACACTATTTAATCTTCGTCCACCTACCGCACAATGGACCTGGACACGTACGACGAGGTGTCAACTATTTCGCCCGTCGCGATACGCCCGATTTATACGGCATTCTTGACGTGTTCATTACATCGGTTCGGTATAGCTAAGTACAGGCTACTACTTCCTTAAAGTACTGTTCGTCACACAGTCTATTATGTACGTACTTATGGTGATATATTTTATACTACTCTCTTGCAGGATAATTACTTTACGTCACTGATTATTCATAAATAAAAAAACACTATCCTGCGTTAACTATTTCCAGATTTAACATGTTGCTTGAGCGCGATCACACTTTACAAACACTGGCGGATGCTCGCGCCATTAAATGACTGTACGTCCGTAGAATTCTAAGTTACCGGCGACCAACAGTTCAACTCCCGATATTCAATTCACGTGTGCTGGCGACCGTCAATTCAGCTCCAACGATTCAAGACAAGTGTGCTGGCGACCGTCAATTCAGCTCCGTATATATGGATGAAGCCTTTTTCCCGCGGATTCGTTGACGTCATGCCCCTTAGGGAGGGGGTGGATTTTTAATATCGGTACTTGCACTCCGAATTGGAAGTTAAAATTTACATCAAATTAATCCACTCCGCTAGCATATCTGCTGGATAAAATATGAACTCCAGGTGATCACAGATTTAGGAGATATGGATGGATTTAGCTCCTCACATTTCGCGCCTTTGTAAGCGTCCCTGACAACGTGGTCTTCTTTCAGCCAATGAGATTCAAGCTGTCCGGTTTCCAAGAAATCCAGCCTTCAATTTAATTAATTTGCCAATAAGTATTGATTATTTTTCCATGCGTGACATCTAATAAATTCATTACATCCATCCGCGTACTCATATTAATTTATTACTGAATACTTTTGTAATTACGAAAATATCTCATCCATCATTCCTTAAGATGGTATCACTGAGTCTCCCATCAAATTTTTACTATTGGCCGGCAAGCGGTCACGTGATTTAAATCTCCACCTGCTCGAACTTAGGCTAGCGAACGTACACTCAGCCGCTGTAATTTTCCATGAGGTCATGGAATTTCCGTCCTACCAAAAATATCCCAAGGTCTTACTTATGTGGTGAGTTTTCTTTGTATGATTCTCCCCCTTCCTCTTTCTGACCAAGACTTATTTGTGGACTCTGTATTTCCTTGTACGCCAACTAATGATATTCCCTGCTGTGAAGTAGCTAAAAGTTGACGGGTTGAGCTAATCCGTCAGGCTCCAGTCTGTCGTCCTTCCTTCGCTCTGATTTCAACATTACATAAACGAAATATTTTCAAATACACTCCTCTGTATTTCAATAAATGTCTCATATTATTTTACCGATCAAATCATGATTGATTATGGGCCTAAGTCACTCGGGTTCATCTATTATTATTATTATTATTATTATTATTATTATTATTATTATTATTAATCTTATGTGCAACAAGGTATTAATAGAATGAATATCACCATTATAAGAATAACGTTATTGCGTTTTATGAACTAGATTCTCAATGAACCACGACATAAAAACATATTACATATGCCTTAATTGGATTATAAATATGAATAGCCATTTCTTCACATACCTCACAAAAATCTTCAAAAAGATAATAACAAGAATATGCCTCTGTACCGCTGTGGAAGCAGATAGGATGAGCAACTGGATGTGATATGGCCACAGACACCCAGCTTAGAAAGAACCACTCGCCCGTCACTCAGCTACCACAGCCCAGGAAAACAAGGGATTATTTTGCCAGACAGCAGGTGGGATGAGACACAAACAGTGAGGAACGCTAGCCGAATGTCTTGTCGAAAGGCAGGGAACAGTGAGTCAACGAACCACCTCGCATCCAAATAAGCTCGCTGTACTTGTTGATAAATTAAAAGGACGCTCTCAAATTTACCTGTTGAGTATCTGGCACAGGTGAAGGAGCTGAACATAAGTTATATGCTTCAGGAGAATAAACAATCCGAAATATTGTCACCCAAAGTCACCCTTTAATTTGCATACATTTGTATATTAAAATATAGAATTTGTATCAAATAAGTGGGAATATGCCTGCTAGAGGAATTTGAAGAAGAGTTACCTCATGGATATGAACAGTGACTTATTGTTGTGGTATTATAACTTCAAATGCGTTATATAAGTGAAGAAAAATAGATACTAGTTATTTTCAGCTTGAAAAGTTATCTCTAAACCGTAAATTGGAAATATACGTGTACAATTTCTATCACTACTGAGGAAAACCATATTTTTCATACTCTTTATGTGTATTCCAAGTAAATAAAAAAATACCTCCTGTATTGATGAAAGAACAAATATATTCAGGGAAGAACTAAGCCTTCCACGGTGAAAGAAATGAACATTAATGAATCTTCAGTACTAATTTACTTGTAATTGTCTCTAAATCACGAGGTTGCGATCAGATATGCTGTAAGAAGAATTATCATCGTTGTATGCCATGAAAACTGCATATTTGCTCCATATATATTACACGTTTTGGTGAACTGTGGATGTGTTCTTGAGTATGGAAATTTTCTTAAGTAAAATAATCACAAATGAACGTGAGGCAAGTTGGTCTACTTTTCATGTTTCGAAATTACTTCTTCCTTAGATTATATTTACAGTTCTGTCAGCTTAATGACAGGAAAACCGTAACTGAGTTTCCGTATTAGCATTTCCAACACCTACTATGTAAATTTGTTTTGTCAGTAGATTGATGCACCATAGGTGATGCTTAGCCTTATTAATGTCCAAAACTGAAGTATAAAAAGTGTAGCCAATCTGTATGCCAACACGAAGATATAAATATACGAAAGAGGAGTGATTTGAATGGTAAAGATTACACAAATATCTTACATATGACTGATGTAAAATATTAGTTTTGCGATAGTGAAGTAGGGCCTATCTGTGCGTAACGATCCTTCAATCGCTAGCGATGTGGGAATTCCAGAAGTTTTGTCCGGACGGTGGATTCCTCACTGTGTAAGTCAATATAATGACATTCAAGAGTCCTAAATGACAACCAACTACACCCGGCTTTGATGTGATCCTAAACATACAAATGAAGCGTTTAACTACTTTAATTACATAGGCGGTGTTTCATTAAGGAAACTCGGAGATTGTTTCAGAAGGCTGTATACAACGTTACCTTCCTTGAAGGCATGCGTACAAATGTTTAGAGACAATTACAAGTAAATTAGTACTGAAGATTCATTAATGTTCATTTCTTTCACCGTGGAAGGCTTAGTTCTTCCCTGAATATATTTGTTCTTTCATCAATACAGGAGGTATTTTTTTATTTACTTGGAATACACATAAAGAGTATGAAAAATATGGTTTTCCTCAGTAGTGATAGAAATTGTACACGTATATTTCCAATTTACGGTTTAGAGATAACTTTTCAAGCTGAAAATAACTAGTATCTATTTTTCTTCACTTATATAACGCATTTGAAGTTATAATACCACAACAATAAGTCACTGTTCATATCCATGAGGTAACTCTTCTTCAAATTCCTCTAGCAGGCATATTCCCACTTATTTGATACAAATTCTATATTTTAATATACAAATGTATGCAAATTAAAGGGTGACTTTGGGTGACAATATTTCGGATTGTTTATTCTCCTGAAGCATATAACTTATGTTCAGCTCCTTCACCTGTGCCAGATACTCAACAGGTAAATTTGAGAGCGTCCTTTTAATTTATCAACAAGTACAGCGAGCTTATTTGGATGCGAGGTGGTTCGTTGACTCACTGTTCCCTGCCTTTCGACAAGACATTCGGCTAGCGTTCCTCACTGTTTGTGTCTCATCCCACCTGCTGTCTGGCAAAATAATCCCTTGTTTTCCTGGGCTGTGGTAGCTGAGTGACGGGCGAGTGGTTCTTTCTAAGCTGGGTGTCTGTGGCCATATCACATCCAGTTGCTCATCCTATCTGCTTCCACAGCGGTACAGAGGCATATTCTTGTTATTATCTTTTTGAAGATTTTTGTGAGGTATGTGAAGAAATGGCTATTCATATTTATAATCCAATTAAGGCATATGTAATATGTTTTTATGTCGTGGTTCATTGAGAATCTAGTTCATAAAACGCAATAACGTTATTCTTATAATGGTGATATTCATTCTATTAATACCTTGTTGCACATAAGATTAATAATAATAATAATAATAATAATAATAATAATAATAATAATAATAATAATAATAATAATAATAATAATAATAATAATAATAATAATAATAATAATACGAGTATTTTATATTTTATATTATTATTATTATTATTATTATTATTATTATTATTATTATTATTATTATTATTATTATACTATGGTGTATGTTATTGATCTAATTCGTAACCATTAACATCAGAATTGGCCCGAAAATTATCCTGAGAATCCGGATTCCAGTTACAATAGAACATAGGCTAACTAAGAATCCTAGACAGCCGGGCTGAGTGGCTCGGACGGTTGAGGCGCTGGCCTTCGTAACTTAACTTGGCAGGTTCGATCCTGGCTCAATCCAGTGGTACTTGAAGGTTCTCAAATACGTCGGCCTTGTTTCGGTAGATATACTGTCAAGTAAAAAAAAACTCATGCGGAACTTTATTCCGGCACCTCAGCGTCTCCGGAAACCGTAAAAGTAGTTAGTGGGACGTAAAGCCAATAGCGTTATTAGTAACTTATTATTTTATTATTATTATTGTCCTAGGCACGCTGTACGGTACGAATTAGCTCTTCATATGCTCTGGTAGCTCGAGATATTCGTTCCACCACTGACTCCTAACAAATCTGAGTTAAACGTACTCTGGGCCTATGAGAAAGTTGCTTACAATGTTTCAAACAAATATCGGATGTAGATGTGACGAAATCCCAGTCCCACTGAAAATATCAGTGCCTAATTGGAATAAGTCAGTAAAGGTCAGGATACATAATGCACTAAAAGTTAGTAAAATGATGGCGAGGAGTGAATAGGAAGAGCATTTAGATTATTAGTTATCTGCAGAATTGTGCAAAGGGATATGAAACTGTGCTAAGCGAAGATATTTATTACAGAAACGATAACACATATTCCAGTTTGTAATAGACACGCGAATTATCGACTGACACGGATAGATTTGAAGTATGGTCTAGGATTCTCTCAGTAATTCGACCATATCAAGGAGTAAATAACGTTGAAGTAGATAAATTTTATGAATATGCGTACATACATAAATACGTACAACGCATAAGAATATTCTAGGTATTTTTTGCTTAGTATACCAGTGACAGTTTTAAAAAAGAATTTGGATTGACAATGTAAATGCATGGACCCTGATGCTGCGGCAAAAGCACATCTCGGTATTGAAACGAATTCAGCGTAGTTCTCCCCTGATACTGGCAAAGAATGTATTCAAGCTGCTTGGGTTTCTCCTCTTATCAGCCATCTCCATCCGCTTTTGCCGCAGTCCGGCTCCTCGCTGCATCCTCTCCGGAATATGGTGCGTGGCTCCAAGCATTAGCTTCACATTCTCCTGTTCTCCACCTTTCAAATGAATCTTTCCCTATTGCTGTCTTTTTACGTTTGGGAGCGGCCTTCTGCGAGCCCCACCGATGCTCGGCTTGCAGAGCTTACGTTGATCGATGTGGCCTCCATGTAAAACGTAAAGGCAGATACATCCATCACTCCAATACTAATGATGTCATCTTTAGGGCTCTCGCTTCGGCAGAAGTTTCATCTACACGAAAGCCACCTGACTGTTGCCACTCGGACGGTAAAAGGCCAGTCGGAATGAAACTTGTGCCATGGAGAACGGCGAGACGCCTGCTGTGGGATTTTACCTGTGCCGGCACTGTCGCCAAGTCCAGTCTTCCACTTTCATCAATGTGTGCTCGAGGTAAAGCCAACAGTAGGTAAAATGTTAAAAGAATAAAATGCAGTAGACTGTTGGACGAATTCTTCTTTGTACAAAAAGCCGCTGAATCCAGTGGTACACGGGATAATGATAGCCTCAATTTTATCGAAGTGGTTGGTCAAAGGATTACTGTTTTCTTCTTCGGTGAAGCAAGGTCAACAATGTTCCTTATTAATCACATCTGCGTATCTTTACAGCGTGGACATGTCACATCTATTCCCGAGACACTACCACATGGAGGAGAGCTGGGTGAAATTTTCCTTCTCTAAGACATGAAATCAAATTTCATGTAAATTGTATTTCTTGTAACAAAATATTTAAATAAATATTTAAAAATCTCGAATTTATGATATGGAAAGGACAAAGGTACACACACTTCTTAAAAATTCCCCAGATGAAAAAGCATACAACTCTTAATCTTCTGGAAACTATTTTCCAATTAACTGCATAATATTTTACTTGTAATGTTTCTTTACAAGTAATTTAAAATAATCATTTTGAATAATAAATGCACAGGATACGGTTGATCAATTCGGTACTTTTAAGCCCATTGGAGGTCCCTCTCAATGTTTTCAAGCACATATTTTAGAAACCAAAACAATTATGCCTTGTACACTCGTAGTTTTCTCAAATACAACGAGGAGTGTTCCGGTTCCTACAAAAAAGTTTCATGAGCATATATCGCAGCATGCAACGAACTATCTATCGTGTATGACATCTCAAATCACTCATGAAATTAAACTTTAATTCCCTCTCTCGACTTTGATTACCAAGCTTCCAAACGAATGTAATTAGCACAGTTCACCCATTGAAATTCACAACTGAAATTAGTTCTTAATTTCATTGCCTGTGAGTCACTGTGCTCTACTCTCATGGTAGACTATATTTGATTTTGCAATTAACGCATTTGAATTTCAAGTTTTTTGACGTGTTATCAGGTAACATAAAGGACAAAGTAATTAAAACTAATAATTGCATCTCATTCTGACATTGACAGTGTTTGTCCCCTATAGATCCGGTCTGTAATCATCACTCCTATAACTCTGTGAGGAATATTGAGCCAGGAAAGGCCATATTACGGATATTAGTTTGAAATATAAGTTTTAGTTATATATGTAAATATTTTATTCAACAGTTGTTGCGTATGCAATGTTCGTTTCTAAGAGGTGCAAATCAAGTTCATCAGGTTAAGGGTTCAGTGATATTATACGCATCACTTCATTCATCGTATACAAAGAACATCGCTCTTCGATCGAGTTCCTAAGGGGTTTGATTAATTAGCAAGGATGTGGGTTCGAATCGCCAGCAGGAAGTCGTAAAATTTAAGAATCGAGATTTCCACTACGGAGGTGCACATGGCCCTGAGGTTCACTCAGCCTACACCAAAAATGAGTACCAGGTAAATTCCTTGAGGCAAAGGCGGTCGGGCGAAGAGCTAACCACTCTACCTCACCAAGTGCTGATGTTACGATTAGTGGAAGCATTCCGCCCCTCCAAGGGTTTTCATAGCCTGTGCGGAGATGACTTTGCTATTTTTTGTTTAATTAGCATATGGTTTTAAGTGCCGGGAGTTTCTGAGGACATGCTTGGCTTATCTGGTACAGATTTGTCTATTTGACACTTGTGGGCGACCTTCGCGTCTAGGTGTGTGACTATGATTGCGAAGTAGGGGAGAAAATTTCAGGGTGATAGAAAAGAAATAAGACAAGCGCTCGGCGGAGAGCTACACACATAGCATATCGATGGCTTTCTTTAAAAACCTCGTAAGTCCGAATACTCTTCCTATCCATTATATTCCTTAAGACTGGTCACGCCTCCCAAACCATATTTATATGCAGTCCAAAAGAATAATTTTCGTTATGGTCATTTTCCTCTGCCAACCTGTAAAGGAAAATGAACCTTAAATACATTATACTGTAGGAGTGTGTAAATTCGCCGTGCAATCAACGTCCGTACAATACGGTACGGTAAGGTCCATTTTCCTTTAGACGTTGGCAAAGGAACATGAACACAGGGAAAATTATTCTGATGGACTGCATACAAATATATGACCGGGAGGCGTGACCAGTCTTAAGGAATATAATGGGTAGGAAGAACATTTGGACATACGAGGTTTTAAAAGAAAGCCATCGATATATGTATCAGTGCCGGTCCCGATTTCTCAAAATTAGAATAGCCATTTTCTCACTTAAGAGTAGTAACTACCATTTAAGCAAAAGTAAGTAGTTTTCTATGTAAACGTAAATGGCAAACAAATATACTTCTTTCAAAATTAAACCAAGTTACAATGTACGTATTACTACCTCTGTTATGTTGATCATCGTCAAAGTGGTTAGGGTTCAGAGCACCTGACAAAAGGTAAGAAAGAAAGGCCTGGGCGAAGTCAAGGGTAAGTTATAGTCGTCAACAGGACCTGCTGGATGTGCCTTGTTGATGCGCAATGTCTCACAAGGGAAACCAACATTAAGTCAACTAAGTCAATTATACTTTCTTGATCTTCACCTAACACTGCAACAATATTGAAGTCAACAGTGTCCCTTTGAATCGTTTTTTTTTTTCCAAAGGAACGATCCCATGCTCATGTAAGCAGTTAAGAATGCCTTTATTTCAGGCAGTTGGAAAATATCACCTTCTGTTCTTTGCCCGATTATTTATAGATTTTCTTCAAATTAGCATCTACTCCCCTACTTCCTTGTGGATGAAACAATAAACTGGTCAGAATGTCTTAGAATGTACAACGCTGGTTTTCCACGAAAAAGGAATTCCAGTTCTTCTTTGCCATGTCCCAGCTCAGTCCAGTAGTATCCGATGGTGCTCAAATTAGTCAGCTTCGAAGCGGTGGGTTTACTCCTGTGGTAGTAAATTTTTGCATCTCCATATCTCCCAAACACCGAAAAAGTAAATGGTAAAATCTATACCATTAGTATTATGAAACATCACTTCGCAAGCTCATCCATGTAAAGTGGCACATAGCCTTCAACTGAAAACACATATTACCTGAACGTTGATTATATTTCGTCGCCTCACCGGTAAAAGGTTGTAATCCACAAAGCTCGTCCTATCCATTATTCTCCTTAAGACTGGTCACGCCTCCCAGCCACATATGGATATGCAGTCCATCAGAACAATGTCCGTTGTGTTCGTTTTCCTATGCCGGCGAGTAACCGAAAATGAACCTAACATGCATTATACAATAGGAGTGCGTAAATGCGTAATGCAAGCATACATTCGTATAGTACGGTACAGTAAGGTTAATTTTCCCTTACACAACAAAATTTGTTCTGATGGACTGCATAACCATATGTGGCAGGGAGGCGTGACCAGTCTTAAGGAGAATAATCGATAGGAAGAGCTTTGTGGATTACAACCTTTTACCGGTGAAGCGACGATTTATCCTGAACCCTCGATGCTATAAGATGAACTGTTATGTCGCTGTTTGTCCTGAGGTTTTGAATTCATTTTCTTAAAACCAATATTTTAAATAATTTGTCCTTTTTATCCGAAGGGAGACAGAAATGCTATTATGTCGAGTGTTCTGGAAAGCTCAAGTATTTTTCAGAGTTGTAATACAATTTCTGGCATCTCGATGTCTCCCAAAAACCGTAAAAACAGTTGGTGGGACGTAAAACCAGTAACATTAATTTCATAATACAAATAACTTCCGTGAAATATGTTATCACCTTCAGAAAATGTGAATGATTTATTAGTAAAATGCAAGATAAAAGTAGACGATTAATTTAGCTAATTCAAGTTTCAGGTTGCAAAGGATTTTCTCACTGACTGAAGCGAAGAAGTATTGTAGAGAATAAATTTGGAACGAACACTGTCAGTGTGGGGACTCATTATTTCGATTTTGATATTATGCAACTTAAATTAATCTTCGAAGTGTGGAAATGGAGAATGATCTTGGAATCAACTCTGTGAGTGTGGGAATTAAATATATCGATTTTGATATTATGCAACTTCCTACTCCGTAGGCTTCAATGTAAATGTTAGTGTGCATGTATAGATACATGGCCTCATACATATTTAAATTAAAACATGCTTCTGCAAATTACAACTAACCATATCTGAAAAAAAAAACCAGCTAAAATGAAAAATGGTTGCCTATATACAAATACTGCACTATTGTGAGGCGTTGGACATTGGCTTTAATGTGAATGTGTGTATATACGCGTATGTGTGTGTGTTTATAAAAACGTGATATGTAAATTCATACATGTTCATTCAAATTAAAATTAGCCAAATCTGAAAGAAAGAGACTGAAATAAAATATAGCCGTCTTTCCACAAATATTGCGCAGTATAAGAATACGAAGTGATCGACGGAACATATGTACATTATAACTTGGTTTAAATTTGAAAGATGAATATTTATTTGTCATTTATGTTTACCAAAAAAAACTACTTACCTGTGTTTAGATAGTAGTTACCACTCTTGAAGTGAAAAATTTCAATGGGAATTTTGAGAAATCGGGACCGGCACTGATAAAAGCCTGTGGTGCCTGTAGTGCGTTTCTAATCAGCTTTCGCCGAGAACTTGCCTTATCCCTTTTCAATTACCCTGAACTTTTCCAATATCGTGGACAGCTTATTTGTTGTGGTCCATCTGTGCTGTTAAATGCAGTCTCAATATTGATGTTATTTTCAGTACTTAACGGTTCACAGTAGAAGAGACTCCTGATATTTTAAGGGAAATGCTTCAGGTACTGTCCACTTTTTAACATCTAACCATGTAACGTAAGCTACATGTGACAGTTGTCAATGATACATATTGTGGGTTTTCCCAGATATGAATAAAGAGCACAGGAAAAGTTTAACTCCACGATCATTCATTACATTCCTCAATTGACGAAATAATATAATTTGTAAGCTAATACGAAGGAAAGTACCTTTTCTACAATTTCTATAAAATTGGGATTATTGACTTTAATTAAAAACCATATGTCCATTGATGCATGAGCTTAGATGTAATGTGAATCAATAGAGAAATCACTTCTTCTGTGGAAAAGTAGTTAACATAAAATTTGATGAAAATGAACATCCACAGCATGTTCCCAGTCATTCGACCGGGTCAGAAATGGAATGAATGAAGCCCCCATCTAGCGGCGAGGATAGGAAATGTGCCGGCTGCCGAAGTCTGTCGCACACCTCTTGGGCAATGATTAATGAATGACAGATGAAATGAAAGGTTAGTGGAGAGTGGTGCTGGAATGAAAGATGACAGGCAAACCGGAGTACCCGGAGAAATGCCTGTCCCCCCTCCGCTTTGTCCAGCACAATTCTCAAAGGGAGTGACCGGGATTTGAAACACGGTATCCAGCGGTGAGAGGCCGGCGCGCTGCCGCCTGAGCCACGGAGGTTCTACATGGAATTTGATATTCACACATATTTATTGTACTGTACTGTGTAATTTACCGAGCCAGTGTCAGGATTCTAAAATTAACAGTACCGGGCAAGTTGGCCGTGCTGTTAGAGGCGCAGCTGTGAGTTTGCATCCGGAAGATAGTGGCTTCGAACCCCACTGTCGGCGGCCCTGAAGATGGTTTTCCGTGGTTTCCCATTTTCACACCAGGCAAATGCTGGGGCTGAACCTAATTAAGGCCACGGCCGCTTCCTTCCCACTCCTAGCCCTTTCCTATCCCATCGTCGCAATAAGACCTGTCTGTGTCGGTGCGACGTAGAGCAAGTAGCAAACAAAAAAAAATTAACAGTGCGTGTTACCGGTAAGCGAAAGGAAGAAAATGGTAATGTGTTCACAGCTGTACAGCTCACACGAAAATCTAAGATACGCAACAGATGGTCCTGAATTCGATTCCCGGTAGAGTCGGGGATCTTTTTACAATTTGCTTTACGTAGCACCAACACAGATACGTCTTACAGCGACGAGGGTACAGGAAAGGGCCAATAGTGGGAGAGAAGCGAGAGTGACCTCATCTTCAGGACTGCCGACGGTGAAGTTCGAACACACTATCTCCCGAACGTAAGGTGATAGCTAGGTAGCCATAATCACGATTGGTTAATGTCACTGCCTCGGGCACTGGGTGCTTGTGGTTGTCTATTCACACAACACACCACACTATATTAGCCATCACAGATACGTGCAATTGTGAATGCATCGCTCCGTAAAATTATGTCAGAGCACAATTGATTGGGAAAGGGACAGATAGAGTAAGAAGCAGATAATGGAGATTTGCCAATACAAGGGCAGGCAGGCGACTTTTTACTATCAAGTAAGTTGTGGAGAACAACATTTATGGCATCTTGTAGCGATCGTTCTCAAAGTCACTTAAAAAATTAGTTTTGAAGGGAATCAACCAATAATTTTTAAAATGCGGTTGTTCGAACAACTCTGCTGTACCGTCCTCTCAATTGTCTACAGGGAAAAATGAAGTAACTAAAAACGTCGTACCATCATCTCATAAATCACTGAATAGTTTGTAAGAAAAGGCCTTTTTCCAAACGAGCTTTCAACATAGGATGTGAATGAAAACTACGATGCTTTCTTTCCTTCTTTCTTTCTTTCTTTCTTTCTTTCTTTCTTTCTTTCTTTGTTTCTTTTTGACAATACTACCAAGAGCAGCAGGAGACACTCTTCTGCCTGATAACTTATTATGAAAGCTGGCACTAGGCTGGGGAAGGCGGCAAGACGGAATTCACCTGAGTTACTCAGCAGCCGATTCCGGCCGCCGATTCCTGTTGCCCAGTGTGAAGCGGCTCTAGGGTACCTGGAAGTAAGCTGTTAGGTTTTTTATGACGGCTAATATCGTAGTCGTAGCCACGGAACTCCTTGGCTTACATGGAATAAAAGCCGTAATTTTGTGACTTATTCATCTCAAGAATCCCACGAGCATTGGACCCGATTCGAACAGTGATTGCCTTCATGAGAATCCTGTGACGATACCCTTCGATTATCACAACCCATAGGACCTGGAATGCCTTCCGAAAGGACTAAAATTGAAGAGGCCACTGATGCAGAACTCTCCAGAAGTTGAAATCCAGTTGCGTAAGTAGATGTCAGTGTTGGTGCAATTTAGTAGAGCTCAGTAAAATATAACGGGCGTTGCTCGTGAGAAGCTCCCCACTGAGTGAAGTTATGATGAGTGCAAAACGTTCTCACGAGAAACATTCTTCTAATTGAACATGTGGTATCACTCTATGATCATCACTTGTCTTGTTGTGGGAAATGAATTTTAGTGTAAAGTATATCTTAATCGACTAACCTAGGTTGACACGCGCCTCAGTGAATGGCCTTAGTAACGCGTATGTTCTGAATGTTTGTAATTGGTGCTGCTATTAAATTGTGACGAAGCATCGGATTGTGACATCCGATTCGTTTTCGATGGGCAGAGGTTATGTGCACACCATTAATACGAACATATCCCCCTAAAAAGTAAAGAAATATATACCGTATTTTTATCTCATTCAAATAACTCTGTAGTTTACTTATATACGTTGCTATCACAATGACGGGGAAATTGTTACGTAAAGATCTACACACTATTTTTTCCACCAACACAATATAATAATTACATTCTTTGTGAGCCTTCAGACTGACACAGGTATTTTGACCGCAGAGTCTTAACTGAGCTCAGTCTGGCATGATTACAACTTGCATCTCAAAAGCTTCCTCTTTCACTTATTCTGTTCAGCCTAATTTTGTCTGTTATTATATTCTTCCGACAGCCGTCATAATAAATATGCAATGTCCATTGAACCTTAAATGGTTATTTAATTTTGTTTTCCTCACAACTCACTGATAAACAAGGTGTTTCGCAAAGAACTACTCGGGGATGGTGGGTTTGCATCCAACGTCGGCAGCCATGAAGATTTCTTCATTATCATAGTTCTTCCTTATCTCACCTTCGCCGAAAATCTACCTGGGTTAATGCAATGTGAATTTACTCTTAAAGTGTTAAATAATACTAACAACCAAAAACTTTCAACTTCGCAGGTTTCGATCTCTTCATCTTACTCTTCCCTCCAAATATGGTTAACACATGTCCTCCAACTTGACACAGTATCATGTTGTTGAATGACAGACTTATGTTAATGACAACTGCTGGAGTACTGTGATTTTTCAAGTATAACCATATACAATAGAAAATATTTAACTAAAACCAGACAAGAGGCAAGCATGTCACGAAAAACTCAAGAAATATTCCAAGGTTTTTCAATTTGTGATTACAAAATCACTTTCTGTGTACGTTCATCTTCTGATAAATCAGCATCACCATTTTTAACAGTTCTTGGTCAGTTAAAACCATATTGCCTGAAAGAAAACACATAACTTATAAATAAAACACAATCGCAATTGAGACCTGAGGTCCACATATGCAGTCAGTGGGCCATATATTTTTGATGTTGTACTGAACACAGTGCAACAATAATAATACTACATACATTATCACAGCTATCCTTCAAGCTTTCTTTGCAAATAAAAAAATTCTGAATCCAAGTACTAAGCCATAACTAAATTTATTTCCACTTACTTGAAAGGCAGCCACCTATCGGTGCCATTTTACCATTTTTGCACAGCACGAGTGGGCAAAGAATAACACAACTTGATATAGATTCACAGTGGTGCCTTCTGGAGCTGAAAATAGATACTAGGAAGTCCACATAAGAGGACTCTGGGTCTCAATTGTTGAAATCTTGCGCCAAGGAAGTAAAACATCATTATAAAATGTGGTCCTCATATGTGGACCCAGGGAATGAGGAGGATAATGTACATTGTGCTGTGTTAGGAATCGTGGCGGTGGTACCCGTTGCTAGCTGATCACTGATATCTAAATAAATAAATAAATAAATAAATAAACCTATATAAATAAAGTTGTAGGGGGTCCGCTGTCTGTAATTTCGTTTGTTTTGCCTTCTTTCCAGATATTTATCCGTTTTAGGTCAACTCAAGACCGAATCGGTGGTTTTTATTTTCCGTGTCTGTTTGTTTGTCTGTCTGTTCCACCATCACGGCGAAACGGCTGGATAGATCTCAACCAAACTTCATATTTAGATTATACTCATCCCGAGGAAGGTTTTGATATGCATATCATGTTATAATCTTTGAAGAGACGGGAGTTTTATAGGTTTTCCTGCATTTTCTCTTATACTATTATCCATTTTCTTTTACACTATTGATTTTCTGTAAACTCCGTGGACCGTATGTGAAACGCATCTTCATTATAAACCACTTTCGTTATGTTCATAATTTACCTTACTCTTCAAATGGCGGAGAAATTTACTATTTTCTGCGGGTCTCATGCTCTGCGTTGAGTGACCGACAGACCGACAACGAACCTACAGGTTACCGTGGCTACGTCTCTGACTGCATGCCAGCAGGGAAGTAACGTATTGCCATTTTCCTCATCATGCCTTTAAATTCGTGGTTGTTCCTTGGGTAGAAGGCAAGAGAGGCGTCAATCGGCCATTCTGCGGGATATTGGTGGAATATCGTTGAAGGTTATAACCGTCCTCCAATAGCTCAAGTAATACTTACCTTCTTATCTGTTTACCTAAGTATCCCTGCGCCTAAATTTCTCCTCTGTTACCGTTTTCTTATATCCATAACTCACACCAGCATAATTTATTGAGGGGCATTTGATTTTCCAATACATTCACTTGGTATTTACATATTTGTCGTCATCCGGCTATCCTCAGTTATAATCCATTTTCTATTAATGTCAGCTTTCTTAGATGAATTATTTTGCTTCATTAATTACTCCATATGTATGCGAGTGCTAATCCCGAAAGCTGGACACTCTCTTCTTTGAAGAAATATTCTAGCTATGCAAATGTATAACTTTTGGCCCCGGAAAATATCGAAATATGGATGCAATTTTAACAACGGTGCAGACCTTCCTTTCGGAATAATTGGTGGCTAAACCGTAAGTTGTATCAAAAAAGATCGCGTTTCAATTTGGAGAGATCTACAACTTTCGGCCTATGACATTTTGTCGTATCTCTATCCCAGCATTTCTTGAGTTCAAGGTAATGTTGTACTTTTTACACGTGTATTTTATTGTTTGGCACACTCATAGGAAGGATGCAATCATGACATTGGGCAGGCACATTGACATGACCAGTGGCCATATGTTCGCAAACTTTTGTGATTCCAGGTTCACATGAGTGTCAAAAAAATAAAGTAGTATGTGAAAACTGTATCAAATTTTACCCCATTCAATGAAAAACTAAATCAAACCGATAAATATAGGAGATACGGGAAAATGTCACAGGACCAACCATGTAGAACACTGAACGAGTCGTCTGATGGTGAAGTCCGTTTGTGGGTGCAATTTAATATAGTCTTACTAACTGCATTTACAGTAATTTACGGAGAAATCCGTATACACTGTAGAATACCGTAGCGAAGCACGGGTACATTTGCTAGTAAAAATAAATAAATAAATAAATAAATAAATAATTTTTTTGCTAGTTGCTTTACGTCGCACCGACACAGATAGGTCTTATGGCGACGATGGGACAGGGAAGGCCTAGGAGTGGGAAGGAAGCGGCTGTGACCTTCATTAAGGTACAGCCCCAGTATTTGCCTGGTGTGAAAATGGAAAACCACGGAAAACCATTTTCAGGGCTGCTGACAGTGGGGTTCGAACCTACTATCTCCCGAATACTGGATACTAAATAAATAAATAAATAAATAAATACATAAATAAATAAATAAATAAATAAATAAATAAATAAATAAATAAATAAGCATATCGCGTTATCTGCGTACAAGGTAAATAGGTTTAAAAGGAATTAAATGTGCATTCTAAACATTCTCCGTTGCTTCGAAAGAGTATTGAATCCAAAATATATCATATAGACTAGTGAAGGAGCATACTTTGATATTCTTGTTACGGAAAGCACAATAAACATATCTTCCCGGAGTTAAAATTTTGTGTAGTTTTCAAATTTGTTATATTTGATTTTTGTAAATACACTGAAAGCGTGAGACTGCAGAAGATGAGAACAATCGGAACTATACTTGTCGTACAGAGTCTTACGGTACAAACGTGAAAATATTTCGCTAAACAGAAGAGTTCGACGTGCGTACCGAACCTAGATCTGTATTTCGCAGCGCCGCCATGAGTGACAAAAGAATGCGGAGAAGTATGGAGTGTGTCTAGGATTTTCCACTTAATGTGGATTATAAAGTTTCCATCACTAATCTACTATGCCAAGGGGGGGTTGTTGTGTGCAATCCTTTTCCTAAAATCCAGCACACCCAATTTTGGGTGAATTTTTGTGATATGACTAATAGCCATAATAGCACAGACAACATCTGTCCACTCATTCGGTGGTTTGACGCGGTCGTTGGGATCCCTTTCGTCAGCATATTTGTACCTTCACAATCCACATCGCATTTTTATTTCTGTGACCAAATCAAATTGGGAAGACTAATGATATGGTAGACTCTATTCGTATGTGAAGAAAATGGTGAGGAAGCACATTGTTGTATGCAGAAGTAGGTCTGGTTTTGTCCTTAACCCTTGTATTACTTCCCATCTATGTCCCCCTCTAATCCATTCATTCCGCACATTTCAAGTCGATTCGATGCATCTTTCCTGTTGTATTAAATTAAATATTAGCTGTGTACTTAACTAGTTTGGATCACAATAGCCTAGTTAACCAGTGTAACTGAGGAGGCAACGTCATTTTTGTTGGTTTTATTGACCAGGACCACTTTTTTCCAGATCAAATGCGACTGAATGTGTCCCTTAAACACGGTCGTATATCATAACTATGGGAGGAGTCCAATAGATTAATTAATACTGGCTTCCAAGTACATTGTAGCCTTCTGTAATAACATACCCTTGACACATAAGGCACTGCACATAGAACACGCTAGTAAAGAAAATTAGTCGAGATAATATTTTTTTTGCTAGTTGTTTTACGTCGCACTGACACAGATAGGTCCTATGGCGACGATGGGACAGGAAAGGGCTAGGAGTGGGAAGGAAGCGGCCGTGGCCTTAATTAAGGTACAGCCCCAGCATTTGCCTGGTGTGAAAATGGGAAACCACGGAAAATCATCTTCGGGGCTGCCGACAGTGGGGTTCGAACCTACTATCTCCCGAATACTGGATACTGGCGAGATAATATTATCCAACACAATTTTTCCTTTTGAATAAATTCTCTGACAAAAATAAAATTAATAAATCAGTTTTCTACTTAGTTACATAGTTCATTAACTCTTGCAGTAAGTAATATACTTTCATCTCGCTCTTTCATTCATGGTAATTTTATCACTGGAGGAAAGCTATCGTCCAGTGAGTGATAACTGGAACAACAAATTTAGAAGCAAAAGAACGGACGAGCTAATTTAAAACGTTGGGAAGATATATTCATTGTGACTAGGGAGATACGCAGCTCAGCATTAATTTCCCCCTATGACAAGGACATGTTTTTGTGTCTTGATACAAGAGCCCCCGGAGATAGATTAATTAATACTAGCTTCCAAGTACATTGTAGTACTTGAATGATAAGAATATTTCAACATTAAACTTGTTATTTGTTAATGGTACCGGCGTTTACTTTCCGGACGAAAAAAAAGGATGTGTCACGTGTAAAAGTATACCAATCACGACAATTTATACGTATAAGTTAATTCATTCGTGAAAAAGTAAATCAGGAATGTAAATTGGTTCCAACAGTTGTTGGTTCTTTCTGCTATTTAATTAAGAGTAAAGAGTGAAAGATGGTGGGGCGGGACAGGTACACAGATACGGTCTTGACTACACTATTTCAGGAAAAAATATTCTTTAGTTTACCGAACTCTTATACTACCGAGCAATTAATTTTAAGACTTTGTTCAATTAAAGTAAAGGCTATATCCAAGATAATATAATAACCTTTCGATTCCCATATGTCAACTTATGGACATATCCTCCCAAGGGTTGGGGGAGGTATCCTGCTTGACATATTAAGTTAGTATTTACTCACAGAGTACAGCGAAATTCTGGAATGATACCTTAAACGCTCTGTTCTGGGACACCTATCCCAGTTGTTCCAGACAGTTACAGAAAAGGCATTGCATGATAGCTGAGTGGTGCAGTCACTAGATTCTCTCCAAGGTGGCTGCGGTTCGAACCCAGATCAACTCATGTGGAATTTCTGCTATGAAATTTCATGTACGTGTGGTTTGGATTCCAAGTAAAATTGTAAATCCCGAGGAATGCTGGCGAAACCACAATCTTACATTTATATGTGCATCAACCCGTCAACTGAAATTAAGTGTGCTTAGTATAAATTCCTCATTAATAATATCTTTAAGAGAAAGTACTAAATATTTCGTAGTGTTCTTTTACATTTTTCTATAAAAGTGAGTTGGAAGTAGGTTTATGAGTTCACTTCACCTGTGTAATGTTTGTCATTCCTCATTACATTCCACAAGATTAGTTAATTTGGACCTTATCGGGTGAAACTGATGAAGCACTCTCATGCACTTTGAACTTTTAATTTGCTACAGCACTGCCAACAGCAGAGGATAAATTATGGAATTACTTCAGTACACTTATAAAGGAAGCGGCCGTGGCCTTAATAAGGCACAGCCCCATAATTTTTCTGGTGTGATAATGGGAAACCACGGAAACCCATCTTCACTATCTCCCGAAGGCAACAGTACGTTAGTTAAGCTTCAGCGTAGAATTTGTAAAAATAATGAGTACTCAGGTTTGCAACTCTCCTAACCTTTAGGATAGACAGCAGACTTTAAAGATCGTAACAGAATGAAACCCACCACTCTTACAAATTAGCTTCGAACTGCAATCAAGCATTCATTGAATCCTCTCATACTTGTTGTAAAAATTGTTACGGATTGAATTGCCTTAATAGTAGTTAATATATACTTAATATCAATCGTTCACTTTCAAAATCGATATGACAAAGAGTTTCTCATACATACATACATACATACATACATACATACATACATTCACATATGTTAACTCATACACATATCCTCCCAAGGGCTGGGAGGACGTATCCTGCTTGAGATATTAAGCTGGCGTTTACTCACAGAATACGGTGAAATTATGGAATGATGCCTTACTCGCTCTGTTTTTGAACTGTTAAGAATTCCAGAGTTCAGTCTGCAAGCCTTTGTGAATTTACAAACAGCCGCCACAATCCTCTGTTTATAAACTAGTCCTCTGGCATCGTTTACTTGTACATGTTTTGCAAGTTGCTTTACGTCGCACCGACACAGACAGGTCTTATGGCGACGATGGGACAGGAAGGAGCTAGGAGTGGGGCGGAAGCGGCCGTGGTCTTAATTGGGTACAGCCCCATAATTTGCCTGGTGTGAATATGGGAAACCACGCAAAACATCTTCAGGGCTGCTGACAGTGGGGCTCGAACCCACTATCTCACGAATACTGGATACTGGCCGCAATTAAGCGACTGCTGCTATCGAGCTCGGTTTTAGTTGCATATCTCTTACCATTATATCGTTAGAAACTTTGTATAACCATTGTCCTCTCGGTCACACTCTACTTCTCTTACCCTCCATAACAGAGTCAATTCGTTTCCTAGGTAACCTGTCCTTATTCATTTGCCTAACATTACCCCAACACCGGAGCCGATTTATGCGTGCAGCTTAGTCCATCGAGTTAGTATCCTACTTTGCCTTTATCTTCTTATTCTGAGTACCTTGATGCCGTTGATCCCAGCTATTGATACCAGCAATCCTTCTTCCTACCTTCATTTCTCTTACCTCTAACTTATTAATATGATATCTTGAGTCTATCCAGCTTTCACGCCAGTAAAACAAAGTTAATCTGAAAACACACCGATGAAAACATAGTTCCGTCAGGGAACTGACTTCCTTCTTACAGAACACTATTCAATGCAACTGCGAGCTCACTGCATTAACTTTGTTGCACCTTGATTCATTCTCATTTACTATACTACCAACCTGGAAGAATATACATCGTAAATACCTGAAATAATCTACCTGTTCCAGATCTGGATTCCCAAAGTGACATTCAGTTCTCTTAGATTTCCTACCTATTGACGTCAATTTAGTCTTGGAAATGATAATTTTTGTTCTGTACTCATTGCAACTATTTTCAAGTTTTAAGATTAGTCTGCAGACTTTCGTCCCAATCTGCCATAAAGACCAAGTCGTCGCACAGGACAAGCTGCTTACTACATTTTCACCTAACTGAATCCCACCCTGGCACTTAATACCTTTCAGCAGATGAACCACATAAACTATGAACGTACTGTATAAAGGTGAAAGATTATAACCTTGTATAAACCTTGTAAATACCTTGAAAAGAGGAATTCATTCTAACATCAATTCTCACTGCAGCCGAATTTTCAACATAACGATGGCTTTCTTTTAAAACCTCGTATGTCCAAATGTTCTTCCTACCCATTATATTCCTTAAGAATGGTCACGCCTCCCGGTCATATATTTGTATGCAGTCCGTCAGAATAATTTTCGCTGTGTTCATTTTCCTTTGCCAATGTCTAAAGGAAAATGGACCTTACCGTACCGTATTTTAGGGATGTTGATTGCACGACGAATTTACACACTCCTACAGTATAATGTATTTAAGGTTCATTTTCCTTTATAGATTGGCAGAGGAAATTGATCATAACGAAAATTATTCTTTTGGACTGCATATAAATATGAGACTGGGAGGCGTGATCAGTCTTAAGGAATATAGTGGAAGAGTATTCGGACTTACGAGGTTTTTAAGGAAAGCCATCGATAAATACCATTCATTGATTTTTACAATGTAGCCTTAATCCCATAGGCCCCAAAACGACGAACATATTTTTCCTTGGAACTCTGTCATATATCTTCTCTAGATCTACTAAAAATAAACGTAACTGTTTATTTCTCTTGCAGAAGTTTTCCATTACCTCGTGCAAAGTGAACAGCTGGTCTTGACAGCCCCTCTGTGGTCTGAAATCACATTGGTTTTCATCCAACTTACTCTCAACCACTGATCGCACTCTAAATTTCAGTGAACACCTTGCCTAGTATACTGATCAGTTAGGCACCTCGGTAGTTGTTACAATCCTTCATGTTCCCTTGCTTATAGACAAGTGCAATTGCTGCTTTTTTCCAATCAGAATGTACCTTTCTAACACTCCATGTTAATCTAATTACTCTATGAAGCCATATTATCCCTGTTTTACCACTATCCCACCTATTTCACCATTTAACGTATAATTCATCTGTTTTTCCTGTTTTGTGAAAATTGAATTTAATAACCATTCTTTCCACTTCCTCAAGAGTATGATTGCCGCAGTTTGTCCTCTTGAATTACAAACTTACCTTCATATTGTGATCCTTTGCATTTTAAAATCTAAATTCATATTTATTCGCCTACTAATATCATTCTAGGCAATACCTCCACTAACAACTCAGAATATACCGATTAGTCGAGAAGCTCATATTCATAATCCTAAGTCTTCCCAGCCTATGCTTTACAACATTTTCCTAATACAATTTGTTTTCGCAAATAGTCCAGAAAAAAAGGTGCTGCTTTCCCTTCAATATTTTCCAGTTCTCGAATCAAGTACGGTTATCATGGTGAGGGTCCGCCGGGCTGAGTGGCTCAGACGGTTGAGGAGTTGGCCTTCTGATCCCAACTTGGCAGGTTCGATCCTGGCTCAGTCCGGTGGTATTTGAATGTGCTCAAATACGTCAGCCTCGTGTCGGTAGATTTACTGGCACGTAAAAGAACTCCTGCGGGACAAAATTCCGGCACCTCGGAGTCTCCGAAAACCGTAAAAGTAGTTAGTGAGACATAAAGCAAATAGCATTATTATTATTATCCTGGTGAGGGTCCAATGCTCAGGAACCATACGGTAATTGGGATCTTATCATTGACATACGGCATTAATCATCAGTCAAATGATCATCATTTATCTGCTTGCTGTCGCCCAAGAGAAAGATTCCCTAATCACTTGTTTACTTATATATTTTAAAACGATTTCAAAGAACTTGGAACTTTAGCAAACATCTTTCTTAATAAATTTTTCCAATCCCGTATCCCTCTTCCTCTAATTGAATAATTTGTCCTCTTGAATGTCAACTTCATCTTCATTTTATCATGAACTGTCTTGCCTTTAAAAGTCGCAGTCAAGTATATAGAAGGTCGTTCGGGATTTCTGGGGACCATGTTTGAAGGGTAATTAGCTTATGAAAAACCATGTCTCCACCAACGATCATGCTCAGTTGGAATCCAGCATTTCTTACTATAGCCCGACAGCGTAACTTCCATTACAGCTGACATTTTCACCGGGCTAGCATGTCTATCTTATCACACTCCTCCTGACAGGCTTTCCAGAGACCATTCATAGTGCGTGGACATCTATAACCTAAGGCCCGTTTTAGGAGTCCAAATGCACAGAAGTCCATGGGTGACCCATTGAATGGATTCCAGTTTCCATCTCAATTCACCCTAAGAAGAGACGAGTCGAACGAGAGGTATGGCTGGATGCTTGATCTTGATATCGCCATGCCTGATTTTTCGCTCTCTCATACAGTGCTGGGTTAGCCTACACCAAAAATGAGTACCAGGATAATTCCTGGGGGCAAAGGCGGCCGGGCGTAGAGCTAACCACTCTACCCCATCAAGTGCCGCGGTTACGAATAGTGGAAGCCTTTACCTTCCACCACTCCAAGGGGCTTCATGGCTTGTACGGAGAAGACTTTGCTTTGCTTTTAAAGTGCTGGGTTATGTGAGTTGTAAATGGGTATTAAAACTTCTGGCCGAGAGTATGTAGAGTTCATCTTCACATTATTAGAGAATGGTTAACTTGCCATTGTAGGAGTATCCAGTGGTGATCATGAAACCCCTTGGAAAATATTCCTGGCACTATTTATACAATGTTTGATCATTTTTGTGTGTCTAGGATGGTAGTAAATCGAGCAGTGTTTATTACGTTCACTAAGGTACACATATGGGTCGTCTAAAGTCACCACATTTTTCCCTCTCTCCCCTGCCAGAGAGCCCTCACACAGCTTCCTCACGTTAGTGCGACGTTCCGAAATGCGACAAGTCAACAGCTTGTGTACTCATGCCGCTTTTCTAATTGTATGTCCTTGTTGATTGTGGTGTTGACTCTTGAATGAGACATCCCCAACTTAGTTCTTGGGGGTGAGGGTTGGTGGGCAGGGTTACCACCTGGGACAAGGGCCTTCACTTTCCTCAGCACATCTGGTGTATGGCTGGTGGCTGGTCGAGGATTTGCGTGATTTTTCCCCCTCTGGAATTAAGCTCAGTCGGCCTTTGCGTTTCTATTCAATACAAAAATATTCTCGTTCTTTGATACCAAGAAAGCACGCTTTTTGCGCAATCCTTCGGCATCGTTGCAGCTAATGTCACGACAATCTACACACACGTTCTTAGTAGTAACGTGAATCATGTATCCCCGTTTCGATGTCCTCAAGTTGATAACAGCGCGGCCACGGGCCTTCAATTTCGTCACCAGAGGTCCAGAACGACCTTCTGTATTCGTCTATGTATGTCATTCCACGCCATCTCTCTAATGACAGCTAGGAAGCTACCGCTTAGGCGAGCAACTTGTCTCCTTATTCACAAGTCTTCCCAGAACAGGGTTTCCAAGATTTTCCTTACACTATCGTCTTGTCGGAAATCACTCAGCACAAATTGTGCTGCTTTCCTTAGGATCTTTACCAGTTTCCGTATCAAGCAATCCTGGTGCCATTCCCAAACACTTAAACCATACTCTATCTGGCGTCTTACCAGAGATGGATAATCCTCTCATTTACATTTTTACTATAACAGCTAAATAATCTCCTGGACATATCTATGAACTCTATTGACAGCCTCGTTATTGTGAATAACCCAATGAATATCTTTCCTAATATTAAAACCTAAAGACTTACACTGATGCTCGTGAGATACTTTCAGTCTGTCAACATTGTCTGTGATTCAAGTTTATTAATTATATCATTTATTTGCATAATAAAATATACAGTTTTAATAAAACTGCCTTGCGGGATGGCCCACTCAATCGACA
Source organism: Anabrus simplex (assembly GCF_040414725.1). Taxonomy (NCBI): domain Eukaryota; kingdom Metazoa; phylum Arthropoda; class Insecta; order Orthoptera; family Tettigoniidae; genus Anabrus; species Anabrus simplex. The sequence goes on along the minus strand of NC_090266.1, from coordinate 226,962,382 downwards.
CAGGATCAGATAAAGCTTCGCCTACACCAATTCTCTATTTTCTAGAAATTAAGCCACCTATTCAACATCACATCTGAGTAGTCCAGTCTCATAACATCGACCATATGTTAGGCCTTGAAATTTGCAATAGTGAAACATTCCATTTGACCCCTTAAACCAATAATATGCTCTCTATGTTGCTGGAGTCCTACCAGTTGAACCTGAGTGGAATGATCTTCAAGTAAAACTAGAAAGTATCTTCGCAAGAGCTTCTGATACAGTCTAATCAGAAAGAATCCTTTCCCACAACTTACAAACAACACGCCATATAAAGCTGACTGGCCTGTATTTTCCGCTTTATGTACAAGACTTCCTTTGTAAACTGAGCCTACTATAGCAACTCTTTAGTATATCCTCCGAGAATCTTATCAATCCCATCAGCATTTCTAGCTTTAATTGTGTAACTATTTATATATGTCTATATTATTAACGATAATTTTCAGTAATTCAATGGTATTAACCATCTCCTCTACCTGGACGTTTTATTTATATCCAAATACCTTTACATATTGCTGATTGAATACTTATGCCTTCTGTAAGCCCCCACATATATCCTCCCAATTTTCAGTAATGATCCCCGGAATTTCATTTCTGGAAGCTGTTTTGCCTTTAGGTTCCACGCCATCTCTCTAATGATAGGTCGGAAGGTGCCGCTTAGGCGAGCAACTTGTCTCCTTAATCACTACTCTTCCTAGAACAAGGTTTCCAAGATTTTTCTTACACTATCCTTTTGCCGGACATCACTCAGCACAAACTGTGCTGACTATTTCTTTTTAACCTCCACCTCCTTCGTAATACTTTTATTTCTCTGTTGTAGGATTCAGGTGCTTTGCGCTTACCACCACGTAAATTTGTTCACACTCCTTAACAATAGCTATCACCCCATAACATAGGCTTCTTACACTTCTATTTATCATTTTGCACTGAGCATAATTACATATTAAGAACTCCTCCATGCCCCTATTATCAACTATATGGTATTGCCAAACAGTACTACACTTACAACTTTCCTATCACATTTTTTCAACTACGAGAAAATCAGCTTCATGATTACTTAGACCACCTATCACTTCAGTTCCTCTGTATAGCTCCTCTGGTGTTATCAGCACCACGTCCAGATTGTTCTTCTCTGTAGTTTGTTCCACCACACTTTGATTCAACAGTCCTTCCCAGATTAACTAATTTACAATCTGTTGGTCATGCTTCCTGTCATTCGCATTGAAATCGTCCGCTGCAATAACGTTTCTTCCTGCCTCGTTCCCCACATATCTGATTATCTTAAAAAACAATTCTGAATCGGTATAAGTGCCTCCCTTTCTATGTGTGTATAACCCAAAAACATGAAGTCGCCTATTATCTGAGCCTTACGCATAGAATTGCACGTTTCTCGTCCTTAAAATGTTCGTAACTTTTACATTCATTGTTCACTAGTATGAATACTCATTCTCTTGCCTTTTCTGTTCTGTCACTATGATAAACTCTCACGTTCCGGGAGAAAATTTCCGCATCCATGTTATCACATCCCATACGTGATTCAACTCCAATTACATTGCTGGTATATACATATTTATTCCGGAAAGCAGTTCTATTGGACCTTTATATATGTAACTGCTGTGAAAGAAAAGGAATACAGTAACACATAAGGACTTTTGTGGATGACGTTTTATACAAAGTAATAAATTAGCCACAGGATCGTGAGTGACTACTGAAAGACCTAGATAAAGTTGTGATGGAAATGCCGTTATATGCTGAAATACTAAATGGATTATACAACTATTACATAACAATAAGAAACCAAGTTACTTTCTATCAAAATAACTATACCACTATTTCAAAATGCACTTAGACGGAACCTAACTACAAATTAATGGGAATAACAGGTTATGATTCTAATTAAATCAAAACTTTCTAAGCTTACAGAGTACAGTGTCAAGGTTATGAAAAAATGGAGTCTTTGAACGGTCATCTAAACTTGTGCCAAAAGAGAAAACGTTTTATATTTAAATGTAACAACCTCATAAATGACAAAACTGATACTTCACATGTGGTGTAATTATAATAATATGCGGACGTCAATGGTGCAACGCACAGTGACAACTGTTTGAAAATTCACGTCTGGTCGTTGTATTATAACCTGGAAACCATTACAGAGAAACATAACAAATGCACAGTTGTTTTTGCTACTACATTTTGAAGCGGAGTGCTATCATCCACTTTAAAAATGGCCTTTGCTGTGGACTGTCCCCAACGACGTAATTTATTTATTGTAAGAACAATAATGTAGTCGACCTGAATGTGTGTTTAGTTTTATCACGTCTACGTAATTGAAGAAATTAAAACTATACCTTAATTCGACGGTGCTTCTGATTCCCCACCGACCGACCCCAACCCGGTTATCTAGATGCAATTCCCCTTAAAACAATAATCACCACCTCCCCCAACCAACGAATTGAAAGCAACGAGAGAATAAAGTGCAGAGAAACATTTGCAGTATTTCTCGGACTACACACAACTGAAATCAGTTTGGATGGCGTGTTATTAAACCAAATGCAAACAAACTTCATATTCATAATATCCATAAATTTGTTACTGTACGTGAAGAAAACCGAGATTTGTCAAATACTGAGAGAAATAGCAATATCTTCTATAAACTAATGTCAACGTCATTTGCTGAATTTTGCTATAAATACATTGCTGTTTCATATTACAAACAAAACAGAACAAAATGAACAGTACGACATTTACTGTCATTTATTATATTCAATATTCAATATTCAGAATATATTATATTCTTTTATAGTTTGTAATTACAAACTGAAATTGAATGCAACATGCACAAATAAGAAATAGGAAATGTAGACGTAAAGAAATTTGTGTTAATGTGGATTGTGGGGGATTAAACATTTCGCGGCGAGGGAAGCGGAAAGAGGTACGCTACGCTAAGTTGTGACTGGTAGATGTTAAAATGAGTGGAAATTAATGTACAGTAGGCTTTTTCATGGGATGTCCACACCACACAACATCGTTTTCTTGTGTATATAAATCAATGTGTGGTGTGAGAGTATGTTACGGATTAAAAATATGATTGGTGTCTGTGTAGTCAGCATGTGATTAAACAGATGACGATAGGTATACAATTTATAAGGTACGTTGACTGATGTAGTCTTAAAGTGGAGATATTGTTATAGTGACTTGAATGCAAAAGTTGTAAATGAACGAAGGAGTATGAGGAAGTGAAATATTTGTGGCTAGGTGCGGATGCTTATGGGAATGGAATCTGTAGATTTCAATGAATTTATACGATAAGAATAGATTGGCCGATTTCGTAATTAGAAAAAAAAAAGAATGTGGATATATCAGAAGGACATTCTAACAGTAACGACTACTATCTTTGCTTCACTGAACTAAGTGTTTCTAGACTTAAGATACAGAAATAGAGGGGCGTGCACAAGCAGTTAAGAATGGAAATGTTTTAAATTAATGTATATTGTCAGAATTATACTGATGTGGTCAGAAAATATTAATTCCATAAGCTTCTAGTAACAGTAATAGTTTTCTGCAATAAGCTAACATCAAGGCTAAAGTCGTCCATATCCAGTTTAACGCGATTCTGAAAACCCTGTTTTGGTGCGTGATTTTCATGACAATGTGTATATATTAAACGTACCACCAAAACTGCATGGAGTTTCCTCCTGGAGACTTAATAAAGTCAGCGTAAGTCGCTATTATGTTCAAAGACAGAACACCGAAATTCACATCACATATTATATCCTAAATATATCGGGAGTCACTGCTGATAAAAAATGCGCTATTATCGTGAAGAAGCCACACAAGCAAAATGAAATGCCCTCTACATGTACGTCCCCGTACTCAGTTCCATTTACGAAAGTAGAGGTCGGCAGGGCTCTACAAGATATGGAATTAAAAGAAGTAGCAGGCTTTCCACCAAACTAGAGACTCTAACACAAGTAAGTGGCTGGCAAGATTATATTCTGACATCATAAACATGAATAATTTTCCATCTAAACTTCAGGAATCAGCAGTCAGTGTCATGCCAAGCTTGACAAACTTGACCGTCCAATTGACTTTCCGTGAATTTTCTCCAAACTGCGTGAGGGAATCACACAAGAGAATAAACAATTAATGACAAGATTCTTTTGAGAAAGTAGGTAATTTTGTTGATCAAGTCTTATTTATCACTACATACGGCATGTCGGCGGAGGTTTCCTCGCACACCCAAGAATGTCTGCAGCATCTCTACGTCTCGCTGCAGTATACAGTACGTTATCTTGTGCTGATAAAAATTATTATTTACTCTTTTGTAGGACGTAACGTGTCTTGCTCTAGTCAATCTAAAAAACTATATGCTGGCAAATAGGAATACGCAGTGGTGCCCTTTCCAACATAGGCGTGTGTATAGGCGTTATGATACTTGATTGCATTCTCTCATATAGAATTTACCTTAGAAAGTAGCAGTCAAAGTAAGCGTTAGAAAAACACTTTCTATATTTTTACCCAGTTTTTTCTGAGGTCTATGGAGTCATCCAGGCACATTCCGGTTTTGACCGGAGTTAACGAACGGATGCCCTTCCCGACGCCACATGATTTTGAGACGAAAATTTCGATCCATGATTGACTGAGTTTCGAACCTCCGGGTGAGAAGCCAGCAGTTAAGGCAGTGAACTAATCACGCCCAACAGGTTGCGTTCAGGAGTTGGAAGAACAAATACTAACATGAGAAAGTGGGGTTTTGTCTGTGACTCCACTCCATGTGAATGTGGTGAAGAACAAACAATGAGCCATCTTCTTGTCTGTAACTTGTGTCCAACTACTTGCTCTCTCCAGAATTTGATTGACGCTACCAAAGAAGCATGTGAATTAGCCGCATATTGGTCACACCACATACAATTAAATTTATGTTTATGTAGAGCTTATTCACATCGTTTTCTGCCATCATCAGAAATAATTAATGGTTATAGTACCAGATTTACTATTGTCCTGATATTATTGTAAGATATAATGCATGTTTCTGACACGATTAAATAAAATTAAACACCAGAAACTGTATGTACAAGAACTGAGCGAAATTCCGTGAGATGCTTTTATTGCCTGAGTGAGATATTCTTGGAGTTTTATGTTCAACAACCGGGTTCTGCTCAACCACATTCTTAATGATGCGCAAAAGAAGGGCGTATAACATGTATACTTAAACTCCATGCGGATTATACTTACTCCAAGGTACTGGCTGCCATTCCTTTCGCAATTTGGCCCTACAGATTTGCCCTGATATTACGCACTATTTCCAAGGGATAGTTGAGGCACTCTCCTAACAATCTACAACCATGTGAAGGACCTTTCAATGGAAGGAAGTAAATTTGTTCTTCCCTGAATACGAAAAGCAATAGAGCTCACAGAGACCGGCTTCAACCTGAGTGTGAATGAAAACATCGCTGGCCTCAGGCGGCTCCAGGGTGATATAGCCTGTCCAATCCTAATTATATTCCAGGAGGTTTTAATCTCCCACGTTGGACACGGACATCATGTTCTAACAAGACGAGTGCTGACGGTAGTGAAGTTGCCGAGAACTCCTTCGTGCACGATCATACCGGAATATTTCAAGTTTTGGCCAAGTTAGAAAGGATGTTGTAATATCTGGCATTCATTAGGGTTTCAGTGAGAGTGCGTTGACCTAAGATGTGCGGGATTGTTTCAGTCCCGTTGTGAACATGTCGAAAACGGTTATAGTTATGTGTCCTACCAAGAATACCCTCTACCGGGCGAGTTGGCCGTGCGCGTAGAGGCGCGCGGCTGTGAGCTTGCATCCGGGAGATAGTAGGTTCGAATCCCACTATCGGCAGCCCTGAAAATGGTTTTGCCGTGGTTTCCCATTTTCACACCAGGCAAATGCTGGGGCTGTACCTTAATTAAGGCCACGGCCGCTTCCTTCCAACTCCTAGGCCTTTCCTATCCCATCGTCGCCATAAGACCTATCCGTGTCGGTGCGACGTAAAGCCCCTAGAAAAAAAAGAAAAAAATACCCTCGTCTGTTGCTAATGTTTCAATCTTGGTAGGCCATCATGCCATTCGCTGCTAGTGAGACATTGGTGGTTCGAACTCGGAATTTGGATATATTCCTGGAAAACGGATAACCTATGAGGGAGATGACACTATTTGCCTACATCTCTCAGAGCTTTGTGTAAATTCCAAGCATTGGGAAAGCTTAATTTTCTATGGTAGGAAATTTCGTAGTGTTGCACATTCAGTACTTGAAGAGTATGATTAAATTCCTGGTGAAGATGTTTTGATCTATTGATGTACAGGTTGTTGGGTGTATTTAAAATCCCGAGCGAATTGATTTGCTGTATAGAAGATTCCCGCGAAAGTCGGAAAATTCCAAGACATTTGAATAGTCTCACTGTAGAACATTACGTTACCATGCGAGTGTTTCTGATGGTATGCGAAGAATTCCTTTCCGCGTACCTTTAATATATGCTCTCTATGTATTTTGGTGGTGTTGTTTTGGCTGGGTAATATTTATAAGAACCCTCGGTGAATCAATTTCATATGTTATCATATTTTTCTTGAATTTTATAACAGTCACCAGCCTACATCTATTTATGTCGTGTGGTAAATAAATAAATAAAGAAAGAAAGAATGAAAGAAAAAAGAAAGAAAGAACAGGTGAAATATTTAAAGTATTAAGTACTTCTCCCGAAATCAAACTGCAGGTAGAGAAATGGATCAATTTGGAAAATTGATATTTAATTAGTTTTCTATTCATACAATTGGTATTACAAATAAAGGAAGTCATTTCTCACACAATATCGTCCCTGTTCTTCCGAAAAGACCAATGTGACAATGCTCTTCCTATCGATTATTTCCCTTAAGACTGGTCACGCCTTCCAGCCACATATTGATATGAGGTCCATCAGAACAATTTCCGTTGAGTTTATTTTCTTATGAGGGGGTGTAAAGGAAAATGAACCTTACTGTACCATACTGAAGGAATGTATGTTTGCATGACATTTACCCACTCCTAGAGTGTGATGTATTTAAGGTCCATTTTCCTGTACACACGTGCATAGGAAAATGAACTCAACGCAAATTGTTCTGATGTACCGCATATCAATATGTGGCCTGAAGGCGTGGCCAGTCTTAAGGGAAATAATGAATAAGAAGATCACTGTCATGTTCGCCGTTTTGGCAGAACAGGGACGATATTATCTTTACATTGATGTGATATCTCTTCAGTTAACTCCGAATGAAAAGGACAAACCTGAAAGGTACGCATGTTATTCTGGGAGGTGAAAGCAATAATCAATCTTCACATCTCTGTCTGTGTGATCAAGCCGAATTTCATGTACGACAGTGAATGTACACTTATATATCCTACATAACTTCTCAGGCTTTGAACAGGTCGATCAAAATCAAAAATGATTGATAAGAGAGATACAATGCTTTAGAATTGACTAAATTTAATAAACTACTAATTAAATTCATTCACAAGTTCACTCGCGTTTTAGTTTTTCTAATCTCATAGTTTGTAATCACGAAGTTAGTCGAGCAGGCATCCCTCCGGTACATCACACTCCTGCTCTCCAACACAGCCTCTCTCAGTGTGATATCGTCCTCAGAGTAGCTCACTGCACAACTCTACTCTCACACCACACTTCGTGTAATAGAGAAAAGCTTACTCCTCGCTAACTCACTCCTGAATGCTCGTGACTCGCTGAGATTCTCGTGACTGCCTCACGCAAATTCGTGACTGATTCAAGACTGACTGTCACTCTCTACCTTTGCGGAAGTTTCTCAGAGTTTCATTTCAGATCATTTCTGGATCCTTCACTGATTTGTACCACTCCACCGGCATAGTAGGCTTCAACCTGCCCCCGGACAGTCAGCCTTAATGGTCCAAATATCAATCACGGTGTGGATTCCTTAAGGCACGTCAAGCAATAATTCGTGATTCAACAATTAGAGCAAACCATACACCATACTTCAGTCAAATTGTAAGATTTATTTTCATTCACCTGAAGCTAGCTGGCATAGAAAACGAGCAGCAGCAGTTGGGGGAGGGAGACTATTCTCGCACACCCACTACTCCTTGCTACGGTTTACTATAATTTGATAGGACTTAACTGGATGATTATTTACGCACATAAATAAAATTAAATATGACGTAATTAGAGCCTCCGTGGCTCAGGCCACAGCGCACCGGCCTCTCGCCGCTGGGTTCCGTGGTTCAAATCCCGATCACTCCAAGTGATATTTGTGCTGGACATCCGGAGGCGAGACAGGTTTTTCTCCGGGTACTCCGGTTTTTCCTGTCATATTTCGTTCCAGCAACACTCTCCAATATCATTTCATTTCATCTGTCATTCACTAATCATTGCCTCTGAGGAGTGCGACAGGCTTCGGTGGCCGGCACAATTCCTATCCTCGCCACTAGATGGGGGCTACATTTATTTCATTCCTGACCCGGTCAAATGACTGGAAACAGGATGTGGATTTTCATTTTCATGACGTAATAATTGCAGCTATGATAAAGGAAACATTGATTTCACAAAATAGCAGTAAAATAATGTGGAAAATGTGATGTTAAAATTTTACACAGTTCAAATGTTGATTATATAATTTGATATTTCCACAATCTACTGAATCAATAGGACGTTATTTCTTGGTTTATTTAATCACTAGGGATGTATACTGGAATATAACTGTGACTGTGAAACATACATGGTGATGCCATCTGTAATAATGGCTATAACATCAGGAAACTGGCTAACTTCACTGTGGACAGGTATCAAACAGGAACATCAGTTTCCTAATTTTCTTAACGCAAACGTGTATGCATTCGTGTTTTTCTGGGGTTTTATTCAATTTAGACAAGTTTCTTTCACCAGTGAACTGATCGGACGAACCAATCGTGTATGCGTGCGTCTGTGTCTATCTGGAAAGGGCTGACGAATGATTTTACATAAGTACGGTAAAGCACTTTGTCCCCTCGTGCTGCCGTGTATTTCACAAACATGCAACAGCTGCCCTCGCACAATTTAATATGGATAACTGTGTGTACTCAGCGGAAAGAGAGGTATAATTGTAAATGTTGTTACATTCTGCGAGGAAGAGGAGGAGGTGCAGGAGAGGGTAGAACGTTTGATGGAACGCAGGAACAAGTTGTTTGACAGAGCAAGCCAAAATTGTTATGATCGATCGATACGGATTGAATGTGGATAGGAACACTGTCGTAAGCATAGACAGCTTACCAGGAAAGTCTTCACAGCACAGAAGCTCGACTTCCATAATTTCTCACCGGATATTAATGTTGTAGAAGGAAGATATTATAGGCTAAATACGACCTACGATTTATGGTATACAAAGAAACATTGATGCATACTTTAGACAAGAGGTAGATAATAAAATAATATGCACGTCATGTAAGCCGTACCATTCTGAAATAACAGGGCAGGGTAATTCCCCCAAGTACGAAAGTCTGTTGGAGTCTCTCATAACAAAAAAATCTGTTCCAATCATTTATGAAGTAGTCATACTTAATAAAAGAAGTCTATTTAGTTTTAGTCTTTATTCCTATTCCTATTTTAGCTTGTGCGATAATATCGCTCCGTAATTTTGAAATTTCAGCTTAACCCTCATGACGACATTCTGAAGGTAAATTAAAGAACTGACTACCGAGTATTATGTGTATGAACATTATTTCGAAAACTGTACAGTGAAGTTTTCAGATATGGGTGTTGTAACGGTTCAAATCCCGTTACAGGCTTTCATCTGTTATCTTCTTCTTCTTCTTCTTCTTCTTCTTCTTCTTCTTCTTCTATTTGTATTACTATTATCGTTATTTGTATTATTATTATTTTATCTTTGTTTTTATTATTATTATTATTATTATTATTATTATTATTATTATTATTATTATTGTGTCTGTAATATTATTATTACTACTATTATTATTGTAACTATTATTATTATCATTTGATTCTATTCTGTAATCTGATTTCACTATGTATTAATTAATTATCACTTGCTTCATTGTAGTTAATTTATTGTGTATATATGTGTGTATGTATATTAGCATTAAATCATGTGGAGTGAGAGTTGCTGCCCAATATCAGATATGGATATGTTTTGTGAAACCTTTTGACATTGCAACATATGGTGTAACACTGTTACAGTAACTGTCGAGTCATCGCTGTGTCATTGTATGCTTTTAGCGATGAGATAATACTTAGGGAGTTCCTTACTTGCCTGAGGCTATTTCATCACAGTCTGTAACATTTGAAGCTGGCTGGGAGTGATGTCATATACTCTTTGAGAGATGACGTGGGTGTGGAAACTTGTGTTTATATGTAGGGCTGTATCCTATAGCGGGAGTTCAGTTGGATGATTCAGTTGTTTGGAAGGAGTTGAATGGAAATACTTGTCATGAAGTCAATTGGAAGGAGACGGATGGCGAACAGTGATATGGGTACGTAATCATCAGTGACCCAATGGGTTATATGTTCGGAGTGTGTTTCGTGTATGTGTTCGGTCGAGTTCCTGTGTCAGTTCGGTGACAGCCTAATACTGAGTCATCGTAATACAGACTAACAGTTATCAGTGAATTACTTTATAATTTGATTGTGAAGTGTGAATAGAATTTCAAGTCATGCTATATCTCGCTTGTGAAACTGAAAGGATACATCACTAAATTAGGTTTGAAATACCTACAGCTGATACCAACTCAAAGGAATACGTCGTACGAAGTAATAACACTCAGAGTGTTTAAGGTACTGTTACGTGAACCAGTGAGGGATAAAATTTCTTGTACAACTTTTAAATGTCCGGTCAGGTGGATTTCAAATTTAATGCCTAGAGTTTCTTACAGTTGTAATTTCAGAATTTTATATCATATCTATATTATCGCAACACGTTTTGACATTTCAATTATCAATTTAGAGAATACATGTTTAGTATAAAATATAATTTATGGTTTTATTTCAATCGTAGAATGTGCTAACCTCAAATTTTAATGGGGAAACCATGCTTCACTGTCCTTTACCCAGAACCTATACGTTGTGCTGTGAAAGTAAGCTTATTTTTTATTTTTTTATTTTTGCTAGGGGCTTTACGTCGCACCGACACAGATAGGTCTTATAGCGACGATGGGATAGGAGAGGCCTAGGAGTTGGAAGGAAGCGGCCGTGGCCTTAATTAAGGTACAGCCCCCAGCATTTGCCTGGTGTGAAAATGGGAAACCACGGAAAACCATTTTCAGGGCTGCCGATAGTGGGATTCGAACCTACTATCTCCCAGATGTAAGCTCACAGCCGCGGGCCTTATTACCTTATTACCTCACACCCTAGAGATATTCAAGACTCTTGATCTACTATCGTTTCATTTATTTGTAGCTGGCGCCCATCAACAATTGTATGTGTAAGTAATCAGGTAAGTACTAAGTGTGAGTACACAGTCCGACGATTGAGTATTTTATTTCATGAATATTTTAATACGTTTTCGTTTTGAAATCAATCAGTAATCACGGTGTCTCACACAAATTAACGGAACATCAGAGATAACGGTGGTTGGGTACCTTACACCCCCTAACTACACGGAATTAAATCATTATGTAGTGAGCCTTTAACTTATAAGCTTGTTGGAAAATGTTTAATGCCAGATATCTTGCATCATTTAGTGTGAATTAGTCAGCGGATTACCCGGTTAAATTCTAGGTGCGTTTCTGGGTGAGTGATTCCTTACAGAATGACAGTGAATTTGTAAACCACTGAGAGAAGCTTGTTGCTGGGGAAAGTATGAACTGACCGGGCGAGTTGGCCGTGCGCGTAGAGGCGTGCGGCTGTGAGCTTGCATCCGGGAGATAGTAGGTTCGAATCCCACTATCGGCAGCCCTGAAGATGGTTTTCCGTAGTTTCCCATTTTCACACCAGGCAAATGCTGGGGCTGTACCCTAATTAAGGCCACGGCCGCTTCCTTCCAACTCCTAGGCCTTTCCTATCCCATCGTCGCCATAAGAAGTATCAGTGTCGGTGCGACGTAAAGCCCCTAGCAAAAAAAAAGTATGAACTGCGAATGAAGCACCGATATGTATAATACTGTGTAACCCACACTTGTTTAATCACCAAATCAGTCATTGTGATCTTACAACCATTTTAGGTTAATATTTAAATAGAAGAGTCTCTGTGGCTCAGACGGTAGCGCGTCGGCCTCTCACCGCTGGATACCGTGGTTCAAATCCCGGTCACTCCATGTGAGATTTGTCTGGACAAATCGGAGGCGGTACAGGATTTCTCCGAGTACTCCGGTTTTCCCTGTCACCTTTCATTCCAGCAACACTCTACATTATCATTTCATAGCACCTATCAGTCGTTAATAAATCACTTTGGGAGTGGCGACCCCATCGTACTAATAGCCCATATCTGCTTCATTCATTACATCCCTGACCCGGTCAATGACTGGAAAACAGGTTGTAGGTTTTCATTAAAAGAGAATTTCTGAGCAATATTATCAATATACGTATTTATTAGGGATTGTCATTTAGCATCGTATGATGGTATGTGTTTGAACGTGCTGTCTGCTCTGAATAAATGCAATATTTTTCCCATTTTCACTGGAATATCTGGAATATTCTGAGTGTTCTTTGAGCAGCAGTTGATTTTAAACACTTGAGAGGAGATTGTTCACTGCGTCTCCCAGTGAAGTCAGGTGTTTTATTTGGATTCGTTAATGAAAAATTGAATATTACATTTTTGAGTATATTCTGAAATTCTTAAACGTGAAGAAGGAATATGGAATGCAGTCTTCTGAAAACATTCGTAAGTTATGCGGAGGACATGTTGATCAACTGATGATTCGATGATTATTTGCCTCTATGTTCCTTACTAATATCTACACACAAGCCACCACGATGTTGTTTATGACGTCCTTTTAGATCATTTAGAAAACTAACGACAATCAATTACATATCGTCGTTGCCGGGACAAAACCTCCTGTGTGTTAATATTTTTGGAGATATACCGACCCGCAGCACATACATTATGAAGAGCAAGAATGCCTTGACCACATTCACACAATATTGCACCTTAGAAGACAGAACCTTACCGGCCAAAGTTCTGAGCTAAAATATTTCACATAGGAGGTTTTGTCCCGGCAGCGACGATATATAATGCTAGAGCTATCACTTAGGTATTTTGCTGTGTTCAAGTAACGATTTGTTGATAGTTATTCTACGATCAGTACGTTAACTGAACATTGAGCTAATCGATTTGCTATTAGTTGACTGTTGAAGTAGTGACCCTCAGTTACAGTAGAATCCAAATAACAGGGATGTGACTTTTCATTTCAAAAATCTCCCGTGCTTTGGCTGGGATTAGAAACACAGTCGCCTTTATGAGAAGGCACAGGCGATGTTTCTCGGCTATATACTTCCTTCGACATTCCTCCCCTTCCGTCTGCTGCAGAGTTATTTAATTAAGAAATCATGACGTGACGATATAAATATGTCTAAATGTGGACGGATGAAACATTTTCTTTTATATCGAACAAGACTATAGAAAAAGGATTGATGAATAGGGATTTCTTCTTAGGTGTTCATTAGTAGGTAACCAAATGTGCGACCCCATTGTAATAAGTAAATATATTTCTAGGGTTATAGATAATTCACTCATTTTGCAATAGTCCGGAAAACCTGTTGGTGCATCGACGTGGACAGAAGATGGATACTATTTGAGTTACAAGCCGAAGCAGGCATCGGAAAACGAACCGTCTACAGAAAAGCACAGAGTCAACTTGAGCGGTGGTGGGTAGAAAACATTTCGACAACCTCCATACTCACCGGACCTGTCTCCGTGCGGTTTTAACCTCATCCTCAAACTGAAATAACCATGGCGGGTGGGGTATTGGACATGAGAGGACATTGCCAACGCTGTAAAATATGAGATGCAAAAGTCACACATTTTGAGCTGAGTGGTATCTGACGTCTCCAGGCAACGTCTTGTCGACAACCTAGGGGACTATTTTGATGGTTTAATATAAAGGTTACGGTATTCGCAATATACAGTCCCTTAATGCTAACACACACACATACATACATACATACGGTACATAACAAATGAAATAAAATGGAACTAGCGGTAATAACTAATAAACAGCGAAATTAGATGATAGAATTGAATACAAAAAATAGTGAAAATGATGACAATAAATAATAATAATAATAATAATAATAATAATAATAATAATAATAATAATAATAATAATAATAATAAATACAGAGTAATATTTGTAACGGGATTTCAACCGTTACAACTTGTACCTTTCCGACCCCGACGGCATTAGGTTTGCGAAGCCGATACGTTCATTCTTCGAGGCATCGGTTACCTTTACCTCCATTACTAAATAGCTCTATTCAAGACCAATTAAATATAAACAATTCCTTCACAGACAGAATATGCTTCAACTGTTCCTGGAATTTGAAAGCTCTTAGTCTAGACGGTATAAATATAGAACCCTTCATATGCAGACGAGCAACTCTCTCAACAAGATTACACGTGTTCTTCAGCAGTTACTGGAAAGCATTTTCAATTCCTAAATTATAGAACAGCGCACGTACTAATCCTCTTGAAGAAAATCGATGGAAATGACTGAATCAATGACAAGGGAATTAGTAACCTGAATAGTGAGCCCAGGATGTTTTTAACTGACTCAATTCCCTTGGAAAGAGAATGAGGTATTAGAAGTGAAACACCAAAACACTGAACATGCAATTGTCATGACGGAAACAAGAGCAGAATATTACGAATTCCATCTTGAAACATGTTTAGCATTTAGTATTGTGAAAACGCACTTAAGATAGAACCAGTATTTAAATTGTCGAAATTCACTTCGGGTGATATTTTCAATCTTCGGTTACATACAGACAACTGCTGAAGAGATAGTTTACAAGAATGAGAATGCCACCTCCAAACTGTTGTATATGCACTCGAAAACCGCGCAAAAAAGGCATTCAGAAGAATTCAGAAATGTAAACTAAATGATACTGAAAGGTAGACATTTCATCCTTAAGAAAACTGTGGGTAATAAAAGATGATTGACCACGTATTTATTTCTTCTACTGAAGTTCCATTGCCATTTACTATATAGAGCAACATATTAAATCATATCTGTGACGGTAAGAGGATCTACACATCTTAGGATGAATTTCAATTGTAAAACTTATGAGATTCTATCTATTTCACTACTGAGTGGCTTATATTGACTAACATGAACTTATCCGTAATTGTCGGTACTAAATATAAACAACTCATGGATAAATTTTAAACAGTTCAAAATTGAAACTGATTTCATAACGACTGCATTTATTTCTGTACGTCAATGACATTTCACGGGCGAAAATTCGGTATGACCTTTAAATACTATTACAAGGTAATATAATTTCAAGGAAATACATATTTCATCGTGATACTGATTCAATACAAGCACCGTTATTTTTTTACTTGAAAATAAAAACTAGCGTAACCAGCAAACCAACCGATCAACCAGCCAACAAACCAACCACCCAGCCAACCAACCATCCACCAAACCCACCAGCACACCTACCCACCCACCAATCCATCAAACATCCAAACCCCCTACGCACTCACCAATCAATCAATCAATCAATCAATCAATCAATCAATCAATCAATCAATCAATCAATCAATCAATCAATCAATCAATCAATCAATCAATCAATCAATCAATCAATCAATCAATCAATCAATCAATCAATCAATCAATCAATCAATCAATCAATCAATCAATCAATCAATCAATCAATCAATCAATCAATCAATCAATCAATCAATCAATCAATCAATCAATCCCTCTTGTGGTTTTATAGGTAGATTTGCAACGTGCGTGCTTTTGTATTCGTTTTCCGGTCCCCAATTTCACTTCTTCATTTCCTTTCTTCAATCTCCTCTGACAATTTTTTGTTCTGTTAGGACCAGTACTCTATCAGCATATAATCTCAAGCAATTGATCGTTTTCCCAACTTTAAGGCTTTTCTCCTTGTACAGAATGTATTCCACCGGACGAGGTGGCTGTACGGTCAGGGGCACGCGGCTGTGAGCTTGCAACCGAGAGATAGTGGGTTCGAATCCCACTGTCGGCAGCCCTGAAGATGGTTTTGCGTGGTTTCCCATTTTCACACCCGGCAAATGCTGGGGCTGTACCTTAATTAAGGCCACGGCCGCTTCCTTCCAACTCCTATGCCTTTCCTATCCCATCGTCGCCATAAGACCTATCTGTGTCGGTGCGATGTAAAGTAACTAGCAAAAAAAAAAGAATGTATTCCCATAACTATATTAAATTTTGCTTTTTCCTCAGTGAGACATGATATGGGCTGAAGTGTTTCTGAATTTGGGAGGTATGTACGGCATTCACAGGGACTCAGCGTCCATCTCCTTGATGATCGATCAGATCAGAGCAGTTTGGATTCAGAGGACAACGGGTTCGTTTCCCGATCACGCCGGGAATTTTAATTGTAAGTAATTAATTCCCTTGGCTGAGGGACTGCGAATTTGCCTTCTTTCCAACATCCCCAACTCATACACCACACGCAACAGTATCCTCCACCAGAATAACACTCAGGTTTCCATACACGACGGATGTCTCCCATCCTCATCGGAGGGTCTGTCTTACAAGGGATACTCCAGACTTGTGATATCTACAGGCAATTATATTATAAAATTATTCGGCATAGTCTGTTACAATTTAATTTCTTTGCGTAAGCCTTCTCCTATCATGTGTCCCGTAGAGTTTCTTAGTTTGTCTCGCTTCCAGCAACATTCTGCTTCCGAGTAATAAAGCACGGAAGAAAAATATACACGCTGCACGTGTAGGACGTACGGATCGTGTGTCTACTAAGACGGCTGCTGCGAACTGACCTACAGGTTTGTTGGGGTTTGATGTGGTCTGCATGATGAATTCCTGAATCATAACACTTGGTCATTCCTGCCCAGGATCGTTTGCTCTCATATCAAGCAGATCGCCGCATTTCATCTAAAGACTAATTAAAGCCTATCCTGACCTTAGACCTGGATTAACATCACTGAAAGATCTCAGAATCGAATTCGGAATCCGCATGTGTAGGAGATTAAGGTATAACCCTTACATTACGGGACTGGCTGTTAGGGACAAAAAAGCAGTTTTACTACTCACGGCGCATTTAGTACTTGCTCTACGAATGGTTGTGTGCACTCTTTTCATTCTTGAATCATTGACTTGTTGATCTTCAGGGGTGATGTTTCTGAAGTTGAATCACCGTTTAAGAGACATGACCTCAGACCTGTTATATATTCATGATTAGCCAGTCTGCGCTACAAAAGATATTTTGGTATTGTAACCTGTGAAATAGAAGCACGGCATTGGTTAGTGTTATCTCTAAATACATGAAATTTTCATGTAAAGTGTTGCACGTTATGAACTAAAATTATGGCACTCATTTCAGTAACTGACAACAACAGCATACGGTGCTAAACATCCTTTATAAATACAATATTTGTGATATTAACTAGATACGCAGTGCATTATTACAACACAGTGCATGTCTGCATAGCCTTTGTAGTGTTAATTTGTGTAGTGTTAACAATATACTAAAGTAATAGCTAGACATTTCTTCAACGACTTCACAAGACGTCGAAGTATCAGGACGTTCCAAAAACTAGGTTCTTTAACTGACTAGAAACACATGTCTTCCACATATAAGCAGTTTTGAATGTCATCTTATAAAAGGATACCTAATTAATATACGCGATACCGTCCCCTATTCCCTTATTTTGGATTAACACTCCCTTAAGCGAACACTACTAGATGCTCTGCTACTATTGTATTGTTAAAAGTATATAATACACAACAATATTCGAATGAATATAAATGTAATCAATAATGCAATCGATGAGATGTTATTATTTAAAAAAGGAAAAATGACTGTTTCTTAATGAACTTGATTTCTCTCATTCAGCATGAAATAAATTTTGAACATTGCATTATTTACTTCACTTTAATATAATAATATATTCACAGCAAGATCACTCATCAAATCTAAATGCAACAAAATGTACACATATCGATTGGCGATAATTTTGTTACAATGCTTGGAATTTAATAGTGCTGTAAATAACTTTCCTACTGAAGTATAATATAATCATTAGTCACTTGCACTGATATTTAATAATACTACCGAAGAATGTTACGACTTTCAAGAGACTTTGTTAAACGAACGACGCATAAGTAAATGTAACCATATTTATGTCACTCTGTGTGCGAGTGGCTTTCCATATCCGTCATAGATCGACGTTTCGCTATAAACCATTGACTTCCTGGACATATCAGAGCGTGTAAGTAAACGCTCGTTAATGCCTGAGGTGACAGTAGCGAATTATAGAAGATTGTCTGTGATAAGAGGACTTCGCTGAGATCACAGGAAATCTCAGCCATCAAAGTACGCTGTGATTGATGTCTAATTATGACGTTCAAAGCGAGGACGGATGAAGTTACTAAGTGTCTTCCATAAGGCAGTGATTCGTATGGGAGTGACATGCCGTAACGAGGTCTAGACGCAGTACATATGGCTCTGTGTTTGGCAAGTCACACCTAATGGCCCTTTTGGGCTTGGTTAATGGATTGCGGTTGTCTACACAGCCACACTGAATCAGCGGAGTTCGGCAGCACATGTTCTCCTAGAATCGTGTAGGTTCTTATGTCACTCAGGAGCACCACGATCAATCTTGGGAGAGTCTTGATTGCTTTGAGTGTTGGTTTAATCCTAATGGTGAGTAAGTTTTCATAAGTAAAGTAAATACGTTAACAGATTCTTAATATCAGCTTGAAGTTACTGGTTCCGTATCACACGTTGCTCATCGCGTAATAATAGGGAGTAAATTTCTTCTTCCCACTTCCTCTTCACTTTTTCTCAATTACTTCGGAGAGGAACTGCATGTGTATAAAGCCCAGTTACAGGGACGAATTCCGTTTCCGTAGCCAAACACATTTGGAGGGATTTCTTATAACGTACAGTACCTAAAAAGAATTTAAGACCACTAGCAAAATCCAGTTAATGAACTCCTATTGCTACATTTATGGTGTAAAGTCACGAAGATAAAATATCACAGTGTCCTTTTTCTGGATTTTTGCGTCACACACTTTGCAGTTCAGACGGTGACTGTAACCTCAAAGATAAGACGCCAGTCAGCGATAATTCTCCATCTGAAATATGTATCGACCTCTGCGATCTGTAGAGCGAAGCCTGTGCAAGTCTGTGACGGTAGCTCATTCCAAATATTTTTCTAGCATTTCTAAACACACTGTTAGTTTATATTATTTAAATGCAAAATTTCAAAAAGAACAGCATCACGAAAACACCCTGTGATACCTTGATCTTTCAGCTTTTATGCCAATATACACTCTATTGGACAGTTATTTAGAATAAATAAGGTAGCCATATACCCTCTGTAGCTTAGTAAAAAAGACGGTCTTTACACCCAAAAGTGGGGTACTTTTATAGGTTTTCAAAATGTTTGGAAAATTATAACTCTTAAACCGTATTCGATGTTTCATTTATTGTTTTCTATAACGTGCATATGACCTGAAATAAGACACAAAGTATTTTTCAGACCAATTCATACAATAAATGTTGGACCAGGAGTTCATTAACTGATTAACGCTGGTGGTCTTAAAATTTGTTAGGTTCTGTATTTCTGACGTGGTTTGTGGTATTCTGCGCAGCCTGTAGGTGAAAAACCTGTATTAAAACGAGTACAGACATCCAGCCTAGAGCTTGGATAATTAACCAAGCTTGCCGTAAATAGATGGGAAGACCACTACTCTGATTATATGGCCATCAAGCCGGTCATGAGGATAATTGACTATACACTTAAAGTAAAAGAAGAGAGTATTTACTTCATTATTTGACAATAATTTAACAATTTTATATTATTTAATAATTCAGTACTGGTATACCACGAGAGTAAAGTAAACTCGTGTCCTCAACCCGAGGTGGTGAAGATATTTTCAGCACTTCGCCAATGGAGGTGAGCTGCATGTACCATTTCAACCACATACCAGCCCTCCTGTTATTCTTAAATTTCAGGCAGTACCGGGAATCAAACCCGGGCCCCCGAGAATGGCAGCTAATAACACTAAACCCTATGGAGTAGGACGATATAACAACTGAACCTATTTCATTATTATATGCGGATATCTTCTGAGGCCTATATTACCTAATACCATACACGTGAGGTCCTCTAGCGGTTGCGTTTACCTAAGGTGCAGTGATTAACTAACTTATTTCCATCTTACACCTCATAGTGAAGAGAACCATTATGAGCAGAGATTGATAGTTCAGCCCGCCTCCGTCGTATAGTGGTTAGTGTGATTAGCTGCCATACCCGGATGTACGGGTTCGATTCCCTACTCAACCACGAAATTTAAAAATCTGTACGAGGGCTGGAACGGGGTCCACTCAGCCTTCGGAGATCAACTGAGTAGAGGGGAATTGGATTTCCACTTCAGCAATAATCGAAATGGTTTTTCGTGGTTTCTGACTTCTCCTCCGAGGAAATGCCAGGATGTTACAGACCTTAAGGACACGGACGATTCCTTGTCTATGTGTTCCAATCTATTATTATTATTATTATTATTATTATTATTATTATTATTATTTTATCGATTTTGGCCAGCTGTGGACCACATAAATAAGTCCTCATGATTTAAATTTTCTTTGGCGCCAGTACTCCTTCATCTTCCTGCTTCCTGCTTCTTTTCTTTCAGCTGTCCATTGTTGTTTCTTCTTGGTCGCTGTTTCTGGCTCTAGGAAACCCTTAAATAGTGTAACTTTTTCTGAAGGTGGTTCTATTGTGGATGTATTTATGTGTGATGTTCATTTCTTGCAAATTTTTCTTCGTGTTAACAAACCATTTTTCCTAAGAGCTGCCTTTCTATTGGGCTTATTGAAGTTGTTAAAGATTTTCTTGGCATGTCTGTCATCAGGCATTCTTGAAATATGTCCAAAGAGTTTAACTCTTCGCTTTCGAATGACATCTGAAATCCTACCGCATGTTTTATATATTTATTTCTTACTGCGTAATCGATGTGTGTCTGTACATTTCTTTGGACCGATGATTTTTCTTACAATCATTCTTTCCTTCTTCTCAATTTCTTCAATGTCTTTCCTGGTTGTTAATCCCAGGCATTCTGAAGCATGCAAGCACTCTGGTTGAATTACTGCCTGATAGTGGCGTAGTTTTGTCCTAATAGATATCGCTTTCTTGTTGTATGTGTTTTTTGTAAGGTGAAATGCAAGCTCCATTTTTCTGGCTCTCTCGCGGTTTGCTTCTTTATCAAGCCCATTAGGTTTATAATCTCACCAAGGTATTTGAATTTAACAAGTTTATCTGTCGTATGATTGTTTGTTGTTACTACGTATCTTGGGGCTTCTTTAATGTTGGTCATGAAATGTGTCTTTTCAAATCGTCGCTGGAAAGGTAAAAGGTTGTATTCCACAAAGCTCTTCCTATCAATTATTCTCCTTAAGACTGGTCACGCCTCCAAGCCACGTATGGATATGCAGTCCATCAGAACAAATTTTGTTGTGTTCATTTTCCTATGCCCATGTGTAAAGGAAAATGAACCTTACAGTACCGTACTGTAGGAATGTACGTTTGCATTACGTATTTACGCACTCCTAGTGTACAATGCATGTAAGGTTCATTTTCGTTTAATCGTTGACATAGGAAAACGAACACAACGGACATTGTTCTGATGGACTGCGTATCCATATGTAGCTGGGAGGCGTGACCAGCCTTAAGGAGAATAATTGATAGGAAGAGCTTTGTGGAATACAACCTTTTACCTTTCAAGCGACGAAATGATATCTGCAGGCTAGTTTCCATTGCTACCTCTTTTAAAGTGTTAACTTTTATAATCGCCGATTCAATATTTTCTGATAACAGTACAAGATCGTCATCAAATGCTAAGCAGTTGATAGTGATGTTCTCTTTCTTGTATCCTATCCTTATTTGGTCTTTAATGCCTTTTTCTGTGAGTTCTTTTTCCCATTCTTTGATGACTTTATCCAGGACACAATTGAACAGCAGTGGACACAGGCAATCTCCTTGCCTTACGCCTGTCTTGATTCCAAAGGGTTCAGATATCTCTCCCATAAACTTAACCTTTGAGTATTTGTTTATTAAGGTCTCCTTTATTATCTGTAAAGTCTTGTTATCTGTACCCATTTCTCTAAGGATGTTCAACAATTTGCTCCTATCAACTGAATCATATGATTTTCGAAAGTTAACAAAAACTGCTACATACTTCTGGCCCCTGGCAACTCTGTCCTTCAGTATTGTCTTGAGGTTCCAAATTTGTTCCACACATGATCGTCCCTTACGAAAGCCTCCCTGGTATTCGCCGATTTTGTGTTCAACTTGTTCTTCTAATCTTGATAGCAATGCCATAGATAGTAAGTATCTTGTATGTCTCTTGAAGGAGTGAGATGCCTCTGTAATTGCTGACATCTGTTCTGTCCCCTTTCTTGTGTAGTGGGTATATTAAGTATAATTTCCAATCATCATGAATCTTACAAGTGTTCCAGATTTCTTGCATTAACTGGCACAGGTTCTTGATCATTTGGGGGCTCACATGTTTCCATAGTTTACTCGTTATTGAGTCTTCACCAGCTGCTTTGTTGTTCTTAAGCTTCTTCATTAGATTTGTGATTTCTGCTTCATCTGGCGGTGTTGAGTCAGGATTCTGTTGCGTATGTTCTGTGGCGAGTTTCTCCTATTATTATTATTATTATTATTATTATTATTATTATTATTATTATTATTATTATTATGCCGGTCTCGGAAGCCAAGAACAACAGCCGAGAGGATTCGTCGTGCTGACCACACGAAACCTCGCAACCTGCAGGCCTTAGGCTGAGCAGCGGTCACTTGGTAGACCAAGGCCCTTCAAGGGATATACTGCCATGGGGTTTGGTTGTTTGATTATTATTATTATTATTATTATTATTATTATTATTATTATTATTATTATTATTATTATTATTATTATTATTATTATTATTATTATTATTGTTACGGAGTTATCCGTGGAAGTCAGAGGTGACAGAAGGTGTGGGCTGGAATGGGTCTAACTACAAGTTCGAAAGATGAATTAAAATTTCAACAAAGGTTATATTTTCAAAACTTAACAATGGTGACATACAATTTAGAGCGTACAACAAATAACAACCAGTTAAATCAGGTACAAGGCAACTTTACACATTCTGGGCTACGAGCCCCAAAGTCTGAGCTCACAGCTCCCACCCACAAATTACCAAAGGGCAGAAAACCCCTTCATTACATGGAGCTCTTGCTCCCGCTTAGTAATACCAAGCCTCCTAGAGGCACCTTCCAAAATACCAGAAAGAGCTGGCCTGCTCTCAATTTTACAAGCCTATCAAAGGCCACAACAAACTTTACTTCTAACTGCCCTCAAAGCACACAAAGAAACAGGGGTATTTAATACCCAACCTACAGGGCCTTCGCATGAAGAAAACAAAACATCAGGTTAAGTTACTGGCCCAAAGGACAGAAAGGACTGGAGGCGTGAGCTTGCACTCCTAAATACACATTTTAAAACCTAAGTGGCTCTAGGCCGATACACGGGGGCTAATCCCAAGCTAGGGAGGTGACTCGTATGAGAAAACTTTAATACATTAAGGAAGAGAAGAAACGGTTGCGAAAGCGTAGTCACCTCAATTTCAAATGAAGGGGAGCTCGAGAGGGTAAGGCACTTTCTATCCCCGAATTAAATTTCAAGAAAACTGAAGTTTACCAGGAAAAGGGTTTACATTGTTTAATAGTTTACATATGAAAGGTTTCGAACCCTCCCCGAAACTTAAACTGCTGAGCTAGCACGAAATAAAGATGTTAAAAGGCCATTACCTTCCTGGAGATCTGTTGCCCGAAGAAGGAGGCGCTTCCCGCCCCCTGCTACATATCCACACACTATGCTAGATGTTACTGAAGTGGCCCGGAGACAACAAAATCAGCAGTTTTTATACCCTCGTGGAAAGTTCGAGACCTTTCATGAATGATAACAACCCGCCCGTAAACTTTTATTGGCTACAGTACACGGTTACATACAAAATTGGAGAAGAAAGCCCCGATTGGCCGAAAATTAATTACAGAAATTCCTGATTGGCTACATTCAAAACTGGCGGAAAGAAAGGATTAATATTGCCAACCCACAAATGACAGAACAAAATTTAGTAAAGAGAAAACTTATGAATACAAAATTTCTCAAATAAGGTTCATTCCTTCACACCAGAGCGCATTATCATAGTTTTTGGTCGAGACATCTGTTAGAGAATGTCCACACTTCTTGATCAATGAAAAACAAAAGCAAATCAAAAACACACAGTGACATCTTCTGATAACCAGTAGAGTTAGTTCAGTTTTTACAGTTCAGAGCTTCTCCTGTAGAGGAGTTTCAATTGGCGCAAGATTTGAACTTGCCTCGTAGAGGTGTACCGCCCGGTACAATTATTATTATTATTATTATTATTATTATTATTATTATTATTATTATTATTATGGGTACTTGGTTGTATATTTCTTGCTTTACTTTATTATCCTTTATTGTTCATTTTATATTGTGTCTTAATATTATGTGAGTTGTCCATGTGAACATGTATCGGAGCAAATTTGCCTGTTATGTTCAATATCTATCTCTCTATCTATCTATCTATCTATCTATCTATCTATCTATCTATCTATCTATCTATCTATCTATCTATCTATCTATCTATCTATCTAATCTACGCATCCCGTCATAAGGCTTCTGTTCAGCATAGCAGGTGAGGACACCTGGGCGAGGTACTGGTCCTCCTTTCCAGTTGTATCCCCGACCCAAATTGTCAAGCTCCGGGACACTGCCATTCAGACGATAGTGGTGGTGTCCCTCCCTGAGTACGAGGGAAAGGTCAACCCTGGATGGTGAACGGATTAAGAAAGAAAGAACGAGAAAGAAAGGCTGATTGTTCAGTGCCGTCGTCAATTGGATCTCATGAAGGCGGTCATGGCTTGATATAAGATCATGCACATTGAAATTTCTAACGAAAATTCTCGTCCCCGGTATTGAAATTAAACTGTATAGTCCTCGTCAGTGATAAATGCGCGTTGTCTAAGAATATGTACAAGGTGGTCGGAAATAATGTGATCGGGGTATATGAGCTTTAGAGGGTTGGCCATACTGATAAATAAGTGGAATAACATAATTAAATATATCACGCCGTTATCATTTTATCAGCTGCTGAAATTACCCAATCAGATCGCTTCGCGGGTGACTTCAGATGAGCTTTGCGAGGCGATGTTCCTAAATCTGCACGTGGCTTATGACCGGCTTGAGAGTACCATTATAAGAATTAAATTTTTCCATGGGAAGGACTTGAACAAGGACTTCTCTGCTGATTGGCTCAGCCCACAGCAAGCACGCTACGGTGGCATTGGCTGAAACGCACGGTCCATGAGCTTTGATGCTCATTTCTCGGCTTGACTTTCAAGCTCGACCGAGCCACGTGCAGAATTAGCAACACTGTCCGGCTCCATGGCTAAATGGTTAGTGTCCTGGCCTTTGGCCACAGGGGGCCCGGGTTTGATTCCCGGCAGGGTCGGAAAATTTAACCATAAGTGGTTAATTCCGCTGGCTCGGGGGCTGGGGGTATGTGTCGTCTTCATCATCATTTCATCCTCATTACGACGCGCAGGTCGCCTACGGGTGTCAAATCGAAAGACCTGCATCTGGCGAGCCGAACTTGTCCTCGGACACTCCCAGCACTAAAAGCCATACGCTATTTCATTTCAATTAACAACACTGCCTCGTACAGGCCATTGAAATTCGCCCGCGAAGTCATCTGTTTGTCTAACTTCAGCAGCTGATAAAATGCCACGGCGCGAGATAACGACGTAATTTTTTTCAAATTAGATGTAATTAAAACCGACGCTGTAACGTCCATATACTCGGTTCACGTTGTTTCCGACCAACCTATATATAGGCTACAAGTGCCCTTGAAGTCATCTCGTGTAAGGTAACATTGACACTAATCGACAGTACATTGAATATAACTTTGCAGGATTAGTCACAAAGACAGGCGAGACTGGGTGTTATTATGTAATTCAAATTATTTACTGAGTATACTACTTCTCTGTTGCTTACTGCAACAACTCTTACTCTATACACGCACGGAACTACATCGCACTGCCCTTTACAAGGTGAACAAGGTGATAATACAGGACGGTATTGTACCAGTAAAGCATAGGCCCTGGCACATACATTGCATAACAGTCTTGTTTGTACACACCACTTAGCAGATATAATGTCTTTATAATTTCTAAATAACCGAGCTCGATAGCTGCAGTCGCTTAAGTGCGGCCAGTATCCAGTATTCGGGAGATAGTAGGTTCGAATCCCACTGTCGGCAGCCCTGAAAATGGTTTTCCGTGGTTTCCCATTTTCACACCAGCAAATGCTGGGGCTATACCTTAATTAAGGCCACGGCCGCTTCCTTCCCACTCCTAGCCCTTCCTTGTCCCATCGTCGCCATAAGACCTATCTGTGTCGGTGCGACGTAAAGGAACTAGCAAAAAAAAAAACTAAATAGTACATAACCAATGCACGAGACTTGCATAAGTTATTGCATAAGGTGTTGATAACTTGATGTTAGCTATCAAAAGTCTCGGTACACCATTTTAAAAGAATATGGGTGATATATCTTGTGTAGGGGCCCATTTGCTTGCAACAGTCTTGCTTGCACGTGAACTGCCTAGTATTCGCTCGGGAACACTGCTAGTTAGCTAGTGTGTATCTGTGCAGTGCTAGTGTGTATAGTTTCGCAGTTAGTGCACCAGGCTGTGTGTTACATAATAGGTAAAAGAACGGAGTTAAGTGACGAACTAAAAAAGTGTAGTTGTATCTCACAGATTGCTAGTGTTATTCTTTGTGTGAAGTTGGACGCAAAATAAATAAACCGCATTCCACAATACACTATGTGTTTAACAAATTCAGATATAGAGGAACCACAAATAATTTGCCAAGAAAAGCAAAAGAAAACATACTGAATAGGAAAGATGAACGTTTTATTGTGAAACAAGTAAAAGAGAATCCACAATTGAGTGCGCCTAAGATTCGCGTAATGCTGGAAGGAAGTACGAAGAAGAAAATGTCAAGTCAGACTATTCATAGGGTATTGTGGAAATATGATTATCACGGCAGACGACCACGGAAAAGGTTGTTTGTTACAAAAGGAAATTCGACAAGACAGAATGAAATTTTGCAGAGAGTATGAAAACATGAATTGTACGTTCTGTAACAAAGTTATTTGGTCCGATGAGACCAAAATATCTCTATACGGTTCGGTTGGAAACAGTTTATGCATGGAGAAAAGTAAAGACAGGCAATAAACCTGCAAATACGCTACCCACCATAAAACATGAAGGTAGATCAATTATGAATTGGAGGTGCATGTCGCCTTGTGGAGTGGGAAATGTCGAAATCGTCAATGACATCAAGGGCAGATGAGGTTATTTAAACATTTTAAAGAACAATGTCAAACAGAGTGCAGTAAAAATGGGGTTGGGATTTCGCCGCACCTTTCAGCAAGACAATGACCCCAAGCTCACAGCTGATATTTGCAAGCAGTGGCAACTGCGAACTCCTGCCCAATACCCTTACTTGAGCCCCATAAAGCATTTGTGCGTCGATCTAAAAATAAGGGTTTATGCAAGGAAACCTCAATCACTAGAACAGTTAAGAAGTATAGTCAACGAAGAATGCGGTAAAACCGACCCAAAAACTGGCTCATTCCATTATCGAAGGTGCAAGGCAGTTCTCAAGGCCAGAGAATACTCATAGGGTTATTAAATCCAAGCTAACAAGTGTTTTTCAGTGAACTTTTCATTTTCTTCTGTAAGTGTATAAACTAGATTGTTGCACGATGAAACACCCGGTTTTGGTACATTGTTTGTATTTGTGTTAAATTGTAAGTTCACAGATCTGTTATTTATTACTTACATTGTTTATTAGTGTATATATTACGATATGAGCCATAAAAGACAACACAATAATTGTATACAAAAGTTGAACCGTTATTTCGATGCTCTAAGTTGGTATACAAACAAGACCGTTATGCACTGTATGAGTTGTAAAACCTTTATTCATGAGAGAACGGCTATGTTACGATGTCCGAACAGCTGTACGAGAGAACTTTCTCTTCCATACTGCTCTGCGTGAGGAAGATAGCATGAGAGGGGCAAGGTCGTGTGACGTCAGCACCGCATGCATCTCACCTCCCCGCAGAAACGTCTCGTTACAATTTTTAAACTTCTCAACATCTTGACCAATAAATATGGTACTAACACCAAATTGTTGCTTATATTTTAAAAGGACAATTTTTCAAATTTGAGATTAATCCGCCTAGTGGTTTCAAAGATATAACGAGTTGAAATTTGGCAAGTATATCCACCCCTCTGTCACCCGACTCAGAGAGCTGCTTCCAGCCGGATATAAATAGGTCGACGACCCGAGTGTATAATCAGTGTATCTTAAACTCTACGACTCATGACTAGATGTCACTATGCTCCGTCTTGCTTCGCGAGAGACATGAAAGTTTGGAATTGTGCGAGGTCGTCGCAGGTGAAGTTTCAACCGCATCGTGACATGTAAAATATTGTAAAATTTTCTCAGACTGAATCTTCATTGTATAAAATGTACGAGTGTCTTAACCAAGTGAATTTTTGATAAAGACTGTGCATTGAAGTATAATTGAGAATTCAAGTGTTTAATTTACCAGTTGACGGTATTGTGGACTTTGTCAATCTCTCTTAATTTTGAACTTTGTCATTGACAGTGTCAGCATACAAGGACATTGTGCGTGCTAAATTTAACTTTCAATTTATGACAATTTAATTAATTCTGAGACGCATTTGTCGTATACTATTACGATTGTGAACTGTTTGAAATACCATTCCACTAGAATATTCAATAATTGACAGGACTAAATGTGACTACTTTCCACGCATTTTCTCGAAAGTTCAATTATTACTATGAGAAACTAACTAAATGTTAATGACATTTTATGGCAATATTAGGTCGTACGAACTCGTGTGATGCAAATTCAGTCATAAAAACCTCTTAATCTATGAACATTAATATTCAAGAGACTGTTCTAGGAACGATATTAATTGCATTTTCTCGAGGGTTTCGTGGACTGTGATGGTTACTCTACGAGTGAATTTAAGACATAATCAGTGACTGTTATGAACTATGACAGTGTTCAATTCATGTTTTATAAACTGTGAGTGAAAGACTGTGCTTTCCATTTTGAAAACGACTGTGGGTCATTACTGCATTAACTTGACTTTTGGATCACACTGTAGTATAGAATGTGATATTCTGAGTCACGTATTCAACATCGTAAAACAAAAGTGAGAATACTAACTGTGCATTAAGACTTATGTCAGTGTATAATACAATTCTTTAACGATAATTAAGAGTTCTACAACCCATTATATTGTGTCAATTGAACTTTCCATGTTTCAACATTTTCCTTTAAAAGAACATCGGAAATCTTGGCGAAGTGTCGTGATATTACACTGCGTAGAACGTCATCCCCAGCGTGGGATTAATCGTGGTTTCATCGAGCGTGTTTTCGACGAGGGATTGGTTATGATTTCGACGAGGGATAATAACGTGGTGTCTTCACTGGATGAAACGTGTCACGCTGCTGGTGTCGAGTTCGAGTCTTGGCTGTACGCTGCAGAAAGTTCCAGTCGCCAAGCCGCAGGACAGTACTTAATCAATTTTCATTTATTTTTTTGAGTGAGTAATTCCACTTAGATACTAACTGACTTTTAACAAAGCACTCAATCATTCATTGTGCTACATTCGTCAAAAGAAAAGTGCTTCGTTTGGATTCAAATCCTACTGTTCCTAATAATTGTAGGAGCCTATTCAAGAAGACTTCAGGTCCTATTTTGCACTATAGGTTTTTCTTTAAAATTAGTGTAAATTGAAGCAATTTCACTTAGATGAACTATAGGGCTTGCCATAAAACACGTGCACTATATTATTTATGTTAAAAAATCTTAGAAAAGCTGTATGTATCACAACTGATGGACTTAATTTCTACGCAATCTAGAAATTTGGTTGACTGGTTCTATGTGCAAAGTGTTATTTTGGAATTTAAATCTATATAAGAGATCCTAGATGAACTGTAGTGTGTTTAAGATCTCGAAAAATTGATATTAATTTTGATATACATTCTTAACATCAAGTGGATGTCTCAGAATATAACAGCACCTATATTTCATTTTTGCATTCTGGAGAGGTTGATTGAAAATTTAATCTTGATTAATAAACCGCAGGGTGATTTACGTGAAAATATCAATAAATATTGTCAGAAAAATTAGTTACCATCTATTATTCGGCCTGAGAAAATATCCTTCTCTGTACATGCTCCAATAAGTAACCGCACACTACCTGAGATCCTTCCCATGCTCTGGCCACATAATATTTTCCTGGTACAGTGCACTAAGATTATTTCATTCTTTAAGCAATGGCCAATGAGGCATCATAATAAGAACTTTCTGTAACGATACAGGTAAGTGCATAGTGATATTTCTTGGAAATTGTGAGCACTGTTCTAAATAAATTCCGGGAGACAGCGTGAAGGTAAATTATCGCTCATTAAATGCAATGATGTCTTATCCAAAAAATCAGTCATTTACAGTTGTTCAAAAGGGTTCGTTTGTTGTATTGTGTTCTTTGAGCTGCAGGAACGTCACAATATAAGGTCCAGAGGTCTGCATTATCTCTGATTTTTACCGGCGAGTACCGCTCGCCTCTCTGGCTCTCGGGAGTATGCGGCCGAGCGTCCTGTGCAGCCGGTTGCGGGCTACCGATCATCAGCGACTGGCCGAGTGCGCCAAGCGCTCGGTCGGTCGCCAGTAACCGGCGGATTCAGTGCTAGCCAGCCAGCGAGCTGCGCTTCGCCGGACTCGAGATCATAGGCCACTACTTTACATCAACCCTCACCTATTTCTTTTACAAATGTCTTTCGTTTTTTACTATCAGTTCTATAACCTAAATATTACACTTGAATACCGGTATGTTACATTTGAAGTGTGTTAATATGTTGCAGACTATTGTATTTTCGTCTTTGAGGTGATCATGTATTCCAACAATTATAATGTTATGAACTGTAATGTCTTCATATTGTAACAGTAAATGTGGTACTTCGGTAGAGATGAAACGCAGGGCGTGTACCATTCGTTGAAGTGCATACAGAGAGAGAGGGTTTGTTTAAATAAATCTTAAAATTTTTTTTCCAGAGTTTATTAAGAAATTGAAAGTAATTTCACCTCTGTACAGCGGATACAGTAGAAAATGTTCCTCGTCCTATGGCTGGCGATGTCCTTGGATTCCGGCAGCTCCATTTTCCATATCAGCGAACCACCATTCGTCCCCCGATGGAAGTTCTAGAAAATCCATTCGATGTCTTGAAGATCCATGCGACGTTAATGAATGGCGTTGAGATAGTCCTTGTGAATGGTGAACATGAATGAACATCGTTAAGCCCTGGGGCGAGTTAATGTAAAGGCTGCTTCTGCACAGATGAGAGGAACGTTTATAAATGGTTTTAACAAAGTTCAAACACAAAATGTATCTTTATCACACGGTGAAATGTCACTCAATTTTGTCCCGTGTTAAGTGAAAGAATGCCACTAGACTCGAATAAGCATGTGAGTTAATACTCATAAAATAAAAGTCCACTAGAAACTTATCGTCGAGTTTAACAGAGTCACTTAAAGTTTGTGGCACCTGGTACAACGTAAGGTAATGCCGCATGACTTAGTTCTTTGAAGCACTGTTCAACATAATTAATTGAAAATAAAGATGTTCCACTCGTAAATTAGAACTCATTCACGTATTGAAAATAACATGAAATCAAAAGACGAAATTAATTGAGTATTGACAGTCCATGGTTCGACTGTTCGTAAACTGAATGTTCGTAAAATTGAAATGTGTTGTTTATTAGAATTGAGATGCACTGTTCACACATGCACAGTTCACAGTTCATGACCTAAAATCTTAACACAGTTCATGGAATGGTAAATTAAATTTGGATTCAAGCACAGTCTTATAACTCGAAGTATTTAGTACTCGGTAAGGAGCAATCAGTTCTAAGTCCTGTCCATAACATAAAACTTCAATTTCGAGCACTCGAAAACGTTTACGAGTCTTAGACACTCGTATAGAGTAACAGTCAATAGATAATGTCCAGACGATACACAATTCATCTCACGTCCTATCGGAGTAAAAAGTTGTCACAGTATAAAGAAATCTGCATAAGTCCATATTCAACACGATTAGGTTAAAGTCCACGGACTTGAAACTTAATAGCGGCTTCACGCTCGATCACGGTGCCCGCGAACCGACTGTGCGAACACTACAGTCTAACGTGCACATAGATACTCCGGCCACACACTGGCATCACACTCTAGCAACATGCTGTAACACACTACAGCGCACTGCAGCACACTCTAACATGCTGGAACACACCCTGGTCTGCTGAGCGAAGCAGTACGTATTTATATCTGATCCGGGCCTCCACCCCTTGTTCCATAAATTAATCGTCCCAAGTCAGATTCACGTGAAATTCGGCAGGAACATAGCTAAGGGATCAAGTTATATGGTGATGTTGTTCAATTTGTTCAATTATTATCGTGGGAAAAGTTATTACCTGTAGAACCTCGAAGAACATTCTACATCAGTCTAGGCTCTGTAGTGCGGCGAGGCATGCTGTGACGTCACCCGCTCACTACGTCACACGCGCACAGCTGTTGCTCGCCGTCCAGTCAGTCCTTCGTAAGCGGCCTGGAGCGTAACACGTTAAGTTTTAAAATTTCTATGACGGGGACTTAGTTTGTACCACCGTTACCGGTACAATATAGTATTTTGTTCCGTTCGCTAGATAAACGGGGACTCAGTAATAGTGGGCTATGTGAAGCCTATCTCCAGACTCGGCCACATATACACTGTACTAATATCAAATCCAGGATCAAGAAGGAATGCAGGATTGTTTTTAAACAAATAGTAATCAATTTTCTTTTTACAAGCGTTAATTTATAAACAAATTCTGACCTGTAAATAAAATTACATGTGAATCATAACTATACAATTCGTTTTTCGTCATTGGTGCTGCCTGATGCACAGGAGTCATTTGTGTTCCTGGAGCTATTACTACAGTTGGCGGTTTACACTTCTTCCTGTGAAGTAAATGAAAGCGGAATCATACATTTATATAGCTTGAGGAATGTTTCCTTTCTTGTGATTACGTGCTATGTTCAGAATACTTACGAAATGTTGATGGATCAATAAGAGATCATCCACCTTGTCTGATTCCAAGCACGACCTTTTCCTGGACAGCAGGTGACCGGCCTGGCTAAAATTTCTCTCGCTGGCAGCATTAGTGGCAGGACTGCAGAGAACTCTTCTGGCTACTACTGACAGCCTTGGAAATAACTCCGCATGCGTTTTCCACGACTTCAAAATGTGTCCTTTGGCACAGCTACAGTCGGATATGTAGAGCGAAAGGTACCTATCGAGAACATTAGTAGAATTTGTGTGTCCATCTTCGTCGTCCTCATCCGAACTCCAGTCCACCTTGGAAATTTTCATGGGAAGAACTTGGTCACTGTTTGCTTGAATGGGCTATAAAAATGAACAAAAACATCCGTAATGCATTCCTGCCACCTTGAAATATGTATAAACTTAGTTAGGATTACTGGCTACTAAAAAGCTGTATTTCCAGTGAATTCTATATATATCGTAAAAATTACATCTAAGTGCATTGTGGAATTTTTAGGCCGCGAAACCCTTCCCAAATATTGTACGTTTTAGACGGCATAATTGTTGATCTAACAAAAGGTGGAAGATTAGATAAACAAACATTCGTTTACTAATTTGTTTCAGTGATTCATCCTTACCATTTACATGCAGTTCCGAGCACAATCGTCGAATTTCGGCATACGCGACTTGCTTTTCTTCTGGTGGGACTTTCTTCAAATGACGTCGTGATGACCATAGAACCGTTGCAACGTAATGGACAGCCTCCAATTTTTCACTTCTCTCTGATGAAGTATGCTGCTCTCGTTTTTATTTTCGTCATGCACTGAAAAGGATAAACAATATATACATAATTACATTCCGATAGTTCAACAGGTTTATAAACGATCGTAACTTATAAAAATATTTCTTACTTCGTTGTCACTCTCTTCTGGTTCACAATGATGTAACAGACGAATGTACCAAGGCAGCACACGTTCCAGCGTTGTTACTTTTCCACTTTCCAAATCCAAACTCGCTTCTTTATAGGGGGTTAAAAAGCGATAACTTCTCGTACGCACTCTTCATGGAAAGTTTCTAAGAGTTTTGATTCTAGTAGATCTCGAATATCGTCAATTTGACTTAGGATGGAATTGAGCATTAACAGTATACTGTTCCACCGCGTTACAGCTTCTTGCTTCACAGAATGCTGCAGACGCCCCGAGTGACAAGATCTCTTCAAATAGCCTACTATAGCTCTTGCTGATAACAAGCACTACAGGATTTCAGGAGCTTCGTCTTCTAAAAACGTCTCTTGAAATGTGTGACGAAGCGCAGTCATCAGGCAGTGATCAAAGCAAGGCAAACGGTCGTAAGATTCAAGTGCGTTCTTCATATTAGCTACTTGGTCGGTGACAAAGTAACATTTTTTTTTGCTAGTTGCTTTACGTCGCACCGACACAGATAGGTCTTATGGCGACGATGGGACAGGGAATGGCTAGGAGTGGGAAGGAAGCGGCCGTGGCCTTAATTAAGGTACAGCCCCAGCATTTGCCTGGTGTGAACATGGGAAACCACGGAAAACCATTTTCAGGGCTGCCGATAGTGGGGTTCGAACCTACTATCTCCCGAATACTGGATACTGGCCGCACTTAAGCGACTGCAAAAGTAACATTTTGTAAGATCATTCTTGTTAATTGCTACCTCAAGCAACCGCTCTTCGATTTCGTAACGAATGTTCTCTGCTGTCTTAGGTATGTCCGGAAATGAAATGAAATGGCGTATGGCTTTTAGTGCCGGGAGTGTCGGAGGACAAGTTCTGCTCGCCAGATGCAGGTCTTTTTGATTTGACTACCGTAGGCGACCTGCGCGTCATGATGAGGATGAAATGATGATGAAGACGACACATACACCCAGCCCCCGTGTCAGCGAAATTAACCAATTAAGGTTAAAATTCCCGACCATGCCGGGAATCGAACCCGGGACCCCTGTGGGCAAAGGCCAGCATGCTAGCCATTTAGCCATGGAGCCGGACGGTATGTCCGGAAACTCAGTTGTTAGCAAAACAAGCGTTTCTAGCTGCCACTCATCGTTAACATAATGCGATGTCACAGTCAAAACATTTCTCTTCTTGTAGTTATCAGACCACAGATCAGCATCTAAAGCGCACATTTTGTTCTTTAGGGCACATATTAGCTTGGGCACCATTGTCACCCGTATTTTGTCGGCCTTTTCTTTAACATGCCGTGATACAGTGGTAGGGTGCGGAAGAACATCTTCTATATTGACTTTGTCATAAGTCGCGCCAACATTGATGAGCTCCTGCGAATAGTTCTTGAAGCCAACCTTACTACAAGTATTTAACGGTAGCAAATCTATTCCGCTCATATCGACCAACTTATCAACAACAACTTTCTTGACGCTGCTTGGTACTGCACGTGTTCGGTGGAATTCTGATCCGCAGTTACTTTTGCAGCGCCGAATCATACCTGTTGTGCTTGACTGGTAAGAAAGTACAGTATCATATGTGGTACACTGCACGAACCCAGAAGAAGCCTGCGTGACAGGATCCACTACAAGTGCAAACGATTTCCATGCTTCACTCTTCGCCTCCTCTTCCGACATATCTTTCTTCTTCAGGACTAACGAGCCGCTCCTAATTCTCTCCAGAATACTTCTCTTCGTTTCTTGAACGCAGCGTTTACGACCTATACTTGGTTGATCCATAACGCTGTCTGCACTGCTCAAATCCCAGTCACCAACTGATTTTATACACGATTTCTGATGGAAATCCGTACCGTTGAGCGCGCGGCGGGTTTACTATCACCGGCCGGAATTATGATTTCGCTCGAGCGCCCGGCAGTGCTCGACACTTCCACTGATCACCGAGAGGTGAAGGACGACCGGCCACATGGTCCATTAGATGGCCACAGCCTTATCGCAGCGTGGGCTTTTCCCAGCCGTCGAGCAGCGGCACAAAATGGGCAATGCTCGAGCGGTTGTTTTCTTCCAAATGCAGAGCTCTAATAAGGACACCGGACAAAAACATTTTCACCTCTGCAGAAATCATTACAAGCACCATTTAATGCCGTGTAACTCCGCCTCTGTACTTGATAACCGCCTGGATTCGATTAAGAAGTGAGTCCACGAGGTTGTGCATTTGCATCGCATCTAGGTTAAGCTATTCGCTGAGGATTTGATCGCGTAATTTCACCAAATTGCTGGGATGCTGATGTAGGCGTTTTACCCGCTGTTGCAAATTTTATTATCATTATGATAAACATATGCATCGCAATTGGGAAATATCCCAGTGGCGGTGATCACTTACAGTAGAGTGATAATAAAGTACAATTAAAAACAACAACAACAAGAGTGCAAAAAGAAATTCTATGGAAAGAATATATTACAATAAATACTAATAGTTTAA
The DNA here is from genome assembly GCF_040414725.1 of Anabrus simplex. NCBI lineage: Eukaryota > Metazoa > Arthropoda > Insecta > Orthoptera > Tettigoniidae > Anabrus > Anabrus simplex. Next base: position 226,925,493 of record NC_090266.1, on the reverse strand, counting down.
CATTAATAATAATGTTACTGGCTCTATGTCGCACTAACTACTTTTACGGTTTTCGGAGGCGCCGAGGTGCCGGAATTTAGCCCCGCAGGAGTTCTGCGTGGCAATAAATCTACCGGCATGAGGCTGGCATATTTGAGCACCTTGAGATACCACCGAACTGAGCCAGGATCGAACCTGTCATGTTGTGGCCAGATGGCCAGCGCCTCAACTGTCTGAGCCACTCAGCTCGACAAGTTTAACATTCTAAATGCAGCATCATCATATACAAATGCACACACTACTTAATTATTCCCAGTGCTTAACACTAGGCCTTACAGTACTATAGGTTGAGCTTACTACTAGCTTAACATTACAACACCGTCATATACAAATTCACACGTACCTTAAGTATTTCAAAATGTTACACTATGACTTACAGTAAATTGAGCGGTCCAGTTACTACCTATTGTCGTAGCGTTTTAAATACAGCACTTAATATAAAAATTCACAGATGTTTTAATACTACAATTTACAGTCGGTTGAGCATTGCATTAAAATATGACGTACCGGGCGAGTTAGCCGTGCGGTTAGGGCCGCGCATCCGGGAGATAGTGGTTTCAAACTCCACTGTCGGCGGCCCTGAAGATGGTTTTCAGTTGTTTCCCATTTTCACACCAGGCAAATGCTGGGGCTGTAGCTTAGTTAAGGGCATGGCAGCTTCTTTCCCATCCCCAAGCCTTTCCTCTCCCATCGTCGCCATAAGACCTATCTGCGTCGGTGCGACGTAAAGCAAATAGCGAAAAAAAAAAAGATGGATATATGATGCCTTCACACAGAAATGTACACACAGTTTACAGAATGCTGAAGCATATTACAGTTTTGGGAAAATACACTAATTCAGTTGCAGGTAATGCATTTCAATCATCAATTCCTCGATTTGAAAACGAATATTTACCATAGTTAGTTTTCTGCGATCTACCTTTTACTTTATATGGATGATCTGTCCTGCTTATGTAACAGGACTTTTCTAATGAACTGTTCTGCTCTACCCAAGCTGGCTTATTCGTGTTAGCATTATACATGGCGCACAACCGTGTTCGTTTCCTCCTAGATTCTAGTGATTCCCACCCAAGTTTTTCTATCTTCCTTGTCGCACTACTTCTAGGATTGAAATAGTTAAGCACGAATCTTGCAGACTTTCGCTGTGCCATCTCAAGATCCTCAATGTGTCATGTTTGGTCTGGATCCCATACGGCTGCTCCATATTCTATGACTCGCCTTATGAGTGATATATAGCCCTGAGTCTTCACTTGGGAACTGTTTCCCTTTAGCACCGGCATCACGAAGTGTAAGGCCTTGTACGTTTTAGTACTTACACTTCCTACTTGGCTCTCTCTTTACAGTGCATTCCTAGGCATTTGCATGAGTCACTCTGTACAAGAGCGTCGAACCAAGACAATACTGGAAGTCCCCTTGCCTATGTTTCTTTGCCATTCTTGTGAGACTGCATTTCGAGAATTTACCATTTTGTAACCAAGTGCCCACTTATGGAGCATATTTATATCGGGCACAATCCATGATAATAAAAGCACCCCCAGAACATCATAGACGAACCTCCGGCTTGAACCTGACCTTGCACACATCCAGGATGAAATGCTTCATTTCTGGGCGAGTTGGCTGCGCGGTTAGGGGCGTACAGCTGTAAGCATTCATCCGAAAGATAGTGGGTTCGAACCCCCACTGTCGGCAGCCCTGAAGATGGTTTTCAATGGTTTCCTACTTTCACACTAGGCAAATGCTGGGACTGTACCTTAATGAAGGCCACGGGTGCTTCCTTTCCACTCCTAGACCTAATTCTTTGTCCGGCGAGAATACGTTTCAGTAAATAAAGTCCCAAAAATTAAATCGTGAAAGATTACCTTGTTTCGCTCTAATGTGGGCTCATCAGTTAGATACCGCACTTTCCTAAGACACTCGAGGCTAGAATCCCGGTAGCGACACTACTACTACTATTAATATTACCGAAAAGTTTCAGGGACGGCAGGCCTTCTAAAGGGTAACACTGAAACTCACGCCAAGGAGGTTTTATACGGTGAAGGAGATGCACGGAGAAGGTGAGGGGTTGGCGGCCATGACTTATCCTAGGAACTGTCCCGGCATTCCCCTTAGTTCAGGAGAATGGAAAACCATGGGAAACCATTCTCAGGACAGCCGACGGTCGGGACCAGTCCCATCCCGTCTCCCGAATTGCTAAGCGTATAGCTACGGCGTAGCCTTGGCCACGAATCTTCTGCCAGGTTAGTGGGTGGGAATGTAGAGTTGTCGGACCACTGACCTGCCTTGCCCACTTGTACGCCGAAACCTACTCTGTAACCGCCGATGGACTACTACTACTATTATTACTACTACTACTCCTAAACAAAATTTCGCTCCGTACGTGAAGGGGACGGTGGGCCTCCTAGTGGGTAACGCCCTCTCTAGCACCAGGGAGATTTGCTACGGATTAGGAGATGTGCTGAGAAGGTAGGTGTCCGTGGCCTGTACCAGGAACTGCCTCTGCATTCGGCTTTGTGCAGGAGAATGGAAAACCACGGAAAACCATTCTCACGGCAGCCGACGGTGGAGACCAGCCCCGGAGGTCACCACTTTCCTTTTGTTCTTCGGAGGGGGCCAGGAGAAGACCGCTCCCCTTGCGTGGCGATCAGCACAATCTACATGACCTCCGACATGCTGTTAATCCTAAGAAGAGAAAGAGGTAGCCGGAAGTATTGAGAGTAATTGATGTTAAAATAGGGATCTGCCTGTCCCTTATGCCCTGAATTCTAACAGGCCAGATGAGGTGATGAGGTATCATAGCGGTGTAATCTGGTAGTACCACGAGGTAGAAATAGAAAGATGCCTACATGTAAAATCTGACAAACTGTAAATAACACATGCAAGGATGAGGGCTGGTAAAGCCCAGGTGATATTCTTAATCTGGAAAAGGTAATGGACACCACTGTAAACATGTGATAACATGTGATAAGCGCAAATGCAGTGCCGACGTACAAGGTGAGAATTAAATCTCCACTTGCTATGAATGTCCTCCCGTGCAAACATGACCAAAAGTATGGCTTCCGATTGAGATAGCTAAATAAAGTTCAGGAAACTCACTGACCCCAATCCCCACTGAATTACTTCATTTGAATTGTAATTATCTGCAAAACGTACCGCAATGAAAATTATAACTTCTGATTGAGTTTCCTGAACTTAATTTAGCTACCTCTATCGGAAACCGTATTTTTCGTCATACGTTTCATTATTTCCCCGTACGAGATCTGCAGTGATGTTACTGTTTTACGAGAGATCTCTTCACTTCTTATGCAGCATCACTGAATTTTCTGAGTTGTGCATAGGATACAGTACAAGAACACGGTGGTTTCGAAATTTAAAATTCACATAGTATGCAGTATCTACTTGAAAGAAGCAAATATGTGATTTATACAGGAATAATGCATTAATAAAACTTATGAGTCAAATATAGGCTATGTACCTAACATACGATGCTATTACCTAGGTATTTATAAACATGATATTAATGATCTATGTTTCGTATTTGATCTTACGATACTTTTGAGGAAATCCCACTGTATACTACACCCGTTATTCTTAATCGCGAAGTACTACGTCGCACGGAAACTGAGCGTCCATTAACGTCACAACTTGACAAACACCCTGTTGTCAGCCGATCGATAAAGATCCATTTCTTTTTCATTTGATGTCCACTAGGTGAGAAATGAGGCAATATGATAATCTCCTTGGGTAATGATTGGCTCCCAATTTGCAAGATCCTAGGACAGAGTTCGGGAAAGTTTCAATCGTGCCCGGAATTATTATTGAAATTAATCTCACATAAAGAAAAATTAGCAAAGTTAGAGGCCTAATATTTCATAAATGATTGTCAAGACAAGAAATTACTTTAAATACAAGGGGATAAATTTTCAGTAAGGCCGTGGGAATCTTGCCGGGAAACTTGTCACAAGCATTGCATCAGGGAAGAGTGAGGATCTTTTCATCAAAAGGACGCTTAGACATTTAGAACCTATAGAGTGGTAGCAAAATTATGAGACCAGGATATTCCTGTTGTCCGAATCTTTCTAAACAATGTACACCTCAAGAATTTTTGCAAAACCAGTCATAGGGTATTTTTGGCACTTTTTGTACGATCCATCCCTAGCGTGTTCACGCCAAAGCAAAGGTTTTATCAGAGCGAACCGGCAGGGGATGTTTCAATTTTTCATACTCGAGACGCGAATTTGGACTTGTGTCACTCGTGGACCAGAATTTGTGTGTGCGTTTGGTGATACTCTGAAATATTCAGCAAGAGACGTTAAAGTATTAACCTGGATTTGGGCTAAGGATTCGTTAGAGTTGTAAATCAAATTATGTTGGATTGTGTGTGTAACGGTGGGCTAGCATAATTCTGCATATCGGAGGAAAAACACGTAATAATTAGGTATATCTCAGACAACGAGCAGAATCGTATTTTGTCTGTCTGAATTGTGTTCTTGTGTTCTTCGGAGACCAGGCATACAATTATACGGGTGAAGGCTGTAAGCTTCATTTCCGGCGAAAAAAGAAGTTATATTGGACGCAAGTGCAAACTTGCAAGAGATTACATATATAATTTGTGTTTGTAAGAAATAAGAATTCCACTGTTAAATTAATATTAAGCAGTGTATAAGTGTAATTCAGGTTGTATTAGGAAATATGTAAAGAGCAAAAGGATTCATCTGATTAATCACGCAGAATTAACTTGTTAACCATGCTCTGAAAATTGGAGGACTAAAACCATGAGATGTTCGGCGCGATGCTACGCCCCAAAGCATCACTACCATCACCTACGAACAGTGTCTGCTTATGAGTTTCATCATTATTTGAGGGTATATTACATTGCCGTTTTAATTTTCACATATCGGCTCAAATTTCTTCCGTAGATTTTTATGTGAAAATCTAACAGTTTTTGTAGGTAGGTCTAGATGTTGCCTGTGGGCGTCCAGTAAATGTTTACGTTTAATAATAAATAATAACAAAGTATAACATGAATGTCATGAAATCTCCTGTGGGTAGCTTTCAAGTCAAAGTTTTAGTCGTTAGAAAAGTAGTAGGCTAAATTCCGCGCCGAATAATAGTACAAAATTATAAAATTTAATATCATAATTTTTTGAGGGTATGGGTAAATTTCCGTTATGCCTATGTCTAAACCGAGACCAGTGTAGCAATTAAAAATTTCGAATTATTGAGATTTAATAATACTAATTTTTGTACTTTACCCGTTAAAACACAAGATATTTGAGACTTTTCAACAAGTCATGAGATTTAAATAACATTTTGGAAATACAACAATTTGTTTCACGACGCACCGACACAGGTAGGTCTTATGGCGACGATGGGATAGGAAGGGCCACAGAGTGGGAAGGAAGCAGCCGTGGCCTTAATTGAGGTACAACCCCAGCATTTGTCTGGTGTTAAAATGGGAAACCAAAGAAAACCATCTCTAGGGCTGCCGACAGTTGGGTTCGAACCCACTATCCCCAGAATGCAAGCTGACAGCTGCGCGCCCCTAACCGCAAAGCCAACTCATCTGGTATTTTGGAAATAAAAAAGGCCATTGTAATACCTTCTGCAAAATATTTTCGTATAAGATAGTAGATAATTTTCAGTCAACAGAAGTGAATTATGATGCGAGAACGAACCATGAAATATGGGAAGTCATGCGGAGTCATACTAAAGTACTTATCCAGGAAGTGCGATGATTAGACCTCTGGGAAGCTGTTGGTGGTTGAATATGTGTCCAGGAAGTCCTGTAATGCACCGTCTATTTCGCGAATTAATTATCCGGGAAGTGCGAAGGACGCTGGGATTATAAAAGTTGTGTACGGGAAGAGATGTAATGCCCCGTGGATTTAGTTAAAAGCCTGAGACGCCATTTTTAAAATGGGTCCGTAACTACAATAGCACTTCAATCAATCAATCAATCAATCAATCAATCAATCAATCAATCAATCAATCAATCAATCAATCAATCAATCAATCAATCAATCAATCAATCAATCAATCAATCAATCAATCAATCAATCAATCAATCAATCAATCAATCAATCAATCAATCAATCAATCAATCAATCCTGATCGGCATTTAGGGCAGTCACCCAGGTGGCAGATTCCCTATCTGTTGTTTTCCTAGCCTTTTCTTAAATGATTTCAAAGAAATTGGAAATTTACTGAACATCTCCCTTGGTAAGCTATTCCAATCCCGAACTCCCCTTCGTATAAATGAATATTTGCCCCAATTTGTCCTCTTGAATTCCAACTTTATCTTCATATTGTGATCTTTCCTACTTTTAAAGACGCCACTCAAACTAATTTGTCTACTAATGTCATTCCACGCCATCTCTCCGCTGACAGCTCGGAACATACCACTTAGTCGAGCAGCTCGTCTTCTTTCTCCCAATTCTTCCCAGTCCAAACTTTTCAACATTTTTGTACCGCTACTCTTTTGTCGGAAATCAACCAGAACAAATCGAACTGCTTTTCTTTGGATTTTTTTCCAGTTCTTGAATCGGGTAATCCTGGTGAGTGTCCCATACACTGGAACCATACTCTAGTTGGGGTCTTACCAGAGACTTATATGCCCTCTCCTTTACATCCATATTATAACTCCTAAACACCCTCATAACGATGTGCAGAGATCTGTACCCTTTATTTACAATCACATTTATGTGATTACCCCAACGAAGATCTTTCAGTCAAAGCTCTCCGAGTCCAGAATAATATGTGATCTCAAGCAATTTGATATTGTGAATCCTCTGTGAATAAGGACGTTGCAAGTGTCAATGTAGAAATCATGCTTAAATAATCTCCACGTATAATTTACTACTCCAAGTAGCGAAGTAGGTGGCTTATATGACGTGTCTCCAGAGAGCGAGTGAACATTAATATCATCGTTGCCGGGACAAAACCTCGTATGTGATAACATTTTTGGAGATATAGTGACCCGCAGCACATACATTATGAAGAGCGAGAATGCTTAGACTATAATCACACGATATTGCATCTTACAAGGAAACATCGGCAATGGTTAAATCGCCGATCGCGATGAAACTTGGAAAACACATTGAGGTGCACGTAAAGACGATGTCGGCATCAATTTTGGGTGCCAACATTTATTAGGGCGTTAACTACGGAGCATAAAAGTTGCAACATTTCAAATTCCGCGCGATCAGCGATGAATACCTGCTGGCCAATGCTAAGCCTGCACACTGCATGCTTGGAGACACGCCTCTGTACCTCCTCCCCTCCACTCTCCAATTGGTTCGCCACCGCACGTTTCCCTTCAACTCTCGCCAGTCCTTTTTCTTAGTTGTCGAAGAGAACCGGTGCTACACTTTGGGTAATCTGTCAGCCTTCCTCATATCTCTCCTTTGTAATTTCCACATTGTATTAGTTTATGTTTTCTGAAATGTTTATGAAAACGTTTGCACCTGGCGAGTTGGCCGTGCGGTTAGAGGCGCACGACTGTGAGCTTGCATCCGGGAGATTGTGGATTCGAATCCCACTGTCGGCAGCCCTGAAGATGGTTTTGTGTGGTTTACCATTTTCACACCAGGCAAAAGCTGGGGTTGTACCTTAATTAAGGCCACGGCCGCTTCCTTCCGACTCCTAGGCCATTCCTATCCCATCGTCGCCATAAAACATATCTGTGTCGGTGCGACGTAAAGCAAATAGCAAAAAAAAATGTATGGTGCCTGTTGTGTTTTGTTTCGGTTTCCTCTTCACTATTTTTTAATGTTTCGAATAGACCAAAGATTGTTTTTGTTTACTATCAGTTACTGGCGGGGAGTTTGTCGGATGTAATGTATACGGAGTCATTTATTGTGTTGCCTTGTAATTGTTTGTTTTTGTACCAGTTCGTACAATAGCCATTTAACTTTTTGCGTATATAACTGCCATTATACCCAGAAGACTGTAGTGTGATACTTTAATATCGATACTTGTTGAATACATAGGCCTTCGTCAGCTATAACGCAAAAATCCCGATACAGTAGGACTACAGGCTTGTCTGTGATTACTGTATATCTACTGCATATATAAATGCACGTCTTTTTTTTTTTTTTTTTCAAGGCTTTTCTTATTACGTCAAACTTTACTACATTCCATGTCATACTCATATCGAAGTTGCCTATGCATTAAATTTATTTGTATTCGACAATCATTGCCGCAATTGAAATGTGTTGTGCCTGTCACTGCAAAACATACATAAATCGTTCAGTACAAGCACAAATGAAAACATTCTACTTATAGGCCTATTCCTTATACCAAAGTACGCAATACGGAAAGTACCAGTAGTTTCAAACTCGGAGTTTATAATTGTTATTGTTGTCGTCCGCGATGTCGTTTCGTTATGACACAACTGATAGCGTACACAAAATGGGTGGGGGGGGGAGGGGACATAAAAAGAAGATCAGGACTTATAACCAAGTTTTGATATCCCGAAGTACCGAATCTCATTACATTCAATGAGATCCTCTACCCGGGCATGTAATTTATTTACATAAAAAGGTATTTAACGTTGATTAAATGTGGGAGATTTATTTAGTGGTGGGCGATTTAATTTAATTAATTCCATATGTATGTCAAATCTAAAGGACACTACCGACAGCTTTAAGGCGTTTTAGAAGTAAATAATAATTTAAGCGTAGGTAGGACGCATTACCCCATCCCACGTTTGACCACGCCGGTGGTACTTAACTCGAAGTCGTACCCACGAATGTGACAACTCACCGGAAATAGCAGGAATGAAAATATTGCTTTTGAATAAAATACGGGTATATCAGTGTAGGTTATTTATTATCATCATGTGTGAAACGGAACGTTATTGAAAGGATTTCAATAATATTATAGTACGAAAAGAAGCAAAGTATAGAGCCGGTCCCATTGAACAGCTAAGCAGCCGGCAAGCGCGAGGAAAAAGGGAAACGTACGGTGGCGAACCAATTGGAGCGTGGAGGGGAGGAGGTGCAGAGGCGTGTCTCCAAGCATGCAGTGTGCAGGCTTAGCATTGGCCAGCAGGTATTCATCGCTGATCGCGCGGAATTTGAAATGTTACAAATTTAGGTCCCGTAGTTAACGCCGTAATGAATGTTGGCACCCAAAATTGATGCCGACATCGTTTTTACATGTACCTCAATGTGTTTTCCAAGTTTCATCGCGATCGGCGACTTGACCATTGCCGATGTTACCTTGTTAGATGACAGATACCTTACCGGCCAATGTTCTAAGCTAAAATATTTCGCATAGGAGGTTTTGTCCCGGCGGCGACGATATACAACCCTGAGGGGTGATGCATTTGTAGACTGCATTCAAAGAAACTGTTGTCATTTCATAGTCTGGGTTTTGTTAATAATCATGATTTTTAATCTTCATTAGTAACCATGAACTTGAAAGTATTTGGAAGCCCCGAACTTAGGTCTGTTTAAGATGCAGATGGACTTGTTTATGGTGATTGTTAAATAACTTTCTTTTTTAAATTAGATGTCTTTAAACTTAGTTTTGTTTCATATTTACAGGACCCACGATAAGAAACTGACGGTACCTCGTGCGTTGTTAATGATTAGGGATTGTCATTTGAGTTAGATAAAAGGGATCATAAAGTGATTTGCTTTTAATTGGTATTTAGTAGGGTCTGTGATAAGATTATTGTAGTTTTTGTTTTATAAAAATGGTATGGATTTGATAATTTATATTTGTCTAGTTTGGGATATTAAGGGTAGTGTGTTAGAAATGAGTCTCTGGCGATAATGTAGGCCATGGTGGTACGCTTTATAGAGTCGACTATGGCATGCTTTCGTTATTTAGTACTGCGTTATCAAGTCAGATTAAGACGACATCCCATGAAAGCTCAGATGATGGTGTCTAGTTCAACAACTATTCTATTACTTCGGAGTTGATAGTTTTCTGTTTAGTAATTAAATGTTATGATTGCTTTCGTTTTCCACTGCTTTACTTTATTAGTGTGATGGTAGAACATTGGTCATATTAGTGGCGTTGTTTATCGTGCGTTATCGTGAGTGCGGTTAGACTCATTTTTGCTATGATGATGTTCATTAAAATTAGGGACCACAGGTGGTTTTTCATTTAACTGTGCATTGCATCATTATAGGTTTCATGAACACGACAATGTATATATTTTATATGCCATTTTATGTCAGACTTTGCGAGTTGCTGATTATTAATATTTAGCATACAAAAGAAAGGAGACATCGTTAGTTCGTTCTTATTAAATGCATTTACATTTTATCTTGCCTTAAATGATGGTAATGTTTACTAAAGTCAGTTACATTTTATTTTACCGTAGTAATGGTAATGATTACTAAGGTCAGTTACATTTTATTTTACCATAAGTGAGGCAATGCTTAGTAAAATCAGTTAAATTTTATTTTACCATGAGTGCAGGTAACGGTTACTATTCAGTTATGTTTTATTTCACCATAGCTGATGGTAATAATTACTAAAATCAATTACATTTTATTATTCCATAGTGATGATAATGATTAGTATATTCACTTCGTTATATTTTACCACGACGATGGTAATGATAATTAAATTCCTTTTACGTTATTTGCTACCATCCACAGATGGTTGAGTTTGTTTAATTCATTACATTTATCGACACCGTTCAAAAAAGATTGGGTTGAATTAATTTAGTTACTACTCGGAGAGATGACAATGATTACATGAAATTTAAGTGCTTATTGGATTAGCAATTCAAGATTTTATTTTCAACATGACCTGAAAATTATCTGCCATTGATGCTTTCATGGCAAGTACTTATAGTAGACATGATACAGGCTTTTGGGCTTATGCCTTGTCAAGAATATAAGCACTGTACTGCGTCCGGGGGGCATCTAGTGACGAATGAACATACCATTTTCACTTCTATTACCTGTATAACGTCTAAATTCAAAGTTCATTGTTAAATTTTTCTTTCCTTTCCTTTCCTGTCCAGCAATGGCACTTCAGTTCAAATAATATAGGAAATGAGATAAACATTGATTATAAGGAATTCCAAGATTTAATTCACATTTCAGGCTACTTAATTGCCATCTGCCCTGTACATTTTTCGTTTTGATCTTTAATGTTTCACATCATTCATTATCTTCACTAGTCCATTTTCATGTTAATGAATTTAATCCTTCCTCGAGGACAGTCGAGATTTTTCTTCTGATGATGCAGAGCAAAGTTCTCTGCGAAACGTAAGGAATTTCACCTTATTTTCTTGACACGGCATAAGCCCCAAAACCTATATCATGTCTATATGAATATTCACATATAAACATTTTGGTGCATATTATTTATTTTCTAGGTCGATGACTTTGTTGTTCTGTTCTTCTAAACGTATTTTAGAAAAATATTATTTCATATTTCATATGATGTGATCGTCGTAGGTAATAACATAAGACCATTTGTCACAGTTAAGGTCTACAGTATTCTGATTTTAGATCAAACAAACTGTGTAAGAATAACCTACTAATAGTTAAAAAGGGTTTCTTTTAATTATACCGACCGAGCTCGATAGCTGCAGTCGCTTAAGTGCGGGAAGTATCCAGTATTCGGGAGATAGTAGGTTTGAACCCCACTGTCGGCAGCCCTGAAAATGGTTTTCCGTGGTTTCCCATTTTCACACCAGGCAAATGCTGGGGCTGTACCTTAATTAAGGCCACGGCCGCTTCCTTCCAACTCCTAGCCCTTTCCCGTCCCATCGTCGCCATAAGACCTATCTGTGTCGGTGCGACGAAAAGCAACTAGCAAAGAAAATTATACCCAAGAATACTGCAAACAAACATGCCAAAACAACATCTCATAGGACGAAAATTATGCGCATTTTTAGCCCCGGATGTTACTACAGTGCGCGACTAGTAACGTAATAACGACTAAAGAATGGTAAATCTTCCTTCGTTTATTTTAATGTTAATGAATTAATCTTGGCCTACTTGTTGGATTTTATTTCACGTAATACAGATTCCCTTCCATAACCCGTCTCTCTATGTCACCAAATGACATAAGAGCCCACGATCCCCTGAGACCAAAATAATCTACTACTACAAAAGCCGAGGATATCAGCTGACCATCGACAACCAACGGTTCAGTACCTTCACCAGGAGTAATGATTTAAATGCATCGTAGTTTAAGAGTGTAAAGAGGCTATAGCACTGTTGTCAGAAAATTATTGGGAATGTTTCACTATGTTTCCTCACGGTACTCAGTCCCCACTGAATTACTTCCTCCCTCTTATCTAGGTGATGCCGTTTTCTTGAGGAAAAGTGTTAGTTTCATTATTTGTGGCAGAAAAACAACGAGATGTTAGAAATACGATTATCATGGTTTCATCTACGTCAAGTTTTTTGGGAAATGACTGTATGGACCATGTTCCCTTGCACAAAGGGACAAAATTTTCCATTTCTCTCACGCAAGACATTAAGAGCTAGAAAAGGAATTTTATCTTCCAGGGATACAATGGGCTAAATTGTATAGGAATATGATATTTCAGACCCTGATGTCACTCCGACAATTATGTCTCTTTCACCGATGTTACATATTTTGCGGTCTCTGTGAATATAATTAAATCCGTGCTGGTAGGTATTCATAATATCTGCTGATAAATATCCTGAAACGTTCTTGTCAGTATATTCAATACCAAATACAGTCGTAGAAATCTCGTTCTCTCCTTGCGATTGAGCATGTTTGTAAGTTACAAAATGCGTATCTTTGGGACAACAAATACAGTAGATTGTTCGTTCCCACCTACTTTGTTTTCTTTTCACCAGCGGTCGTTCTCACGAATTTCATCTCTGGCATTTCCAACAAATGAATATATTATACTGATTTTTTATAGCGGACGCCATTTATTTTAGCTTTGACTCAGTTAATTTGTAATTGTTACACTATTTATTCTGTTCAATACATTGTATGAATAAATATTTAGAAATTACATGAGAAACAAAATGTATAATAACGGATTACAACTGAAAAAGAACTCTCTGATACCGGGGTTAGCCTCTGTGGGTCCCCTTCGTCGAAAAATATTTCACCATCGGAATATTTGCCGGCATGCATTTCAAAAGCCCGAATTCAATTCCAAACCTCTCCGCACGGTTCGTATAGAGTAAGCGTATAAGGCTTTGTTGATGATGATTCATCTATCGGAAGAGGACGTTTTGCCTTGAACAGACTCCTTGATGCAATTCGACAAGAGAAAGCTATGTGTCGTCACCGGGTTTCACACTCCCCCTTCCTACCATAATATATCACATTGTTCATTTTATCTCATTAACTCATGTGATGAGGTTGATGTCAGGAAGAACATCCGATCATTAATAATGGCTAAGAAATTTCATCTCACTTCATACCGAATCCCGTTGAGAAACGGGACAAGTGATGCAGACACACACACACACACACACACACACACACACACACACACACACACACCATTAATAGCAACTTCGAACTCACTGCGTTACAATATCTGAACCTTGATTCAGTTTCATTTATTATACCACCATCCTGGGATAATACACGTCCTAAATAATTGAAACGATCTAGCTGATCCAATTTTGTTATCCTGAAATGATATTCAACCCTCTAGGGTTTCTTCGCTACCATATCATTTCGGTTTTGGAAATAAATATTTTGGTGCATCTAGCTCCAGGCTCCAAGATAAAAGATTTCTGGCTTTCAGTACAGTCTGCCATTAATACCACATCGTGGGCATAGGCCAAACTACTTACTTAATTTCGACCCGACTGAATCCCTCCCAGTCATTTTATACCTTTCAGTAAATGCATGTAAACCATTATCAACTAAGGCGAGAGATTACAGCCTTATTTAACCCCTGAAAGAAAACTGAATCAAGAACTCATTTTTTCTTCAGTTCTTATGGCTCCCGAATTTTCTAATGAAATATCTTTTATTGCTTGTAATAACTAACCTCTAATCCTGCAACTCCTCGGTACGACTAACACCTTTCCCTGGGTACTCTGCCATACGCCTTTCCTAGACAACCGCTCTGTAGTCTGAAACCACAGTGGGTACAATTATTGCTTTCGTACAATCAGAAGGTACCTTAATAATATTCCATGCTCACATTATTATTCAGTGCAGCTATTCCATTACTGAATTCCTGCTATCGTTCACCATTTTAGGCCTAATTTCATCTATTCCTGCTCCTTTATGACACTGTAGTTTAATTTACCATACTTTACACTTCCTTGAGCGTAATTTCACCAACATCCTTTTTCTCCGCATTAACTCGTCTGTTCGTGAATTCAATAGAACTTCCTTTTACGATGAGAAGATTTCCTCTCATATGTCCAGTGGTTCCCTGGGATCTTCTATTAGTTCTTCACATTTACCCAAAACACTAACCATTTCATTTGTCTCCCCCTTTCTAGGATTCCGTTTTACCGTCCAGACAGGATTCCAAGCTGCTTGACCAAATCTTTATTGGTTATTACCGAAATCTTCTCATAATTTGTTCTTCGATTCTAAAAGGATTTGATTCACTTTGTTTCATTCGTATGCATAGAATTCCTTATCTGGAACACTTCTTGTTTCGTGCCATTTTTGAATGGCCAACTTTTTACGTTAGCTTCTATGGCTTGGCCAATCCAACAAAATATTAACTGTTTAACATCTTTACACACAGTTGTTCCTAGATACTCTGTGTATCATCGAAAAATCCCCGGAATACCCGCGCATTTACACTGAAGCATTCCAGTATATCACCTACTCCCTTTCCCTATTCTGAACCTGCTGACTGTCAGTTCATCGGAACGTTTCATTGCTCATATCCATGTCTTCTCTCTATCTGTACGCTTATCGTCCTGTTCCATGGCTAAATGGATAGCGTGCTGGCCTTTGATCACAGGGGTCCCGGGTTTTATTCCCGGCAGGGTCGGGAATTTTAACCGTAATTGGTTAATTTCGCTGGCACGGGGGCTGGGTGTATGTGCCGTTTTATCATCATTTGATCCTCATCACAACACGCAGGTCGCCTACGTTCGTCAAATCAGAAGACCTGCATCTGGCGAGCCGAACTTGTCCTCGGACACTCCCAGCACTAAAAATAGCCATACGCCATTTCATGTACGCTTATCCATATTCAAGCTGATGTCACTTTCTTTTCGTAGGCCTAGTGACACAAATTTGATAGTGGTCTGTATCATGGAAACATTACCGGAATGCCCGCATATTCCTAACACATTCTCTGAATTGAAAGTCAGTTATGATATAGTCTATAATTTATCTGGTGCCGCTCCCTTTCTCTTTGTCATGATGAATACCCTGATGCTCGAGGAATGAATTCGGAACTGTTCATTCAATACTAGCACTGAAGTCCAGAAAATGTTTCCTAATAGCATCCTCATCTCTCCGACATTTACTCATCATTGCCTCATACCCTGCAGTTCTATTTTAAGTTATCTCAATGAAATCACCTTTTAGCACTATCATATCTTTGCTGCTGGTGCTGACTTGGATGTCACTCATTTCTTCGTAAAACTTGCCCACCTCATTCTCATCTGCACCCTCGCATCGTGAATACATTGAAGTAATTTCCGTCCAAATTCCTCCAACTGCTAAATCTAACACAACATTCGCTTATTTACGTGCCTAACAGAAAATATGTTGCACAGTTTCGTGTTCCCGATCATATATTCTATCTCAAATTCTAAGGTTCCTCATTTCAAATCTGTTAAGAACACATCATAACGACCTATCTTTTCCTCGGTATCCCCTTACCCAAATACCATTAACTTCAGCACATCCAGACGCATCCCCTTTACTGATTCATCCAGTTCTCTCTTTCCTTCTTCCGTAACTCCCGTTAATATTGATAGCCCACCATCGAATTCCATTTGGTTCACTTTTTGTTTCTAAGTACTCCCTGGGCTGTCAAATGCAAGTGGGATTCCGTCCGTCTCATAGGTCGTGCTTAAAATATTATGAGATTTATTTATCAGGAAATTATTAGAAAGTCATAGTATGTGAAATAACTTTGAAAAATACTCTATGCACTACTGATTAACCATTCCGGACTGTCAGAACAACTGGCACTGTAGCTGAAACTCTCGATCCAGCTGTAGGTGAAGTGATTCTAAAGCAAGTGGAATCGATTTCAAAATAGTGTCCTTATTCTCAAGCACATACGAACGGAACTATTAATTGATTTTAGTTAGTTGTAACTGGCATACACGTGTACTACAACGCTTTCCATGAACCTAAAGTAAAGTAAACTCATGTCCTCATCCTGAGGTGGTGCACGTCTTTTCAGGCACACTTTTTTTTTGCTAGGGGCTTTACGTCGCACCGACACAGACAGGTCTTATGGCGACGATGGGATAGGAAAGGCCTAGGAGTTGGAAGGAATCGGCCGTGGCCTTAATTAAGGTACAGCCCCAGCATTTGCCTGGTGTGAAAATGGGAAACCACGGAAAACCATCTTCAGGGCTGCCGATAGTGGGATTCGAACCTACTATCTCCCGGATGCAAGCTCACAGCCGCACGCCTCTACGCGCACAGCCAACTCGCCCGGTCAGGCACACTTCGGATGGAGGTGAGCTGCATGTACCTTTTCAAGCACATACCAGCCGTCCTGCCATTCTTAAATTTCTGGCAGTACCGGGAATCAAACCCTGGCCCCTAATAGGCTAACCGTTGCGCTAAGGAGGCGGACTCCATGAACATAGTACGGAACCACACGCAAGCTGAATGATACTTATAGGAACGTATGATGCTTATAGGAAAGTACGATATTTCAATTTTTACTCCTATGAAATTTACGTGTGTAACTTTAGTAACTTTAGTAGCCTATATAAAATGCAAGCGAGGTCTAAATGGATCTCCTGAAAATGAAATACGATGAACATTTGCAGATTATTCATCATAAAGTGTTAATATAATTGAAAACTTCACAGATGTATTGACAGAATATGACCAACAGGCTGTAATGCGAATGCTAAAACCGTATATTTCCCACTTTTACTATGCATAGTTGTCTTGTTTGCATGTGTTCAATGTCACACCAGTTTTGTAAGGATTTTGGACTATGGTATGGAAGGAAGCAGCCGTAGCCTTAATTAAGGTTAAGCCCAAGCGTTTCACTAGTCCGAAAACGGACACAGCTGAAAACCATACACAGAGCCATCGTCCGATGATGTTCAAACCCACTTTCTCCAGAATTTTAACTCACGGCTACATGTCTCGAACTCCGTAGCCAACTCACTCGGTATATGCATAGTTCTGGTTAGCTTTCCAGTATTATTTGAAGGTTTACTCCAATCTTGTACATTAGTATTTTCTTTCTCTTTTAATCTGTTTACCCTCCAGGGTTGGATTTCTCTCGGACTCAGCGAGGGATCCCACCTCTACCGCGTCAAGGGCATTGTCCTGAAACGTGAGATATTGGGTCTGGGATACAACTGGGGAGAATTACTAGTACCCCGCCCAGGCGGCCTAACCTGCTATGCTGAACAGGGGCCTTTTGGGGGATAGGAAGATTTGAAGTGATAAACAAGGAAGAGGGAAGGAAGCGGCCGTGGTCTTAAGTTAGTTACCATCTCGGCATGTCCGACTCGTTGGCTGAACGGTCAGCGTACTGGCCTTCGGTTCAAAGGGTCACGGGTTCGATTCCCGGCCGGGTCGGGGATTTTAACCTTATTTGGTTAATTCCAATGGCACGGAATCTGGGTGTATGTGTTGTCTTCATCATAATTTCATTCTCATCACGACGCGCAGGTCGCCTACGGGTGTCAAATTGAAAGACCTGCACCTGGCGAGCCGAACCCGTCCTGGGATATCCCGGCACTAAAAGCCATACGACATTTCATTTTATTTCATCCCGGCATTTGCCTGGAGGATAAGTCGTAAACCACGGAAAACCACATTCAGGATGGCTGAGGAGGGAATCGAACCCACCTCTACTCATTTGACCTCCAGAGGCTGAGTGGACCCCGTTCCACCCCTCGTGCCACTTTCCAAATTTCATGGCAGAGCCAGGAATCGTACCCGGGCCTCCCGGGGTGGCAGCTAATCATACTAACCACTATACCACAGAGGCGGACTACATGAGGGTTTTACTTTGCCTTAATTGTCCACTGGTTGTTTAATTTTCTTATTTATTCTGAAGTAAAGAAATGTTTTATAGCCCATCTGTAACTGAGTACCACCTCTCTAATCACTGATAAGACATAGGTACATACGTTCAATTATATCACAAATTTAATTATTAAACATGTCTTGTTTTTATTGCAAGAATGTCATAATTGAAGTTACGCAGCTGTGTGAAATAACTAGTGTCTTACAAGTTGAAACTTTAATGAATGGATGTCCCTAAATATGGCTTAATTTAAACACTGGATCCTATATTACTATTTTCAGGACTATAAGTATCTTCGCCATAATATATGGAGGTCACATTTTCAAATACTCCTTATTGGACTAACAGAAAAGTACATCTCAAATTTAATTCCTGCAAAGAAAGTGTTTTTGTAATATAATCCTGTTGTTTTATTCAGAGATATTCTATATTATACAAAAGTTCGTAGCGTAATTTGTTCACAATCTCCTCCATATTGCTCTGCTCAAACGGAGCTTATTTCTGCTCTCGGAAGAATTACTGCTGATTGGAGGCTGAAATCAATTCGCTAAGAGTTTGGTTGGTATACAGTCGATGTAGTTTAATACCACATGTCCAGATCAACTAATTCGTACTCAATTTCGTCGCTATAAACTCTTTGAAACAGTATGCTTCACTTGAAGTATGCATGGGATGTACCAAAACTGAGAAAGCGTTGTCTATATTACTGTGAAATCACTACTGAAATTACGTGAAGGGGAAAAAAACAACACCCCTCTTTTGAATATCTATGAATGAAGAGATCATTTTCGTGAGGAGAATAAATTTTCCGTCAATAAAGCCGTATTTGAAGGAATGAGTGTAATTACAATATATTAACGTAGGATATCCTGCTCCATGGCTAAATGGTTGACGTGCTGCTCTTGGTCCGAAGGGTACCGGGTTCGATTCCCAGCTGGGACGGTGATTTTAATCTTAATTGGTAGGTTCCTCTGGCTCGAAGACTGGGTATGAGCTCCGTCCTGAATATTAGAAATCATCATAGGTAAGGCCTCATCCTCTACATGGAGCAGGTTTCTCCGGAGGCCATACTCAGTTAATATTATAATCTAAGATCCAACATATTGACTGTGCATTATCATTTATATTCGGGCAGCTCTTTTAACCTGGCAGCTGGGATAACAATGATTTCTTAATTAGGAGATGTGGATTACATTTCCATCTAGCAGAGTTACTTTGGATTCTTTAGTGTCTTTCGTGATTTACTTTCCTACACCCTGAAATATCCATTAACGTCATTATTACACTTCAAAAAAACATTGTCTCAAAAGTAAAATAGTCTCACACGAATTGCCGCCCAAATTTGTCTGCGTCATTAATGAGATAAATCAGTCAAGATTAAGTGAATAATAATTGTTCGAAAAATGTTGTGAATGTCACGCATTAAGACTCCTTAATCATTGCAAGAACTTTCTTGGATAGAACTGTCAATTCTTATACTTGCTGTGAAACAAAAAGGTGATACACTGCCCAACTACTGTGCAACAATATACATCCTAGAGGAAGTGCTGACAATATATTGCTTATTTGTGGGCCGAGCCTAACGTTAATCCTTATTCACGAACTCCTGAAAGGAAATATTTAAATCTATGCAGTCATTTTACGGAATTATGACCAAGGAATACACTCCTTATCTCTCCCTTTCAACGTATGAATCTGAGAATGGCACTCTGGAAGCTGTGATGAAATTATAACGCTCACCAATGGGGTAGTTCACCCTAAGCAGTAAAAATGAAAAGGGGGCATCTTTCCGAGATTGCCACTACCAGTACTAAGGAGGACTTATGTGCTTGTTGCACGCTACGATTCTTCATGTATAACAGAAACCTTTGTCATTCTGTCAGCCAGCGCTAAGTGTTAGTAAACATTCTCCGGCCTCCTACATAGGGAAGGGAATAGCGGGAAAGAGGAAGTGAACGGATAAAGTAGCTACAGTGTGTTATTAACAAGTGCAATGTAATCAAAAGGCTGGGGTTGTGTTTAGAGACAATGTAAATACTAAGGAACGTAATTAGTTCTTATTTCAGGTAAAATGAACACTGTGTTACTTGGGAAATACTTGAAGACCCACCTCAAGGCAAAATGAGCAACAAAGTCTTAGTAAACTTATGTGGACAGGTCAGATAGCGCAATCTCTTGACAATCATTTCCCTATAATCGGATTCATTAATTTTTAGAAATAAAGAAGCTCGTACTGAGATTCACGCCTCTCTGTGTTTAAATATTACTAATATTAAATTAATAAACTCAACTGCAAATCTATTGACTAACGATCTAGATCTATACGGCAAGAAAAGGGACAATATAATACAATCTAAAAATAACAGAGTAGATGATATAGAATTTCACTATAAATTCCGTTGTTGTTGCGCCTCTCTTATAACCTATATACCTATCAAGTATATTCAAGTAGGCCCTACATATATTCTTCAGAGAACAGCCTAAGATGTAGGCTTACAGCAGCGAGTACAGAAAAACCCCATCGCATGTACGAAATTTTACATGACTAACGGATCTGTGTATGGTGCGCAGTGAATAGATACATAATTAGAGGAGCTATCTTTTTTTCAGGTCACAATTAGTGCAGAAAGGTACAGAGATAATATACTCGAACCACTTTTTAACTAACTGACTGACACTGATTGTAGAAATTGATATTTTCAGCAGGACTCTGCCACCGCGCATACAGCTAATGACACCTTAAACTTATTTGAGGAATTTTTTAAGACGGATTTATGGACGTCACCATCCCCAAATTTAAATGTCTGTGAATTTTATTTATGGGGAGCTTAAAAAGGAAGTGTATGCAAGAAACCCTCACACGACAGACGGACTGAATGAACAAATTCGGAGAAAAATAGCCTCAGTTCATAAGACAATGCCAGAAAAGTGTGGGTGCAGGAGGAGAACATTTCCAACATCTCCTGTCATGAAGTACGATCTTATTTTGTTAATTCTTATTTTCTTGATTTTAATTGTTATCTCGTGTTGCACAGATAAAGTGAGCGAAGTGCTGTCCTTTTTGCTACGCCGTGGAGCAGGGAGTGATGAGTCAAAGGTAGGCAGATAAGTTGGGCGCGCCTGCCGGCCAACCGGTGAGAGAAACACGCTGTAAATGCTGAAGTGTACAAACACATTTTTATCACTTACGTTCTGTCCACAGAAGACAAGTTCGGTAATGACAATTGCCTTCATTAGCATGCTAATGTTTCCTACTTAAGTCTATAACGCTCCAGAAATGGACTGTCCTACCCTGACCCCTCACCTGAATCTCATGGAACACATTTGAAATGTGCTATCATGAGAGCATCGCTCCAGTTCTCTATGATTAAAATGCTTAACTGTTCTGGTTACAGATGTAAGGATGAGTACGTCAATATTTTCTATAGAGTTCTTAGCACTACATAGAAAGATCCTCGGATGATTTTTTTGCTAGAGGATTTACGTCGCACGGACACAGATAAGTCTTATGGCGACGATGGGATAGAAAAGGACTAGGAGTTCGCAGGAAGTGGCCGTCGCCTTAATTAAGGTACAGCCTCAGCATTTGCCTGGTGTGAAAATCGGAAACCACGGAAAATCATCTTCAGGGCTGCCGACAGTGGGATTCGAACCCACAATCTCCCGGATGCAAGCTCACAGCCGCGCGCCCCCTCGGAAGATTTATACCTGCCATGAATGTAAACGATGTGTCCACCTAGTATTAAGGCGGAATGCTGGATTGGGTACTAAAAACAGAGCCTAATTCGATTGACATGCCCAGTATCTGTCAAGATACTTTCTGCAGATATAAATCGCTAAAATAAACCATAATTTCTGACAAATACTGGAAAACTTTATTTTATCATCATTGGAATGGCGCGAGGTTTGGAGAAATATACTCACTATATATATATATATATATAAAACTAGCAAGATACCCGTGCTTCGCTACGGTAATATACTGAAATTTATAATTGAATGCTTATCGTTTTATATACAACCCGCCGATATTCGTGATCTGACTCGTTTACTGAGAGTCTAATCTAAGAACGTTCTCCGAAGGAAAATATGGCTGTTGAAAAAGAACCCAGGAAAGATTAAAAATGATCGGTTTATGATCAGAATAAGTACATCGCAAGTCTACAGCCTGTTTCCTATCATTCGACAGGATCAGGGATGGAATGAATAAAGCCCCATCTAGCGGCGACAATAGGAATTGTGCCGGCTGCCAAAGCTCCCCTCTGGGGCAATGATCGATGAGTGACAAATTAAATGAAATATTGGACAGTATTGCTGGAATGAATGATGACAGGGGAAGCCGGAGTATCCGGAGAAAAACCTGTCCCGCCTCCATTTTGTCCAGCACGAATGTTACATGGAGTGGCCGGGATTTGAAACACGGAACCCAGCTCTGAGAGGCCGGCACGCTGCCGACTGAGCAACGGAGGCTCCTTATAAGTACATTACGAACAGTAAAATCAATTGGTCTCACCTCCTTTTACACCCCACCGCCGTTAAGTTTATTTACCCCCACCCTCCAAAAAATTAAAAGAAGGCGTGTTTCTTTATGTTTAAAGGAGATTCCAAATACCAATGTTCACGTTTATAACCTTCAGTTTTGAGATATAAGTATCCCCTTAAAAGTAATTCACGTTTTTAACTTCCTTCCACACTCCCTCCCCCCCTCCCGCACAAAGTGATATTAAAACAAAAAATACTTGCTCCTTTAATAGTAAAGGATCTTCTAAATACCAATTATCACCACTCTAACCTCTTCAGGTTTTATGTGTCCTCATGAAAGGAATTCAACTCCTTTTCACTCCCGCCACCCCCCCCCCCCAAGATTTCCCCCCCCCCCAAAACGCGCTGTTCTTTGTTTTTAAAGGAGATCAAAATACCAATTTTCACGTCTGTAACAACTTTAGTTTTTATTAGATGTATGTATTCTCATACAATTAAGTCAATTAATTGTTTCTATCCTTTAACACTCCAAATCCCCTTCATTGGATTTTCCGAGAATACAGGTACATGTTTGTTTACTTTTAAAGCAGATTCCAAAAATAAAATTTCACGTGTGTAACATCTTCATTCTTGAGATATCAGTAGCCTAATTAAAAGAATTCAGCACCATTTTCAGTCACTTTTACTCCCCACCCCCCACTACCCAAGTTGTATTTCCGAAAACTAAAAATACACTTTTCTTTATTTTTAATAGGATAAAAAAATGACCATTTTTCACTTCTGTACATGTTAAGTTTTTTGAGATATACTGTAGAAATTCTCATTTTAAAATTTCACCCCATTTTAGTTCCCCTTAAGTGGAGTTTCCAAAGACAAATCACCTATGTTTCTTTACACTTACAGGAGATTCCAAATACCCACCATTTACGTCTGTAACATTTTACGCTTCTCAGATATTCTGTAGATATAGTCTTCCAAAAAATTCACCCCAATTTGCCACTCCTGTTTAACCGACATTAATTGAATTTTCCAAAAGCAAAAATATACGTGTTTCTATATTTTTAAAGGAGATCCCATTTACAAATTTTCAGTTCTGTAATATCTTCAGTTTCTGGGATATATGTATCCTCATTAAAGGCATTCAACCCATTATTCACCCTTTTACACCCCTCCTATTGGGATTTAGAGAAAACAAAGAAATACGTGTTCCTTTATTTTTAAGGGAGATTCTAAACACCAATTTTTACGTCTGTAAACGTTTAAAGTTTTAAGATGTAGACACACTCATTTTAAAAATTCACCCCCCTTTTCACCCTCCATTATTTGGATTTTCCAAAAACGAAAAAATACCTGTTTCTTTATTTTTAAAGTAGATCCCAAATACCAATTTTCAGGTCTGTAATATCTTCAGGTTCTGAAATATAAGTAGCCTCATTAAAGGCATTCAACCTGTTTTTCACCCTTTTTCACCCTTCCTATTAAGATTTTCCGAAAACAAAAAAGTACGTGTTTCTTTATTTTAAAGGAGATTTCTAAATACCAAATTTTACATCTATAAACTTTAAAAGTTTTGAGATATAGATACACTCATTTTAAAATTTTCATCCCCCTTTTCACCCCCCATTATTTGGATTTTCCCAAAACGAAAAAATACCGGTTTCTTTATTTTTAAAGTAGATCCCAAATACCAATTTTCAGGTCTGTAATGTATTCAGTTTCTAAGATATAAGTATTCTCTTTAAAGGCATCCGAACCCATTTTTCACCCCTTTTCACCCCTCCTATTGGGATTGTCCGAAAACAAAAAAATACGTGTTCCTTTATTTTTAATGAAGATTCTAAATACTAATTTTTACACCTCTAAACTTTAAAACTTTTGAGATATAGATGCACTCATTTTAAAAATTCATCCCCCCTTCCACTCTCGCATTAATTGGATTTTCCAAAAACAAAAAAATATGTGTTTCTTTATTTTTCACAGCGATCAAAAGTACCAATTTTGAGGTCTGTAATATCTTCAGTTTCTGAGATATGAGTAGCGTATCCGGATTAAAGGCATTCAACCACTTTTTCACCCTTTTCACCCCTCCTATTGGGATTGCCTGAAAACAAAAAAAATACGTGTTTCCTTATTTTTAAAGAAGATTCTAAATACCAATTTTCACATCTGTAAACTTTGAAAGTTTTGAGATATAGACACACTCATTTTAAAATGTCACCCCCCTTTTCACCCCCTTAGCGACGGAATATCCAAAAATCCTCTCTTAGCGAGCACCTACATCTTAATATGAATCTATGCCCAAAATTTCATTTCTTTATGTCCAGTAGTTTTGGCTCGGCGATGATGAATCAGTCAGTCAGTCAGTCAGGACAAGCTACTTTATATATATACTAGCAAGATACCCGTGCTTCGCTACGGTATTATACTGAAATTTATAATTGAATGCTTATTGTTTTAGATATATAATCCGCCGAAATTCGCGATCTGACTCATTCTCTGCGAGAATCCACCAAAATTCCCGATCTATTATTTTACGGCACGTTTCCTCCCATTTTTAAATCTTCCTTTCCAGCAATCGATTTCGTACTTCCCGGGTTAGGCTCAGGTATTCCTCCAGGTCAGTTGGGTCCGTAAATCTTTGCCATCTTTTCCTATAATATTTTTAATACGGATATAATCCTTCAGGAGATCCGGCGTGCTGTCATACTGGGTGCCTTGGCGGCACTGAACCCGCGACCGGACTGCATTCTTAGTCATTACCCGTCCAGGAGCCGTTTCCATCGCGGTCCGCAATTTGACGACGGTCCGGAATATTATTATTATTATTATTATTACTATTATGTGTTGCTGGAATGGCTGATGACAGGGAAAACCGGAGTATCCGGAGAAAAACCTGTCCCGCCTCCGTTTTGTCCACCACGAATGCCACATGGAGTGACCGGGATTTGAACCACGGAACCCAGCTGTGAGAGGCCGGCGCGCTGCCGCCTGAGCAACGGAGGATCCTTATAAGTACACTAATAACAGTAAAATCAATTGGTCTCACCTCCTTCTACACCCCACCCCTGTTAAGTTTATTTACAGCCCGCCCCCCCCGAAAAAGAATTAAAAGGATGCTTGTTTCTTTATGTTTAAGGGAGATTCTAAACACCAATGTTCACGTCTATTACCTTCAGTTTTGAGATATAAGTATCCACATAAAAATAATTTACTTTTTTTCACTTCATTTCACAATAATCTCTCCTCCCCCTAAATGAATCTTCCAGCAAAAAAATACTTGTTTCTTTAATAGTAAAGGATCTTCTAAATACCAATTATCACGACTCTAACTTCTTCAGTTTTTGATTTATGTGTCCTCATGAAAGGAATTCAACTCCTTTACACTCCCGCCCTCCAAGATGGTTTCCCCACCAAAACGCCTTTTTCTTTGTTTTTAAAGGAGATCCAAATACGAATTTTCACGTCTGTAACAACTTTAGTATTAGATGTATGTATTCTCATACAATTGTCAACTAATGTTTCAATTCTTTCACCCCCCCCCCCCTTCATTGGATTTTCCGTGAATACGTGTTTCTTTACTTTTAAAGCAGATTGCAAATATCAAATTTCACGTCTGTAACATCTTCATTTTTGAGATATCAGTAGCCTAATTAAAAGAATTCATCACCATTTTCAGTCACTTTACCCCCCCCCCCCCCGCCTTTCACCCAAGTGGTATTTCCAAAAACTAAAAATACACTTTTCTTTATGTTTAATAGAGATAAAAAATACTATTTTTCACTTCTGTAACATGTTAAGTTTTTTAGATATCCGTAAAAATTATCATTTTAAAATTTCACCCCTTTTGGGTTCCCCTTAAGTAGAGTTTCCAAAAACAAATAACCTATATTTCTTTACATTTACAGGAGATTTACACCCACTGTTTACGTCTGTAACATTTTACGATTCCAAGATATTCTGTAGATATAGTCTTTCAAAAAATTCACCCCAATTTGTCACTCCTGTTTAACCGCCATTAATTGGCTTTTCCAAAAACTAAAAAATACGTCTTTCTTTATTTTTAAAGGAGATCCCGTATGCGAATTATCAGTTCTGTAATATCTTTCGTTTCTGAGATATGTGTATCCTCATTAAAGGCATTCAACCCATTTTTCACCCTTTTACACCCCTCCTATTAGGACTTACTGGAAACAAAAAAATACGTGTTCCTTTATTTTTAGAGGAGATTCTAACCACCAATTTTTACATCTGTAAATTTTAAAGTTTTAAGATGTAGACACACTCATTTTAAAAAATTCACCCCCGTTTTCACCCCCCAATATTTGGATTTTCCAAAAACGAAAAAAATACCTGTTTCTTTACTTTTAAAGTAGATCCAAAATACCAATTTTCAGGTCTGTAATATCTTCAGGTTCTGAAATATAAGTATCCTCATGAAAGGCATTCAACCCATTATTCACCCTTTTACACCCTTCCTATTGGGATTTTCCGAAAACAAAAGAATACGTGTTTCTTTATTTTTAAAGGAGATTCTAAATACCAATTTTTACATCTATAAACTTAAAAAGTTTTGAGATATAGATACACTCATTTTAAAAAATCACCCCCTTTTCACCCCCCCCCCATTAATTGTATTTTCCACAAACAAAAAATACGTGTTTATTTATTTTTAAAGGAGATCCCAAACACCAATTTTCAGGTCTGTAATATCTTCAGGTTCTGAAATATAAGTAGACTCATGAAATGCATTCGACCCCTTTTTCAACCTTTTCCACCCCTCCTATTAGGATTTTCCGAAAACAAAATATACGTGTTTCTTTATCTTTAATGGAGATTCTAAATACCTATTTTTACACCTATAACCTTTAAAAGTTTTGAGATATAGATACACTCATTTTAAAATATTACCCCTTTTTTACCCCCTTAATTGGGTTTTCCAGAAACAAAAAAATACGTGTTTCTTTATTTTTAAAGGAGATCCCAAACACCAATTTTCAGGTCTATAATATCTTCAGTTTCTGAGATATAAGTAGCCTCATTAAAGGCATTCAACCCCTTTTTCACCCCTTTTCACACCTCCTATTGCGATTTTCCGAAAACAAAAAAATACGTGTTTCTTTATTTTTAATGAAGATTCTAAATACCAATTTTTACATCTGCAAACTTTAAAAGTTTGGAGATATAGATTCACTAATTTTAAAAATTCACCCCCTTTTCACCCTCCCATTAATTAGATTTTCCAAAAACAAAAAAATACGTGTTTCTTTATTTTTAAAAGAGATCAAAAGTACCAATTTTCAGGTCTGTAATATCTTCAGTTTCTGAGATATAAGTACCGGTATCCTGATTAAAGGCATTCAACACATTTTCCCCCATTTTCACCCTTTTTCACCCCTCCTATTGGGATTTTCTGAAAACAATTTTTACATCTATAAACTTAAAAAGTTTTGAGATATAGATACACTCATTTTAAAAAATCACCCCCTTTTCACCCCCCCCCCATTAATTGTATTTTCCACAAACAAAAAATACGTGTTTATTTATTTTTAAAGGAGATCCCAAACACCAATTTTCAGGTCTGTAATATCTTCAGGTTCTGAAATATAAGTAGACTCATGAAATGCATTCGACCCCTTTTTCAACCTTTTCCACCCCTCCTATTAGGATTTTCCGAAAACAAAATATACGTGTTTCCTTATTTTCAAAGAAGATTCTAAATACCAATTTTTACATTTGTAAACTTTTAAAGTTTTGAGATATAGGTGCACTCATTTTAAAACTTCACCCCCCCTTTTCACCCCCTTAGCAACGGAATATCCAAAAATCCTCTCTTAGCGAGCACCTACATCTTAATATGAATGTATCCCCAAAATTTCATTTCATTGTGTCTAGTAGTTTTGGCTCGGCGATGATGAATCAGTCAGTCAGTCAGGACAAGCTATTTTATATATATACTAGCAAGATACCCGTGCTTCGCTACGGTATTATACTGAAATGTATAATTGAATGCTTATTGTTTTAGATATATAATTTACCGGGCGAGTTGGCCGTGCGCGTAGAGGCGTGCGGCTGTGAGCTTGCATCCGGGAGATAGTAGGTTCGAATCCCACTATCGGCAGCCCTGAAGATGGTTTTCCGTGGTTTCCCATTTTCACACCAGGCAAATGCTGGGGCTGTACCTTAATTAAGGCCACGGCCGATTCCTTCCAACTCCTAGGCCTTTCCTATCCCATCGTCGCCATAAGACCTATCTGTGTCGGTGCGACGTAAAGCCCCTAGCAAAAAAAAAAAAAAAAGATATATAATCCGACGAAATTCGCGATCTGACTCGTTTTCTGCGAGAATCCACCAAAATTCCCGATCTAACTGGTTTTCTATTATTTTACGGCACGTTTCCTCCCATTTCTCAATCTTCCTTTCCAGCAATCGATTTCGTACTTCCCCGGCTAGGCTCAGATATTCCTCCCGGTCAGATGGGTCCGTAAATCTTTGCCATCTTTCCTTATAATCATTTTTAATATCGATAAAATCCTTCAGGAGATCCGGCGTGGTGTCATATTGGGTGCCTTGGCGGCACTGAACCCGCGGCCGGACTGCATTCTTAGTCATTTCCCGTCCAGGAGCCGTTTCCAGTGCGGTCCGCACATTTGACGACGGTCCGGAATATTATTATTATTATTATTATTATTATTATTATTATTATTATTATTATTATTATTATTATTATTATTATTATTATTATTATTATGTGTTGCTGGAATGGCTGATGACAGGGAAAACCGGAGTATCCGGAGATAAACCTGTCACGCCACCGTTTTGTCCAGCACGAATGTCACATGGAGTGACCGGGATTTGAACCACCCCAGCTGTGAGAGGCCGGCGCGCTGCCGCCTGAGCAACGGAGGATCCTTATAAGTACATTAATAACATCTAAAATCAATTGGTCTCACCTACTTCTACACCCCACCGCCGTTAAGTTTATTTACCACCACCCCCCACCCCCAAAATTAAAAGAATGCTTGTTTCTTTATGTTTAAGGGAGATTCCAAACAACAATGTTCACGTCTATTACCTTCAGTTTTGAGATATAAGTATCCCAATAAAAATAATTTACTTTCTGCACTTCATATCACAACACTCCCCCCCCCCCCCCCCAAGTGAATTTTCCCGCAAAAAATACTTGTTTCTTTAATAGTAAAGGATCTTCTTAAATACCAATGATCACGACTCGAACTTCTTCAGTTTTTGTTTTATGTGTCCTCATGAAAGGAATTCAACTCCTTTACACTCCCGCCCTCCGAGATGGTTTCCCCACCAAAACGCGCTTTTCTTTGTTTTTAAAGGGGATCCAAATACGAATGTTCACGTCTGTAACAACTTTAGTTTTTATTAGATGTATGTATTCTCATACAATTAAGCCAATTAATTTTTCAATTCTTCTCCCCCTCCCCCTTCATTGGATTTTCCTAGAATACGTGTTTCTTTACTTTTAAAGCAGATTGCAAATATCAAATTTCACGTCTGTAACGTCTTCATTTTTGTGATATCAGTAGCCTAATTAAAAGAATTCAACACCATTTACAGTCACTTTTACCACCCCCCTCCACCCAAGTGGTATTTCCGAAAACTAAATCACACGTTTCTTTATGTTTAATGGAGATAAAAAATACCTTCACTTCTGTAACATGTTAAGTTTTTTTTAGATATACTGTAAAAATTCTCATTTTAAAATTTCACCCCTTTTGAGTTCCCCTTAAGTGGAGTTTCCAAAAACAAATCACCTCTGTTTCTTTACATTTACAGGAGATTCCAAACACCCACTTTTTACGTCTGTAACATTTTACGTTTCCAGGATATTCTGTAGATATAGTCTTTCAAAAAATTCACCCCAATTTGTCACTCCTGTTTAACCGCCATTAATTGGATTTCCCAAAAACTAAGAATTACGTGTTTCTTTTTTTTTAAAGGAGATCCCATATACAAATTTTCAGTTCTGTAATATCTTTCGTTTCTGAGATATATGTATCCCCATTAAAGGCATTCAACCCATTTTTCACCCCTTTTACACCCGTCCTATTAGGATTTACAGGAAACAAAAAATACCTGTTCCTTTATTTTTAGAGGAGATTCTAACTACCAGTGTTTACATCTGTAAATTTTACAGTTTTAAGATGTAGACGCACTCATTTTAGAAAATTCACCCCACCTTTTCACCCCCCAATATTTGGATTTTCCAAAAACGAAAATATAGTGTTTCTTTACTTTTAAAGTAGATCCAAAATACCAATTTTCAGGTCTGTAGTATCTTCAGGTTCTGAAATATAAGTAGCCTCATTAAAGGCATTCAACCCATTATTCACCCTTTTACACCCTTCCTATTGGGATTTTCCGAAAACTAAAGAATACGTGTTTCTTTATTTTTAAAGGAGATTCTAAATACCAATGTTTACATCTATAAACTTTAAAAGTTTTGAGATATAGACACTAATTTTAAAAAAATCATCCCCTTTTCACCCCCCCCCCCCATTAATTGGATTTTCCACAAACAAAAAAATACGTGTTTCTTTATTTTTAAAGGAGATCCCAAACACCAATTTTCAGGTCTGTAATATCTTCAGGTTCTGAAATATAAGTAGCCTCATTAATGGCATTCAACCCATTTTTCACCACTTTTCACTCCTCCTATTGCGATTTTCCGAAAACAAAAAATACGTGTTTCTTTATTTTTAATGAAGATTCTAAATACCAATTTTTACATCTATAACCTTTAAAAGTTTTGAGATATAGATACACTCATTTTAAAATATTACCCCCCTTTTCACCCCCCCTTAATTGGGTTTTCCAGAAACAAAAAAATAAGTGCTTCTTTATTTTTAACGGAGATCCCAAACACCAATTTTCAGGTCTGTAATATCTTCATTTTCTGAGATATAAGTAGCCTCATTAAAGGCATTCAACCCATTTTCACCCCCCTTTTCACTCCTCCTATTGCGATTTTCCGAAAACAAAAAAATACGTGTTTCTTTATTTTTAATGAAGATTCTAAATACCAATTTTTACATCAGCAAACTTTAATAGTTTCGAGATATAGATTCACTCATTTTAAAAATTCACCCCCTTTTTTCCCTCCCATTAATTGGATTTTCCAAAAACAAAAAAATACGTGTATCTTTATTTTTAAAAGAGATCAAAAGTACCAATTTTGAGGTCTGTAATATCTTCAGTTTCTGATATATAAGTACCGGTATCCTGATTAAAGGTATTCAACCCATTTTTCCCCATTTTCACCCTTTTTCACCCCTCCTATTGGGATTTGCTGAAAACAAAAAAATACGTGTTTCCTTATTTTTAAAGAAGATTCTAAATACCAATTTTCACATCTATAAACGTTTAAAGTTTTGAGATATAGGTACACTCATTTTAAAATTTCACCCCCCCTTTTCACCCCCTTACCGAAGGAATATCCAAAAATCCTCTCTTAGCGAGCACCTACATCATAATGTGAATTTATCCCCAAAATTTCATTTCTTTATGTCCAGTAGTTTTGGCTCGGCGATGATGAATCAGTCAGTCAGTCAGTCAGTCAGTCAGGACAAGCTATTTTATATATATATATAGATAGATAAGAGTTTTGTTTGTACATTACTCAGAATTAGAAAAGAATGGTATTTCTGTATCGGTCATGTCCACAGTAACAACGAAATCCATTTTTTACTTTTCCGTAATTTCTGTCTGTCTGTCTGTCTGTCTGTCTGTCTGTCTGTCTGTCTGTCTGTCTGTCTGTCCGTCTGTACACGCATCACGAGAAAGCGGCTGAAGAGGATTTAATTAAAATCGGAATGTAAAGTCGGGTGATGAACCACTACAATCTAGGCTATAAAGTATTTTATTCACGCTGAGTGAAATGGTAGTTTAGGGGAAGGCCTAAAATTTAATTTTCAAATATTTATTATATTAGTGGTCTATCTTCACGAAAATTGGTATGAAAAGTCGGGGAATAAGTCGCTATAATCTAGGCCTTCAATATTTTTATTCACACTGAGTGAAACTGTAGTTTAGGGGAAGGCCTGAAATGTGTAATCTATGTATAAAATAAGAGTTTTGTCTGCACATTACTCAGAATTTTAAAAGAATGGTATTTCTGTATTGGTCATGTCCACAGTAACAAGGAAATGAATTTTTTACTTTTCTGTAATTTCTGTCTGTCTGTCTGTCTGTATGTACACGCATCACGAGAAAACGGTTGAAGATAATTTAATGAAAATCGGTATGTAAAGTCGGGTGATGAACCACTACAATCTAGGCTATAAATTATTTTATTCACGCTGAGTGAAATTGTAGTTTAGGGGAAGGCCTGAAATGTAATTCTCAAATAAGTTATTTATTTCATTAGTGGTCATATAGATAAATACTACATAACTAACATAACTTTAGTGAAGTTGTAAGTTAGTAGTAGTTATATAAGAAATTAAATTTCCGATCACTTATGTCTTATACATTGTTTCCATACCGCATAAAACCACAGAGATATTCATGAATTTATATTTTTGTTACTAAGTCGAAAGAAAACTAATGTGAAGGCCTGTAATATAGAAAGCTCATAAACTTTATCAACAATAACATTACATTGATCATTGCTTGTTGTGATGTGCTTTTTGTTTTCTGTTTCCACTCATCCCCGATAGATAGGATTACTGCAGCGTACCGAGGTTTTTTTAATTTGTTTTACGTCGCACCGACACAGGTCCTATGGCGACGATGGGATAGGAAAGGAATAGGGGTGTGAAGGAAGCGGCCTAGGCTTTATTTAATTAAGGTACAGTCTGGTGTGACTGCTGTGAAAATGGGAAACCACGGAATACCATCTTGAGGGATGCCGGCAGTGGCGTTCGAATCCACTATCTCCCGGATGCAAGCTCACAGCTGCGCGCCTCTAACCACACGGCCACCTCGCCTGGTCGTACCGAGTGCAACAGCCTGCCTGTATATTGGCAGGAAGTAGCTGGAGAGTTAGATAACTTTCTTCTTTAGTATGCCATTCCTCTGGTTCATACATCTTCTGATATTACTGGTAAGTAACACACTGGTTCATCATAGCATTCGAGCTATTCAATCCCTACTCTGAGGCACTGATTGGAATGAGTAGTGTGAATATTTAACGGAATAATGACAGAGGAGTGTTCACGGCAGTCTGCGACCTGGTTATTCCAGCTCTGGAACTTTAGACATTTAGATCGGCACCGTAGTACTGTTCGTTGAAAGTGAGAAAGTGTTCGGTTTTTCATTTGATCGAGTATTTTATATGATAACTTTGCTTTCAATCGCTACATTCCTACTGACGTTTTTGTAATGACCTATGTTGAATTCAGTTAGAAAAACCACCAAATTAATCTTTCTGAGAATCCCGTAGCTAAGCACGGTTACATCAGCTAGTATACTATATAGCCGTTCAAGAAAGAAATCATGGGAGCATGGAACGTGATTCAGTTGATCAGGATATATCTGAGGAGGAGTACCAATACCATGCCCAGGCGGTCTCACCTGCAATACTGAACAATGGTAAGCTTGGAAGGGACAAACAAGGAAGAGGGAATGAAGCGGCCGTGGCCGTAAGTTAGGTACCATTTGCCTGGAGAAGAAGTGGAAAACGATGGAAAACCACTTCGAGGATATCTGAGGCGTTGAAATGAAATGGCGTATGGCTTTTAGTGCCGGGAGTGTCCGAGGACAAGTTAGGCTCGCCAGATGCAGGTCTTTCGATTTGACACCCGTAGGTGACCTGCGCGTCGTGATGAGAATGAAATGATGATGAAGACAACACATACACCCAGCCCCCGGGCCAGCGAAATTAACCAATTAAGGTTAAAATTCCCGACCCTGCCGGGAATCGAACCCGGGACCCCTATGACCAAAGGTCAGCGCGCTAACCATTTAGCCATGGAGCCGGACATCTGAGGCGTTGCAGAGCCGGGAAGCGAACTCGGGCCTGACGTACAGATCAAGACTTCCTGCTGCATGATACCAACTCAAATTAGTCACAATTTCCCGTACAGCCGCCAGAACGGGAAATATCCCATGAATTGAGTATTTTGACCTGTTTATTATGAGTCTCAATTGATTTGCATGCAGTAACAAATGTTTCAACTATTTTCTGCGTGATTAAACGACGACCTACAGCACATACCTTTAGGAATTAGAAAACGTTTGGTTTGAATAATTTACATAATAGGCCTATTCACAAGACCTGTTCAAAATTCAAGTAATTCGACTCACACACTCACACACACACACATACTTGAATTCCCACATAAACATCAGCTTGAGCGGCTCATTCATACTCACATACAGTCTCACTCACTGGGGATCACACACTTTCTTCCGTCCTCCCACGCGTACTGAACATTCACCGAGTAGAAAATTATATTATGTACAGAAGGTTTCGTCATTAAAATATTATTTTTACCTCATTACAAAGTATTTCAGCGTATAATTCTCTTGTCTGTTGTGAGAGTTCATTCCATAGCCGAGGAGAACGAATAAAAAGCCACATTCTTCTTCTTTCTCGCGTTCCCAGCGTAGCGGATTCGATTCCATGTTAGTTCGGTTTCACTGAAGTTCTTAATGTAACAACTTCGTGTATCGACATTGAACAGGATAAAGAATTCCTGGGAGGACATACATCTAACAACGCCCCGTCTTCGTCTGATTTCGAGAAGTGAGCTTCAGAAATATTTCTGAATGAGGAACTGCTTACTTATTACGTCACCGGTAAGAGGCAGGCACGCTACCCGTAAACCGCGGAGCCGGTCATGTAAATAATACCTCTATACAAATATGGTAACTGTATATAAGCACATTCTGTATACTATAATTGTATTTTTAAAATTGTAATTTTAATTGGGGATTGAAGCACATTCATATACTGTATGTGGGGCTATGCCCTTTCTCCATTCACCATCCCTGAATTTTATCTACAATTTGTGGAAAATAAATAAATAAATAAATAAATAAATAAATAAATAATAATCACTGCGAGAAATGAGGAATGAAGTAAACAGACATGTCCAAATCCGGCACAGGATCATTAGAATCAAACACTTATAATGCATCCATCAGCCACGAAGAAAAATCACATTGAAAAGTTACCAAATTCAGCATTCGAAGTACAATTTTTCAGAACACGGAGTTTATGACATAAGCTCATTAAATTTCTACGTTTGTACATAAGAATGTAAAACAGTCCTTTCCGATGATCAATAACAATTGCATTAAAGACATTAATTTCGAAACTAGTAGCAATATACTAAAATACTATATATGAAGTTATATGTCGTTCTAAATTAATTGTGAGTGCTTTCTCCCTTTTTCCGGTTGCATGGTCTAGTGGTAGCCTGTTTGTCTTTCACTCGGTGGTCCCGGATTTGATTCCCGGCCAAATTAGGTTTTTTAACCTGCATCTGAGGGCTGGTTCGAGGTCTGCACAGCCTTCGTAATTACAATTGAACGGATACATTACGATGAAATTGCGACCCTTGTCTAGAGAGTCTAGACAAACGTCGTAATCTGTAGGCCTTCAGGCTGAGCAGTGGTTACTTGTAAGTTCCTGCTGCATGTCACTAACTCCAATTAGTCACAATTCTCCGTACAGTCGCTGCAACCAGAAATATACCCATGAGTTAAGTATATTGACTTGTTTATCATGAGTCTCAAATGATGTGCAAGCAGGAACAAAAATATTTGAACTACTTTCTGCGTGATTAAACGACGACCTGCAACATACAGGTGAAACTATATTTCAACGACGAAGTTAATGAATGCATAATTGTAAGTGGAAACCTGTGGTGTAAGGGTAGTGAGTCTATCTCTTACCTAGAGGCTGCATGTTCGATTTCTGGCTCATGAAAGAAATTTAGTTCGAAGCTAAGGGCTAAACAGAAATCTCGTGAGTTCCGCTGAATGAGATTCTGCGGGCTGAGGAAGTGATGACGTCATACCTAATATCTCCAAATTATCATGCTGCGAAGCAGGTATCTTCTTAGAACAATGCCCCTTAGCAGCTGTATGTACCGTACATGAATTTAAAACATATCATACAACATATGCATCCTCATATGTGTCAATGTACAGAAAATCATACCGAAAGTGGTTATTTGCGATTTTATAAGACAGAGAAAAGAAGAGATTTTTGTAAGTATTATCAATGTTTGGTTTCAGGGAAATGTGTTAGCTAGGTTTTTGAAGCTGGTTGTAGATGTGACGGAAAATTTACTCGCGTACAGCAAAACCATGGAAAACTTTGTGGAAAGGATGGCAGTGTATAAATTACAGATTGCATCTAAAATAGGCCTAAGCATAAAAATGTATTTTTAATCGAGGTCTTGATTTCTGTCTCTGTTTAGTCAGAGTGATTTGTTTCATCTCTAATTCCGTGCTAAGAGGAAGGAAATATATCTGCATTTCCAACTTTTGATATAGTTTCTTGTGCACGGACATATCGATGGCCCGATTAGAAAACCTCGTACTTCCAATGTTTCTCCTATCCATTATTTCCCTTAAGATTGGTCACGCCTGATATAGACATATGGAATATGTAGTCCATCAGAATGTTTTTCGTTGTGTTCATTTTCCTATGCTAATGTGTACTGATTAGTGATTACGTTTTTCATTAAGGTTATGGCTGTTGTCAATGTGTCTCGCTGTCAGTCATATTTATGAAGTTTGTGAAAAGTGTTAGTACACATTATTTCATTGTGCCAGTAGCTACGAACTGTTGTAAGAAAGTCATGTTGCCAGTGTGTTTATCCATGGGATAAGTGGAGGCTGGACTGCGGTAAATAGGTCGCAGTACTGACATTATCATACACGAACTATTGTCAGTTCATTGGGACTGTGAGTGCATATGGCTATTTGATATTATCCTCACAAGAATCATCAAGTGCTTGAAGTTGAACGGCACTTTACTTCAGCAATTACATCAGGCATGGGAAGTTGGTACCCTCCACTAAACATGACAGGATTGTGATATACGCACTAGCTTAACCCAGTACGAGTCTGGGACATCTTCACAAGGATGACGCGCCAAGGATAGCTACGGAGTTTCAGTACATGACATCCAAAGCCGTCCGCCTCTGTGGTGTAGTGGTTAGTGTGATTAGCTGCCACGCACAGAGGCCTGCGTTCGATTCCCGGCTCTGACACGAAACTTGAAAAGTGGTACTAGGACTGGAACGGGGTCCACTCAGCCTCGGGAGGTCAACTGACTAGAGAAGGGTCCAATTCCCACTTCACACATCCTCAAAGTGCTTTTCCGTGGTTTCCCACTTCCTCTGCATGCAAAAGTTTGTGGCAGCTAAACAAACTATCCACTACTCCACACAGGCGAACCCTGGCAGAATATTAATGGTCATATCAGTTGTAAGCAAATCCATATGACTAATTATAACAATAGGGGCAAAAGTACTTCTTAGGTTGACGCCCTCAATAAATTGCATTTAAAAAAATTATAACAATTTTAATGAACATTTATAGTAATTAGTTTGTGTAAGACGTGGTTACGAGACTGTATGGAATGAATATTACCTGAAGTACCTAGAAACTATATAAATTAAAAACGGGGTGCTAGGGAAATATAGAAGTAAGTGGGAATATTGTGAGAAAATCATCAGCCATTGAAGCGGAGGAAGTAATATTGTTAGTTTTATCTAAGTAGTATGAGAACGTTAGTGTACCTTTCTATATAGTCGTATCTTCCTCCAATCTGCTGTTGGTTTCTTACATTCATCAACAGTACCTACTTAACTTGAGCTACCGATAGTAATAGGTCTACGATAATAAATACTTTAGGGTCACCATGGCCATAAGGATGATGTTTGAATTCAAACCTCGTTTTCATATTTGATGTGTCTTTATTCCTATTTTCAAATTTGCCCCGTAATCAAAATAAAATAAATTCATACTCCATACTCTTCACTAGCATGGCTAAACGCTGAGCGTGCTGGGCTTTGGTTGATGGTGCCCTGGGTTTGATGCCCGGCCGAGTCATGGATTTTAACATTAATTCGTTCGTTTCTCTGGCTCGGGGACTGAGGGTGTGTGTCGTCTTCGATATTAGACTTCATCATAGGTGTGACCAAATTCTTGCAGATGCGCAGATCGCCTATGAGAGTCAATTAGAACGAACTAGGCCAGATAACTCCGGATATCGTACGCCATTATTATTTGTACTACCATATGCAATATAAGACTCGTTTCACAAATACATAGCAAAAATGAAGGATGAAGTCCACTTCCCCGAGCTCGGTGTGATACAACAGTAAAGAGTAAATTACGCTTGGTTTTACTACTACTACTACTACTACTACTACTACTAATTTCAATAGTTTTACGTTCCGCTAGATATTTTCTTACGCAGACGGCGAGGTGCAAGAATTTCGTCCCGCAGCGCAGTAGTTCTTGTATGTAACACCAATCCGAAACATTTCAGTACCTGGAAACCAAGGGATTGAGATGGTACTGAACGGGCCATCTTCAGCTCAGAAGGCCAGCGCTCTTCCTGTTACGATAGTAATATATCTTTCTACGCAAAATAATTGAATCTTATCGTGCAAGTGGCTATGTGGTTTGCGTTACGTAGCTATCAGCTTGCATTCTGGAGATAGTGGGTTAGAACCCCACTGTCGCCAGACCTGAAGGTGGTTTTCCATGGTTAACCATTTTCACAGCAGGCAAATGTTGGGGATGTACCTTAATTAAGGTTACGATCGCCTCCTTTCCACTCCTAAATCGTTCCTATTCCATCTCCCCAAAACATCCATCTGCGTCTGTGTGATATAGGAAGATTAATTGAGTCTTTTGGTTGTTTCACGTCATCTTGCCCTTTATTTGATCAAAAGTTTCCCGTTTGGAATGTGTATATATGAATCGAAATTTTGAAGGGGTGTGTGCCCTATCCTTTTGGAAAATGCATAAACTCACAATGTATGTATTTTCGTATTTTTATCTGATTGCTAAATTACAAAAGTAATGTTATATCAAACAAATTTCCTCCTTCAAGTAAACATCCTATTTCTTAGTTAATTATAAATTTTACTGTCCTACGACCTAAAAAAGAATACAAGTTCTACCTTGAGAAATTGGATTAGAAGTAACTGGAATTAAACGAATTTAATTTATTTTATGTAATTTCATATGAGGAGTATTGTCAAAAAGGAGCTATTTCCAGCCTAAGACAGTTGTGAAAAAACACAAGGAACGTACAATAAAAGACACATGGAACGTTCCCATGATCGGGTATAGTAGGCCTACTACTTTTAAGAAATTAAATTTTTCAGGTCTGGAACGATCATAGCATTCGATAATATTCAGGTATTATAATGCATGAAAGTTGTTTGAAGTGGAAATAGCACCTTTTGAACAGACACTCTGTGATAATTACTCATATCCCATTAAAATGTACATGAAATATAATACTTAATCATCGCAATATGTGGTCACACTTTTTACTTACCTTCGGGTTTTCACATAAAATGTGCCCTGAACTTGGGCCTTCACCTTGTAATTACCTGATTAATTACACATACAGTAAACAGAAATACTCACGTTAATTGATGATGGGCGCCAGCTACGAATAAATGTAACAAAAAGTAGAATGAGCGTCTTGAATATCTCTAGGGTGTAGGGTAATAAGCTTACTTTGACAGAATAACATATAGTTTCTGGGAAAAGGATATTGATGTTTGGATTCCCAACTAAAATTTGAGGTTACCTGATCTACCATGAAGTAAAACAATTAACTGTACTTGATACTAAACAAAATATATATTTAAATTTTGAAACTCAAATAGCGAGATTTGCAGCGATAATGAAATTACAATAAATTAAAGTGGAATGAAGCTCTAGGCATTAAATTTAAAATACTCTTGACCGGATATTTGAAATCTGTACAGGAAATGTTCCCATTACAGTATCTTGGACAATTTGAGTGTTATTGTGACGTATTCCTTGGAATAGGCAACAGCTGCAGGTATATCAAACCTAATTTGGTGACTTATTATTTTAGCTTAACAAACGAGATACCATGGCCGAAAAATATAACCACACAGCACAATCAACTTTACACGAACTGTTAGTCCCCATAACGAAGATACAATCTTCGGCTCTCACCAAAGCGACACAAGAACTCGGCCAAACACATACACGGAATCCACTCCGAGCATCCAATATATCTGATAACTGAAGAGTCCGCTTCCAACTGACAGATTCTTCACCATCCAACTGAGCGAACGGCTGAGACTTCATCATCCAAATGACTCACTGCTATAGGGTACCAGCCCTTTTATAGATGCTAATTGTCACATGGTTTACGCCTATGTCATGGTTGAAACAGACCATGACGTGTCTCAAACCAAGCTTCAAAGTATTACACATTGTGTGGAAATCGCCTTAGGCAGGCTAAAATTCCCTCCGAGCACTTCCTGTTTCTGAATGAACGCAGAGACGTATGGGGTAGAACCATGACTCGACACTAAATGTGACAGTATTACACCACCT
The DNA here is from genome assembly GCF_040414725.1 of Anabrus simplex. Taxonomy (NCBI): domain Eukaryota; kingdom Metazoa; phylum Arthropoda; class Insecta; order Orthoptera; family Tettigoniidae; genus Anabrus; species Anabrus simplex. Next base: position 226,884,287 of record NC_090266.1, on the reverse strand, counting down.
AATGCAACTTCTTAAACGTAGGTTCGCATAATTAATTAATATCTTATGTTAAGCAGCAAATCTCACAGTATATACATACCCTTAATGCTAACGCACACACATACATATAGTACATAACAGATGAAATAAAATGGAGCGAGCGATAAATAATTAATAAATAGTGAAATCAGATGATAGACTTGAATACAAAATAATAATAATAATAATATTAATAATAATAATAATAATAATAATAACAATAAATACAGAGGAATGTTTGTAAAGGAATTTGAATCGTTACAACTTCTCATATGATAATTACTCTAACTAATACATACATATTATTCACCCTCATATTTCATTACTTAGGAATATACATTTTTTGGTCAGAAAATTTCTGAAAAGTTGTCTCAATTATATTTCAGTTCAGCAAACAAAAACGAATACAGTACTTTGATATCATTGCTGCTTCTTACTGTATAGATTAAATTAGACAAGCAAATTAAAGTCATTAATATCAATAATTTTATCCAAATTGCTCTTTTTAGTGTTCTTATTCTGTGTCATTTTCATGTTCAGTTGGCCAAAAAGAAAGGTTCCTCGATATAATCCTTCTGCTCATAAGGAATATAGGTCCGGATTTTCATCAGGTCTTGTACCTTTGCTGTTTAATGCGAACGTTCCCAGTTGGTATAAAGGGGATGATGGTGGTAGTTGTGTCCTTGAACTGAGACCTATGAAGAATATTTTGTTGATGATACGGCTTAGTGTAGGATACCGCTGGATGTAACCTGTTCATTCATGGGAGTAAGTAAATGGTAACTGAGAAGTTAACTCTTTCGTTCTTGAGTTTTTGTTTTGTGTCAGTGAGATACGCCCGTTTAAAACCAACTGCCATCGTTGATCCCGAGTCCTCACTCAACCTGAGGTATGAGAAATGCCCATTTAAAAGTTATGGATCGGGCCTATGTTTAAAGTTTACGAAATGCGAAAATCAGAAAATAGAATAAATAGGGAGATACGCTCGTTTAAAAATGATAAATCCAGTGTCGTTGCTGCCTACAGTACCAGCGCAAAAAAGAGAAACATATTATATATACAACCAATACATCACTGAGTCTATGGGACGTATTATGGCACTAAAAACGATTATAGGGTCGTAATGGGTAACACAGTGTACCGTAGTTAGAAGAGATGGAACCGTTTAGAAAGCCTAGACTGGACTTGAAACTGGCGTTATATGGTCCAATAAGTCTCCAAGAAAACATAACTCGTATGCTAGGCGAAGACCGAACCACTGGAAACAGGAAAAAATTATGACCATCCAATGGAGCACGTACATGGCGTGCCATATCCAGTGTCTGGTAGAAGGCTGATGTGATATTTTTTTAAAATATCTAAGAATGGATTCGTGAGCTAAATAGACTCTGTGTAATAATCTTTAGGGCTGAAACTACGAATTAACTGGTATTACTCCCAATGTGTTAACATGACTGTAACAAGCATATTTCAGGTATTTTTATAAAATTTTGATAAAAATCCTTCTGTAGATGTAAATGTTTTCGCAGGAATTCCGAGGTAATTGACGGGAACATTATTCTCTGTAGTGATAATGCTTGCATACACGTATGAACACACGCACTTACGTACCTATATACACATATACAGTACAGCAAACAGATGTTCCTGCATATGTACCAAACATATTATTTATATTAATTCGTATTTAGGCTTAAGATGTTTACGGAAGAGACATAACTAATGCGAAAATTCATGCTATTCATTTCAAATCAATTACGAATACACTACTTCCCTAATTTCAGGAGGAATTATTATTTATAAATATTTTAGTATTCATTAAATATCCGGAAGTATTATCTGTCCATCTATGATATATCAGCTCTTCGAGTATTGTATTGATTTTGTTATCCTTGTATTCATTGTTCCATGAGAACGTAACTTGCGCACGCGGAACTTTTCTAAAAGATAGTGTGTCCTGATAGGTAATCACTGGAATAAGATAGTCTCCTTGTATTGTCCCTCAGCGTTAGATAAGAGAGTAAGGCAGACTGTCCGAGTTGTTACGTCATCGAGATAGGTGATAATAGAATTTGCCTGTGGAGTATACCGTGGATAGCATATCATAATTATGATACAAACTTTGCATTAGGATCAGTCCTTTCACAACCTCCATACAATTGTACATGAGCTAATGGCATTGTGATTTACAATCCTGTGTTACTGTGATGTGATGTGAATTCTGGAAAAAATATCAGTTAGTGCTACGTTTGGGCTGTAAATGCAAATGTTATTAATAAAAAACGTACGGAAAAATCTCACAAGGAGAATAAATTTTACCGGGCGAGTTGGCCGTGCGCGTAGAGGCGCGCGGCTGTGAGCTTGCATCCGGGAGATAGTAGGTTCGAATCCCACTATCGGCAGCCCTGCAGAGGGTTTTCCGTGGTTTCCCATTTTCACACCAGGCAAATGCTGGGGCTGTACCTTAATTAAGGCCACGGCCGCTTCCTTTCAACTCCTAGGCTTTCCTATCCCATCGTCGCCATAAGACCTATCTGTGTCGGTGCGACGTAAAGCCCCTAGCAAGAAAAAAAGAGAATAAATTTGAATCGAAGCAAGAATTTCCCATGGAAGGTCCAACGTTGAATTGAAGCAAACTTTTTTCCTGCATCTTTGGCACTTGTGACTGTGGCCAATATTTAAATACCACACGCTGTTGGGCCCGGAGAAAAGCTGATCTCGCGTAACCTTTAGAGTGCCAGGAATGATATATCGCTGCTTAAACAGTGCTCCTTACTGCATGCTTCTCGCGTGGTTATATACAATGTATGGCAGCATCTTGCGTGTCGTTTCCGTAGAGAAGTGAATCTAGTTTTTAACTGTGTTACCAGGGTGCACATTCATTCCCTCATTTCCACGCAAGGAGTTTTTCAATTTCGTGTTGTATTGACGTTCAACGTTCAGTAACCTCTTAACTGGTAAACATTTGTGCGTGATACCGTATTTACGCGAATAATACCCACATATTTTAAAATTTGAGGCACGAAATTGGGTTGTGGGTTTTATTTGCATCAATGTTGGCATTTTTTTCAAAATCAGCCTTACTAAAGTTAGGGTGCGGGTGGTATTCGGTGGTATTCGCGTAAATACGGTACTCTCCATGTTTACCCCTTGAATCATCAGCATTGCAGAGAATCTGGAATATCTCATAGAGAAATTGAATATTGATATAAATTCTTTGTTTATTTTTGAAATTGCCTATGACCTTATATGTTAAGCCCATTTAAACAACAAGCACTATTTTTGAAATTACGTTTCTCATGTCGTCTGTTGTCATACCTGAGTGTGCAGGGTCTTGACCATCTGTACTTGCAGCGCTGGGTTGGCTACATGTTTGGGTCGAGATATTTTAATCTCAAGATGGTAAATTCCCTTGCTCAGATAGTAGGCAATAATTCAGCCCCAACATTGCACCGCACACAACATTTTCCCGCAGCACAAAACACGTCGTTTTTCAGTATACGACAGATGCCTTACGCTCTCGTCGGTAGGTGTCTCTTACATGTCTATCAGACTTTCAAAAACCACACGAATATTTTGTATGAATATTTCTTATGTCAACTAATGGTTGTGAATATTTGGGAGTGTCCCTGTACATAAATTTATATCAGTAGTAAATTCATACTTTTATTAACTTGTGGAGAATGTTACAGATCAATGTACTGCTCATTTTACACAATATCGTCTTTCAAATTGGAAACTGGATAGCGTTGCAAATTGGTCTGGCATTATCGGCATATTATGAGGATCTGAGCCTGGTACCGAGACGGTTTATCGCTTAGGAGCATATGTATGTATCTAACAAGTGACATATTGTAGCGTGCGTTCACTACTCATTCTAGAACATGAGATTATTTACGTACGGGTGGTCTAGCAGTCAATGCGCGCTGGACATTTTACGCGACCCTGGTATCAGTGATGAGAAATATCATAGATCTAAAGAAACGAAGCTAAACGCACATGGGATTTGATTTGCTCATACTAATAAAGTCAGCCTACAACACAATGCGGTCAGATAATATTATATGTTATATCAATTGTACAAGAGGGTAAACCATTGTCAAATAAATATTAAATTAGCCCTCATGGGCGGTCAAATGTATATTTAGTTGAGAAATATCCCCTCCGTAAATGTGAGAGTGTACAGTGTCCAATAATACCGTTTTTTGGGACCTACTCTTAAACACTAGAGGATAAAATAATTCTTCATCTACCCTATTTTTCTGATTTTAGTTCCTAAAAATTTAGTTAGCCATTAAATCACTCCTTTGCCTAGAACAATAGCCCTCATTTTCGTTAGCAGTTTCCCATGATTTGACTCTCAAAAGCCTCGGATAGGTCAACAGAATTGCACAAAAATCGGTAAAATAACACCAAGACAACTTACATTTTGAGTGATCAGTTTTAAATATGGTATTAATACCAACAATTCACATTTGAACAATATCCGAACGAGGTTCATTATGAGTATTCAAGTATTTCAACCTTGTGATATTTATAAAGCTGTGTGAAGAGTACAGTAGAATCATGAGATGGAATGTATGCGAGTAACACGAAAAGGTTATAAATATCAGGGCAGTAAAGGAGCACTGTGCCTTCTCACATATATATCCCAGGCTACCAAGAGAGGAAAAATTCACACGCAACTAAGGAACAATTATTCAGGGTGCCATGTATCACCTCACACGGAACGTGCTACATTGTCTCGAAGCATGAGATCATGTTAATGGTACTGCCAAAATTCTTTCACTGTGTACGCACTTTTTCATCTCGAGTTCCTAAAGGAAACTGAGCATGCTATTGTATCACCAACGAGGACCTTCAAAAGGGGTAGATTGATATGGTGAAATTATGTGCAGAGTTCCGTGTGAAATATAGCTATGTTTCTAAAAAATATATCAACCAATTCCAGATGAGAACTTGTCGGAAAGGCTCTCTAAACTGTAAATTGATATACTGTTATTAAACTAACACATTTGTACCAGAACCAGAGAACAATATATGAGCTAAATATTCGTTCGAAAATTTTGGATCGATAATTACAATTATCGGCATTCTTAGAGCCTTTTCAAGAAACATTGAATGTTTCAAGGAAAGACTCCAGTATCCAGTGAACCTCATGTAAAATTCTATGTTTAAGGTGGTGAAAATATAATATAAAGCTAGTAGTTACTAACTGTACCATTCTACGAGACCTGTAAATAAAGTAGTGGCAATGTTGAACTATTTAATGAACTAACAAGAACACTTGCATTTCATTGCTTCAATGCGGTTCACCCGCGAAGTCTATTGTTGTTGTTGTTCGAGTCATCAGTCCATAGACTGGTTTGATGCCGCCCTATCCTGTGCTAACTTTTTCATTCCTGCGTAACTATTGCATCCTATATCTGTTTGAATCTGCTTATCATATTCATACTTTGGTCTACTCCTATCGCCTATACCGCCAACATTTCTTTCAAAAACCAACTAAACAAGTCCTGGGTGTCTTAAGATGTTTCCTATCATTCTATCTCTTCCTCTCGTCAAATTTAGCTAAATCGATCCCCTCTCACCAATTCGATTCGGTATCTCTTCATTCGTGACTCGATCTGTCCATCTCACCTTCAGCATTCTTCTGTAACACCACATTTCCAAAGCTTCTATTCTCTTTATTTCTGAGCTAGTTATCGTCCATGTTTCACTTCTATACAATGCCACGCTCGAGATGAAAGTCTCCAGAAACACCTTTCCAATTCCTATATCAATGTTTAAAGTGAGCAAATTCCTTTTCTTAAGAAAGCTCTTCCTTGCTTGTGCTAGTCTGCATTTCATGTCCTCCTTACATCTGCCATCGTTAGTTATTTTACTACCCAAGTAACAATGTACATCTACTTCCTTTAAGACTTCATTTGCTAATCTAATATTTCCTGCATCACCTGCCTTCATTCGACTGCACTCCATTACTTTTGTTTTCGACATATTTATTTTCATCTTGTACTCCTACACAAGACTTCGTCCATATCATTCAGCAGCTTCTTGAGATCTTCTGCAGTCTCAAATAAAATAACAATATCATCGGCAAACCTAAAGGTCTTGATTTCCTCTCCTTGAATTGCGATTCCCTTTCCAAATTCCTCTTTGATTTCCTTTACTGCCAGTTCTATATAAACATTGAAAAGGGAGGGGGAACTGCATCTTTGCCTCACTCCTTTGTGGATTGCTGCTTCTTTTTCAAAGCCCTCGATTCTTATCACTGCAGACTGATTTTTGTACAGATTGTAGATAATTCTTCGTTCTCCGTATCTGATCGCAATCACCTTCAGAATGTTAAACAGCTTGGTTCAATCAACATTATGCTTTTTCTAGATCTACGCCATATACGTGGACTTGTCCTTCTTAATTCGATCCTCTAGGATCACACACAAAGTTAGGATTGCTTCACGTGTTCCTACATTTCTTCTGAAGCCAAATTGATCTTCTCCCAACTCAGCTTCAACTTGTGTTTCCATTATTCTGTAAATAACACGTGTTAAAATCTTGTAGGCATGAGATACTAAAGTAATGGTGCGGTAGTTTTCACACTTGTCACCACCGGCTTTCTTGGGAATAGGTTTAACAACATTCTGCCTAAAATCGTATGGCACTTCTCCTGTCCCATACATCTTACACACTAAATGGAATAACTTTGCCATGCTGGTTTCTCCTAAGGCAGTCAGTAATTCAGAGGGAATGTCATCAATTCCAGGTGCCTTGTTTCTATTTAGGTCTCTCACAGCTCTGTCAAACTCTGACCTCAAAATTGGGTCTCGCATTTCATCAGCATCATAAGCCTCTTCTTGTTCCAGAACCAAATCTAGAACCAAGAAGCATGAACTAGAACCAAGTCTATTACATATGTCAAAAGTCGGGAAGCCGTCGGGAACCATTGGAAATAACTTTTCTCTTGATATGACAGCGAAAGAGTACCCTACTGCCCGGAGTACAGATACCACGTCAGTAAATCGGCGACCTCGGCAGGGTTACTTCAACTTTGGAAACAGATCGAAGTCACAAGCACTCTTGTCTAGTGAGTATGAAGGGTGTTCCACGACCTCCCAGTACCGCCGTTGCAATAAAAGCTTGACATTGTTTGCGACATGACTACATGCGCTAACGTGCAACACTATAGGGCGATCGTGTCGCAATAAACACGGGCGTTTGCTCCGCAAAAATCGGCAATAATAGTCATTGTTGATGGTTTGTCCCTCAGGATGTCCCTCAGCATGCGTAACAATAACACTCTCGTATTTGTATGACGAAATCAGCATAACCTTAACCCGACTGGGTTCCGAGGCGAACCTGGGTGACGCCTTTCATTCGAGTAACGCTTTAATTCAGGCTTGTAGCTGCAGTCGCTTACGTGCGGCCAGTGTCCAGTATTCGGGAGATAGTGGGTTCGATCCCCACTGTCGGCAGCCTGAAGATGGTTTCCGTGGTTTCCCATCTTCACACCAGGCAAATGCTGGGGCTGTAACTTAAATAAGGCCACGGCCGCTTACTTTCCACTCCTAGACCCTTCCTCTCCCATCGTCGCCGTAAGACCTATCTGTGTCAGTGCGACGTAAAGCAACTGGCATCTCCTTCGTTGGGTATCTGTCGAGATGGATGCCAGCCGGTACATGCCGGTGCCATTTCCGTACGTCGGAGAGTTGATGTGGAATCCAACGAGACGCATGTTAATACATTTAGTGAGTATGTGCCACACCGTTTGATGACTGAGAACAAACCTCTACGCATATATCCCGGAGAGTCCATCGATGGTCTGCGGAAACGAGACAATTCACGATGTCAATTTGACCTTGAGGAATGGACGGCCAATCTGAGCAGTGTAAATCTGCATTCTCATTCAAACCCGCACGAAACGCCTTGACCCATCCTGCAACCATCCTATACACCACAGTCTTCACGTAATCCTCGATAACACTCTTGTGCATTTTTGCCACGGGCAACCTCGATTTTTATCCACGAACGCTGATCACCTTTTGAAAACATGCTTTAGAGCGCTGAAATCGATACTCTTCACTTCAATACCACACAGCAATAATACTCCCAACTGGATTCCCGTCAAATATACACAATACAGCGACAACTGCGCCTCCTGGTCGCTCCCATATCCTATTTGCGCATGCCCTATCTCCTTCGAGTGTGTAGACTTTATTCACAGACCTCGTGTCTAAGATAACAAGTACTGTTACAGTACAGTAAATGCCTCCCCATGTGGATCAGTGGTAGAACTTTGACGTCTGCATTCCGAGAATACGGGTTCAAATCTTCAAACATCGTAGAGTTCTTCGGATTTTTGATGGTAGAAAGAAAGTCCGTTCTACACTCTCTCTCGTAAGATGTCGGTATATGAAAGATATCTAGTGACGTTTGACGTTCAACCGACAGTATTAATTGAAAATGACGCCAACCATTGATTCGGTTTACTCTGCAATCAAGTATGTAGAGTAATATATATTCTCTTGCTAGTGGCTTTACGTCGCGCCGACACAGACAGGTTTATGGCGGCGATCTGATTGGAAAAGCCTAGGAGTTGGAGGGAAGTGGCCGTAGCCTTAATTAGCGTACAGTGCCAGCATTTGCCTGGTGTGAAAATGGGAAACCACAGAAAACTATCTTCCGAGCTGCCGACAGTGAGATTCGAACCCACTATTAGTATACTAAAAAGCGTCATTATATCCGAGTAGGCAGCCGAAATGATATCATATTAAAATGCCGGCATATGACATCTGAGAGAATAAGATTTTTATTAGTATAGAAATTTTTTAACAATTCAGTGGATTTAATAAGTAGCACTACATGTAATGATCACTGCAACTTAGAATCATTGTGTGAATTGTTCAGTAGCCGCGTTGTGATTATTAAGTTTTAAAGGAATAACTTATGTTATATTTCGTACTTTTCAGTTAATACCTTGGTTATGTAACCCTATTTTTTAAGAAATTCTTCATTTTCTTGAGTTTAAAAAATTAATCCATAGTACTTTAATTTTAAATTCTTTATCTAATATTTATGTTTTTAAAGTTTTGATTTAATTTCATATTTGGTTTCATGAAACAGAATCATGAATCAGATATCGCCACCAGCATATCTCTGAAATGCAATGTATTTGTTAACAATAATGATAATGATAATCATAACAATGAAGATGACATAAGACAAGATGTTTCACTCATCCTGGCAAAGTTAGGGACGTATTGCCTTTCTTGTACCACGACATTTGCGAATATCACTGATCTATGCTAGTAGGGAAGTATAAAATAGGCCCCATCTAGTAGCGGGCGTTCATTTTAATCGGTCAGTAGAATGTACAAAAATTTCACAAGAATGCATCCCATGCGTCCTGTTTTTAATTTTTTTCATTTTATTATATGTTCTGTGTTTTAGGGTTTGCATATCACGTCACTCTATTTTCGTGCTCATCAATTAGCTTTATCAGGCACACCTAACTTCAATTAATTACGAATATAAATACCGAATCGAAAATAAGACTAACGCTCACTGCCGATGACTGTGCGTTGTCCTTTTTTGTGGAACAAACAAGGAAACTCCTTCAACTGTAAGTTTCCGATGTGACTGAGATTTGGTTCAACGACTTCAGTGGGCATGCTTTATTCAGCTATATCAAAATTAAATGCCCAGCCGCAAATATTTAGCTCCTGTTTTGGGGTCACTCTTTGCTCATTTAAGCACTGCGTAGGCAGCGGGAAGCAGACAGAGGTGGGTAGGTAATGAGCGTGCGAGAGAGAAGGAATGAGAGCGTAACACATGAACTGGCAAGTCTCTACGTGCTTTCCGCCGCTCACTCCTGCCTATACGAAGCTTAAATGAGCAAATTTTGTCACCCTAAATCAGATGCTAAATTTCCGACTGGACATCTAATGTTGATATGGCCGAAAAAAGCATTCCTACTGAAGTCGTTGTACCAAACCTCAGTTTATTGCAGACATAGAGATGGAAGGGTTTCCTTGTGAGTAGCAACGGTGTGATGCAACGCGTGCATGTCCAGAGTAACACGTAAGCACTGCGTGTGTCCCATTGACGCGTAAAACGGCCAAATAAGCGAATAAGCCGTTGCACATCGCCGTATCAACATATTGCAACGGAATTATGACACGGTGAACCGTCCGCACTGACCCGCAATGAGGATACAATCCAACAGGTCTTGACCCGCCTTTTGTGTAGGTTGTGTTTCTGTATGTGGGAAGGGAAAACTCAAGGTGCTGCAGCATATAGAGCTTTTGTTATGGTCTGTGGAGAGGGGCATGAGGCTTTCATGGATACAGGCTTGCTGAGTTGTTTTAGAACATATCTTAATGCAAAAAGCGAACAGCGTGAAACATACGGTGTTCCTGCAAGCGAAGCCAAACAAACCGTTTATACGATGGTGTAACATGGTCGGCGTAGAGTAAGTAGGCTACATAGGCTGGAAAAATGATAATAGAATCAGAAATCATTAGCACTGATAATCACTACTACTGATCTGCATTTAGGGCAATCGCCCAGGTGGCAGATTCCCTTTCTGTTGTTTTCCTCGCTTTTTCTTAAAGGATTGCAAAGAAATTGGAAATTTATTGAACAGCTCCCTTGGTAAGTTATTCCAATCCCTAACTCCCCTTCCTATAAACGAATATTTGCCCCAATTTCTCCTCTTGAATTCCAACTTTATCTTCATATTGTGATCTTTCCTATTTTAAAAGACACCATCCAAACTTATTTGTCTACTGATATCCTCCCACGCCATCTCTCCACTCACAGCTCGGAACATACCACTTAGTCGAGCAGCTCGTCTCCTTTCTCCCAAGTTTTCCCAGCCCAAACTTTGTAACATATTTGTAACGCTACTCTTTTGTCGGAAATCGCCCAGAACAAATCGAGCTGCTTTTCTTTGGATTTTTTCCAGTTCCTGATTCAAGTAATCCTGGTAAGGGTCCCATACACTGGAACCATACTCAAGTTGAGGTCTCACCAGAGACAAATATGCTCTCTCCTTTACATCCTTACTACAACCCCTAAATACTCTCATAACAATGTGCAGAGATCTGTACCCTTTATTTACAATCATGTTTATGTGATTACCCCAATGAAGATCTTTCCTTATATTTATACCTAGGTATTTACAATGATCCCCAACGGGAACTTTCACCCCATCAACGCAGTAATTAAAACTGAGAGGACTTTTCCTATTTGTGAAACTCACAACCTGACTTTTATCCCCGTTTATCATTATACCATTGCCTACTGCCCATCTCACAACATTATCGAGGTCATTTTGCAGTTGCTCACAATCTTGTAATCTATTTATTACTCTGTACAGAATAACATCATCTGCAAAAAGCCTTATCTCTGATTCCACTTCTTTACACATATTGGTATACACTGACTGACAGAGCAAATGCAACACCAAGAAGGAGTGGTTCGAAAGAGATGAAAGTTGGGGAAAAAACAGCGACGGCACGGACGAATAATTGATGTTTATTTCAAACCGATATGCAGGTTACACAATGCGCACGGCATCGACTCAGTAGGATGTAGGACCACCGCGAGCGGCGATGCACGCAGAAACACGTCGAGGTACAGAGTCAATAAGAGTGCGGATGGTGTCTTGAGGGATAGTTCTCCATTCTCTCTCAACCATTTGCCACAGTTGGTCGTCCGTACGAGGCTGGGGCAGAGTTTGCAAACGGCGTCCAATGAGATCCCACACGTGTTCGATTGGTGAGAGATCTGGAGAGCACGCTGGCCACGGAAGCATATGTACACCTCGTAGAGCTTGTTGGGAGATGCGAGCAGTGTGTGGGCGGGCATTATGCTGCTGAAACAGAGCATTGGGCAGCCCCTGAAGGTACGGGAGTGCCACCGGCCGCAGCACATGCTGCACGTAGCGGTGGGCATTTAACGTGCCTTGAATACGCACTAGAGGTGACGTGGAATCATACGCAATAGCGCCCCAAACCATGATGCCGCGTTGTCTAGCGGTAGGGCGCTCCACAGTTACTGCCGGATTTGACCTTTCTCCACGCCGACGCCACACTCGTCTGCGGTGACTATCACTGACAGAACAGAAGTGTGACTCATCGGAGAACACGACGTTCCGCCATTCCCTCATCCAAGTCGCTCTAGGCCGGCACCATGCCAGGCGTGCACGTCTATGCTGTGGAGTCAATGGTAGTCTTCTGAGCGGACGCCGGAAGTGCAGGCCTCCTTCAACCAATCGACGGGAAATTGTTCTGGTCGATATTGGAACAGCCAGGGTGTCTTGCACATGCTGAAGAATGGCGGTTGACGTGGCGTGCGGGGCTGCCACCGCTTGGCGGCGGATGCGCCGATCCTCGCGTGCTGACGTCACTCGGGCTGCGCCTGGACCCCTCGCACGTGCCACATGTCCCTGCGCCAACCATCTTCGCCACAGGCGCTGCACCGTGGACACATCCCTATGGGTATCGGCTGCGATTTGACGAAGCGACCAACCTGCCCTTCTCAGCCCGATCACCATACCCCTCGTAAAGTCGTCTGTCTACTGGAAATGCCTCCGTTGACGGCAGCCTGGCATTCCTAGCTATACACGTGTCCTGTGGCACACGACAACACGTTCTACAATGACTGTCGGCTGAGACATCACGGTACGAAGTGGGCCATTCGCCAACGCCGTGTCCCATTTATCGTTCGCTACGTGCGCAGCACAACGGCGCATTTCACATCATGAGCATACCTCAGTGACGTCAGTCTACCCTGCAATTGGCATAAAGTTCTGACCACTCCTTCTTGGTGTTGCATTTGCCCTGTCAGTCAGTGTATATAAAAAACATAAACGTCCAATAATACTGCCTTGAAGAATTCCCCTCTTAATTTTTGCAGGGACAGATAAAGCTTCACCTACTCCAATTCTCTGAGTTCTATTTTCTAGAAACAGAGCCACCCATTCAGTCACTCTTTTGTCAAGTCCAATTGCACTCATTTTTGCCAGTAGTCTCCCATGATCTACCCTATCAAATGCCTTAGATAAGTCAATCGCAATACAGTCCAATTGACCTCCTAAATCCAGGATATCTGCTATATATCTTGCTGGAATCCTACAAGTTGGGCTTCAGTGGAATAACCTTTCCTAAACACAAACTGCCTTCTGTCAAACCAGTTATTAATATATATTGCACAGATACTGTATTAACAGGAATAATTACATAGCAAACAAAATATTAAGAGTCACATTAATGTTTTCATTAGTTTACGTCTTACTAACTACTATTTAAGTTTTGGCTGACATAGATGTGCCAGAATTTAGTCCTTTATTTCACTGTAAATCTACATATTAGATCTTGACAGGGGTGAGTGGCATTTCGGGGTGTATAAATGCGACTATTTTGTGTCTTTCACTTCCAGCAATTTAAGGGACTGACTTGGAACAAAATTCAGACATGCTGACGTCTGCTATTCTGTGGTAATTCCAGGGGCACTAAGCAAGGAGGGCCCCAACTCACTTGTGAACCAAGAGCTCAGTACATATTAAGTGTAGAAAATGCTTATGAACCTGTGTTATTTTGGGGTATACGGTTCTGAACCTAATTACTGGACAATAAGTTTGAGAGAGCGTCCTGAACAGTCGATAAGTTACTTTTTCATTCACCTCTAGGTGGATAAAAACAGTACACCAAACGAGCTGCAATCACGCCACGATTGGAAGGTGCGAAAGGAGTTTTCCGTACCTGCATGGCTGTAGATGACAGGTATTAAGGATGAAAAGATTGTTTGTTTCTCGGCACATGCACTATAAATGCTCTTGGAATATACTGGAGTCCAAACTGCGCTATATAATTATTGAGTCAACGATTAAGAATGAGATTTTATGAATTTCGATTTCGGTTGACGTCTCCTGAATTATTTTTCTGTTTAATTTAGAGTTGGTGTTCAACCTAACCATTCGCACACCATGGTTAATAAATTGGAGAGTGTCGCTATTTATGCACGTTCCCGATTTAGTTACTAACAATATAACGAATTGAAAGTTTGAAAGCTTTCTTTTTAGATTCGCCAGTTTGTAGTAATCTTATTGATTTTCCGTCACAATAACTACTTTCATAGTTTTCGGAGGTGCCGTGGTGCCAGAGTTTTGTTCCGTAGGACTTCGTTTACCTGCAGATAAATCTACCAACACGAGGCTCGATTATTCGAGCTCCTTCAAGTACGTTTGTTAGCCTGAATCGAAACTGCCAACTTGGAGTCAGAAGGCAGCAATTCTACCGTTTGAGCCATCAGACTGACGTTTCATCAATTCGCAGGATGATCAGAATAAACTGATGTGGGATAGGCGTACTGAGCAACATTTAGAGACCAGCATGAAATCAATATAACTAATTTGGCCAAAATTTTCACCGAAATAAGTTTCTTAATTGTTCCTTTTCTTCATACACTGAATCTCCTCTATGACCATCATGCAGTTCTCAACCAAGGATCATTGAGAAAGTGATTAATGTTCCGTATTATCTACGTGAAATTTGATCCGAATCTTTATTTCCTAGTGAGTAAGTGTGGTCGATTCCAACAACTCTGTACACTATGCGGTTTAGGATTAGCATCTCTACCTTCAACTTTAATTTCAGTACTAGCCTAATTGAAGGGATGGAATTGACTCAGCCTTGCGACATCTAATGAGGAAGATTCTAACTTGAGAAGCAGCATACCCGACCAATGTTAGTCAATTACTTTCGCGAAACTAATCAAGCTGACCACGTGGCAGTCCAATATCTGCTGGCCATCTGTCTAGGCAACAATTGTCATTGTAAGCTTAGGCTATTAAGTTCCTTTATACACCATGAGATTTGCATCAGAGGCTTTATTAAGAGAAATATCAATGATTGCGTTAAGACAGGCATTGCTTCGATTACGATTATTTCCTTTATTTACTTCAATACCTTTTATTGTTATTAAATAATTTCCCAATTATATTTGATAAAAAATTATTTATGCACATTATTTCATTATCTGTTTGTGATTACTTACATTTTAATGTTTGGGCTATAACCCATTCTATTCAAAGTAATTTTTATAAAACACTTCAACTAGCTAAATTATTATTTTTAATGATATTAAGATTGAAACTGAAAAAAAATAAATGAAAATGAAAGTAATATATTTACATTCTTCTTTTCCTAGCATTTTTCCAGTTTCCTGGTGTTGTCACTTTGTATGGATTCAGCAGAATTTCACGGCTGGATGCCGTTGATGACGACAGTCCTGTGTGTGAAGGGATGAATTCACTATTGCGTGTTTCTTAGTGGTTTGCAGTGTGACATGTTGTGTGTAATGAAGGTATGTGTTGTCACAAACAAAAGTACCCAGTCCCCGTAGTAGAGGATTTAACTAAACGTATTTAAAGACCCCGACCCGGCCGGGAATCAAACCCATTGCCCTCTTAACCCAAGGTAAGCACACAGATCGTTCCGTCAAGGAGCCGGAGAAAGTGAAAATAATATATCCCTTTTATAAATTTAATGTTTATTCTGTTTAATAATAGTTCTTCATGGTTCAGTGTATCGTTATATCTTTGTTGATAGCAGAATGGTTTGCCACAATCAAGAATGCGTAATAACGCAATTGCATCATGATGCCATTGGTATATGCCATTCTTGAGAGTCACATGAAGGTGCACATAACACTGCCAACAGCTAGGACGTGACTATCAGTGCTAGGCCTTTCGTCTAATGGATGACTGTGAAGGGAAACCACATACTACGAACCATTTTAATAGAGACAATATGGTTTTGACCAGGAGTGCAACGGGAAGTTAATGCAGAAATACAAAACTTTTCATATCACCTCACCATATGTTATGTCCGACTCGTTGGCTGAACGGTCAGCGTACTGGCCTTCGGTTTAGAGGGTCCCGGGTTCGATTCCCGGCCGGGTCGGGGATTCTAACCTTAATTGGTTAATTCCAATGGCACGGGGGCTGGGTGTATGTGTTGTCTTGATCATCATTTCATCCTCATCACGACGCGCAGGTCACCTACGGGTGTCAAATAGAAAGACCTGCACCTGGCGAGCCGAACCCGTCTTGGGATATCCCGGCACTAAAAGCCATACGACATTTCATACCATATGTTATCTAGTATTCCTAAGAATTGTATAAGATATATATGAAAAATTACTCCCAATAATCACTGGCAGTAAATGAAACGTAAATTCCTGTCATCGTTCCGAGGTGGTGCAACTCTTCCAAGGCATATCCCGAATGGAGACGAGCTGCGTGTACCATTTTAATCACATGTCAGCGCTCATGCCACTGTTAAATTATTAGCAGTACCAAGAATGCAACCCCAGTCTCAGAGGACGGCAGCTAATAATGCTCACTAATATATTAGGGAGTTGGACAATGGTGGTGATGAACGGGATCAGAAAAAATGAAATGAGGAGAGGGTCCATTGCTCTAATTCGCAATTTTCATCGAGAGAAAACTGGAGGAACTAAGATAATGCAGCACTTAACATTTTTTTATGAGGTGGAAGTCTTCGCGATCGTTATGCTCGGCCTCAGTTCGATTTTTTCTTTCACATTACAGGGTGAGTGAGGGGAGTAAAATATTGACTTCGTGCGAAAAATGGACTTCGGTTCTGTGAGGGCTAGAGAATTTGCATGGCCACTAAACACGGAAAAAGAGAGTTTCGCAACATGTCTGTGGCTGGGAATATCATGGAGGGACATCTTTCGAGGCATATTTTGTTTCCACAGATCTCGCCTAAAGCGACAATAATTTGCTTGCCCTCCTTCAGTCTGGGTAAAAATTGTAAGCCAGAGGGTTTGTTGCTATCCACATTTTGGTTGTCCAAATTTCCTTTTTCACGGCCTGTTATTATTGGATAGCACTTTTTCTTACAGCCTGTAAAACTAGAGCATACCTTTCCTGCAGTTTGACCTTTCCGAGAGGGAGAATCTTACGCCGATGCACGTAACAAAGACTCCTATTTCCCAGCACAGCGAACATTTCAATTGATAAGCAATAACAGAAACGTTAACCGACAGGACAATCGTTACTCGTAGATATATTTTCGCAATTGAACCTGATTGCCTATGGATTCTTTCAGAACAGGTTGTCCATGTAACAATGCATTACAGCAAGAGTGGACAAATTACTTCATCAAAAAATAATCATGATGTCCTGCTTTGTAGTTTATTATGAGCGACCATAACATCATAATATAATGAGCTTTTCCTTATATAAGATTCCTGCAGAACATTTGCCACCTAAGAACGTTAATCATCTCCGGAACTGCCTGAAGATGGACTCAAACACTTTTTTCTTCTTCTTTCATTACTTTGCTACCATTCCGTAGAAGTGGTTCGTGAAATCGTTACGAAGGACTAGCCATGTAGTCGTTAACATCGAGCGAGTGCAGAAGGGTGGGGCCTCCAACAAGGTGGCCAGGTGTATACATAGGTCGAGCGGCTGATTCTTCTGGCTACAGGCATCACAGTAACCATGGTAACGAGCAGGGAAAGGTTACCCTTGCGCACGCGCTCGCACGCAACTTTCCTTCCATCTACGTCGTTTATTACCTTTTTATGTAATACACTCTCACGGAATTTGAAAGTTAGGTTGATTCCCATAAAGGCCTGTTTCTGGTCCACTCTGGTACATTCGGTATATCTTTCTGATATTTCACAAAACGGAGAAGATCCGTCTGTCGTTCAGAAAAATAACCCCGTATTGCTGTGTGTGACATGTTTTTCATGGAAGTTATTGTAATTTTCAGGTGGCCTAAATCATGACGTTGTCTTCCTACCCACTATGATACATTTCTCGCAGAGGTTTTACACTAAAGGGAAGCAAGTGACATTGGCATGATTTCCAGAAAAAAACGTAGACTTTTTTGAGATATTCCTATAATTTATACACTGAGTTTGTATCTGTTGCACGGCTTTACATGTAGCAAAACGAATTACTTTCTTTTGCACACAACAGAACTTATAGAGTGCTTTTCTAATTAGTTTAAAATATTGTTAGATTTTTATGATTTTTTGAATAATCTTGAACTTTAGCATTTTACACCTTATTATACAACAAGGTAAGATAACATGTACGACACTTCTCAGTAGACAATGTGCATTAGAATGTCCATATTTGAATGGGTGAAAACCATAACGGTATAAGTAACATTTTGGTCATTCAGAGAAAAAGACATTTAAACATCTTCAACACTCATATAAAGCATGGTATTTGTAGTTACACCACCCATCACTAGAGCGCAGAATATTGCCGCTATCACTTGTATTTCCTGGTTGGTGAAAGGATACATCCTCCTGGAGTTACATCCTGCACTTAACTCATTTTTTAAAGAAATGTCACTTATACCGTTATGGTTTTCACCCATTCATTTGCCATCATCGCAAAGATTGCGTATGCGGCCCCGCAATCTAGGAGTAGCGTGCATGTCTCTTATTCGGAGGCTCCGGGTTCATATCCCGGCCAGGTCAGGGAATTTTTTCCTGGATATAAAGGCTGGGTTGAGGTCAACTTAACTTAGGCGAGAAAAATTAATTGAGTAACAGTCTGAAAATGACATATTGGCCCTATTGTAGAAAGCCGTGAATAACGGCCGAGAGGATTCGTCGCATTGACCACGCGTCACCTCGCTATCTACAGGACTTCGGTCTGAGCAGCGGTCACTTACTAGGCCAATTCCCATCGGGGATGTAGCGCCATAAATGTTTCATTCTTTTGTATGAGTTAAATATTGATACGTAGTAGTATGAATGGGGGGGGGGTAATAACTCAAATACTGATCAAACAGGGAAAAAAAATGAAACGATTTACAAGAACAATGAATTCAATTTTGTAATGTCCCTGAACACTGTGAACGAAATTTTATTACGCCACTGAATCTTAGCTTTATCTATATTTGCGTCATAATAATCTTCTCTCTGTGATTAACTTCTTTCTGATCTTACATTTAATTCCTTATACAACGAGTGCTGCGCAGGTTGAGGAAAATATTTGCAGAATTTCGAGATCCTTCAATTTTACTGGAATGATACTACGCCCCGAAAATACAACACTGGCAAAAATAAAAAGGAGAAGCCATCGTTACATAGCTTACATTAGAATGTGAAAAAATGATGTTACCAACGTTATGCCACAAAAAAAAACATCAAGTTAGCAAAAGTAGAAATACCGCATGGTTCTCTCTGGCATAAGAAAAAGCGTAATTTAAGCTTTCGTTTGGTGTAATTAATTTCGTTTACTTAAAGTATAATAACATCAGCAAATTATAAACAGTTTCTTGTGAAAATTATATAAATCTGATCAGAGTAATTCGCTCCTAATTTCTTGATTTATATGTTGCATTTGATGCGAATAGTTTGGTATCTCTGAGAATTAGATATTGTTTGAAAATGCACCTGAATAGATAATTGAAAAGATTACATTTATACAATTAAAGCGTAAGCTCTGTACGGGCCATGGAGGGCTCTTGGAGGACTGAAACGTAAAAGCTTTCGCATTTCAGGGCTGCCGATAGTGGGATTCGAACCTGCTATCTCCTGGATGCAAGCTCACAGTGAAGATTTTTGTTCGATTTGGTGCTCTCAGGCTGATCATAAGCCACACGCAGGTTTAGCAACCCCACCCCGCAAGAACTCAACAGATTTCGCCCGCAAAAGGGTCTGATTGGCTAACTTCAGCAGCAGATAAAGTGACAATTCTGCGGGGTGTAGAATAATGTTCTCAAATTATTTACCAGCATGACTAACCCTCTAATGGCTATATAACCGGTTCACGTTGTTTCTGACAACCCTGGATAGAATCATAAAATGGGGAATACAATTCAAGAAGTTTAAATTGAGCGTAAACGAGTATGCTTCTAGTCGGTAGCAGTCATGATAAAAATAGTTTTGACAAACCATAACTATTTTGGGCATTATGGGAATAGACGTACAGTGCTTGTACAGTTGCTGCTTAATGCTTTAATACTTTACTCTGCTTTAAATGCTGGATGTATGAAAATATCTCTCCGTTTGTAGTCTTTGAACTTTCGGCCAATACTTCATATTTATCACCAGTTAATACCACGTTCAGTTGAAATTTTGTACCTAAATGTTTGCCTATGAAAGTACAGTATCACATCAGTTCTAGGGGATTTATTTGCATGAAAGCTAATATTTGAAAGACACGTTATTACGACGTTCGTAAGCAGATAGAGACTTAAGGAAGGCTCCTATTTGACGTAGACCTAAGTGCGCAGAATAGTAACAGTTATTTCTTCCAAAGAAAAGTTTTAGGGAAATATATCTTGAACATATTTACTCATTTTCTAGTGAGACGAGAGATTAATGGTAAATGTTACTTTAATAGTAATAATAATAAATTTTATTTTAACAGTGGTTCATGCTGTATGTTACTCTAGTAGTCGGGATTAGCAGTTGGTATGGAATGGGAGTGGGATTCTCGGACATATTCTTGTGCTCAGGGGCCTAGGGCTATAAAATCCAAAATCCAGCGGTGGTCTCTAACGAGCTAAGGGAGAGATCCTCACTGGGACTAGATATAGGTAAGGGTAGCATCCTGCTTCACAGAATTTTCACCGAGCACGCTCAGAACGTTGTAAGCAAGCCTCGGACTTACGGGTGAAAAGGAGTCCCACTCACATTTGAGAGGCGATGGACTGCTTGGAAACAACTTAGCGAACGAAGTGGAATTCTTTATTAATGGGACTAATGGACGAAATATGGTAGAACTGGCTGAGTCAGCAGATAGAATGAGTCTGGATACGTTGGGAGTTGATGATATTCGCGTAAGGGGAAATAACGAAGACGAGATAGCAGATTATAAAATGTTCTTCACGTGTGTCAAAATGGAAAGTGTAGAATGTGGGGAAGGACTGTTGAACAGGAATAATATTGTACGGAGCATAGTTCCCGTTAGGAATGTAAATGAGCGAATTATGAGGGTAGATTTGAAAGTTTGAGGAATTAGGAGGAGAATTGTCTCAGTGTGAGGGTGCAGATGATTATGAAGTTAACAGGTCTTATCAACAGCAAGGGTAGGATAATGCTGACGGATGATTTCAGCGCAAGAAAAGGAAATATAACTTTTTTTACAGTTTGCTTTACCTCGCACCAACATAGATAAGTTTTATGGAGACGATGGGATAGGAAAGGGATAGCAGTGGGAAGGAAGCGACCGTGGATTTATTAGAGATATAGCTCTCGATTTTGCTTGATGTAAAAATGGGTAACCACGACAAACAATCTGCAGATCTATCGACAGTGGTGTTAGAAACCACTATCTCCCGAATGCAAGCTAATAGCTACGTGACCAAAGCGTACAGCCCCTTGCTCGGCAATAGAAATGAAGGATACGAAAGGTGATGGGTAATGTGGTAAATATATGGAAGCTGACAGGAATGGAAAGTGTTTGCTGGACTTCAGTTCTAGTACAGGATTAGCAGTTACAAATAAATTATTCAGACATAAGGAGTAAAGGGGCACCCTGTCGACAATAGACTATATGCTAACCGACTTTGGATTCAGGAAATCAGTTAGGAACGTGCGGATTTTCCGGGGAGATTTCGATTATACAGACCACAGTCTGATCTGTAGTGAACTCGGTACATCTAGGTCTAGGATACAGAAAGTGAAATCTAACTGCAGACGAATAAGTGTAATAATCACCAGGACGAGGAAAATAGACAGAAGTATTACATGGACGTGATTAGTTTATAGTTCCAATCAACGGACAGTAAGCAGGTTCAGTATATAGAAAGGGAATGGGTGTATATAGTGTACCAGTAAAAGAGCCCGACTCTCAGATTAAATTTTAAAGTAGCATGACTATAGTTCTCAGGGCGAAAAACTGGATTAATTGTAGCTAGGGCTCGGTACAGGAGGTAGGGTCCTATCTACAGAAAACTTTGACTCTGATTGCACAGGAGTTTATGCAAATAAGTCATGAATTTGCACATCACCTCTAAGTAGAAATGGATTGTCTTCCTCGTATTCCAATAGTATGGCTAGGGTTCTCCAGCTCACCAAGCCAAGCTGGTTGAAACACGTTCCAGAAGACTCCAAGGATTCTAGGGACTCCAGATACTCCAGACAGAGGCAGCTGGACTGTCTGGATTGACGGCAAGTAGAGATGTCTCTAACTCTGAGGCCCGGGTTGAACCCCGGTGATCCAGGCGATGTTGTAGATAGTCATGTACAACCTCAGCCCAATGAGACTGAGAGGATTGATGTTCCCAAGGTCACTAGTAGCACTGAGTCCATGAAAACCTTGGATGTTCAACTTATAAGCAGAGTTCTTGATAATTGTACATCAAGACTTCCAACACTCCTAAAACGATATGAGTGGTATTAATAATTTAGAGTTCATCACTAGGAAAATCCTCGTCCCTGAATAACTTTTGGCAACGGAAAATACAAGTCCCTTCTTGTGAAATTATAGTTAAACTCAAAGTTCATTACTGGCGAAGGTGCAAGTCTTTGCCTAAACTCGAATGAAAACACAAGTCCATTCACTTGGAAGTTTGAATATATTTAAAGTTAATCACTGGTGAAATTCATAAAGTCTTTGAGTGACCACTGACGAAAACACAAGTCCTTCCACATAAATAAATTCACTGACGAAATTTATAAGTCTTTTAAACCAACACTGGCAAATGTACAAGTCTTTGAGTAAATGTAAGTGAAATACTAACTTCGTTTAAAGCCGTTGGAAAGTTAAAGTTCATACCTAGCAATGTTAATCAATCACTGTCTATTCGAAGGATGAGTTCCTCAACAGTCGCAAATATTCCCGTAAATAATACAAGTCCATTTCACGAACACTTAGAAAAATTCCAATCTCGAATACTCGTAAATAATACAAGTCCATTCAATGATCACGTAGAAAAGTTCTGGTCTCGAACACATGAAAATAATACAAGTCCATTCAGTGAACACGTACAAAAATTCCAGCTTCGAAGACGCGTAAATAATACAAGTCCATTTAGTGAACACTTAGAAAAGTTTCAGTCTCGAAGGCACGTAAATAATACAAGTCCATTCAATGAACACTTAGAAGAATTCTGGTCTCGAACCCATGTAAATAATACAAGTCCATTTCACGAACACTTAGAAGAATTCCAATCTCGAAGGCACGTAAATAATACAAGTCCAAACACTTAGAAAAGTTTCAGTCTCGAAGGCACGTAAATACTACAAGTCCATTTAATTTACACTTAGAAGAATTCTGGTCTCGAACCCATGTAAATAATACAAGTCCATTTCACGAACACTTGGAAAAATTCCAGCTTCGAAGGCACGTAAATAATACAAGTCCATTCAATGAACACTTGAAAAATTCCAATCTCGAAGGCACGTAAATAATACAAGTCCATTTATTTAACACTTGTAAATATTCTAAGTTCAATTACGAAGACTTAGAAAATTTTCTACAACACTCGAAGTCTTATGAGTCCACTTTATAGTACTTGGAAGAATCGTCTTCCCACACTTGTATAATGACAGAGTTCCACGATGATAGTAGCAGCAAGAGTGTCCCCGCTGACTACTCTGCTGAGACTGTGTGAATAGGCTACAGTAGGTCCTCCTTTTATTCAATCCGGGATGTCTACGTCATATTACGGTTTGATTGAATATCTCCCAAATTCCTCGATGGATTTGCTTGAAACTCGAGCATTGGGACGTTTAGGTGATCCCAAACAAGATGACATATCGCTCGATTCGCTAGCATCATTATTATCGAAATTTCTAAATTTTCTCCATCGAACTCTCTAGAACAAGTGACGTGGAATCCAGAAAATACCAGTCAAGGTTGGTAACACGTGTTCAGACGAGCGGGCGGTCTAGCTAGCCCCTGTGGCTACGTCACAGCTCACAGTCGTCATACACTCGCTAGCTGGTCCTCGCTGCTGGTAAACAAACCAGGCGCGCTCGGAACATTACGCGTGGTAAATAAACGTAACTTATGCTCAAAAAATACTTATGTACAGGTCGTAACCGGTACTATAGGGATGCTGTAGTAGAAACAGCAAAGGAATGCTTAAGAACAACTGTGCGTAAAGATTTAAATAAGCGAACATTTGGTGGGCTGATGAAGTGGGGGCAGCTTGTAAACTTATAAAGACTGCATGTCAGCAATGGCTCCAAGCAAGGACTGATGCAGACAGGGAATTGTACATACATAAAGGAAACAGAGTGAAACAAAATAGTGATTCAATCAAAGAAGAAGTCTTGGAAAAGTTGTTGGTAATAACCTAGAAAGGCTAGTTCAAGCAGCAGGGAAACCTTTCTGGACAGTAAGGTAGTAAGGTAGGGAAAAGGAAATTAATAGTGTTTTAGATAAATCTTGTTAACTCATAATAGATCCCAGGGAATAACCGGACAGGTGGAAGGAATATTTTGAAAATCTTCTCAACGTAAAAGGTTACATTCCCGGTGACGTCGCCATGTCGGTTAAATTATGCTTGAAGCCCTGGAAGGATGTAAACAAAATCCGTTGTCATAAAGCGGAATTAATAGATTACGTTAATCCTGAAATATTGAAACATTGTGGGAAGGTAGGGCTGTAAAGGCTTCATAGGGTATAAAGATTAGCATGGAGTGTTAGTAAGGTACCTTGTGATTGTTCAGAAACGGTATCTATAAGCAAAAGAGGAAGGATTGCAACAAATATCGAGATATCGAGATATATTCACTGGTGTTTTGGAAGGAGTGATTGAGAAGAAGGTGGATGAAAACCATTGCGATTTCAGACCACACAGGAACTGTTATGATCAGATTTTAAGTATGTCCTAGATAATTAAGAAATGTTACGAGAGGAATAGAGAGTTATATTTTTGTTTCGTGAATCTAGAGAAGGGAAATGAAAAAGATGTTCGACGTACTGGGGAACTATTGGATTAATATGGACCATCTGATGAACGGTATTAAGTGACAGCGAGGGATTCAGTCAGATGTAAATGTAGTGAGAGCTTTGGCCCCTTTTCACGACTTGGTCTTAATGGCAGATCTTGCCGAAAGCCTGCAGTCTAATATCTTGGAACTTGAAAATTCGTGCAATGAGTATGGTATGAAAATTAGCCTTTTTAAGACTAAACTGATGTCAACAGGTAGGAAATCCAAGAGAAATGAATGTCAGATTAGGGATACGAATCTGGAACTGGTAGATGATTTCATGTATTTAGAATGTGTGTTCTCCCAGAATGGTAGTATGGTAATAGAGCTTAAAACAAATTGCAGTGAGCTCGCAGTTGCGATCAACAGTATTCTGTAAGAAGGAATTCAGCTCTCGGAAAAAACTATCTTCACATCGCTCTGTTCTCAGACCAACTTTGCTTTACGCGAGTGAAAGTTGGATCTCTCTGGTGACCGTCACCATCTTCAGTGGCTTAACGTTAGGACCTGCAAGGCCTTCAATGGTAGTGGGCCTGAGGGTAAAGGGGCCCCCAGACTTCCCCAGAAGAAAATTAAATATATGAATAAATAAATCTACCCGAATGCCACTCTGAACGAAAAAGGTGACATCGTCATGTGTTTGTAGAAGGGACGGAAAAGTGTTTTCAATGCGTATAGAGTAATAGTCAGATGGTTGCATCTGTCTACAAATTTTAGTGTTGAGTCTAAGAGAGCTGTCTCTCGTAATACGCTCTCTCATAAATATCTGCGCCAAGTTATGTTAAGGAAACAGTGACAATTCTTACCAAATATATAATTTTAGACTTAATTATTCGTGTTGCTCTTTCTTCCGCAAAACGATCATTTTAGAAACTGAAACTTATGAACAACTACCTGCGAAACGTTATAATCCAAGACAGACTGTGAACTTATCCTCCTCATTATCGAATGTGCCATCCATGGATATCAATGAAATGTTGTTCCCCTCCTGGTGGCCACGATCCTTAAGGTGCCTGACCCATGGTTTACCGAATCTAGTCCCATTGATCGTAAAAATGTTCACCATCAGAATGTTGGCCGGCAGAGTAGGATAGATGGTGGTATATAATTTATAATCACTAGATTGCTTGCCAAAAGCCCGGATTAAATTCCAAAACCTCTCCGCAGAGCGCATGTAGTGTGAGGGCATATAACGCTGCTGGTAGTGATTCGTCCATTTGATGGACACGTAAAGCTTTGATCAGACCCCTTCATGTTATTGGATAGGATTAGGCCACGTGCAAATACCGGGTTTCGCCCTCTCCCTACCTCATCATTATCTTCCCACATTCAGGCGCGCAGGTTGCCTATGGGAGAAGTAAGAAGACGTGTATCAGGCGGGACGAACATGTCCTCCGATACTCCGGGCACTAAAAGACTTGACTTAATTCCTGTATCTCGTAAGTGGAGCACAGGGCATCAATGAACATCCACCACCGGACTCTGTTCTGCGTCATCGTCCTGATCTCTATCAATGTCTTCCCTCCTTTCTCCATCACTTCCGCTACTACACTCCTTCTCCATGTGTTCATTAGTCTACCTCTTATCATGCTACCTAGTGGGTTCCATTGCAGGGCTTATTTTGCTGTGTTGTCTTTATCTTACCGCTATGTATGTCGAACCCACTTCCATTTCGTACACGCGTCTCAGTGTCAGTGGTTCTTTGATGTATTCTTCTCCACATCCCTTCATTGGAGATTACTCGTTGCCACCATATCTTCAGGATATTCCTAGAATTTCTATTCACAAATATTTGGAATCTGCTAATCAATTGTTCGTTAGTCTTCCAAATTTCACACCCACAGAGCAGTACTGACTTGTCATTTGTATTGAAGATGCGTCGGCACTAAAAGCCGTAAGATAAATAAATAAAATAAATGAGAACATCGATGACTTTGCACCCAAGAAAGTTCGTTGCATGGTCCAGTTTCTTTCATTCAAATGTGAATATAATAAAGTTTTAAAAATATTAAGACATACGAAAGAAACATGCATTTACTTACGTTGCATTTCAATCCCTACAAAATATTTAACTTTCAATACAAAGTATATTAATAAATTCATTAGATTTTCTATATTGTACCAAATCCTTTGTACACAGTATATTAAATGAGTACAGATTGTATTAAAGTATCGGCCGTAGTTAAATTTATATCTGTTATTGATAGATAACGGGGCCAAAATTTGTTTCGTGCAGGCAGACACGTATCATAGGCCTATTCGTTACGACCCTGACCATCTTCCTCATATTAATGACGGTATTCACGAACCGCTGTAATTGCTTTCGACTGCCGGTTGAGACGTGCGAATTGAGCCTTGCGTACTGCGGGACGCTGGAGAACTTCCTTCACAAGCGTCGATTAGAAGTTCCCACCCCGGTAACTACCAAGCTATCTCAGGACATCTAAGTAAGAAATGAAATTCTTCGCCACGGAATTCCCTACATTGGATGCTTCGTGATTGAAGATGACGTGTATCTCAGACCACTTGGTAAAATAGTCAATGGCTGGAAGCAAGTAATTAATTTCCTGCTTTCGTTTCCGAAAATGGTCCTTCGGTATCTATGTCTATATTCTCGAAGGCCCCTACGACGTTTTACTGCTGCATCTGGCTCCTAATCTGGGTGCCAGGGACTCGTCTGTGTCACACATTTGGAAGTATGGTTTGAAGTCCATCTTCGGGTGTACAGAGTTCTGTCTTTACCGGATCCTATCTAAGTTCACATTGACTCCATGTTTGCCTGATGTAGTGCCTTCGTGTGGCCCAACAACTATTTGCAGCCTTTTTTCCTGAGAAATACCAGCTGGATGACCTTTTTTCTTGCTGTCAGCATACCCCCATTAGCGCGACAAGTGACCATTGTTGACCTATAGGGACTTCCACTGATCCAATTATGCCATATACGTTGGGCTAGTTTCGAAGATACCTGTCCATGGTGGTCACGCTCCCGACTCGGCTTCCCACAGAATCTGTCCAACTTCTCAATTCACGAATTTCTACCTCTTCATGCTAGTCATATCCAAGATTTCCGCTGCCACTGTTCTCATGACTCAGACATCCACTGCCAGTGAGTGCATTTCTCAGGGCACGGCCTCCTAGGGACGGCATCAAATTTTAGTGTTTCCTTCCCTGTCGGTGTTCGGCGGGGAAGTTGTATTCCTGTAAGCATTGCACCCTACAAATGTCTGTCACTTGAAATTTTAATATTCAGGAGCAACTTTAAAGCACAATGGACAGTGCTTAGAAGGAACTACTGACCATATCGACTTCCTGTGGAAGTGCTCCAGCTTCTTCACGATGGCCAGCAGTTCATACCGTGTGACGCAGTAGTTCCTCTCGGACTTGGATAACGTCTTGCTGTAGCACGCTATCACCTTTCTGTGTCCACCCTGGATCTGTGGGGGCACCCAACCAATCACCCCTTTGCTGGAGCTGATGTTAATAAAACATTTCTACTCAGGATTGGGATAAAACAAAACGGGAGCTGAGCACAGGGACTCCTTGAGTTACTGGCATGGGGCGTCTGTATCTGGTGACCACTGGAACAGTTTCTTCTCATCTGTTAGCTGTAGGATTGGCTTCGAATTATTGGCAAAGCGGCAATGAAATTTCTCTAATAGGAACGCAGGCCTGGAAAACACCTCAACTGTGGTTTTACGTTCGGCACAGGCCAGTCTCTAACAGCTTCTGGATATTCCTGGACGGTGGCTAGAGTGTGACCTAGGTAAGCGTACCACTTGCTGGATTTTCTGGCATTTACCAGAGTTCAGTTATAGACGATCACCTTATAGTCTCCGAAACAGTTTACGGAGGTTGACAGGTGTTCCTACAACATGCGTCCTACATCAAACCTGTCATCTTGGTAGACTACACAGGCCTCTCATATACGAGCCCATTCTTAATAGACTCCAGCAGTCTTGCAAAAGTCGCACGTGCGTAAAATATTCAGAAGGGCATATATATGAAGATATAACATTTCTGGCGGTATAGAACGCAGTTTTATCCTTATCCACCAAATGCGACGCCACCTAACAATTTCCTGACTTCTGGCCCAGAGTTGAGGACCAATTGGCTACAGATAAGTTGTCCAAATTTTCGTCAATCTGATATGAAGGAAATCAGTCTTCCATTGCGATGTCATTCAGTTCCCATAATCGACACTCACTCTTCTTCATCTCTATAGTCACTGGAAGGGAAGACCATGGTTTGTCAGGCTTTTCGATCACTCCACGCTGTTTCGTTTCACTCAAATCTGATCAATCTCTATCTTTTCAACCAGAGGTACCCGATGGGGTGACTGAAGGATGGAGATTGTGCCGCCGGTGTTAATGCTATGAAATATCTTATCGTTTATCGTGTAGTAACCAATTTTTGTCGTGAAGATGTTCCGAAACTGCGTGATCAGCGTCTTGAGCTACTCAAACTTGTCTGCTCCTAGGTGTCTTCCGGCGTAAGATATCAATCTCTTGAGCTTACCATCCCCCTTATAGTTTCAGAAACGTGTCTCTCCTCGTCATCTGCTGGTACCATGCAATTGTCCGAGATCTCCACATTGACAAGGAGATCCCACCACTCATGCTACAACCACAATCTTACTACGGAAAGGTATAACTCCATTGTTGTGTAGCGCTACACTCGCTAGGCCGGGTTGTGTTTTGGAGCCTCGGAACGTAAAATCTTGACGACTCACCCAGGAGGTCGTAAAATTTGTGAAACGAGATTTTCACTTACAGAGGTGCATATGGACCTGAGGTTCACTCAGCCTACACCAAAGATGAGTACCACTTTAATTCTTGGGGGCAAAGACGCCCGAGCGTAGAGCTAACCACTCCATCCCATCAAGTGCCGAGGTTACGGAAATTGGAAGCCTTTTCCTTCCACCACTCCAAGGGCCTTCATGGCCTGTGCGGAGATGACTGACTTTTTGATACCCAAAACACACTTCGTCTCACGGCAACAGTATCTTCGTAGGCCTGAAATGCGTGAAGCCCCAGGCTGATAGCATCTGTGACGTCCACGACGAAAGCTCAAGCACGTAGAATTCTCCGTCCTATCGTCAAGTCCAGTAGTACCTCCTATAGGACAGGAATCGCTTCCCCTGAATTCATTCGTGGCACGTTGTGCTTCAGGTCCCGCTCTATGTTCCCGTTGGCGATATTAGGCTCAGAGACACCCCTGTGTCTACCTTGGAGCGGTATGGCCTATCACTGTCGTCGCTCCTCGCGGTGATTACTATCAGTGTAAAGTGAGGGGAAGGCCAAGACGTCGCAGAAGATTCATTAAGTAAGTTTAGAATGTATGTCTTAGGTAACAAATTCGAGATATGGACTGACCATCAGGCCTTGGTATTCTTAAATACTTGCAAACTAACTAGTAATCGTATGACTCGTTGGATTTTAGCCATAAGTGAATATGTTTTTAAGATACGTCATATGAAAGGTAAAGATAATGTTATGGCTGACTTTCTCAGCAGGTGTCTCCCTAACGAGGAAAATACTATCTCCTTAGATTTGAAAGAAGGTATTTTGATTTGTGTCGGCTGTATGACTGAAAACACAGCAGAAAGGGATAGACTTCGTTATCTGTTGGCCGAGCAGGAAGGAGAAGAAGAGTTGGCGGGACTGTTGACCTCGCTTAGAGATAAGGAACTAGGTACAGTTCTAGAGAACGGTAAACTTACGTATACGTTATATAACGGTTTACTCACTAGGGAATGTTATTCCGGCCAGTTTAAAGTCTGTGTACCCAAAGCCCTGCAAGAGGATATGATTTGGTTTTATCATTTTGGAGCAAATAAGGCCTCATATGCTATTCAGGGTAACTTTGTGTGGAGAAATATTGGAAAGCACGTGAGGAAAATACTCGTTACGTGTGATCTCTGCCAACGCTCTAAGCAGCCGACTAGAATTTTAGAGGGGCCAAGGCAGGCTGTTATTGCTGAGAGACCTGGGAAGCTTATTAGTGCTGATCTGCTTGGACCTTTAGTTAAGTCCCAATATGGTTACCAATTTGTATTTGTCTTGATTGATGTCTTCAGCAAATATGTCAAGATGTACTCATTGAGGAAAGCTACAGGGAGGGGTTGTCTCAAACAGGTCGTGGACAGATATATTCCTGAGTTCGGATGTCCCCTCAGAATATTATCTCATCATGGCAGCAAGTTTATTTCGAAGATCTGGAATACCAAACTAAATGAACCGGGGATTAAACCTATATTTTCATCGGTACGTTGCCCGCAAAGCAATATGGTTGAAAGAACGATGCGTGAAATAGGACGTATATTTAAGGCACATGTGCATGACAAACACAACTCGTGGTTTTCACAGTTGTGTTATGTCGAACGTTGGTGAAACATCACGTTGCACGATTCCATTGGATTTAGGCCCTATGAAATTCATAACGGCAGGAAACCTAATGATGAAACTGCGAGTGTGTTAGGCTTGGACTTGGGAGAGGAGAAAACTAAGGATTTTATATCCAGCTGGCTAGGGAGAATTTAACGAAAGGAGATAAACGAATTCGCCATCAGAAGAAGACTGAAATTGGATAAATTTGAGCTTGGTGACAAGGTTTTACTCAGAGTGCCACTCCCGTCATCAGCAGAAGCTGGTCAATTTTTTAAGTTTTTCTTGTTATATCAGGGATACTTCACCGTAGTGAAATGGATTGCGAAATGTGCTTTTTCATTAGAAGACAAAGAAGGAAAGATCGTAGGCACGTACAATATAACAAATCTTAAGAAATATATCATGTGAGTTTGTTGATTAAATCTCATTACTATGTTAATTCGCCTTGTTGTATGAAGCTGGCATTGCGAGCAGGACTTCAGTGAAATTAGCGTGTGTTGTGATATTAAGTGAAGCACGGCAGTGCAATAAACTCCAGTATTTGGAAAAAGTTTATATAATGAAATGTCTACGAGAATTACTATTGGTCACTAAATGAACGTTTGGAATGACTAAAGTTAGAAAGGAATGTAATCTCTATATGTAAATAATACTGTATAATCAAAGTGAAAATGATGTTTGATCTATGTTTTATATGTGTTATAATGAATATCCAGATGGATGATATTATGTATCCAATTTGTAAAGGGAGTTTTTATACATGTATTAAGAGTATGTACCCGATTTCAGGTGAGAAAGAAAATATTTCATGAATCAATCGATTCATTTAATCAATTATTTCATGAGAGAGGCGTTCTGTAACTGGACAACAGAGTTACAGATTTCATTCATCATTTATTATTATTATTATTATTATTATTATTAGTAATTGACCCGATTCATTAGATTTGATATTCTATTTATCATCATTTAGACTGTAATAATTAGGTATCATACATATTATATTATTTAATCACTGGATAAGCGAATTTTATTTGTAATTATTCTGTATATTAATAAGTGAGATTTGTTGATTTCAAATAGTCATACTGTAACTTGCAACTCTGGCCAAGATGAGCTGGCATATTATTTTGCAATCGAGGCTATGTTTAACCGAGACTGTATTGAGCTAGTAGGTTTTCCTCTGATACATGCAGATTAGTCATCCGTAGTCCGCGTGGGCAAGCTAATACGACACATAACTGATGACATCAGTGCGTGGGCACGTGATTTCGACCGGGTGTCTGTATTCGCCAGCTACCGTATGTTGAGGTGGAAGGGATGACCAGATAGTAGGAAGATGTGTGGTCATTACTAGTTAATAAGAGTGGTGGTCGGTGGTCGAAGAGTGTTGATCACATGGAATAGTGATGGTCGGTGGTCTAAGAGTGATGGTCTGTGGTCTGAGAGTGGTGGTCAGAGCTAAGAAGTGGTCTAAGTGTTCTAAGGGGTGTTTGAGGAGGTCTTAGAATCATCGAAGAAGTCTACGAGTGGTGGTTTGACCTGAGTAGAGACAGGTACTGTGCTGACAGTGAACATCATTTACTTGTGAGGATGGACTTCTCAATGTGTTTCAATAAAACTTTCCAATTTTCTACAATCTATTGAGTGGACGTAACTACTTTGGAGCTTACGACACTCGTACAGGGAATGTAGGTCAACTCTAGGTTACATAAGAAGATAACAGCAGACTGCTCCCGACTTCAGCTCCTTGGTTTTTCCAGGAATTTCAAGTTCAACAGCGGTGTGTACAGACATCAGGTAATTACAGCATCAGACATGTTATGCATTAATAACATGAAGAAGAATGTAATCAGCGGCGATATCATATTTCATTTCAAGTTCATGCCAATAGTTTTTTTAGATTAAATTTTCTGCTTTTGTAACAGCAAATCTCACAAGGTATATTTTTTGTGTTAAATTAAAGTAAGGTAATGCTAGTTCATTGGGACGTAAGGTATAGTCATAAATTCAGTTTTCCGTTCATAATAATAAGTTATTCTTTTCCAAATACAATCCTCAATTGTGGAAATGCAACCGTAATCTACTATTGTCCTGATCCATATTCCTGTATATTGCCAGATGTGTGAGTTTTCACCTCACCCTTGGGATAATTGAGATAATAGGCATGCTCTCCGAATTTTTGATGTTTTCCTACAGAAAATGGTGCTCAACGAATGTAATGTATATTGTGTCAAAGAGATTATGATGTGAGAGTTGTGGTAGGAGTAGACACAATGCAGACCACAACATTAACGCGCAGCCCGAACCTTCAATTACGTAACAGCGCGGGCAAGCCCCACTGCCTGGCTGTGACACATACCTTCCAGAATTCTCACGAGACAGCTGGGGGCTTACGCCAGCCGAAAAGTCTAGGATATAAAAGACCAAGGTCAGGAACCACCGTTATAGTGTGATTGCTACCTGGGAACTGATTACCTCGGATTGAGTAGGGGTATTTCAGTCGCCTTGAAAAAGAATACTGCAATGTATTATAAATGTCGGTAAACTGTACGTAATGTAGAAATAACAACAACACGGTTCAGCCCGGAAAAGAAACTGAATAATTCTACACACCATGGAAGCTTCACCTCTAAGAATCTCAATGCAGAACTTAGATCATCAGCCTGTATTGGCCATAATTCAAATGCAAATTTGAGTAAGTAACCAAAGCTTCATTGAACGTGAATACATGAAACTTAAATTATTCTGCTGCTAATTGCTCCGATGTAATAGTAACCCAATTCACTTTGGGTCATTGACTTCCAAAATAAGCCAAGTTGTAATCTTCTTGAACATCTCATCCACTGGACTGTGTAATGTAAACATGAATTCAATGTGTTTGCTTATTGAGCGTGTGAAGGGATTATGAAATGTTTACAGGCTTGTTGAAGATCTGCTTTCGCTTTGAATGCTTTGGTAGAATGCTAACTCGTCCTTTTAAAGGATGAGTTCTAAAGGATGGCAAATTCAAAACGTACAATACATTTATAATGAGGTGAGAGAGTTATTTTTCATACTTCCCTTTCTGGGAAATGGTAGAATGTATTAAATTCCCTTAAAGTGTTCAGTATGTTCCTCAGAGGGATGAGTAAAATTATCTATGATCAAAATAGTTAAGAATGGAGGAAAGTGTTTCTAGATTACTTCCCAATATGCCTACCAAAATTATGGATTAGATATGGAGTACAATTGAAATATACATTAAGGTAAACTGGATAAATTTGAGCGTTTCACGTAATAACCGCATACTATTCACAAATACTAAAGTAAATGGTAAATATGGTTACTGTATTTCATCATATTTCATCATATGTGATGAATAATACGACAAATCGTCACCTGTTGATTTTAAAAATATTATTGACTATTCCTAGATGTTGACAACGGAAAGGTGTCACGCTCAGCAACGAGTCAGGTGAAGAACAGCTCATTTAATTTCTCTTAGTGAGTGTGAAAATAAACCTTCCATTTCAGGTGGTCAACAGTATTAGGGGCTGCACGCACTAAGGAAAATTCAGTTCTAACAAAATGTAAAGGAAATGACAAACTGTGTAATTTGAGGTGCCATGATAGCCTTCCATGAGTAAATAAGACTTAGAATTTTGTAAACATATATATTGTAAGTTAATCATTTAGTTTTTGCTAAATGATTTGTAAGAATATACATTTATATGTTTTAAGTGTTAGTTAAACTAAAGCCTTAAACATCCATTTCCTAACGTACATTTTAGGTATTACAAGGATAATTCATATGATATAATCCTTCTCTGTAATTCGGACAATTTTAGATTTCTTTCACATTTATTCTATCCGAAAGAGTAGAATGTACCAACCTACTTTGAAAATGATAAAACATGACCGGTAAAATGAAATATATATCTGCATTTATCAAATTCAGAAATAGAATTGGTGGTTATACGTAACAAAACCTTAAAACGTGCAATTGCCCATTGAGTATATTTATTACAACATATATACTATTACACTAAAAATTTGTTTGTTCCGCTATAGCAGATTGGGACATCCTGATTATCTTCTAATCAGTAATAATTCATGTATGATTGATAGCTGCTTTCGTTCTGTATCGTGGAAACAGAAAGTAAAAAGAAGCATCTGAAAAACAATGAAATATGTATGTTATAAAAAGCGCACTTTTCTAAGTAAGAAAAGGAATATCTCAGGTTCTTAGTATTGTTTCATCAGAGCTAATGATTCTACGAAAAAATAAATTGAACTTTACTCTTACAAAATATTATTAACCAACGTTTTGATAACCACTTTCCGCTAGAATGCACAGGAATCGTTATATTTGGACAAATACTCATTCTTGGCGTAATTTACAAAGATAGCAGAGGACACGAAAATCTGACTGGGTTGTAAAATTAGTATAACCCTGGAATCATCCGTAAGTACATTTCCAAGCTTTTGAATCTACCTTGCTTAATGCAAGCAGCATGCACACTTGTCATGCTATTGACTAGACTTGTTAGGTGGAATTAAAACACAGAGTTAAAACAAAAATATATAAGAGGATATCCAACGTAATTTTAACTCACAAATTACTTTTTAACATAAGATTTCAGTGTACATCATCCAATATAAAACTCACTCGCTCTCATTTTCTGGCAGTTGTTTAACTTTTCCCATCCTTTTCATTCATGTCAAATCACTGTTCTACGCAAATGATACTACTATTTTTTTAAATTAAGTTTATTTATTGTCGCTTTAACCTAGAAAGTCATATCGCGACATTCACAATTGTACATACAGGATTATTACATTGATTACATACAGTTACAATTGTAAAAAAAAACAGTACATATTGATCAGATAGTAATTATATGTCATTGAATAGATTTGTTTGTCTAAAAAACTTAATTATGTTTTTACACTGAGTATCTCTGTTGAAGATGTCACATACTCTATTATTCTGGTTTAAATTACACAACTGTCTTTGTTGATCGTATAGATGACATTCTAGTAAAATGTGGTCAACAGTCTTTCTTTTTTGACAGGTGTCACATATTGGTGGAGGTTTCTTAGAGAAGATATGAGCATGAGTCAGTTTGCTATGGCCTATACGTATTCTAGTAATGAGCACTTGTTCTCGACGCTGAAGGAATGAAACATCAAATTTGTCTGTAGATCCACGCCTGATATCATGGAGTCTTGTGGGTTGTTCCCTTGTCCACTCAGTTAACCACTGTTTTCGGATCTTTGTAGTAAGAAAAGGAGCAACGTCGGTGTAGGGGATTAGAAAGTTTTGATCATGTACAGGAAGACGAGTTGCTTCTTTAGCTGATATATCAGCTTGTTCATTGCCTTTTATTCCCTTATGTGAGGGAATCCATATTATGGTAACTTGCTGTCCTTTATTTTTCACGATATTGTAAGTTTGCAGTATGTCTTGTGCTAATGTATTTGAGGATGATGCATTTTGAATGAGTTTTACTGTTGATAAAGAATCACGAAGGATTAGAAAAGGTTCTTTTTTGGGGGAACTCTTTATGGATTCCATAGCTTTTAGGATAGCATACAGTTCACATGTGAATATGGAGCATGTAGCTGGTAGTGCATACTTCATTGTATGATCGGGGTGGACAACAGCACAGCCGCTACCATATTCGGTTTTTGAGCCATCAATGTATATAGGAGTGTGTCTGGGCAGACTTTCACACTTTTCAGATAACATATGTTTAAATACGGTACTATCTGTTGTTTCTTTATTGAATTCACTTAAATCTAATATTGTTGGTGGTGGTTCAGCTTTCCATGGGGGGAATGTGATGTCTTTTTTAGTTCTTGAAGCAATCGGGGGAACTGAAGAATTAATTTCCTGTAAGTATTGCGTAAACCTAACGTGGAAGGGTAAATGTCTCTTTTGTTGCAAGGAATAGCGTTGAGGCTGATAGCGTGGGAAAACATACTCGTGTGCTCTGGAGTGAGGAGAGGCCGCTATCTTCACTGCGTAGTTGATAGTCAGTTGTTTTCTACGAGTCCGAAGCGGGGGTTCATTAGCTTCTATTAATAAACTTGAGATCGGGCTAGTTTTGAATGCTCCCAGGACAATCCTGAGAGACGTGTTTTGAATCGGGTCAAGCATTTTCAATGAGGATGCTGTAGCTGAATTATATATAATAGAACCATAATCCAGTTTGGTGCGAATTATAGATTTGTAAGTGCACATTAATACATGAAGATCTGCTCCCCAGTTGTTAGCTGCCAATGATTTTAGTACATTAATTCGATGTAGGCAATCTTTTTTTACAGTTTTTAGATGGGAGTTCCATGTTAATTTTCTGTCAAAGGTCATTCCTAGTATTTTAATTTCATTTACTATCTCAATTTTATTTCCCTTGAGGTACAATTCTGGGCAGTTACTATCACTCTTTTGTTCGGAAAATAAGATGCATTTGGTTTTGGTTGAAGAAAAGGTAAAGCCTGTGTGTTTTCCCCATTTGGCAACATCTTCAAGGAAATTCTGTATTATTGTTTGGGTGGTTGACAAGTTGCGACCTCTGCAAAAAATAGTCATGTCATCAGCAAAGAGGCAAGTTTTTACAGGAGGGTTAACGCATGACGTGATGCCATTTATAGCTACTAAGAATAGTGTTACACTCAGAACTGAGCCTTGTGGGACACCATTTTCTAAACTGACTTCTTGGGACAGGACACCATTAGCTCGAACTTGAATGCGTCGGTCTTGCAGGAAGTTATAGATAAAACTGATCATATTTCCCTTAATATTATGTTGCAGTAGAGTTTTAATAACGTGAGTTTTGCACACCATATCATATGCTTTATGAATATCCAGGCAGACAGCAAGGAGATGTTGTCCATAATGAAAGGCATCCAGGATTTCTGACTCTAATACTACTAAGGTGTCAGCTGTTGAGTGAAACTGTCGGAAGCCACACTGTTCTGCAGTGAAGAAATTCTGTTGTTCTAGAACCCATTTTAGCCTTTTATTTATTATTTTTTCCATTAATTTGCACATAGTGCAGGTTAGAGCTATTGGTCGATAGTTATCGGGTAACATGTGGTCGCAGCCAGGTTTAGGTATTGGAATTACTATAGCTTTCCTCCAAGCTACAGGAAAGACTTTCTGTGCCCAAATGAAATTAAATATTTCAGTGAGGAATGCTAGGCCTTCAGGAGGAAGTTCTTTCAAGAAGTCATATATAATATCGTCAGGACCTGGGCTTGTAGTTCGGCAGCTACTAAGTTCAAATGGTACTTCATTAATACTGATATTATCGTTGTAGCATTGGTCAGCACTTAAGTGGATGTGTGACTGTAAATCAGGACAATCTTCACGAGAGGATAAAAATTCTTGTTCATAGTTGGAATCACTTGAAATTTTTGCAAAGTTCTCTGCTAATGCATTTGCAATATCGTGATGTGTAGTTGTAACTGGTCCAGTCGTTTTATTGAGGGCTATGATACGTGAGGGGTTTTTTAAGCCCTCTTATTTTTCGTAGGTGTTCCCAAATTGTGTTTTGTGGGGTCTGATGAGAAAGAGATGACACATACTTCAGCCAAGATGCTCGTTTACTCTCTTTTATGACTTTTCGGGCTGCAGCGCGACTTTCTTGGAACCGTAATTTGTTTTGTAAAGTGGGATGGCGTTTATACTTGTAGAATGCTTGGTTTTTCTTTTTAATTGCAACTTTACAGGAATCATTCCACCAAGGAACTGATTTTCTGTAAGTTGTATTGTTGGTCCTTGGAACAGAATTTTCTGCGGCTTTAAGTATGATATTTTTTTTTTTTGCTAGGGGCTTTACGTCGCACCGACACAGATAGGTCTTATGGCGACGATGGGATAGGAAAGGCCTAGGAGTTGGAAGGAAGCGGCCGTGGCCTTAATTAAGGTACAGCCCCAGCATTTGCCTGGTGTGAAAATGGGAAACCACGGAAAACCATTTTCAGGGCTGCCGATAGTGGGATTCGAACCTACTATCTCCCGGATGCAAGCTCACAGCCGCGCGCCTCTACGCGCACGGCCAACTCGCCCGGTGAGTATGATATTGGTGAATTCTCTTACTATATAGTCAATCTTGTAATTTTTGAAATGGGTAGGTGGTGGTAATCTATATAACTCTGCCTTAATATTTTCTTTATATTCTTGCCAATTAGCATGTTTAGTATTCCATTTATTTGGGTATACACTTGGGTGGGGCTTGTTGTTTCCATTTATTATGATAGGAAAGTGATCACTTCCAAAAAGGGTTTTGCTCGCTGATGATGTATATATCGTTGCTGCATCTGGAGTGCTCAGACACAGATCTATAGTACTAAAAGTACCGTGCTGGATATCATAATGTGTAGGAACATTCGAGTCTATTAGAATCAAATTTTCAGAATCTAGCAACGATTCAATTGTTCTTCCTCGTGTGTTAGTGTAGAGACAGTTCCATAGGGTGTTATGGGAGTTGAAGTCTCCTAAGAGGAGGAATGGTTTAGGAAGTTGATTTATCAGATCTACTAATTCATTTAAATCCATTTTCTGGCTGCTGGGCAAATAAATATTACAGATGCATAGGGAAAATGTTAGAACGACTGTAACTGCTACTGCTTCCAAATGGGTTTTTAGTGGTATTTCTTTTTGAGGAACATTGTCACGGATGTAAGTGGCAACCCCTCCACTTGCATGAATGGGATTGTTGCGGTTTTTGTGATATGCTGTGAATTGTCTCATATTAGCTACGTAGTTATCTCGAAAATTGGTTTCTTGTAAACAAATGATTTCGGGTTGGTGTTCATTAATAAGTTGTTGTAGATATTCGTATTGAGAGTAAAATCCGTTCATATTCCACTGCAGTATCCAAGAATTCATGATGGCTTTTTAAAGATGTATTTACTAGATTTGATCCTTATCAGTTATTGGGATTGTCTGATCTGGGGCAGGCCTATTGCTTTCTCCGTTTATGGCTGTAGGTAGTTTATTAACAAGTCTGGTACTCTGGTTTTTAATTTTTTTGTCCTGATAGTAGGGGTATAGTTTATTCAGGGTCTCTATGAGATCTTCAACATGGGAAGTGTAAGATAATGCAATAGGTACGATATTAGTTGCTGATGTTCCTTTAGTATTTTCAAATAAACTTTTGAGTTGTATGAAATTAAGAATAAAATTTGAGGGATTAGCTTCTATTACTTCCTTAACAGGAAGTAGTTGTTCTTCAAGACTGAGGGGATTTAATACCATTAGTTTCTTCTTAGGCTGTTTAATGTCTTGGGTTTAATGAGACCCTAGAACAGGAAATTCAT
This sequence comes from Anabrus simplex, assembly GCF_040414725.1. Classification (NCBI taxonomy): domain Eukaryota; kingdom Metazoa; phylum Arthropoda; class Insecta; order Orthoptera; family Tettigoniidae; genus Anabrus; species Anabrus simplex. The sequence continues at coordinate 226,843,623 of NC_090266.1, read as the reverse complement.
CATCTGTTTTATCATCTCCCGAGATAGAAGAATTATCTAAGAGGGAATTATCAGCCTTGGAAGTGTTATTAGAAGAGTCACTTGAAAGGAAGGGTCGTTTTATTCCTTGAGGCTTAGTTATGAGTGATTCTTTATTTACTTCATATATTGGGACTGAAGTGTTCAATTTCAAGGAGATGTCCTGTTCAGAGAGGTTTTTAGAGGAAGATGATGTGTCATTAGAATATTCAATGATTTGCTGAGGGTCAGTAGTTGGCTCAGGATTCATAGTGGCATTTGCTGGGTTGGAGGTGTCCTCCTTGGAAGAAATTGAATGTTGATCAGGTGGCTGGTTGTTTTCTTCTAGAGTCTCAGGTAGTGAGGGACATGCTCGGGCCAGGTGGCCTTCTTCTTTGCAAATAAAGCAGGTGGGAACGTCTGACGAAGTGTAGATCCAATAACTGGTTCCTTCGAAACATATTTGTAGTGCATTCGGTAGTTTATTGAAATCGTCGGGTTTAACATATAGTTGTCGGCGGAAGCTAAGAATGTGTGTGAATCCCGGAATATTAATTCCAGCCTTTAAGTTGGATATAGATGACATTGGTTTAATACCCAGTTGTTGTAAATGTTCTTCAATGACTGTGTTTGGTAAAATAGGACATACATTGGATAATATCACTCTCTTGTTTGCTACAATTAACGGTCTGAGAGTGAGATCAATATTATTGATTTTAATTACGGGGTGACTGAGTGACAATTCCTGAACAATTTTTGTGTTCGATAGGAATATGCAAATTCTTGAGTTTGAAATAAGAGATATATAACATATGTTAGCTGGATCTGTTATTTTTCCTACAGCAAGGACGTAGTCTCTTATTGGGATTCCGTCGTGAGCATCAATAATAATAGCCTGTTCTTTTTTTGGTGTTAACTGCATTACAGAAGCATAACTTTTTTGAGATTGTTTTGGAACATTATGGGTAGAGCTGTCGGTAAGGTTATGTACGGTCTGATTTCCTTGGTAAGAAGCCATTTCTTTGAGGGTGGAAGGCTTTGAAGCCTCCCTGAGTTACGATGTTCAACTGTTGGTTATTGATATCCTAACGGTTTTCTACACGTAGAACAGAAAAGAATCAATTTCACTCTAATTAAATAAGATTATGTCGAGTCCAGTCCTCGAAGTTTACACTGAGTCGTAATACTCACATTTAGTCCAGTATTTGCATTGAGAAAGAACTTGAAGTATGTTTATTTACGTAAAAACTGGCACACATCAATAACACGTTTGTACACATTCACTGCCACCTCGATCATCACTACTATTTTGTTATTATAGTTTAAGCTAAACTAAATTGCCCACACGCTCAATTATTATACAAATTAGCAAATTCACCAAATTAATATTATTTAGCAAATTCATCCTAAAGGCAGAATGTATCTTTAATATTTTAAGGCCCGACAATAATTGTCCGGTGAAATTATCATCCAAGAGGAAATTGCACAAGTACACACCGCACGCTTTTCCGAGTAATACCTTGCATGATCCTCAGTCCTGCTCCCCCATCAAGTACATAACCCTGGAATCATCGGAAGGTACACTTCCAAGCTTTTAAATCTACCGTGCTTAATGTAAACAGCATGCAAACTTTTCATGGTATTGACTAGACTTCTTAGGTGGAAATAAGGCACAGAATTATTTTTTTCATATAACCCTATGAATATTTTAATGATAGAATATTTCTAATAAAATAGATGTCACTCATATTTAATGAGTCAAAATAAATCAGACGACGACATAATGGCCTTCAGACAACAGAAGCAACTTTCAACGCGTCCTCAGCTCAAATGTGCCTGAATCCGATAACTTCCATGAGCTCTCAGTTTGTTGCCAGACTTCTGCCAGATATTTTACTATATTTTCATAAAGTTACATGGAGTAATTTAATCATAATAACAACGCTGGTATTTTTGAACAGGATTGTTGTTCTCTATCAAACTTTCAATGAATACAATTGATCATTTTCCGTGTTGTAGTAGAAATTTTTTGTAATTCATATGTTTTATTGTTATGAATTTATAAGGTCTATTGTACATTTTTACTACAGTGTGCTTATTTATCTTGCTTAAGAAGTGGGACACATTCAATTGCTGGTCCATTATTGAATTTATCCATACATTACTCAGTGATGGATTCCATGTATCATAGCCAATGAGATGAAGTGAACGCACCTTTCGTGGATAAAAGAGAATGTTAGTTGTTAATTAAGTAGACAGAGTGATTTTTCGACAAATACCATATGAATATATCATGAATATTTTAATGACGGGACATTTCTAATAAAATATATGTCACACATCTTTAATGAAGAAATTTAAGCCTCTCAGCCTTCAGTTTGCAAGCCTCCGTGAATTAACTTTAGGTCTCCACAGTCCTCTATTGTGACTAGCCCTGTGACTTAGTTTATAAGTCTAATATTTAAACCACTACAAACTGAAATTATCCACCGACGTCTTCGATATCCTCTACTTCTTTTACCCTTTATGACCGAGTCCCGAACCCTCCCTGCCATCCTTTATCTTTCAGCAAGTGACCCATGTAAATAATTAACAACAAGAGTAAAAGATTTTGGCCTATTCTATCCCCTGTATATCCCTTGAACCAAGAAATTATTGCAACATTGAATCTCATTGTGGCCCAATTGTCAACGTGCATGCCTGTAGTAAACGACTGTAGTGCATGTAACAATCTAACTTAACCCCGTAAGCCTTCATTACGGCTAATATACACTCCCCTGGCATTCTCACTCTACTAAACATAAATATGAATGTCTATACCATCACTTGCGTTCTTCAATTACTTAGTGTACACTGAAAATGTAGTCTGTGGTCTAAAACAACACATTTCCTTCAACGTACTCTCCACCACTGAACGCACTCACCAAAATATCAATGAAATACCTCGGTAGTTTTTACAATCCTTCCTCTACCCTTGCTTATAGATAGGTGTAAATACCACAAACCCTCAAACAGAAGAAAACTTACTAACATTCCATGCAAATTTTATAAATGTATGAGGCTATTTCATTCACTCATTTCCACTATATTTCACGTTCGTCTCATTGGCTGAATGGTCAGCGTACTGGCCTTCGGTTCACAGGGTCCCGGGTTCGATTCCCTGCCGGGTCAGGGATTTTAACCTTCATTAGTTAATTCCAATGGCCCGGGGGCTGGGTGTTAGTGCTGTCCCCAACATCCCTGCAACTCACACACCACACATAACACTATTCTCCACCACAATAACACGCAGTTACCTACACATGGCAGATGCCGCCCACCCTCATCGGAGGGTCTGCCTTACAAGGGCTGCACTCGGCTAGAAATAGCCATAAGAAATTATTTATTTATACTATATTTCTCCATTTCGTGTCTACTCTCATTCATTCCTGCATCTTTATGAGAGTACAATTTATTTACCTTCCTTTCCACTCCCACAAGCGTAATTTCACTGTCATCATTGTTTCCCCCTACGAACACGGTTGCTTGCGAATTCAAGAGAAAGATTTCTTTCCACGCTGAGATGATTTTGAAAACATTCTTTCCATCTGTCCATTGATACCCAGATCTATTACGAGTTCAACTGATTTACCCAATATAACTTTAAAAAGTCTTCCCAGGTTACTACATACATTTTTCATGACTTCTTGCATTATACAATGATCTTTTTCTCTGTTACATTCATCTACGAACAGTTTCTCATAGGGATCACATCTCGATTGGAGCCATTTATAATATGGCACTATCTCCTTTTTACATGTACCAGCTGCCCTCTTTCACCCATATTTACACATAGTTGTCCCTAGTCATTCCCTTGCTGTTTCTACTACAGCTTCCAAATATGCATTCCATTCTTTTCCTACATCGTGAACCTGCTGACTGTCCATTCCTTGGAACTTTACGATAATCATATCCACAAACTTCTGTTTAATTTCCTCGTTCTGGGGATCTTCTATCTTTATTAGTCTGCGGACAAAATTTTAATTTTTCGGCCTAGTCGTAGTTCACTGCAGATCACGTACAGGTCTGTATCATCGAAAAACTCCCAGAACACCCGCGAAATATTAACAGATTTCCTGAACTGAAAATCGGTCAAGATATAGTCTATTATGATCTGGTCCTCCAACCCTCTTACGTATGCTAATGAATTGTCTTACGCGTTAAGATTATATTCGTAACTGCTAATCCAATAATAGAACAGAAGTTCAGTAAATGCTTCTCATACCTATTAGCTGCAAATCCTTCCCCACGTTTACCCATTATCTTGTCATTTCCTTCAGTTATATTATCGATTATCACATTAACATCGCCCAACATTTTCCTTATCCACGTCCCTATCCTTGCTGTTCATCCTAACTGCGATGCCACTCAGTGCTTCATAAAACTTGTCAACATTTTTCTCATCCACGTCCTCTGGTCGTGGATACACTGAGACGATTCTTTTAAATTTTCCAAATGGCAAATATGCCCACAGTACTCACTCATGTACGTACCCGCCGGAAATTACTTTGCGTGCTATGAAGTTCCTGATGAAATTACCTCCTATATCTTTCTTCTTCCCTTACCTGAAAATTATTAACACTTAATACACTTTACTGACTAAGCCAGGTCTACATTAATTCTTCCGTAAGACAGTTTAATATGGATAGCTACACAGTTAATTCATTTTGTTCGCAAGACATTTTTCCAAGGAGTCCCTGGCCTGCCAAATTCAATGGGGACCCCCTTACTCCTATAGTTCCGAAGTGTGCTTAAAACATAAAAGATGTCAGAGAACATAACTACCTGCATGTGTGTATAGTTATAAAATGTAAACTAATCTACTGTATGCTGCACTTATTCGTAGGTATAATCAGTAAATATTTTATTCAAGAACTTCATCACCATAGTAATACTGTGTTTCTAAGGAAATGTATATATTACCGGTAATGTTAAAAAAATGAGTGCTATATGCAAGGACTAGAAGTTTAGAATACAAAATAACGAACGGGAACGTAATAAATAAAAATTCTTCAACACATTTCGGAAGGATTTTATTTAACGACAGAATCAAAACAGGTTACGGGTTAAAAACGTTCTCGCTTCCGTAAAAAATAGACCAGTCCTGTATTTCACTTCTATTCCAAACAACCACCACTCCTCAAAATAGAAGAAATCAGTGAATTTCGCTTCATTTGTTCGTGTTTTCAAAGTCGATTTTTTAAAATATGGGATTTTTATGGATTTAATCGCTTTCCTATACAAGTGAATACATATTTTAAATATGCTTTCAAGTTAGTTAGTACACCGAATGTTTTTATCATCTATCCAGAGTGAAGATTGTATCTCCTTAATATACTTCTTTCACTTTTATATTTTACAGTAACAGCCTTGGAAATTCTTTATAGCGCCTGGGAAAAGTATTAAACACACAGAAGGGAAAACGAATTATTCACGTCACCATTCATCGCCATATATTCCATACATTTGCAGTAACTCTCCCGTTTTCGTATTTTGCTGGCAACATTCTCGCTATGAATCTGTAAAGACTTTGCATGTGGAAATAAAGGTCATAGTATTCGATATTGATGAAATACTTATGTGTTCCATAAACGGTGCTGCTCGTTCAAGGATTAATACGGCCAATATTTGATTATGGTGATGTAGTCTATAAAAGCATAAGTTGTTCACTAGGTTCTAAACTTCAACAGGCGCATAATGCCTGCTTTCAATTCATTCTAAATGTTCCGCTCCATTCCCACATCAGCCCATTCCTCCTTCAGCTGTCCTGATTAAGATTATTTGATAGACGTAAGTACAATGCTCAAAATACTACGAACAGGCAAACCAGATTACCTCAGAAGAGATTTCATCTACCCCTCTCCTTCAGGTAGAACACCCTCAAGGTCATCAATACGATCCCTGCTGTCCATCCCCACTCACCACAATAGTACGTATAACAACTCATCAGGATGCTTGTGCTGTCCCCAACATCTTGTAACTCACACACCACACATAACACTATTCTCCACCACAATAACACGCACTTACCTACACATGGCAAATGCCGCCCACCAGCATCGGAGGGTCTGCCCTACAAGGACTGCACTCGGCTAGAAATGGCCACACAAAATTATTATTAGCAAATGATCCATATAAACAATGAACGAGAATGGTGAAAATTTACAGCCATGTCTAACCCCTGTAAGTATTTTGTACCAAGAACTCATTCTACTGGTAAAAATTGTCCCACAAAATAATTCGAATGTGAAAAATTTAAGGGTATTGAAGTTATTGGCCTCTTAAACGAAATCAAAGTTTGTTTTCTACCCATGAGCGGGGCAACCTCAATTTTGAACGCATTGCCAGTCACTACCGCTACCGTTCTACGGTCCTTCAGTACGCTTCGAAGAGTGGAGGACTGTCTGAGTGTCACTGTAGGAGAGGACAGAATAACTGGATTATGCCTGATGATAGTGCATCGAGATTTTGTTCAAAATGTCGGGAGAAAGTGAAGTCTTAGGAAACATTTAAGAAACGCGAGACAAATATTATTATCATAAGAATAAAACTCTGTTTGGACAAGAAATAAAAAGAAAATAATAGCGTTTGTGGACACTGATAAGGGGTATTTTCAATCGTTTTATCTCTTCTTAAGTGATTATTTTGTAAGAAAAAAATTTCGTCGTGTTACACCTTTCCGCAACCTATCCCCCACGCACGATACGGTATAAGCTGCAACCCTATCCCCAAATTTGAGATCCTCTGTATACCCTTGACTGAAGAAAATTCTAAACTCACATGGTAACGCAGGTAGTTGAAGCAATTACTAAGCGGACTTAATATGCACGATAATGAACGGTTCTCGGTATCAGTTATATTAGGAACGGTCGTAACTACGATCAGGGAATAAGAGGGGATAATTTTACAAACTAAAGTTTCAACTAAACTATATAAAATGCAAATTTACATCACAGACTGGAATTTGACATTAATATATTATTTATCTAAACTGCACAAATTTGAAGGATATCAACTTTCCTATACCAGAAAATAGTGCACAGCCACGGGTGATAATTCCATTCAATAACATATCACCCGGCTATGAAATTTATGACCATGTTCCGCGAAAATCTTTGTGAGCTGAACTTTAATAAATCATCTCTTGACAGAAATTGTTATACAATTGTAAGATAATAAAACAAATCTATAAATTAATGATGATGATGATGCTTGTTGTTTAAAGGGGCATAACATCGAAGGTCATCGGCCCCTAAATCTATAAATTAAATTTAAATGTTTTGTTGAGAAAATACATATAATACGATTTTCATGACCGCATAGTTTTCAGTTAATGGTAAAATATTCTTCAACTAGTAATTCGCCTGATATAGACCGTCGCCATACCATCATTGAAGTGCTTTCCGTTCAATTTATTTTACAAACGTTGCGATGTTATCGATCTAACAACCGGTTATTTAGAAATTTCTGGTATAATTTGTTACAAATTCCTTCCAATATGGACTTCACAATAATACAGGTAATCATGTACATTACATTCAGGTATAAAGAATAAGAGGGTAATGACCACCATAGTACAAGAGAAGCCTATAAATGAAGAAACAACAGTAAACATAAAGAACGAATACGAGGATTTCTACAGCAAAATCTGGAGGTGTACATGCAACAATAGCTGGCAATTTAGCTTTGACACCAAAATGCACTCTCCGTAATTGGAAGGGATGAAGTCATTGTGGCGTGAAGCACTTACACATGCCAACTGTTTCACGCTCTTTTGATGAATATAACTTCTTATGTAAATGATCTTCATTCCTTCCGTGTCACACATCCTCTCTGTTTTTGTTTCCAAATGAAAGGTTAATGAATTCGGGGACGGTGATGCCATAATATATTCGTTTACCTTCAAACAATTGAACGGGGTATGGATAACTGGAATCAAAAGTGTGCTCTAAGGGATGGATTATTGTTCTAGAGACAATGGATTAAATTATTCAATCTATAGCATTTGGAATTTCGTTCTTACCAGGGGTTATTATAGAGGTGTCACATGATCCTTTCCAGGATGAGAATCCCGGATCTTTCATGGGGTATTTTTTATCTTGATATGAAATTTTAATGAGTCCTTCCGATGGCAACCAACTAGACGTGTGAACTGAAAGCCTAGCTGTTAGTAACTGTAGAAATAGGATTTTAATTCATGGTGAAATCTAGGGTGTAACCATATATTTATTTCCATACACCAGCCCCAGATGATACAGCTACACCAGGTATCAGGCATGGGTCATACTTATCACATTAACAGGAATGTTGTGTATGATTACCTACGGCCATAAAACAAGAACGTAACCCATTTTTACTTGTAACATTCTGATTACAGGGAGTTAGAATAAATCGCATTATCTCCAGCGTTGTTTATTTCTCCACTATCAAGATTTAATTTTCTCGTACTCCAAATAAGAGGTGTGCAAATAACATTATCTCCTATTATGAGGCATGATATGTTTCATTCTTAAACTAATGTATGTCGCAATTTAGGGCATAATACTCCGAGAGGGTTTTGATTTTAATTTGACGTTTCTATGAGTATTCCCACGAAAGTAATATTTGTCATGAAAGTAATAAATTATTAGTTATAAACCATTATGTATTATTAGTTCACTTTCTAAATGATTTGCAGGATGACTCAACAGTCCGGTACCACAGTATAACTCTGCTTCTAGAGCAGGCAGCTAAACTTAGAAACAAGGGAATTTGTTGGAAGTATGTGGTTATTCGTTCTGCTAATGTACTTGAAAACACGCTGAAAGTAAAATCTGGCTACGTCCGCAGGTCCCCAATTCAATCCCACAAAAAGCAAAATGCCAACGAAAGAAAATATGGGTACATTACAGGGCGTACACTTTACCACGTAGGTGGGTGTGTTAAAAACCTGCTTCTGTACCACAGGGAAATAGAAAAGTTAATGAGTTCATGATGCGGTGCAGTGTGTATGTTTTGGGAAACTGTTAGGGTCACCTGTTAATTGGGCTGCTATACAAAATCTACCCAATTTGGGGAAATTTACGTATAGTTCTCATCCACGTGGAAAGCATGAGTCAACGGGAAGTGGCAGAAGAGTACCACATGGAACATGCAGATGAACTTAAGGTAAAATGCGCGAATATTGACGTTTACCGAGAGGTTTAAAGGCCCACAGACCGCTTTCAAGGCAGCCAAATGCAGCAGCAGAGGATTCAAAATCCACTGACGTACTTTCGAAACTGGAAGCCAGTCCATCACAATCAACAAGAAAGATCGCAGAGCAGGGTGGCATCAGTCCAGCTTCCATCTCCATGACACTACCTTCCAATGCTTCCCATGTATTTTCAGGAAGAGCTTGCTTGCTTGTGCTCGTTGTTTAAAGGGGCCTAACATCGAAGGTCATCGTCCCAAGAAGAACTTAACATTGATGATATTAATAGACTGATGCAAAAATGTGAGTGGTTTGAAGAACGGCATTGACACCAGCGGATCTGTGGAGCTGCTATTGTGTTCAAGGACGAACCCGTTTCCCATTGAAACTGACAGTGAACAGAAATTACGCTGTGTATTTTGAGACAGAAACCTCCATATAACTATGGAGGCACATCAAGGAAGGATCCGACTTTGAATGTTTAGTGAGGCACGTACAGGATGTTCTCATGATCTCCGTATTTCTGACTACCAGGCTCATTGCTAAGATACCAACAGCGTCTCGAAGTTTCACTTTGGTCCCATTTGGAATTCATGACGCTGTCATTCATTTCAGGAGGATGAAGTTTGCCTGTACTTCGTACGGACAGTCCACCAGTGGCAGGATGAGGTTATTCCTGGGCATTGAACTGGTCTACGAGGTCCAATGAAATGGACGCTTAGATCGTCAGATCTAACGCCACAACGTTACTTCCTCTGGAGTCACCTTATGTATACTGAGTGCAGAAAGAGGCCGCCGGACTAAAGACACTGCAGGAAAACAGTTTGGAGAGCCTGTGAAGAAATAAGAGCTGTGATGTTTAGGTAAGTTCACCGCAGTTTTCTTCACCGCGTTCGGGTGTGCCTTTCGTAGGGAGGAAGCCAATGTGATCACCTTCCCTTTAGTGAGCTTGCTGTACAAATTTTGGGGCATGGCCGGTGGAATATTGTATGTGTTTCAGTTCACCATTTTACGCATATCCGTACTGCTAACTAGTGCTTTTTCAGTGCTACATGAGGTATGCTTGTCGTTCTCTGCGATATATGCCAGTGACCGGTACGTTGATACAGTCTCATTTGAGCGAGTTTTCAATGACATTAGAGTACCATAAATAATCATTTTTCCAACAAATTTACTAGCTTTACATTTTTCAGTGATAGCAACGGAGTAGTATTTTAATGCGTAACTTTTGAATCATCCTGTATAATGTCTTACAGAAATGGCTAAAGCATTAGCAGATTTTGGCCAATCAGAGTCAACTCAAAACGAAGGGTTTCTTCATTCTAAATGTTCATGAAATTACTTTAAATTAGTGAGAATTCAAATTATTGGTAACCTGTAAATATTACTTGTAAATATATTTGTTACTGGAAATTCAGTACGTGAGGTTACAAATCGAGCACTGAACTTTATCTTAATGTTATTTGAAGAACATCTCAAAAATGACATGGATGGGATAATTCCATGTCATGTGCATCATATCACTCGAAGACTTATAAATCAGTCTTTACGGTCCCATAACATTGCATCGTAGCACTACCATATTATCTGGTATGAATGCAATAGCTACTGCGGGGAGATATTAACGTGATTATTGGAAGTACTCTTAATAGTTTTGCTTCTTTATGGCGTTTAATAAATGACAGGAAACTGTGATTAAACCACAACATATTCCCACACCCAACAATATTATTATACGAGGGGCATGATAGACAAAAGGCATCATCACTGGCTTCACAGCAAGGGGACCACTAATCGAATCCCGACCGATGCACGTGGGATTTTTGAAGCGAACATCCGAATCCTTGCGATTCAGATTCCACGGAAGTACTGGAGGTCTCGTGGCTACGAGCACGATATCATCGGTCACGTAAAACTGCAGACTTCCTTATTTTATTATTATTACCGAGCGAATTGGCTACGCGGTAGCTCTCTGCGTACATAGGAGAACAGTATATTCAAACGCCACTGGGTTTGTTTCTTTCCAACTACTAGCCATTCCTTACTTCATTTTCGCCGTAATACCTGTCTGCATCGGTGCGACACAGAAAAGTATATTTTTAACCGATGGCCTGTAATAGGAATATAATTTTTTAAATTGTATTCTTCCGTTGTCTGTGTTAAAAACTTTCGATTACTTGTTATTCAATGGTTTGATCCATCTATCTCTAAAATACTCCTCAACACCTTTATTAATAACGAGTTCACCATACAAGAAAAAATCACCAAAGTACGGAATATTCTCTTTGGGAATCATATAGCAAGCTTTGGGTTGAGGTCAGGAGAACATGGATAATCTCTTAATACATTTCACGCTCCATGTCGTGAGTGTTCCCAAACATCATTTTCTGTGTGAGCTGTGGTGCGATAGTCATTACTGGACACATACCTAAATAGAAAAACTGGTACTTATAAAGTCTTTCTCCACATGGTGAGGTGTGGAGGAAATGTTTAACCTTACGTTATAATATCATATATCATATAATATCATATCAGATCATTCATTTAAGTGTTCACTAAGCTCACGTTAGTATTCTCATGGTAGTCTGGCTCATTTAGGTTGGTTTATCAGTTAATAACCGTGGCAAATTAAAACTCATTACTTCCCGTTATATTAATTCTTAAAGTTGGTTTATTTAGACTTCAACTTCTTCTGTCAAATTGATCAGGATATTCCGATCTCATTTTGTACAGAGCTATGTTTGACTATAAAGAGAATTTGTAAAAGAAAAATTAAAATTAGTCATTTTACTTCACATGTTCACATGGCGACCATCCGTTATATTCGGACACAGAATGGTTCAAGGAAGTATAATGACATGATAGGACAATTAACATGTCCCATATGTTTATATTATCTTGGCTTAAGACAGTTAAGATCGCAACAACCTGAAGGGCGTAGGCCAGTACATCCAGATTGATTGGACAGAATACTCATCACACACAGGTGAGATAATTACTCTCAAAAATCGGTGCGACGTCCAGGGTAATGGGATATCAGTACGTTGTGGACCCATCACGACAGGCAATAACAGCTACACGACGTGGCATTGTGAGTATGAACTCACCCGATACCTGTCCCCATGATCTTTGGTCTGACTAGGCCGTTGGTTTCCTGCACGTCGCTCAACCAGTTCCTCCGTGACCAAGCGATCACATATCCGCTTCACTAAAGTTGCATTTCTTCAAATACGAGAACCAATTTCACGACAGGATAATCCAAATGCCCGATAGGCCACGATTTTCATGCGTTCAAATGCGGAAGCCTGTTCGTATCGTTGATGTGTTCTTCGAAGCGACATGCTACCTCCGTTCGTGATGACGAACACTATGTTACTATTTCAGGGTGACTTTCCAACAACCTCCTACACACCACTTATCAGTACTGTTACTGATTCAGGGCTGCACCACTCGGCTTTACAATTAATCACGTTATTGTCCTTACCTGCTTTAAGAATTGCCCTAATGTGCGATTCGTCCAGCACGTCTCTCATGGTGTTGCACTTTTAACGGCAAAGGATTTTCATTCCTGAAAATCGAATATTTGTTATATTATATTATTTTAATTTTCGTTAAAATGTAGTGAAGTTCATTAGCCAGATACCTTGCTAAGGATAAAGAAGGAATTATAAACTAAAAGCAACCTCATGGTTTTGAATATAGCTCCTTTCCGGAAGTATACTTTAAGCTGATTAGGTTGAGTCGAGTACAATAAAAACGTTCAAGCATTTCAAATTTCATTTAATACTTTCCTTATGCTTTGGCGCCATTTTTAACTTTATTTCTAAGTTCGCTGATGGTGTTTTGCCTACAAAGTGAAATGAATACATAATTTTTTTTACTGAAATGTAATAATTTGGGCGCCAGATTACATCAAAACGGATCCGTCGAATTTAGATTGAGCACGATAAGTTTCTCTTGTCTCCAGGCATCTATATTAGGCTGCATATTGGTACACCCACTGTGGGCCGTGCCTAACCCTCTCAAAACGATTAAACGTGTTGGAACTGCACCTATGTTCTCCAATAAGTTTTCCATCGATTAACTTAGCTGATCCACTTTAGCTGATTGTCGTGGCATTGAAGATTATTATCACTGTTTTCTAACTGATGTCTATCACCGAGCTCGATAGCTGCAGTCGCTTAAGTGCGGCCAGTATCCAGTAATCGGGAGATAGTTGGTTCGAGCCCCACTGTCGGCAGCCCTGAAGATGGTTTTCCGTGGTTTCCCATTTTCACACCAGGCAAATGCCGGGGCTGTACCTTAATTAAGGCCACGGCCGCTTCCTTCCTATTCCTACGTAATTCCTATCCCATCGTCCCAAAAGTCCTATCTGTGTCGGTAAAATGTTAAGCAAAAAGAAAAAAAAACTGATGTCTTATCACCAGAGCTTCCTCACTACCCGTAGAAGCGTTGAAAGCTATCGCATTCCGGTGGAACGTGTTCAATAGTCATTTTAATTGTTTTACATACCTACTGATATCGTGAAGCATTTGTTGTTGTTGCTTGATTATTTTCTCCCTAATGTGGGATAGTTAGAATACCTTAGACGCGTTTCCTTTTCATCTTCACCAAAAAAATAATAATAATAAAAAATAATAATTGTAAACTCTGAACGTTCTCTTCTGAATCCTGCAGCAAGCTTCCATGCAAATTATAAACCTCACCTTATTTCAATAGTTGGCACCAAACCGTCTGCTACAATCAGATTAGAACCTAAAGTTGTCATCTGGAAACTGTCGTTGTATTGTCGAATCGGATTGTTTTACTGGTGATGCTCTGGATGGTCTATCAGCAAATTATATAAATAGGTTTGGGCGGAGGTCGCATAGGAGTGGGCTGTTCTTTGCCAGTAGCACATATCAGGCGTATCGGCCTTCCATTTCAGGGCATTTGAGTGCATTTAAGTACTGACCCAATGCAGTCTTTGTTAGGCACATCACAATCGTATGCCAATCCTGGAAGAGACATTCCATCCATGAACGTAAGTAATGCTCTATCTCGCTTCAGGTTAATTTCTCTCGTATTATTGCTGCTCAGGATGGTTTCGTTGATAAGCATTTTCTGCTGCTCGGTGATCTTGAATGACTGTGCTGGTAAGCGGCTGATGCAATTTGATGTACACCGTCTTCCCGTATTTATCAGTATATGATCTGCTCACATCAAGATGTTTCTGTTGATATCAAATCATTAATGTTCGATTAACCGTAAGATTATTTTGAGCGTAAGTTTTCGAAACTTATTGAAGTAGTTATTTGCGCGTATAATCGTTGTATCAATCACGGCTGTTTTTTTAGCATTTCTTTTGCTGATGGATGGTGCGTACTGTCGCGATACATTGACTTCCTGGAAAGAAAAATACACGTTAAAATGTTCCTTGTAAAGATCCCCAGTAAACTTAATGGTTTTAACTGAAAAGTCACAGTACCGAATTTAGCGTTACAGCACATTGTTGCGATAAACTTCGAATTAAGAAAGAAAACAGTTCCGCCGTGGCCATTAATTCTCAAGATTCAACATAAATTGAAGGACGGGACATATCCCGGATATACTGATTGGAACTTGGAGAGTTATCGCAATTTGCACCATTATACATATAAAGGCAGTTTTCAGTGAAGTACTTTACTGCTCTTTCGTGTATCTCTCTCTGCACAGTACTTAAGTAGCGTATATCAGATAAGAGAGTGGCCTAAATTGTCAGGCCCCATCACCGATGTTCGGCGTACCATAATCCCACCAACGTTAACGCTCTCCACCGATATTTGGGTTATTACGAGCATAACGCCATTAAGGTTAACGTTCTTGACCGACATTATTAACGTACCAAATATAAACGTTCATGGAATTAAAATTCCGTTAATTTTATTTGCTGCGGTATTAAATCTCCTTTGAACATTCTGGGTGCAGCGTCAAAAATGTCATTTATTTCCACATTCAATATTTAAATCAGACCTTCACTTTCGAAAACACATTTTTTATTTAATAAGTTCATGAAATTATTTACCAACATAGACCATTTTTATCATCGACCTTTACAATCAACTATGCATGTCGACTTGCCATTAGGCCACATTTCTCCAAAACCATATATGTCCACTTAAAAATTCTGTAACGATTGTGAAAAACCAGCTAAGTCAAAATGCACTTCCTAACCATTATTTTCCTTAAGATTGGTCACGCCTATCAGCTATGTACGGATATACAGTCCATCAGAACAATTGCCGTTGTGTTCATTTTCATATGCTGAAGTGTACAGGAAAATGAGCCTTACATACCTTGTAGCATAGGCCTGCTGCAGAAATGTATGCATGATTCCCTCCTACAATGTAATGCATGTAAGTTTCATTTTCCTGTACACATAGGCATAGGAATATGAACACAAGGACAATTGTTCTGATGGACTGCATATCCGTACGTGCCTGAGAGGCGTGGCCAGTCTTAAGGAAAATCATGTTTAGGAGGTACATGGACAGTTACCCAGTTTTTCGCAATCGTTACAGAATTAAGGCACATTTCCCCAAATACAAACTTTTCACATGGCATTATTTAAAGATTAACGACCAAGCAGCGTCATAATGGTATGCAAATTTCATTATCCAATATTCGGCCATTAAATTGTATACCCATTTCCATTTTACACAGATAGAATGTGGTTCCCGTTTTTTCATCTTGCCTAGTACGCCTCATTTTGCTGCTACCATTGGTTTTTGCGATTTCCTTATAACAGCATAACCGTTGGTGTTGCTGTTTGAGGATCCAACCAGTCTCTGGGCTGATGACGTAAAAGATTGTTCACATTACCCTCTTGCAATTATATCGATTAAGTCGCCTTTTAAGAGATTGTCCTACGTACAAATACCAATTTCTTTGCAATAATGATGTAGATATATCATTCCTTTTTGAATTATTTGCTACATTTCTGATTTTGTGATAAAAATTCTTGTTTAACCTTTAGTACATATTTTTATTCGAATTTCAAAAACTGCAGAAATTTGATTTTACGCTTTTGTATGAATAACGTTTTAGCTCAAAAACGAAGTTGCATTTTACTACGCAGCCGAGAAAATCTTTTAAAAAATTAGGAATGTTTCCCGTTTTAACCTTTCAAATACAAAATTTTGCAAAACAGTTTCTTAACCTTCTTCTACACACTACACGAACACATCGTTTAAATATAATGACTCTAAATTCAACAGTTTCAGCTGGGCATTGATAAGTGAATGGATTAGTCAGTATATTTCGTACCAGGGAGTAAGAGTATATGCCATGTTATATCCTTATAGTTCAAGTTACTGATTTAATCTGCAGCAGCACAAGCAAACAATTATTGAAAAATGAAAATACAGTATTCTAAAATCTGTTAATATTATTGTTGTTATTTGAGTCATCAGTCCATAGACTGGTTTGATGCAGCCCTCCATGCCACCCTATCCTCTGCTAACCTTTTCATTTCTACGTAGCTATTGCATCCTACATCTGCTCTAATCTACACTTCCTACAAAAACCAACTGAACAAGTTCTGGGTGTCTTAAGATGTGTCCTATCATTCTATCTCTTCTTCTCTTCAAATTTAGCCAAATCGATCTTCTCTCACCAATTCGATTCAGTAACTCTTCATTCGTGATTCGATCTATCCATATCACCTTCAGCATTCTTCTGTAATACCATATTTCAAAAGCTTCTATTATCCTTTTTTCTGAGCTAGTTATCGTCCATGTTTCACTTCCATACAATGCCACGCTCCACACGAAAGCCTTCAAAAAATTTTCTAATTCCGATATCAATGTTTGAAGTTAACAAATTCCTTTTCTTAAGAAAGCTCTTCCTTGCTTGTGCTAGTCTGCATTTTACGTCCTCCTTACTTCTGCCATTGTTAGTTATTTTACTACCCAAGTAACAATATTCTACAGACGTCAGTTCCTAATGTAATATTTCCTACATCACCTGCCTTCGTTCGACTGCACTCCATTACTTTTGTTTTGGACTTATTTATTTCCATCTTGTACTCCTTACCCAAGACTTCATCCATACCATTCAGCAACTTCTCGAGATCTACAGTCTCAGATAAAATAACAATATCATCGGCAAATCTCAATGTTTTGATTTCCTCTCCTTGGACTGTGATTCCCTTTCCAAATTTCTCTTTGATTTTCTTTACGGCCTATTCTATGTAAACATTGAAAAGGAGAGAGGACAAACTGCAGCCTTGCCTCACTCCTTTCTGGAATGCTGCTTCTTTTTCAAGCCCTCGATCCTTATCACTGCAGATTGATTTTTTTTGCTAGGGGCTTTACGTCGCACCTACACAGATAGGTCTTATGGCGACGATGGGATAGGAAAGGCCTAGGAGTTGGAAGGAAGCGGCCGTGGCCTTAATTAAGGTACAGCCCCAGCATTTGCCTGGTGTGAAAATGGGAAACCACGGAAAACCATCTTCAGGGCTGCCGATAGTGGGATTCGAACCTACTATCTCCCGGATGCAAGCTCACAGCCGCGCGCCTCTACGCCCACGGCCAACTCGCCCGGTAGTTTGATTTTTATACAGATTGTAGATAATTCTCCGTTCTCGGTATCTGAACCATATCATCTTCAGAATCATAAATAGCTTGGTCCAATCAACATTATCGAATGCCTTTTCTAGATCTACGAATGCCATGTAAGTGGGCTTGTCCTTCTTGATTCGATCCTCTAAGATCAGACGTAAAGTCAGGATTGCTTCACGTGTTCCTACATTTCTTCTGAAGCCAAATTGATCTTCTCCCAACTCAGCTTCAACTTGTTTTTCCGTCCTTCTGTAAATAATACGTGTTAAAATTTTGCAGGCATGAGATACTAAACTAATGATGCGGTAGTTTTCACACCTGTCAGCACCGGCTTTCTTGGGAATAGGTATAACAACATTCTTCCGAAAATCGGATGGGACTTCTCCTCTCTCATACATCTTGCACACTAAATGAAATAACCTTGCCATGCTGGTTTCTCCTAAGGCAGTCAGGAATTAAGAGGGAATGTCATCAATTCCAGGTACCTTGTTCCTATTTAGGTCACTCACAGCTCTGTCAAACTCTGACTTCAAAATTGGGCCTCCCATTTCGTCAGAACAAACAGCCTCTTCATGTTCCAGATCCAAATTATCTAAATCCTTACCTTGATACAACTGTTGGATATTCTCCTGCCATTTTTCTGCCTTGTCTTCTTTACCTAGAAGTGGCTTTCCATCTGAGCTCTTAATATTCATACACCTAGATTCCCTTTCTCCAAAGGTTTCCTTGATTTTCCTGTAAGCAGCATCTACCTTTCCTACAACCATACAACCTTCGACATCCTTGCACTTCTCCTTCAGCAATTCTTCCTTAGCTACCTCGCACTTTCTATCCACTTGATTCTTTAATCGCCTGTATTCTTTTCTGCCCTCTTCATTTCTAGCATTCTTGTACTTTCGTCGTTCATCAATCAGGTCTAGTATCTCCTGAGTTATCCACTGATTCTTAGTTGATCTTTTCTTCCTTCCTAACATTTCTTCAGCAGCCCTACTGACTTCATTTTTCATGTCTTTCCACTCTTCCTCTATAGTGTTTCTTTCAGCCTTTTCATTTAGTCCTTGTGTAACATGTTCCTTGAAATAATCCCTCACACTCTTTTCTTTCAACTTGTCTATATCCCATCTTTTTGCATTCTTTCCTTTCTTCAATTTCTTCAACTTCAGATGGCATTTCATGACCAACAAGTTGTAGTCAGAGTCCACTCTGCTCCTGGGAAAGTTTTGCAATCCAACACCTGGTTTCTGAATCTCTGCCTACTGTCGGATTTTTTATTATGGACACTCGAGTTTAGGCTTTAATTACAAACGAACCAATAGGCCTATTGCAATGCGAGTTATACCGATGTTTTCCTTGTTTAATTCTACATTAGCGTATATAAGACACATTGTTTTCGACGTTCATTAAATATTTTTTATTTGTGGTTATAATAAATATTGCCCGGGTTTTTGGCTTCTCCTCTAGGAAGCGCTCACTTAGGAATATATACAAGGAAAACTACTTGTCTGATGGTAATGAAATTTTTATATGTTATAACCACATGTATTTGTAGTGTAATACTCCAGTTGCAATTTTTTTCAACCACCCCGAAAAAAGTTCTTATCATTTTTCTAAAACAACTCTTTCTCAGCCCCGGATAAACGTACAACAGCAAACATGGACTTGTTTTGAAGCACTCAGTCATGGTTATCAGAAACTACAACAACTGTAACCGTACAGTTTGGTACCGAATTTATGAAGAGTAATATTGGAAGGAGGTTTTGTGTACGCCGAACCGTGCGATTAAAACAGCAGGCCGGGTGGTGAAAACGGGCGCAGTGTTGCCGCGTTCAGTAGTAATCACGCGCGCAACGAACACAGCTTTTCGTTTACTTTCAACCTTTAATTTTATTTCCTCTTATAAATTCCACTTCCCATCACCTTTTCTCATAAGGGCTTTGGACCTTCAAAGGCAGGTTTAAAAATGGTTGACTTATTTAGAAATATCACACTGTACAATTTTTACAAGAGTTATTTGCATTATTATTTACATATATTTACAATATTTAATTCTATCAATTTTCTTCGTCTGAAAAATCACTGTATTCCAATGAATCGGTGCTGCTGTCATTCATGTTGATTATGACTGGCTCGAAATAAGGGACGTTTTCAGACAGTCCATCTTTTTCCCAGTAGTGGTCTTCAATTTCCTTAGCGTGTTTAATGCATTGTTTCCAGAGTTCAGGGGTGACGGTACGTAAGAAGCCAAAAACCCGGGCAATATTTATTACAACCACAAATAAAAAATATTTAATGAACGTCGAAAACAATGTGTCTTATATACGCTAATGTAGAATTAAACAAGGAAAATATTGGTATAACTCGCATTGCAATAGGCCTATTGGTTCGTTTGTAATTAAAGCCTAAACTCGAGTGTCCATAATAAAAAATCCGACAGTAATCATAATGAAGTCTATTTGATACCTTCCAGTGTCTCCAGGTCTCGTCCACGTATACAGCCGTCGTTTGTGGTGTTTGAACCAAGTATTGGCAAGGACTAAATTATGATCAGTGCAGAATTCTACCAGCCGACTTCCTGTTTCGTTCCTTTGTCCCAATCCAAATTCTCCTACTGTACTACCTTCTCTGCCTTGGCCTACCACTGCATTCCAATCTCCCATGACAATTAGATTCTAGTCACCTTTTACATATTGTATTGAATCTTCTATCTCCTCATATATTCTTTCGATTCCTTCATCATCCGCTGAACTAGTAGGCATATAGACCTTCACTATTGTGGTGGGCATTGGTTTGGTGTCTATCTTGACGACAATAATTCTTTCACTATGCTGGTCGTAGTTGCTTACCCTCTGCCCTATTTTCTTATTCATTATTAAACCAACTCTTGCATTTCCCATGTTTGATTTTGTGTTGATAATTCGGTAGTCGCCTGACCAAAAATCTTGTTCTTCCTGCCAACGTACTTCACTTGTACCAACTACATCTAACTTTAGCCTATCCATCTCCCTCTTCAGATTCTCTATTCTACCACAACGATTCAAACTTCTAACATTCCACGCTCCGACTCGCAGAATATCAGTATCCATCTTCCTGATGATCGCCCCCTCTCGTGCAGTCCCCACCCGGAGATCCGAATGGGGTCTAGTTTACCTCTGGAATATTTTACCCGGGAGGAAGCCATCATCAGTACATCATTCATACAGAGAGAGCTGCATGTCCTCGGGAGTTAGTTACGGCTGTAGTTTCCCGTTGCTTTCATCCGTGTAGCAGTATCAACACAGCTAAGCTATGCTGAGTATGATTACAAGGCCGTGTCAGTCACTCATCTAGACTGCCGCCCTTGCAACTACCGAAAGTCTGTTACGCCCCTTTCGATGAACCATTCGTTAGTCTGGTCTCTCAACAGATACCCATCCGATATGGTTTCACCTGCGGCTCGGCTATCTGCATCATTGGGACACGCAAGCCTCCCCACCGCGGCAAGGTCACATGGTTCGCAGAGGAGGTATGTTAATATAGACCTATTAATTTATATCTTCTGTTTCTGTTTTTAAAAATGTAAACTTATGTCCGGAATTGAAGTTACTTTTTACTTACACTCTTTATCCCTGGCACGAAATATGTAGGTGACCATGACAACAGAATACATTGGTACTTTGCAATCGTTATGATAAACCCTGTTATGGAATCTTCAGTAGCTGTCATGCATCTATAACAACTAATGACATGTTATCATAATCAGCAATCATTTAATCTCTGCTTTACTGACGATAGGACAGATGTACACAATGGATTTGAATAGCTTTCAAAAATATTACTAATATAACATCCTATGTAAATGAGTAGTAAAAGAGGGTCAAAAAATTAAATATATTTACTGGAGTTTGTGTTCTGTTTAACGGAGACTGCATAGGACTGTAAGTACACAGTCATCTCCTCCGTACTCGTGTAACGAGAGAACATTACAACTTAGCATCCCCGCATTATACCAAGTTCCGCTGCTTATAGAGGAAGTAATAAAACCACTATAGATAATACTGTTAATGATTTACCAACTATCTGCATAATACCCATTCGAAGAGGTAGAAAGTTGCATGTACAAGCACTAGTTTCAGGAGACCATTGACGATTGACTTCTGGTCCACATCGGCCTTCGTATCTCGATAACGTATGTTAACAAGTTTCCACGGTACGAAGGCCAGACTGTACTGAAAATAGGGAGTTAATACGAAAACCAATAAAGGGAAAAATATGAATAACATTCAAATTATAGTAACATAGGGACCAATAATTTTGATATCTAGACCACTGAAGCAAAAATCATAACCATTATCATCATATAGTCAACTATCCAAAATAATGCTATAAATATATTTCTTTGTAAGATTTCACATAATTATCTTTCCATGTGAATCGATTGCACTGAATCCAGTATTTAGTTGGCTTACTTCTAAAACCTCGTATGTCCCAATGCTCTTCCTATCCATTACCTTCCTTAAGACTGGTCACGCCTTCCAGCCACGTATGGATATACAGCCCATCAGAACAATGTTCGTTGTGTTCATTTTCCTATGGCTGTTAGTAAAGGAAAATGAACCTTAAATACATTATACTCTAGGAGTGCACAAATTCGCTTGCAAACAACATCTCTACAGTACGGTATGTTAAGGTCTAGTTTCCTTTACTCTGTCGCACAGAAAAATGGACACTACTAAATTCTGATAGACTGCATATAAATGTGTGGTTGATAGGCGTGACCAGTCTTAAGAAATATAACGATTAAGAAGACCGTTGGGACATACGATGTCTTAGAAGTAAGCCGTCTGTATTATAGTATAGAAAAACATGTTCTAATACATAAATAAACAGCCATACTGAGTAGGCATGACACTTGTTTTATCCGCCCCCTAGTATTATGTTAAAGACGAGAAAGCAAAAAGCTTGTAGGCTGGCCACCTACCAGGTTTCTCTTCAAAATTTGGACGCGTCCTCCATCAGCTGCATCCTGTGACTCTGTGAGAGTGATTTATCAATTGAAATTGTAATCGTCCTATAAATGAATATTTGCCCCAATTTGTCCTATTGAATTCCAACTTTAAGCTTCATATTAGCATCTTTCCCACATTTTAAAGCTCCGTTCAACTTATTCATCTCTTAATATCAGTACACGCCATCTTTCCACTGACAGCTCGGCACGTATTACTTAGTCGAACATTTCGTCTTCTTACTCACTAGTCTTCCCAGCCCAAAGTCTGCAACATTTTGGTAACAGTACTCCTTTGTCAGAAATCATCCTGAACAAATTGTGTTTTTCTTCCCTTGGGTCTTTATCAGTTCTCGTATCATGTAGTCCTCGTGTGGGTCGCATACACTGAAACCATACTCTAATTCGTGGCTAGCAGAGACTTAAACGCTCTCTCCTTTACGTCCTTACTACAACCCCTAAAATCCCTGAAAACCATGTGAAGAGATATGTAACTTTACTTTACAACCTCCTAAATGTCTTTACCCCACTTAAGAGCATTCCTTATATTAAAATAACACCTAGGTACTTATAGTAACCCCCATGACGTACTATCACCCCATCAATATAGTAATTAAAGCGATGAGGACTTTTCTTCTTGGTGAAACTTACAACCCGTTTACCAACATACAATTGCCTGCTTTCCATCTCGCAACATAGTCTACGTCATTTTTCAGACTTCCCATCAATGGCCTCTTAAAACACGCTTTGCGCTTGCAGCTAGAAGGAAATGAGCTGTTTATCGATAGAAAAATCTTATGAAACAAACAAATCCTAAAATAGGGATAAAATTAAGGAACTAAGGCCTCTATAGGTGCACATTCCTGAATAATTAAAATATCCTCTGCATCGGAATTCTGGCATGCCCAACTGTTCATGCTAATAAAGACTCTGAATGAATATCATTGTCTTAATGGTGATTTGTATTTTATTGCAATTTGTTTCAAAAGGCGTTGTGTAATGAGTCTGCATTGAGTGGAATTTTATTGTGTTGCAAAGTGGCACTCCTCTTACACACTGATCAAAGCTTCTTTTTTAGAAAGGACAAATGTCTAATTTATTTATTTATCGTATGATGAAAGGAGGAATATCAGCTATTTACAAAATATGTACAAAAATACACACATATACACACACTCTCAAGTTCATAAAATTATTCACAATACTATGTCCAGATGGTTAATCCACTCAACGGCTCCTTGTGTTAGGTTGTGGAGATCCTTCAGTGAGCCTCTAAACGCTCTGAGGGGACATTCGAGCACTATGTGATCCATGGTTTGCTGTTCTTCACCTCAGTCGCAGTGAGGAGAGGACTTCCATCCCCACCTGTACAGTATTGCTCCGCATCTTCCTTGGCCAGTCCTAATCCTATTCAGTACACACCACTGTCCTCGAGGTGAATGAAAGCCTGCGGGCTGCTCCCAAGGAGTTTTAATAAAGTAATGATGCGTCAGGGAATTTTGGCTCTGCCACTAATTGTTCCATGCATCTAGTATTTTGAAGTTATTGTCTTGCAGGTTGATTGCTGTTCGCCACGATTGTTGTCTGGACTTTAATCGCTGCGGTAATGATACTGGACAATCTGAATGTATTGGTAGCAGTGGGTTGTTTTCAATTTTCTTCCATGTGTTCAGCAATGACCGAGATCTTCTTAGGGGTGGGGGTGGAATGTTACTTAGAACCGATAGCCAGTGCGTGTTAGTAGATTGAATACATCCTGTGATGAGGCGCATTGCTTGATTGAGCTGCGTGTCAATAATTTTGGTGTGAGCACTGTTTAACTATGTAGAACAGCAGTATTCTGCAAATGAGTACGAAAGAGCCAGAGCTGTGGATCTAAGGACTGATGCATTGGCACCCCAGGTGGTCCCTGTTAACTTGTGTAATATGTTGTTCCGGGTTTTAATTTTAGCTGCTACATTCTTGAGATGCATTTTGTATGTCAGTGATCTGTCCAGGGTCACCCCTAGGTATTTAGGCTTACTGCAGTATTAGAGAATCTCATCTCTGAAACTGACTGTAGGATTGTAATTTGCATGTTGGTTCCGCAGATGGAAAGTTGATACAACTCTCTTTTGAGGATTCGGTCGAGGAGAATTATGTTTGAAGTATTCATCCAATATCCTCAGATCTGCTGTTAATGTTACTTCAGCTTCGGGGAAGCTTTGATCCTGGGCTATCAAGGCAATATCATCAGCGTAAATAAATTTCTTGGACTTGGTATTTGGAAGATCGAATGTGTACAAATTAAAAAGGAGTGGAGCCCTTCATTTATTTCGTGCACCTTACTTGTAGTTTTTTCTGAAAACACTTGGAAATACCTATTGCTTAGCATATTGCCTATTAGAGTGGTTAGTTTCCGACAAGGGATCACACTAATGAATTTGAGCAGCAGTTTGTCATGCCAAACGGTATCATAAGCAGCAGTTAGATCTAAGAAGACACCCATGCTTATCAGCTTCTTCTCAAAGCCATTTTCGATATGAGTTGCTACTGCTAGCACCTGTTCCTCACATCCTCTTCCTGGTCTAAATCCAGCTTGTTCTATAGGGACAACCTTGTTGATGTCCGAGGAGATTCTATTGTAGAATTCTAGAATTCTAGCAGCTTGAATGTGACAGTAAGGAGTGCAATACGGCGGTGGTTTTCAACTTTTGAAGGGTCTTTGTTTGTCTTTAGTATAGCTATGATATTGGTTTTCTTGAATAGTGGAGGCAGATGACCTGTTTCTACAATGTTGGAAAAGAAGGTGTTCAACCATCTGACAGTAGCTGGACCACAGTGTAACAGAAATTCGTGGTAAATGCCATCAACACCTTTTGCCTTTCCTGGTTACATGCATTTTATAGCTTCTATAGTCTCTTCTGGTTTAAATGGGGCAGAGAACTCAGATTATTGTGGAACTGAACTTTTCCTTTTATACAATTGATGACTGACTTCTCTTATGATATGTTTCTCCTTTCTTGACTAGGAGGTAGTGATCATGTGTTTGGCCATATCATCTAAGTTTATGTTACATTTTTGCCTGATAGTATTTTTTGCTGTATCCAGTTTCCGGATTAAGGACCAGGCCTTTCTGCTGGAGTGAGTATGGTCCAAGGATTCTACAGTTTGTTGCCATTTATTTCGTCTGTTTTCATTTAGTGATTTTTGAAGGACAGAGGCAGTTGCAGGATCACCATTGTCTTCATATTCCTTGAGAAGCTTTTCGCTGTCTTCATTCCATCCAGGGATGTACTCCTTGCGGTAACCTCTTGGTATGCATCGTTTTGCTGCACCTTTTAGTATACCAATAAATCTGCTGTGGTTGTTGAAGGTGGGTTTTATCCATCTTATATTAGAGTCAGTCAGCTTTGAAAATTCTGTCCAATTTGCTTTGTTTAAGTTCCATCGTGGTCTTGGGTAGGACAGGATAATGGGTATGAACAGACCTGTCTGGAGAATTACTGGCCGGTGCTGGCTGTGAGGGATCCTGACTAGTACTGTGCGATGTACCTCATTGTGAACGTTTAGAGACTGTGTAGTGAGAGATAAAAGTTGCCTTGTTTTTAGCATCATAAACGAGTTTGAGGTTTTCTGTATCCATCCAATCAACAAGCTTTTGTCCTTCTCATCACACTCCTGGTATCCCCAGAGAGTGTGATGGCTATTGAAGTCTCCAGCGATGATGCTTGGATGTTGCAGCGAGGGTAGGGGTGGAGAAGGCCAGATGAATCCTGGCGGTTTGTATCAGTTGATTATCGTCAGCTTACCCACCTTAACTGTTGCTGTAAAGACATTGTCATCTGAAGTTGATGGCAGGACTTCGTAGTTGCTGATGTTATTTCTTATATAGGTTGCTAATCCATATTTGGGATAATTGTTCGTAGCCACAAGCTTAAACCCTGGAATCCATCCTCTGCTGTAAAGCTGTAAGTCATCTTTAGCATGGGTTTCTTGGAGTAAGATGACGTCAATTTGATGATTCTTCAAGCTTTTGGATAAATACTCACATTTTGCTCTGTTTATACCCTCTACGTTGAGTTGGTAAATTTGTATTGATGGTTCAATCTTACGAACTTGAGGGTCCTGAGAAGGACCTATTCGGGTATTTTTTCTCCTTATTCCTTGACCGAGAGGTCGTTTAAGACAGTTCGGTCTCATCGTGATTATTGTTGCTCGCTTAGCACCACCCCGGGGACACGTGCAGATTAATGAAGAGGTAAATTCTGCGGACGTGAGCAACAGTGGACCCCCCAATGTCTAATTACATTACAAGTTGGTTATATTAGGATCTTCGATAATCCGTCCTCACTCTAACCTCTAAGAAGTTACCTAATTAAAGTCACTTGAACTAATAATTTCAATGAGGTAATTCCAGCTTAAGAATAATTTTAACTTTGTTCCTGAAAAGTTTAACATTTGTACAAGTACCCTTAAATGACTGAATCATCTACATTCAAAATCAAACTATTGAAGGGAACAGGGAACTGTAAATCAAGTAGGGATGACATAAAACTGTTAGTGCTCAACTGTAGAAGTATTGTAAGAAAAGAAATATAATTAAGTAATTTAACAGATATATACTTACCAGATACTGTAATAGGAGTTGAATCACGGCTGAGAAATGCTATAATGAATGCAGAAATTTTCTCGCGGTACTGGAGGGTGTATCATAGAGATAGGATAGGAATGGTAGGAGGAGGAGTATTAATTCTGGTGAAAGAAGAATTTCTAAGCTACGAAAAAGTTAAAGATGACAAACACGAAATTCTAGGGGTAAGGCTCATCTCTAAAGAGAATAGGCAACTTGATGTCTTTGGAGTGTACAGACCAGGAAAGGGTAGCACAGATGCTGATTCAGAATTATTTGGTAAGATAATCAGCTATGTGGGAAACGATAAGGAAAGGAACGTGATTGTAGCGGGTGATCCCAATTTACCAAATGTCAATTGGGAAGGAAATGCGAACGAAAGGAAGCATGACCAACAAATGGCAAATACGTTAATATGGGAAGGGCACCTGATTCATAAAGTGATGGCACCACCTAGAGGGAAGACTATTCTGTATGTGGTGCTGATAAAACCAGATGAGCTCTATAGAGAAACCGAAGTAATAGATGATATTAGTGATCACGAAGCTGTTTTTTGTCGTAGTTAAAAAAATGTGAAAGAAAGGAAGGTATTAAAATTAGGAGAATGAGGCAGTACCATATGGCTGATAAAACAGGCACGAGGGAGGTTTTAATTAGTAACTATGATCGGTGGAAAACGGTAAATAAAAATGTAAACAGACTCTGGGCTGGGTTTAAATCAATTGTTGAGGAATGTGAAAATAGGGTTGTACCTTTAAAGGTGGTAAGGAATGGTAAAGATCCACTATGTTATAACAGGGAAGTAAAGAGACTAAGAAGGAGGTACTGGTTGGAAAGAAATAGAGATAGAAATGGCTGTGGAAGTAAGGAGAAATTGAAGGAACTTACTAGGAAATTGAATCTAGCGAAGAAGTCAACTGAGGATAACACGATGGCAAGCATAATTGGTGGCCATACTAAGTATTCAGCCAGCAGTATGTAAAGATTGTTGGTTACATGGATAATGTACAGATAGGGGAGGTGACTAATACTAAAGAAGTATTAAAATTTACCTATGTCAGCAATGACATTTACAGTAAGATACGAAAGTTGAAAACTAGAAAAGCAGCTGGGATTGATAAGGTTTAGGGGGATATACTAAAGACAATGGGTTGGGATATAGTGCCATATCTGAAGTACTTACTTGGTTATTGTTTGCATGAAGGAACTTTACCAAATGAATGGAGCGTTGCTATAGTAGACCCTGTATATAAAGGAAAGGGTGATAGACATAAAGCTGAAAATTACAGGCCAGTCAGTTTGACATGCATTGTATGTAAGCTTTGGGAAAGCATTCTTTCTGATTATATTAGACATGTTTGCAAAATTAATAACTGGTATGATAAAAGGCAGTTTATGTTTAGGAAAGGTTATTCCACTGAAGCCCTACTTGTAGGATTCCAGCACGATATAGCAGATATCCTGGATTAAGGAGGTCAAATGGACTGTATCGCGATTGACCTGTCTAAGGCATTTTGTAGAGTAGATCATGGGAGACTACTGGCAAAAAAGAGTGCAATTGGACTTTACAAAAGTGTGACTGAATGGGTTGCTCTGTTTCTAGAAAATAGAACTCAGAGAATTATCGTAGGTGAAGCTTTATCTGTCCCTGTAAAAATTAAGAGGGGAATTTCTCAAGGCAGTATATTGGACCTTTATGTTTTCTTATATATATCAATGATATGTGTAAAGAAGTGGAATCAGAGATAAGGCTTTTCGCAAATGATGTTATTCTGTACAGAGTAATAAATAAGTTACAAAATTGTGAGCAACTGCAAAATGACCTCGATATTGTTGTGAGATGGACAGTAGGCAATGGTATGATGATACACGCGGATAAAAGTCAGGTAGTGAGTTTCACAAATAGGAAAAGTCCTCTCAGTTCTAATTACTGCGTTGATGGGGTTAAAGTTCCCTTTGGGGATCATATTAAATACCTAGGTATTAATATAAGGAAAGATCTTCCTTGGGGTAATCACGTAAATGGAAATGTAAATAAAAGTTACAGATCTCTGCACATGGTTATGGGAATATTTAGGGGTTGTAGTAAGGATGTAAAGGAGAGAGCATATTTGTCTCTGGTGAGACCCCAACTAGAGTATGGTTCCAGTGTATGGGACCCTTACCAGGATTACTGTACAACTCGTTGGCTGAATGGTCAGCGTACTGGCCTTCGGTTCAGAGGGTCCCGGGTTCGATTCCCGGCCGACTCGGGGATTTTAACCTTCATTGGTTAATGCCAATGGCTCGGGGGCTGGGTGTTTGTGCTGTCCCAAAGATCCCTGCAACTCACACACCACACAAAACACTATCCTCCACCACAAGAACACGCAGTTACCTACACATGGCAGATGCCGCCCACCCTCATCGGAGGGTCTGCCTTACAAGGGCTGCACTCAACTGGAAATAGCCACACGAAATTATTATACCAGGATTACTTGATTCAGGAACTTGAAAAAATCCAAAGAAAAGCAGCTCGATTTATTCTGGGCGATTTTCGACCAAAAAGTTGCGTTACGAAAATTTTGCAAAGTTTGGGCTGGGAAGACTTGGGAGACAGGTGGCGAGCTGCTAGACTAAGTGGTATGTTCCGAGCTGTCAGTGGAGAGATGGCGTGGGAGGACATCAGTAGACGAATAAGTTTGGATGGTGTCTTTAAAAGTTGGAAAGATCACAATATGAAGATAAAGTTGGAATTCAAGAGGACAAATTGGAGCAAATATTCGTTTATAGGAAGGGGAGTTAGGGAGTGGAATAACTTACCAAGGGAAATGTTCAATAATTTTCCAATTTCTTTGCAATCATTTAAGAAAAGGCTAGGAAAACAACAGATAGGGAATCTGCCACCTGGGCGACTGCCCTAAATGCAGATCAGTAGTGACTGATGATGATGATGATTATGAATAAAAACACATGTCTTGAAATGCTTGTTTTGTAATTTAGCTTTTTAATTACTATGTGTTTCTTAAATGCAATAGTAATGCTGCGTAGAATTTAACATAAAATAATAATAATAATAATAATAATAATAATAATAATAATAATAATAATAATAATAATAATAATAATAATAATAACCTTGATGATAACCATGTCTGTCAGTCTGTTAGGTCATCAGCCCAAAGGCTGGTTGGATCCTCAAATAGCACCACCAAAGATTATGCAGTTATAAGGAAACCCCAAAAACCAATGGCAGCACCAAAATGAGGCTTACTAGGCAAGATGAGGAGTGAGGTAGTTTGCCATTGTTTTCCTCACTGGGTCAGAAAGTGCTATTGCAGCACGACGGACCCTATGTGCAGCACCTTTCATAACACTTAGATGCACTGGTCTGAATGTCATTACTCAGCACTACCCATACCCCAGCAGCTTCCATATTGTCACAGCCATGGATGTTGACTGGGACTTCGGTGGAAGCTACACTTTACTCTGGCCTAAGCCAAGAGATGGATGCAAAAGTACTGTATCCATCAAGAAACGACCGCAGGCAGATGATAACCATAACCGTAGTATAATATTATCATCTAATGTTAAAAACTTGGGATAAGGATTACTTAATTGGGTAATCACATATGTATAGCACTGTGCTCGTATATTTGGGCATATTACAAATCAAACCAAAACCAAACTCCATGGCAGAAGAGCACCGAAGGGCCATGGCCTATCAAGCGACCACTGCTCAGCAGGAAGGCCTGCAGATTACGAGGTGTCGAGTGGTCAGCACGACGGATCCTCTCGGTCGTTATTCTTGGCTTTCTAACCCTAGGCCGCCATCTCACAGTCAGATAGCTCCTCAATTGTAATCACGTAGGCTGAGTGTACCTCAAACCAGCCCTCAGATGCAAGTAAAATCCCTGATCTGACCGGGAATCGAACCCAGGGCCTCCGGGTAAGAGGCAGGCAGGCACGCTAACCGTACACCGTGGGGCCGGCTTGGGTATATTATGGCATATTTTGTTTATTTCCTGCTCGGCGAGATAAATTTATGTGTTACTGAATCGATCTAGTCAGCTGGGTTGCTAGTGGGGAGATAACCTTGAAGCTTGTCTTTAACACGTTGGCATTGCTTGCAGCAAATAGATGTTCGTCAATGAGCGCTATCGATCAAGTCCATGTCAGGTGACTCGCTATGCTTTTGAGTGTATAAAAAATTATAATCTACAGTCAGGATTCGAACCAATAAAGGAAAATTTTAGGCCAGGAAGTATGTCACGATTGGTCGATATCTCATCCAACCAGTGAAACGCGAGGATGAAATAATCCTGTAATTATTGCACTCACTCCGATTATGATTCCTTAAAAGTGGGGTCGACAAGTAAAGACACTTCTTCATGTATGTTCTGTCATGGAGAATTAGTCGCAATTCTGATACTCATGTCGCCGAGACAAGAGTTAAATTATTTTCATTCCGTCGAGGGAAATAGCAGCATTCGATTCAAACTATCAAGTGGCTTGTGATCATGGTATTTCAAGAACTCTACTGAAGTGAAGTGAGCCATCAAGAAGTTCAAGTGGTAAGTCAAGATAATTTAACTGTGGAAACTGTCCATATTCAAGGCAATTATTAATGTCCTAATAGTCCGGCGGCGATGTTTATATTCAGGGATTTTTAGTCTTAATTTCTAAAATTCAGCTCAAGGCCCAATATTTGACAAATAAGGGCCGAATTTGGATTTTCGTTATCTGAAATGAAATGTCGTATGGCTTTTAGTGTCGGGATATCCCAGGACGAGTTCGGCTCGCCAGGTGCAGTTCTTTCTATTTGACCCCCGTAGGCGACCTGCGCGTCGTGCTGAGGATGAAATGTTGAAGAAGACAACACATACACCCAGCCCCCGTGCCATTTGAATTAACCAATTATGGTTAAAATCCCCGACCCGGCCGGGAATCGAACCCGGGACCCTCTGAAGCGAAGGCCAGTACGCTGACCGTTCAGCCAACGAGTCGGACTTTCGTTATCTCATAATTAGGTATTGCTCTCGAGTCGAACTGTAGCCATAATTTGGTTCGAGTGAACACTAATATACTTCTTAATAATAATGTTATTGGCTTTACGTCCCACTAACTACATTCTAGGTTTTTGGAGACGCCGAGGTGCCGGAATTTAGTCCCGCGGGAGTTCTTTTACGTGCCAGTAAATCTACCGACACGAGGCTAACGTATTTGAGCACCTTCAAGTCCATGTTCGGGTCAGAAGGCCAGCGCCTCAACTGTCTGAGCCACTGTGTGTGTAAGAGGAATATCGGGATCTGCAGTCCGATGCCTTGGCTAAATGGTTAGCGGGCTGGCCTTTGGTCACAAGGGTCCCGGATTCGATTCCCGACCGGGCAGGGAATTTTAACCCTCATTGATTAAATTCTCTGGCACGGGGGTTGGGTGTGTGTTGCCATCATCATCATTTCATCCTCATCACGACGCGCAGGTCGCCTACGGGCGTCAAATCTAAAAGACCGTCACCTGGCGAGACGAACATGACCTCAGACTCTCCCGGCACTAAAAGCCATAATGCTATTTCATTTCATCAGGATCTGCACCTTTAATACCTACCAGGAAGAGGATCAGTGGAATCCACATCGGTATAGCCCACGCGGGACTTCGTCACCAAAATGTTCCTCTACTAAAACCCACCATGAGGCCGCCCGACTTAAAGGGGAAACAAATATGACCTGACCGTCAGCCAGCGATATCCAGATTCATCGCGGCAAATTTAAGTTGTTGTATTCCTATCCAATTTCCAGTAGTGTTTAATATGAAACCCTTCTTTGATATGGAATTCCGATTAGCTTAATGTGTTTTTGGATATCTTTTCATCTTCACCCTTTAATGGTGTTGGTCAAATGATAGTGTGTGAGAATTTGAACTATCCTTTGAATTTGAGCGAATTTGTATATTTAAAGTTTCTTTAAGGTTTAATTACTGTGTTTGGAATAATAATCGCCATGTTAAATTTGAATGTCCGCTATGTTAAAAGGTTCTGATAATGTATTTCATATTTAAAGGTTTTCTAACTGTATACTCGAGTTTCTGAAGTGATCGTACAAGTGGTAGGTGATCATCCAGATTCCTTTTTTGAGTTTAGGGTTAAATGATTATAATCAAAATGATAATAATAAATGTACTCCCACGGGATCTTAAAGGTCTGTTGTAAACATGATTGTGTGTTAATTCGGCTGCTAATTATTTACAGCGAAGTGTGCTCAGAGATTCAATCTAATTCTAGTAAATAATAATTCCGTGTGGCTATTCCTATTCCTAGCCGAGTGCAGACCCTCCGATGTGGGTGGGCTACATCTGCCATGTATAGGTAACTGCGTGTTATTGTGGTGGAGAATAGTGTTATGAGTGGTGTGTGAGTTACAGGGATGTTGGGGACAGCACAAACACCCAGCCCTCGGCCATTGGAATTAACCAATGAAGGTTAAAATCCCCGACCCGGCTGGGAATCGAACCCGGAATCCTCTGAACCGAAGGCCAGTACGCTGACCATTCAGCTAGCGAGTCGGACATCTAATTCTTGTTAGCGTGTGCAACATACGTTCTCCCGTGACGGTGGTGATTAGAGAATTGATATTGAGATAGTGAAATGGGTGAAATTTTTTATGTGAGCACGCATTCTTTGCGGTGAAGTAACAAGTGCAATTATATATTAATTAGCAGCATCATCATCATCATGAAATACATACCCATTCAGTATAAAATAATGCCCAAATGTGATAAATTTTGTGAATCTGGTAAATCACGTGTTGGTGCGAAGAACTAGATAAATAGGTATCATTAAATATAACCCATGCTGCAACTCACAGGAATATTTTCTTTGTAATTGAATGATATCCTCTATTCCGATCAGTGAGCTGATAGCTTTGGACATTAGTGGAATAATATTAGAAATATAGCCTTCTAATTTCAGAAACCGCCGTAGATTTAAACCTGAATTTGAACATAATGAAACCCGACAACGTGTTAAATTTTTACCTAAATTCTCCGTACTTGTATTCATGTGGCTGTGTGTAAATGCAGTGTAGTTTGTTGTATTACGGTTTATTCTTACTAATTTTGCGATATGTATTGGACAGATTTTTCATGTTCTGCCATGATTGATTACTATGCTTCTTTGGATAGGAATTATTTTGGAAAGATACCTGTAATTAATATTTGAGTGGAATCTAAATTCGGTTTATTAAAAGTTAATGAATGTGAGATAGGAATTTCATATTGGACTTACTGGAAGAAGCGAAACCAATGGATTCCCGAATTGAATTTGATAAATTATGTGAAGTAACTGTCAATTTAAAAGCTGTTAAAGGCTGGAATTTTGTTATAATGGTGTATTACAATGATTTGAATTCCCAAACCCCATGCCAAATGAAAGTAGTAAAGTTCATGAATGAAGAGGAAGTAAATAACTAAATGAATGCATTTGATAATTTCTTGTAAATAGCTAGTGTTGATATTTGAATTAAATTTTGTCTTAGTTAAGTGTGTAATTTATAACAGTGTAAACAGCAGTGAATTTAAATGTGTGTAATGAAGATAACTCATATCGTTGGCTTACCTCGTATGTCCTAATGCACTTCCTATCTATTATAGGCCCTATTCCTTAAGACTGGTCACGCCTCCCAGCTACATATGAATATGCAGCCCATCAGAACAATGTTCTTAGTTTTCATTTTCCTATGGTTGTTTGTGAAGGAAAATGAACCTCAAATACATTATACTGTAGGAGTGCGCATATTCGCTTGCAAACAATATATCTACAAGGTCTAGTTTCCTTTACACCTTCGCACAGGAAAATGGGCACTATGAAAATTATTCTGATGGACTGCATATAAATGTGTGGTTGAGAGGCGTGACCAGCCTTAAGAAATATAATTGGTAGGAAGAGCGTTGGGACATACGATGCCTTAGAAGTAAACCGTCGATATAATAGCTGTGAAGAATCGCAAAACGATTTATATACAGTAAGCTGTTAAGAAGCTAAAGCATATCTTCGTGTGTGAGAATTTGAGTTTCAAGAATTATTAAGTTAATGTACTGCACCCATCAGATGAGTCTGATTGGCTAAATTTTAATAGTTGTATTTAATAAATAATAGTAATAGTCCGGCAGGTTGAAACAAAGGACAGCATTAGAAATTTCTAGTAGCCAATGCGTGAGAACGAAGTCTTGACAGAAGCCCACGCTTCTTTTCTCTGCTAAAAATAAATTGATATCTCTGGAACACCTGTTATTGCGTCATCTTTCGGAATTACGCAGCAGTAGTGGAAAAGTACTGGAGTGAGTGAGTGAGATAGAGAATCGAGGTCTTAGCTACCTAAATTCCCTTAATTTGGAATGGACTAGTCCATACAGATGAATTACGGAGTGTGTGCTCCAATCTGATCACTGCATTCAAATATTTTCAAAATTAGCGCGACAAAATGGTATGTGGCTCATAATTAATCCCGGTCAGTAATTAATGAAGATTATGTCAAGAGGAGATGTCAATAATTATTGTAATAATTCTTGACCAACTTACTGGTTTGTTGGAAACGGATTGAAGTATTTGTGTACCCAGGTGTTCGATAGCAACAGCAGTAGAAATCCCTTGCCAGCGCGGAGAGTGGTTCAGCAGCGCAGGACGAGATATAGTCCAACTGACGCCTACTATATTGTGAGAGAAATTATGAACAGTTCAATAATCACGATGCACCATGGTGGTAACATGCAATTATGGAAATTTTGTGTGCAAGACATTTCATTTTTTTAGTAACTTTATTTTGGAGCTACCAAGCACTATTTTAATTGGGATTTTAGGTGTCAAAAATTAGTGTTCTTACGCCGATAAGTGCGCCAAACATCCCCGAGCAGTAGCTTCCCACTGGCCTGTCATCACCCAGAGTCTCCTTGCGTTCAGACGTGTTTTAATTTCGCTCCGTTCTCAAGTACAATTGTATTGAGTTATGTGTTTTACTATTATATTGGAGGTGGAATCAAGTTTTATAAACATAAACTGAGTTGGTAAATTGTTTGAAGCCACATTAGTGAGTGGATTAACAGATTAACAGATTTTATAAGTGTTCAATCCACGCAGGGTTGAAATGAAACTTTGAATTGTGCAATAGTTGCGTCTTATATGACACAGTTTGGATATGTAGCCCGCAGAAGAACTTAGACATTCTAACATGTATTGTAAGCCGTAGTTGAGTGGAGAATATTTTGCTTGCTACTCTGAGCTGTTAGTTGATATTTGGAATGTTGAGCGGAGAAGGCACTTTCACTATCTACAGATATTTAGGTCGAGGGAGGCTAGACCCTTCCCCAGCTGCTTTGTGTATACAAAGGGGAGTGCAGATACCACGAAAGACTTCGCTACATTAGAAGCAAATGTGAGCTAGAGCATAGTACGTTAATTCATGCTTAAGTTACAAGATATCTGAGTACTGCGTGTGTTGTATATATATTATAGTGTTTAATGTTGAGTGTTATAACAAGTTGTCAAATTTAATATTATGAGCAAGAAAAAAACGTGTGTAAAAGTGTTAACACGGGTGAAAATTAGTATGTAAGCCAATGTCGGATACAGGAAGAATGATCAATGGTATTAATATGTTTGTCATGAGTCTGTAAAACAACATGGCTGCCTCAAGTCCTGGTGATCCCGAAATGTCATCAATGTGAGTACAAATCTCATATTTCTAATAGAATCTAAAGTTTTTCTTTGATAATGATATCTTGATGTAAATATGTATGCGAGTGACGGTGGTATAACTAGAAAACCCGAGTACAGATAATTAGGATAATTCAGTTCATGATTAGTGTAAATATTTATTATTATTAT